>NC_141899.1:22495647-23120647 GCF_030686135.1 Camelina sativa | reverse complement strand
TGTCTTAATCCAATGGAACTAACTAAATACAAGAGTTTGAGATAGATGTGGAGAGTTTAAAAGCCACTTATTCCCATTTTGTCCCAATAGAGGCTAAAACCAAGAAAACATTGCTTAGAAGCAGTAAACAGCTTTGTTAGTGTTTCTAGGGTTAAAATGTTTCTTAATCCAATGCAACTAACTAATTATAAGACTTTGAGATAGATGTGGAGAGTTTAAAAGCCACTTATACCCATTTTGTTCCAAAACAGGCTAAAACCAAGAAAACATTGCTTAGAAGCTGTAAACAGCTATGTTAGTGTTTCTAGGGTTAAAATGTGTTGTAATCCAATGCAACTAACTAATTATAAGAGTTTGAGATAGATGTGGAGAGTTTAAAAGCCACTTATACCCATTTTGTCCCAGAACAGGCTAATAGCAAGAAAACATTGCTTAGTAGCTGTAAACAGCTATGTTAGTGTTTCTAGGGTTAAAATGTGTCTTAATCCAATGGAACTAACTAATTATAAGACTTTGAGATAGATGTGGAGAGTTTAAAAGCCACTTATTCCCATTTTGTCCCAAAACAGGCTAAAACCAAGAAAACATTGCTTAGAAGCTGTAAACAGCTATGTTAGTGTTTCTAGGGTTAAAATGTTTCTTAATCCAATGGAACTAACTAATTATAAGAGTTTGAGATAGATGTGGAGAGTTTAAAAGCCACTTATACCCATTTTGTCCCAAAACAGGCTAAAACCAAGAAAACATTGCTTAGAAGCAGTAAACAGCTTTGTTAGTGTTTCTGGGGTTAAAATGTGTCTTAATCCAATGGAACTAACTAAATATAAGAGTTTGAGATAGATGTGGAGAGTTTAAAAGCCAGTTATACCCATTTTGTCCCAAAACAGAATAATATTGATCAAAAGAATAAGCCTAAGGCAGCCATGGCCGTCCGTACGAGTATTGAATATGGGCTGTCCGTACAAGTGTGGTGAAATGGCCGAGTCTTCTAGTGATAAGGAATGGAGAGGAGGCCTGCTCATCCTAAGCCCATTAGAAGACTCTAGAATTCCCAAGATAGCCGTTGGAGGGAAAGCGCAAGTGGAGCAAGAAGAGTCACGGGTGATGTTTGGTTTAAGGAGACTAAGACGGGTCGCTATCAACCTTGGGATTAGTCTCTTCTCTCTTCCTGTCCCTATCACTTAGCTGTGCGGTTTGTAAAGGGTGTAGCCCTAGAGTTTCTCATGATATAAATAGGCATTAGCCTACATTGTAACTGATATTCTTATGGAACAATAACCTAATCTTTTCTTCTTCCTCATTCTCTTTGTCTACCGACATCTCTCATCACTCTCTTGATTCTCTTCTTTATTCTACAAAGTCTAACATGGTATCAGAGCAAGTTCTTCGATTCTCTACAGTCTAATCTCATTCTCCTACTCATTTCTACACTCTAGTCTCCTTATCTTCGTTTCTTCTCACTCACATCTCTTTTATTCTCCGGGTAAAAGCTTTACCCATCGGTCCATAGAAATCCGACCATGGAAAACGCCAAGCCCATTGTTTCACCGGTTGTCCTAAAGGGGACAAACTACTTGCTGTGGACAAGAACCACAAGAACCGCCCTTGGAGGTCGTGGCCTTTGGAGTCATGTCGAGTCCGACTATGTCCCAAAGAAAAACCCCAAAGGAGAGGACGCTTCCGAGGCGGAAGCGGAGGAAGAGAGCGAGAGGAAGGCCAAATGGTTCCAAGAAGACCAAGTTGTCCTATCTGTTCTCCAAAACTCTCTGGACACGCCTATCCTTGAGGCCTACTCATATTGCGAGACGGCCAAGGAACTGTGGGAAACACTTAAAGGCGTGTATGGTAATGTCTCTAACATGACTAGAGTCTTTGAGGTCAAGAAGGCCATAAATGATCTTAACCAAGATGATGTGGAGTTCACTAAGCATCTTGGTAAGTTCCGTGCACTATGGTCCGAGCTTGACATGTTGCGGCCAAGTACACTTGAGGCAAGTGTGCTAAACGAACGAAAGGAGCAAGACAAAGTCTTCGGACTCCTACTTACCTTGAATCCGTCCTTCAACGATCTCTTGAAGCACATCCTAAGGGCCGAGAAGCTCCCCTCCTTTGAAGATATTTGCTCCCAAATTCAGAAAGAGCAAGGATCCCTTGATTTGTTTAGCGGTAAGGGGGAGCTTGCTTCGGCCAACAAAGGAACGTACAAGCAAGAGGAGAGGAAGTGGTTGGTGTGCGACCACTGCAAGAAGCGGGGTCATCTGAAAGACAAGTGCTGGGTTCTCCATCCTCACCTCAAGCCGGCCAAGTTCAAAGCCAACCTCTCAAAGGAAGCGGTTAGCGATAAAGGAGCCGGATCATCAAAGCAGGGAGATGAGGTGGCCATGACCGCAGCCTACGGAGATGTGGTGAGGAAGTCAGACCTTGAGGCTCTCATCCGCTCCATTGCTTCACTCAAGGAGTCTGGTATCTCTTTCTTTACTTCTAGGCCTAGCAAATCGCTTGTTATTGACTCGGGAGCCTCACATCATATGATTAGTAACCCTAGTTTAATTGACAACATAAAACCGGCCTTAGGAAATGTTGTTATTGCAAATGGAGAACAAATACCAGTAAAGGGAATAGGGGACTTGAAACTATTTGATAAAACCTCAAAAGCTTTCTTTATGCCTACCTTTACCTCCAATTTACTATCGGTTAAGAGGGCCACAAATGATTTGAACTGTTATGCAATCTTTGGTCCTAACAATGTTTATTTTCAGGATATTGAGACTGGAAAGGTTCTTGGAGAAGGGCAAGGGAGTGGAGATCTCTATGTCCTAGAGAAAACCGATCCAAATTTATCCTCTACTAAGTCCTGTTTTGTTGTTGATTCGAATATGGTGTGGCATGCTAGGCTAGGCCACCCACATTCACGTGCTTTAGGGTTGATGTTTCCTAATATTTCTTTTGATAATTCTACTTGTGAACCTTGTATTCTTGGAAAACATTGCAAGTCTATCTTTCCTAAGTCAACTACTATTTATGAGGATTGTTTTGATTTAGTTCACTCAGATGTTTGGACATCACCATGCCTATCTAGAGATAATAACAAGTATTTTGTGACCTTTATTGATGAAAAATCAAAATACACTTGGATTACCTTGTTGCCATCTAAAGATAGAGTATTTGATGCCTTTATCAATTTTCAAAACTATGTGACTAATCACTTCAATGCTAAACTTAAGGTACTTAGGTCTGATAATGGGGGGGAATACACAAGTTGCAAGTTCAAAGAACATCTCTCCAAGCATGGCATTCTCCATCAAACTAGTTGTCCCTACACGCCACAACAAAATGGTGTGGCCGAGAGGAAGAACCGGCACCTCATGGAAGTGGCGCGGGCAATCATGTTCCATTCGAGTGTTCCTAAACGATATTGGGGTGATGCCGTGATGACTGCATGCTACCTAATCAACCGAACACCAACTAGAGTTCTTCATGACTTATCTCCATTTGAAGTACTAAACAAATTTAAACCATCTCTTGATCACTTACGAGTTTTCGGCTGTGTTTGTTTTGTGTTAGTACCAGGAGAACAAAGGAGTAAGCTGGATGCCAAAAGTACAAAGTGTATGTTCATTGGCTACTCCACCACACAAAAGGGGTACAAATGTTATGATCCGGCCACAAGTCGACTATATGTCTCTCGAGATGTCCGGTTTCTAGAACATGTGGGCTACCATGACAAGAGGGATTGGAACAGCCTTAAAGATCTCGCTCACTCACCTAATGACCGAGCTTCGAGTCTACGGTTCCTTCTTGATCACCTTGGCAACCCATCTCCACCAACGGGTGCCGTGCGGCCAACACTAAGTCAAATTTCTACCAATGGTGGGTCTGACCAAGGAGATGCAAATGACAATGGTTCAGCCCAAGATGGTGAATCTCTCGAGACTGGCCTACCCATAACCGGCGTTCCCGTCCCTGGCCCTACAACGGACACGCATGCTCCGGCGGCGGCCTCTACCGAGGAAAACACGGAGACGGCTCCTACGGACGGTACGTCCACCGTGTTGCCTAGCGTGGATCCACTTCCGGCACCAGTCCTGCGTCGGAGCACCAGACCTCGGTCGGATCCCTCCACTTGGAAGAACAAGCGTGTCTATTACAATAGCCAAGCTGTCGCTCATCCCATTCAGTCCGTTTGTTCCCTTGAGCTGTTACCTGCGGATCACCAAGCTTTCTTCGGCCAAGTGGACGCCAATTGGATCCCGCAGACATATGATGAAGCCAAGGCACATCAAGTTTGGTTAGATGCGGTCAAGGATGAAACTGGCGCCATGATCCGGAATCATACGTGGGACGAATCGGATCTTCCTCAAGGCAAGCGGGCAGTTAGCTCCAAATGGGTGTTTACCATAAAATATTTGAGCAATGGTGACATTGAACGGCATAAAGCCAGGTTAGTGGCCCGTGGCTTCACCCAAACCTATGGCGCGGACTACACGGACACCTTTGCACCCGTGGCCAAGCTCCATACGGTTCGGGTTGTGCTGTCACTTGCTGTCAACCTCTCATGGGACTTATGGCAGATGGATGTGAAGAACGCCTTCCTTCAAGGTGAACTTGATGAAGAAGTGTACATGACGCCTCCTCCCGGCCTTGAAGACATGGTTACACCCGGAAAAGTCTTGAGGCTACGTAAGGCCATCTATGGCCTTAAGCAGTCCCCACGAGCGTGGTACCACAAACTAAGCGCCACTCTCAAGACTGATGGTTTTACGCGATCGGAGGCTGATCATACTCTCTTCACGCGTCGCACCTCTATTGGTTGGGTGGTGGTGCTCATATACGTCGACGACATCATCGTGACTGGTGATGATAAGGCGGCCATTCAGGACACCAAGGACTCTCTCAAGTCGGTATTTGACATCAAGGACCTTGGGGAACTCAAATACTTTCTTGGTATTGAGATTTGTCGCTCACCGGAAGGACTCTTCCTCTCACAACGCAAGTATACTCTTGACTTGTTAGAGGAGACTGGCAAGCTTGGTGTGTCTCCGGTTGCTACGCCCCTTGATGAAGATTACCAGCTCAAGCGAAAGGGGGAGAGCTTACGGGCAATGGAAGGCCGACCTAAGGAACCAATGGACGAGCCATTCTTAGACGTCACACGCTATCGCCGGCTTGTAGGTAAGCTGATATACCTTACTATCACACGACCTGACATATCTTATGCTGTGAATCAGGTTAGCCAACATATGAAGGCACCAAGCAAGTACCAATGGAGTCAAGTCGAGAGGATCCTAAGCTATCTCAAGGGCAGTCCGGGTCAAGGTATTTGGATGGGCAAGAATGACAACACCGAAATCGTTGGCTATTGTGATGCGGATTACAATGGCGACACGCTGGATAGGAGATCCACCACTGGGTACTGCACGTTTGTTGGAGGCAACTTGGTTACATGGAGGTCTAAGAAACAAAAGGTGGTTTCATGCTCTAGCGCCGAGGCCGAGTATAGAGCTATGAGGAAGCTCACTAACGAGATGACATGGCTGAAGGGCCTACTCAAGGATTTAGGCATTGAGACAAAGCAGCCCATGACCATGCACTGCGACAATGAAGCGGCCATCCACATTGCCACAAACTCAGTCTTTCATGAGAGGACCAAGCACATAGAAAGCGATTGCCACAAGGTGAGAGAGAAGATTGAAGAAGGAGTGGTGTTACCATGCCACACAAGGAGTCAAGATCAGCTAGCTGACATCTTCACCAAGTCTGCAAGCTCCAAGGTTTGTGATCACATCTATAGCAAACTTGGACTTGTAGACATTACACGGCCATGATCAAGCTTCTCTAATCCGTGGACAGCACACTCTTTTTCCCTCGACTTGGTTTTGTCCCATGAGGTTTTCTAAGTCAAGGTTTTTAATGAGGTGCTGCTTCACGGGTTCCAAGCTTAGCCATTTCATTAGGCTAAGCTTGAGGGGGAGTATTGATCAAAAGAATAAGCCTAAGGCAGCCATGGCCGTCCGTACGAGTATTGAATATGGGCTGTCCGTACAAGTGTGGTGAAATGGCCGAGTCTTCTAGTGATAAGGAATGGAGAGGAGGCCTGCTCATCCTAAGCCCATTAGAAGACTCTAGAATTCCCAAGATAGCCGTTGGAGGGAAAGCGCAAGTGGAGCAAGAAGAGTCACGGGTGATGTTTGGTTTAAGGAGACTAAGACGGGTCGCTATCAACCTTGGGATTAGTCTCTTCTCTCTTCCTGTCCCTATCACTTAGCTGTGCGGTTTGTAAAGGGTGTAGCCCTAGAGTTTCTCATGATATAAATAGGCATTAGCCTACATTGTAACTGATATTCTTATGGAACAATAACCTAATCTTTTCTTCTTCCTCATTCTCTTTGTCTACCGACATCTCTCATCACTCTCTTGATTCTCTTCTTTATTCTACAAAGTCTAACAAATAAAACCAAGAAAACATTGCTTATTAGCTGTAAACAGCTATGTTAGTGTTTCTTGGGTTAAAATGGGTCTTAATCCAATGGAACTAACTAAATATAAGAGTTTGAGATAGATGTGGAGAGTTTAAAAGCCACTTATACCCATTTTGTCCCAAAACAGAATAAAACCAAGAAAACATTGCTTAGAAGCTGTAAACAGCTATGTTAGTGTTTCTAGGGTTAAAATGTGTCTTAATCCAATGCAACTAACTAATTATAAGACTTTGAGATAGATGTGGAGAGTTTAAAAGCCACTTATACCCATTTTGTCCCAAAACAGGCTAAAAGCAAGAAAACATTGCTTTGAAGCTGTAAACAGCTATGTTAGTGTTTATGGGGTTAAAATGTGTCCTAATCCAATGGAACTAACTAATTATAAGACTTTGAGATAGATGTGGAGAGTTTAAAAGCCACTTATACCCATTTTGTCCCAAAACAGGCTAAAAGCAAGAAAATATTGCTTTGAAGCTGTAAACAGCTATGTTAGTGTTTCTGGGGTTAAAATGTGTCTTAATCCAATGCAACTAACTAAATATAAGAGTTTGGGATAGATGTGGAGAGTTTGAAAGCCACTTATACCCATTTTGTCCCAAAACAGGCTAAAAGCAAAAAAACATTGCTTTGAAGCTGTAAACAGCTATGTTAGTGTTTCTGGGGTTAAAATGTGTCTTAATCCAATGGAACTAACTAAATATAAGAGTTTGAGATAGATGTGGAGAGTTTAAAAGCCACTTATTCCCATTTTGTCCCAATAGAGGCTAAAACCAAGAAAACATTGCTTAGAAGCAGTAAACAGCTATGTTAGTGTTTATGGGGTTAAATTGTGTCTTCATCTAATGCAACTAACTAATTATAAGACTTTGAGATAGATATGGAGAGTTTGAAAGCCACTTATTGTTAGACTTTGTAGAATAAAGAAGAGAATCAAGAGAGTGATGAGAGATGTCGGTAGACAAAGAGAATGAGGAAGAAGAAAAGATTAGGTTATTGTTCCATAAGAATATCGGTTACAATGTAGGCTAATGCCTATTTATATCATGAGAAACTCTAGGGCTACACCCTTTACAAACCGCACAGCTAAGTGATAGGGACAGGAAGAGAGAAGAGACTAATCCCAAGGTTGATAGCGACCCGTCTTAGTCTCCTTAAACCAAACATCACCCGTGACTCTTCTTGCTCCACTTGCGCTTTCCCTCCAACGGCTATCTTGGGAATTCTAGAGTCTTCTAATGGGCTTAGGATGAGCAGGCCTCCTCTCCATTCCTTATCACTAGAAGACTCGGCCATTTCACCACACTTGTACGGACAGCCCATATTCAATACTCGTACGGACGGCCATGGCTGCCTTAGGCTTATTCTTTTGATCAATACTCCCCCTCAAGCTTAGCCTAATGAAATGGCTAAGCTTGGAACCCGTGAAGCAGCACCTCATTAAAAACCTTGACTTAGAAAACCTCATGGGACAAAACCAAGTCGAGGGAAAAAGAGTGTGCTGTCCACGGATTAGAGAAGCTTGATCATGGCCGTGTAATGTCTACAAGTCCAAGTTTGCTATAGATGTGATCACAAACCTTGGAGCTTGCAGACTTGGTGAAGATGTCAGCTAGCTGATCTTGACTCCTTGTGTGGCATGGTAACACCACTCCTTCTTCAATCTTCTCTCTCACCTTGTGGCAATCGCTTTCTATGTGCTTGGTCCTCTCATGAAAGACTGAGTTTGTGGCAATGTGGATGGCCGCTTCATTGTCGCAGTGCATGGTCATGGGCTGCTTTGTCTCAATGCCTAAATCCTTGAGTAGGCCCTTCAGCCATGTCATCTCGTTAGTGAGCTTCCTCATAGCTCTATACTCGGCCTCGGCGCTAGAGCATGAAACCACCTTTTGTTTCTTAGACCTCCATGTAACCAAGTTGCCTCCAACAAACGTGCAGTACCCAGTGGTGGATCTCCTATCCAGCGTGTCGCCATTGTAATCCGCATCACAATAGCCAACGATTTCGGTGTTGTCATTCTTGCCCATCCAAATACCTTGACCCGGACTGCCCTTGAGATAGCTTAGGATCCTCTCGACTTGACTCCATTGGTACTTGCTTGGTGCCTTCATATGTTGGCTAACCTGATTCACAGCATAAGATATGTCAGGTCGTGTGATAGTAAGGTATATCAGCTTACCTACAAGCCGGCGATAGCGTGTGACGTCTAAGAATGGCTCGTCCATTGGTTCCTTAGGTCGGCCTTCCATTGCCCGTAAGCTCTCCCCCTTTCGCTTGAGCTGGTAATCTTCATCAAGGGGCGTAGCAACCGGAGACACACCAAGCTTGCCAGTCTCCTCTAACAAGTCAAGAGTATACTTGCGTTGTGAGAGGAAGAGTCCTTCCGGTGAGCGACAAATCTCAATACCAAGAAAGTATTTGAGTTCCCCAAGGTCCTTGATGTCAAATACCGACTTGAGAGAGTCCTTGGTGTCCTGAATGGCCGCCTTATCATCACCAGTCACGATGATGTCGTCGACGTATATGAGCACCACCACCCAACCAATAGAGGTGCGACGCGTGAAGAGAGTATGATCAGCCTCCGATCGCGTAAAACCATCAGTCTTGAGAGTGGCGCTTAGTTTGTGGTACCACGCTCGTGGGGACTGCTTAAGGCCATAGATGGCCTTACGTAGCCTCAAGACTTTTCCGGGTGTAACCATGTCTTCAAGGCCGGGAGGAGGCGTCATGTACACTTCTTCATCAAGTTCACCTTGAAGGAAGGCGTTCTTCACATCCATCTGCCATAAGTCCCATGAGAGGTTGACAGCAAGTGACAGCACAACCCGAACCGTATGGAGCTTGGCCACGGGTGCAAAGGTGTCCGTGTAGTCCGCGCCATAGGTTTGGGTGAAGCCACGGGCCACTAACCTGGCTTTATGCCGTTCAATGTCACCATTGCTCAAATATTTTATGGTAAACACCCATTTGGAGCTAACTGCCCGCTTGCCTTGAGGAAGATCCGATTCGTCCCACGTATGATTCCGGATCATGGCGCCAGTTTCATCCTTGACCGCATCTAACCAAACTTGATGTGCCTTGGCTTCATCATATGTCTGCGGGATCCAATTGGCGTCCACTTGGCCGAAGAAAGCTTGGTGATCCGCAGGTAACAGCTCAAGGGAACAAACGGACTGAATGGGATGAGCGACAGCTTGGCTATTGTAATAGACACGCTTGTTCTTCCAAGTGGAGGGATCCGACCGAGGTCTGGTGCTCCGACGCAGGACTGGTGCCGGAAGTGGATCCACGCTAGGCAACACGGTGGACGTACCGTCCGTAGGAGCCGTCTCCGTGTTTTCCTCGGTAGAGGCCGCCGCCGGAGCATGCGTGTCCGTTGTAGGGCCAGGGACGGGAACGCCGGTTATGGGTAGGCCAGTCTCGAGAGATTCACCATCTTGGGCTGAACCATTGTCATTTGCATCTCCTTGGTCAGACCCACCATTGGTAGAAATTTGACTTAGTGTTGGCCGCACGGCACCCGTTGGTGGAGATGGGTTGCCAAGGTGATCAAGAAGGAACCGTAGACTCGAAGCTCGGTCATTAGGTGAGTGAGCGAGATCTTTAAGGCTGTTCCAATCCCTCTTGTCATGGTAGCCCACATGTTCTAGAAACCGGACATCTCGAGAGACATATAGTCGACTTGTGGCCGGATCATAACATTTGTACCCCTTTTGTGTGGTGGAGTAGCCAATGAACATACACTTTGTACTTTTGGCATCCAGCTTACTCCTTTGTTCTCCTGGTACTAACACAAAACAAACACAGCCGAAAACTCGTAAGTGATCAAGAGATGGTTTAAATTTGTTTAGTACTTCAAATGGAGATAAGTCATGAAGAACTCTAGTTGGTGTTCGGTTGATTAGGTAGCATGCAGTCATCACGGCATCACCCCAATATCGTTTAGGAACACTCGAATGGAACATGATTGCCCGCGCCACTTCCATGAGGTGCCGGTTCTTCCTCTCGGCCACACCATTTTGTTGTGGCGTGTAGGGACAACTAGTTTGATGGAGAATGCCATGCTTGGAGAGATGTTCTTTGAACTTGCAACTTGTGTATTCCCCCCCATTATCAGACCTAAGTACCTTAAGTTTAGCATTGAAGTGATTAGTCACATAGTTTTGAAAATTGATAAAGGCATCAAATACTCTATCTTTAGATGGCAACAAGGTAATCCAAGTGTATTTTGATTTTTCATCAATAAAGGTCACAAAATACTTGTTATTATCTCTAGATAGGCATGGTGATGTCCAAACATCTGAGTGAACTAAATCAAAACAATCCTCATAAATAGTAGTTGACTTAGGAAAGATAGACTTGCAATGTTTTCCAAGAATACAAGGTTCACAAGTAGAATTATCAAAAGAAATATTAGGAAACATCAACCCTAAAGCACGTGAATGTGGGTGGCCTAGCCTAGCATGCCACACCATATTCGAATCAACAACAAAACAGGACTTAGTAGAGGATAAATTTGGATCGGTTTTCTCTAGGACATAGAGATCTCCACTCCCTTGCCCTTCTCCAAGAACCTTTCCAGTCTCAATATCCTGAAAATAAACATTGTTAGGACCAAAGATTGCATAACAGTTCAAATCATTTGTGGCCCTCTTAACCGATAGTAAATTGGAGGTAAAGGTAGGCATAAAGAAAGCTTTTGAGGTTTTATCAAATAGTTTCAAGTCCCCTATTCCCTTTACTGGTATTTGTTCTCCATTTGCAATAACAACATTTCCTAAGGCCGGTTTTATGTTGTCAATTAAACTAGGGTTACTAATCATATGATGTGAGGCTCCCGAGTCAATAACAAGCGATTTGCTAGGCCTAGAAGTAAAGAAAGAGATACCAGACTCCTTGAGTGAAGCAATGGAGCGGATGAGAGCCTCAAGGTCTGACTTCCTCACCACATCTCCGTAGGCTGCGGTCATGGCCACCTCATCTCCCTGCTTTGATGATCCGGCTCCTTTATCGCTAACCGCTTCCTTTGAGAGGTTGGCTTTGAACTTGGCCGGCTTGAGGTGAGGATGGAGAACCCAGCACTTGTCTTTCAGATGACCCCGCTTCTTGCAGTGGTCGCACACCAACCACTTCCTCTCCTCTTGCTTGTACGTTCCTTTGTTGGCCGAAGCAAGCTCCCCCTTACCGCTAAACAAATCAAGGGATCCTTGCTCTTTCTGAATTTGGGAGCAAATATCTTCAAAGGAGGGGAGCTTCTCGGCCCTTAGGATGTGCTTCAAGAGATCGTTGAAGGACGGATTCAAGGTAAGTAGGAGTCCGAAGACTTTGTCTTGCTCCTTTCGTTCGTTTAGCACACTTGCCTCAAGTGTACTTGGCCGCAACATGTCAAGCTCGGACCATAGTGCACGGAACTTACCAAGATGCTTAGTGAACTCCACATCATCTTGGTTAAGATCATTTATGGCCTTCTTGACCTCAAAGACTCTAGTCATGTTAGAGACATTACCATACACGCCTTTAAGTGTTTCCCACAGTTCCTTGGCCGTCTCGCAATATGAGTAGGCCTCAAGGATAGGCGTGTCCAGAGAGTTTTGGAGAACAGATAGGACAACTTGGTCTTCTTGGAACCATTTGGCCTTCCTCTCGCTCTCTTCCTCCGCTTCCGCCTCGGAAGCGTCCTCTCCTTTGGGGTTTTTCTTTGGGACATAGTCGGACTCGACATGACTCCAAAGGCCACGACCTCCAAGGGCGGTTCTTGTGGTTCTTGTCCACAGCAAGTAGTTTGTCCCCTTTAGGACAACCGGTGAAACAATGGGCTTGGCGTTTTCCATGGTCGGATTTCTATGGACCGATGGGTAAAGCTTTTACCCGGAGAATAAAAGAGATGTGAGTGAGAAGAAACGAAGATAAGGAGACTAGAGTGTAGAAATGAGTAGGAGAATGAGATTAGACTGTAGAGAATCGAAGAACTTGCTCTGATACCATGTTAGACTTTGTAGAATAAAGAAGAGAATCAAGAGAGTGATGAGAGATGTCGGTAGACAAAGAGAATGAGGAAGAAGAAAAGATTAGGTTATTGTTCCATAAGAATATCGGTTACAATGTAGGCTAATGCCTATTTATATCATGAGAAACTCTAGGGCTACACCCTTTACAAACCGCACAGCTAAGTGATAGGGACAGGAAGAGAGAAGAGACTAATCCCAAGGTTGATAGCGACCCGTCTTAGTCTCCTTAAACCAAACATCACCCGTGACTCTTCTTGCTCCACTTGCGCTTTCCCTCCAACGGCTATCTTGGGAATTCTAGAGTCTTCTAATGGGCTTAGGATGAGCAGGCCTCCTCTCCATTCCTTATCACTAGAAGACTCGGCCATTTCACCACACTTGTACGGACAGCCCATATTCAATACTCGTACGGACGGCCATGGCTGCCTTAGGCTTATTCTTTTGATCAATACTTATACCCATTTTGTCCCAAAACAGGCTAAAAGCAAGAAAACATTGCTTAGAAGCTGTAAACAGTTATGTTAGTGTTTATGGGGTTAAAATGTGTCTTAATCCAATGCAACTAACTAAATATAAGACTTTGAGATAGATGTGGAGAGTTTAAAAGCCACTTATACCCATTTTGTCCCAAAATAGGCTAACACCAAGAAAACATTGCTTAGAAGCTGTAAACAGCTATGTTAGTGTTTATGGGGTTAAAATGTGTCTTAATCCAATGGAACTAACTAAATACAAGTGTTTGAGATAGATGTGGAGAGTTTAAAAGCCACTTATTCCCATTTTGTCCCAATAGAGGCTAAAACCAAGAAAACATTGCTTAGAAGCAGTAAACAGCTTTGTTAGTGTTTCTAGGGTTAAAATGTGTCTTAATCCAATGCAACTAACTAATTATAAGACTTTGAGATATATGTGGAGAGTTTCAAAGCCACTTATACCCATTTTGTCCCAAAACAGGCTAAACAGCAAGAAAACATTGCTCAGAAGCACTAAACAGCTTTGTTAGTGTTTCTAGGGTTAAAATGTGTCTTAATCCAATGCAACTAACTAATTATAAGACTTTGAGATAGATGTGGAGAGTTTAAAAGCCACTTATACCCATTTTGTTCCAAAACAGGTATAAACAGCAAGAAAACATTGCTTAGTAGCTGTAAACAGCTATGTTAGTGTTTATGGGGTTAGATTGTGTCTTAATCCAATGCAACTAACTAATTATAAGACATTGAGATATATGTGGAGAGTTTCAAAGCCACTTATACCCATTTTGTCCCAAAACAGGCTAAAAGCAAGAAAACATTGCTTTGAAGCTGTAAACAGCTATGTTAGTGTTTCTAGGGTTAAAATGTGTCTTAATCCAATGCAACTAACTAATTATAAGACTTTGAGATAGATATGGAGAGTTTAAAAGCCAGTTATACCCATTCTGTCCCAAAACAGAATAAAACCAAGAAAACATTGCTTAGAAGCTGTAAACAGCTATGTTAGTGTTTATGGGGTTAAAATGTGTCTTAATCCAATGGAACTAACTAAATATAAGACTTTTATTAGTATATATGAAGGAGAAGAGAGAGTGAGGCCGGTGAGGCCGAGCTGCACAAGGAAGAAGAGAGTGGCCGGTAAGGCTGCTAGTACAAGAAGTGTGGCCGGTAAGGCCATGAGTGGTGTGGGAGCGGCCAGTAAGGCCGTGAGCACAATAAGAGTGGCCAATAAGGCCATGTGGGCCGTGAGAGCAAGGAGAGTGGTCAGCAAGGCCATAAGTGCAATATAAGAAGAACAAAGGCCTTATAAGAAGAAGAAGCCCAAGAAGAAGGAAATATCTCACAAGGAAGGGAAGAAGGATCCAATGGCCATAAGGGAAGGAGATCTAACGGTCACAAGGCATGGAAGGGAAGGAAATCACGTGTGGCTTTGGTTGGGAAGCATAGCGAGTCAACCAAAGACAAGGAGCTGTCCCTTTCATCTTTCCTTTGAATCCCTTGTGTGCCTAACGGCTCTATGCCTTTGTTTTCTCTATATTAAGCTGTAATTCTCTCATATGTAACACATCACAATACAACAATCTAATAGAAGAGATCCGATTTCCCCTCTTTTACCTTGTGTTCTTGTTCTTAGCTTCAATGTAGATAGTTTAGGGAATCGGTTAGGGGCTGCCCTTAAGGCAGCCTATTCTCTTCTCAAATCCCACCTAAACTCTTCTTATTTATTGCTTTACTAAGTCTAGATTATGGGGAGTTCATCACAAGTTGATGTTCTCTCCTCCCCCTTGAGAATGAGTTAGTTTGTTGTGGGTAAAGGGGGATTCATTCACCAAGTGTTTGTCTACCCTCTCTTGTGAGCTTTGTCTCATAAATCCCAACATGGTATCAGAGCAGGTTCTGTTCTTGGTAATTTAAACTCATTCTCAAAGTCGTTTTCTTAGGAGTTAGCTTAGTTAAAGTTTTAGACTTCGCTTAGGTGTTAAATCGCTTAGCTTAGTTTCTTTAAAGCTTTAATTTTGCTTTTGTTGATTAAATCGATTCTCTAGCAGCTCATTGTTGAGTAAGCTTGGTCTCTTGTCTTGTTAGAATTTGTAGACCAAGTGTGTGGAAAGAAATCGATTTTACAAGCCCCATCCTTAAGCTTTACCGATTTGGTAATAGCTTTGTTTATTTTGGGATGTGTGGGAAGTGATGAACCATTGAGCAAATTGTGTTGTTCATGGTGAGGATTCACGGTTCTTGTGTGCTTGTATGAGCCACGAAATTCTTAGGATTTAGTTCTCTTAGGATTTAGTTAATTTTCCTCTAAAGGTTTAATTTTGCTTTTGTTAAATTTCCTTTAAAGGCTTAATTACTAAATCGCTTCTTCTTCTTCTCAAGGTTGAGAAAGCTTTGTTTCTGGTCATATGGTGTGTCCAGGTTCGAGTTTGAGGAAGAGAGAGACTTTATTTTAGCATGTAGAGCCCGCTTGGTCAAATAGATTCAAGTTGGTCCAAGATGCATTCTTTTAACCGTTGGACAATAGGTTGTTCCAAAGGCTTTTGTTGTTTCTTCTTTGCTTGGGACCACGAAAAACATCTTCTATATGTTATCTTTGTGGATCTAAAGCCTTAATCTCTTGAAGAACACTTGTTTAAGTGATTCTACAAGGAGTTTTGTTGTTAAACCTTTGGAGAAACTAATTTTCCATAAGGTCCATTGTGTTTCAGCCATTAAAGCACCAAAAGAGATTGTCTTCTTGGATGTTCTTGGCTGTCAAAGCTTCGTTCAACTCAAGAAAACAGAGTTAAACTCTGTCCATAAGAACTCTTGAGCAGATTCTCTATTCTACTCTCCATTCATCTTATACTACCGCCAATACTCTCCCTTATACTCTCACTTTCTATTCTCCATATATACTCTTATTAATTCTCTAAATTCTCTATTTTATTTTCAGTAATATTCTATATTCTCTATACTCTAATCTCTAACAATCTCTTGTTTAGAAACTGTCCCATTGAGTTTTGGTTTCAGTTTCAAACTTGAAGATTGTGTGGAGCTCGCCTACTATCTCAAGAAGAAGAAGTGGCGAGGTTGAAGGCTACAAGATAGCCATGAGGAGAGCGCAGCACAATGCCTGGAGTTAGAACCAAGGGCCACCAAGTCTTTGTTAAGCTGGTGGAAGGTGATGAATCAGTCCAAGAGCATGTGTGTTAGTGCCAAGTTGTTGATCGGATGTGCACAATGGTCTTTAGGAAAGGTGATGCACAAGGTTTCAACTGTTGATTGGATGTGCACAAGAACGGTGATGCACAAGGCTTCAACTGAGGTGATGAGGTTTCAGCCCATCATCAAGTAAAGGTTACGGGGGAGATCAAGTGACTTCAGACCGTACCTCACAGATTCTGCTCGGCCACAAGCAAAAGTCTTTACTTAAAGCTCAGCCGAAGCGTCTCAAAGATCGACTCGGACGAAACCCTTCCACTGCGATTCGGCTTCCGCGTTCTTCATTAAAGTTCGAGACCACAGAGTCATCTTGCCAGTGGAAGTGGAATCATACCAATCCGAGCAGCCGTTCGAAAGTTATGTCCGATTCAGTGGGCATGTGTCAGTCTGACAAATAAAACTGACCGGGTTTAAAACCATGGTTAGAGGAGCGGTCTCAAGGAGGAATTCCAAACCGCAACTGTGATCAACTCTCTAAAGGCTGTGCTCTAAACCCTTCTCTATTTTAATTCATAAATTCATTACCTTAGCTTCATTACTAGTCTTTAGTCTTTAATATGATTCTTCTTAAATTGTCACACTTTTAGAATTTTTCTTTGATATTCCTCATAGCAAACACTTATTCTTTTCTTCTTTATCACTTGTTTAAGGGTAAAGGAGACTATGAGAGCCTCAAAGTAATTCTAAAGGAACAAGGATGGAGATCATAAGGAATGTGCTAAAGGCAAGGAGGGCTAAGGAAGTGTAGCGGTTCAAAGGCTTAAAGAGAAGAGAGCTGGTTCTTGACAAACCAAGATCATTGCGACATCAAGGAACGTGGAGACTACACTCTTTTTACTTAACAAAGTTTTCTCCCAAGTGGTTTTCTTTGTTAAGGTTTTTAATGAGGTAGTCCTCACGTGTCCACGCTTGATCTTTGGTCCCCATGGTGCCCTGCAGATCAAACGTGCGGGGGAGTATTAGTATATATGAAGGAGAAGAGAGAGTGAGGCCGGTGAGGCCGAGCTGCACAAGGAAGAAGAGAGTGGCCGGTAAGGCTGCTAGTACAAGAAGTGTGGCCGGTAAGGCCATGAGTGGTGTGGGAGCGGCCAGTAAGGCCGTGAGCACAATAAGAGTGGCCAATAAGGCCATGTGGGCCGTGAGAGCAAGGAGAGTGGTCAGCAAGGCCATAAGTGCAATATAAGAAGAACAAAGGCCTTATAAGAAGAAGAAGCCCAAGAAGAAGGAAATATCTCACAAGGAAGGGAAGAAGGATCCAATGGCCATAAGGGAAGGAGATCTAACGGTCACAAGGCATGGAAGGGAAGGAAATCACGTGTGGCTTTGGTTGGGAAGCATAGCGAGTCAACCAAAGACAAGGAGCTGTCCCTTTCATCTTTCCTTTGAATCCCTTGTGTGCCTAACGGCTCTATGCCTTTGTTTTCTCTATATTAAGCTGTAATTCTCTCATATGTAACACATCACAATACAACAATCTAATAGAAGAGATCCGATTTCCCCTCTTTTACCTTGTGTTCTTGTTCTTAGCTTCAATGTAGATAGTTTAGGGAATCGGTTAGGGGCTGCCCTTAAGGCAGCCTATTCTCTTCTCAAATCCCACCTAAACTCTTCTTATTTATTGCTTTACTAAGTCTAGATTATGGGGAGTTCATCACAAGTTGATGTTCTCTCCTCCCCCTTGAGAATGAGTTAGTTTGTTGTGGGTAAAGGGGGATTCATTCACCAAGTGTTTGTCTACCCTCTCTTGTGAGCTTTGTCTCATAAATCCCAACAACTTTGAGATAGATATGGAGAGTTTAAAAGCCAGTTATACCCATTCTGTCCCAAAACAGAATAAAACCAAGAAAACATTGCTTAGAAGCTGTAAACAGCTATGTTAGTGTTTATGGGGTTAAAATGTGTCTTAATCCAATGGAACTAACTAAATATAAGACTTTGAGATAGATATGGAGAGTTTAAAAGCCAGTTATACCTAATTTGTCCCAAAACAGGCTAAAACCAAGAAAACATTGCTTAGAAGCTGTAAACAGCTATGTTAGTGTTTCTGGGGTTAAAATGTGTCTTAATCCAATGCAACTAACTAATTATAAGACATTGAGATAGATGTGGAGAGTTTCAAAGCCACTTATACCCATTTGTTCAGCTATGTTAGTGTTTATGGGGTTAAAATGTGTCTTAATCCAATGCAACTAACTAATTATAAGACATTGAGATATATGTGGAGAGTTTCAAAGCCACTTATACCCATTTTGTCCCAAAACAGGCTAAAACCAAGAAAACATTCCTTAGAAGCTCTAAACAGCTATGTTAGTGTTTCTAGGGTTAAAATGTGTCTTAATCCAATGGAACTAACTAAATATAAGAGTTTGAGATAGATGTGGAGAGTTTAAAAGCCACTTATTCCCACTTTGTCCCAATAGAGGCTAAAAGCCAGTAAACATTGCTTAGAAGCAGTAAACAGCTTTGTTAGTGTTTCTAGTGTTAAAATGTGTCTTAATCCAATGCAACTAACTAAATATAAGAGTTTGAGATAGATGTGGAGAGTTTAAAAGCCACTTATACCCATTTTGTCCCAGAACAGGCTAACAGCAAGAAAACATTGCTTAGTAGGTGTAAACAGCTATGTTAGTGTTTCTAGGGTTAAAATGTGTCTTAATCCAATGGAACCAACTAATTATAGGACTTTGAGATAGATGTGGAGAGTTTGAAAGCCACTTATACCCATTTTGTCCCAAAACAGGCTAACACCAAGAAAACATTGCTTAGAAGCTGTAAACAGCTTTGTTAGTGTTTCTGGGGTTAAAATGTGTCTTAATCCAATGCAACTAACTAATTATAAGACTTTGAGATAGATATGGAGAGTTTAAAAGCCAGTTATACCCATTTTGTCCCAAAACAGGCTGTGGAGAGTTAAAAAGCCACTTATACCCATTTTGTCCCAAAATAGGCTAAAACCAAGAAAATATTGCTTTGAAGCTGTAAACAGCTTTGTTAGTGTTTCTAGGGTTAAAATGTGTCTTAATCCAATGCAACTAACTGGCTTTTAAACTCTCCATCCAATGCAACTAACTAATTATAAGAGTTTGAGATAGATGTGGAGAGTTTAAAAGCCACTTATAACCATTTTGTCCCAAAACAGAATAAAACCAAGAAGACATTGCTTAGAAGCACTAAACAGCTTTGTTAGTGTTTCTAGGGTTAAAATGTGTCTTAATCCAATGCAACTAACTGGCTTTTAAACTCTCCACCCAAAACAGAATAAAACAGAATAAAACATACCTGTTTATGGGACAAAATGGGTATAAGTGGCTTTTAAACTCTCCACATCTATCTCAAACTCTTATAATTAGTTAGTTGCATTGGATTAAGACACAATTTAACCCCATAAACACTAACAAAGCTGTTTACAACTTCTAAGCAATGTTTTCTTGGTGTTAGCCTGTTTTGGGAGAAAATGGGTATAAGTGGCTTTTAAACTCTCCACATCTATCTCAAACTCTTATAATTAGTTAGTTGCATTGGATTACAACACATTTTAACCCCATAAACACTAACATAGCTGTTTACAGCTTCAAAGCAATGTTTTCTTGCTTTTAGCCTGTTTTGGGACAAAATGGGTATAAGTGGATAAAACAGTTTAAAACCAATAGTGTTTATTAAACTAATTATAATAAGTGGCTTTGAAACTCTCCACATCTATCTCAAAGTCTTATAATTAGTTAGTTGCATTGGATTAAGACACATTTTAACCCCATAAACACTAACATAGCTGTTTACAGCTTCAAAGCAATGTTTATGAAATGGCACACCACCGTCCGTACGGCCGTACGGACGTCCGTACAACCAACGGAGTGGGCCGTCCGTACAACCAACGAATGTCAAGTCCGGTCCATCAATAAGAGCCTCCAACGGTCATAAGAATTCGAGAACCTTCCCCATGTGAGCCGTTGGACGAGTTGCGCAAGTGGAGAGTCAAAGGGAGATCACATGTTTAGTTAAGGAGATGTCACTATCTCCATTTGTAATTGTGTATAGTATCTTAGGAGAATATTCTTTTGTATATGGCTATAATAAGGTTGTAACTATGTTCTAAATGAAGTAAGAAGAGAAAATATCTCTTTCTCCAATTCTCTCCATGCGCCTACACTCTTCCCTTCTCTATCCGATCTCTACTCTTAGTTACTCTCAAATCTCTCTAATTTAAAACTTTCATGGTATCAGAGCAGATTGTTCCTGTTCTTTGACTTCATCTCCATCACAATCTTCCGCATTCTCTCTATCTTGTGCTTTCAAATCTCTTTGTTCCCAAAAATTTCTTTTAACCGTTGGGTAAACACCTAAACCACCGAGTTCATCATGGAAAACACCAAAACTATGATTGTTCCGGTTACTCTCAAGGGAGAGAACTACTTACTGTGGGCTAGAACCACGAAGACAGCCCTATGCGGCCGAGGACTTTGGTCCCATGTTGAAGCGAGTGAGGCTCCAAGTGGCGAGGCCACCAAAGACGACAAGGATCTTGTCGCAGACGAAAGGAACAAGTGGTTTCAAGAAGACCAAGGAGTCCTAGCCATCATTCAAAACTCCCTAGATGCCCCCATCCTTGAAGCTTACTCCTATTGCGAAACTGCAAAGGACTTATGGGACACTCTTAAGAATGTCTTTGGAAATGTTACTAACGTGAACCGGATCTTCGAGATTAAGAGAGCCATCAACAATCTCAACCAAGAAGACATGGAGTTCACTAAACATTTTGGAAAGTTTAGGTCACTTTGGGCTGAACTAGAGATGCTCCGGCCGGCGACCGTAGATCCAGCCATCTTGAACGAAAGGCGTGAACAAGATAAAGTGTTCGGCTTACTCTTGACGTTGAACCCCTCCTACAACGACCTTATCAAGCATATCCTACGATCTGACAAGCTTCCTAGCCTAGACGACGTATGTAACCAAATTCAAAAGGAACATGGTTCCATGGGGCTATTCGGAGGAAAAGGGGAGTTAATAACTGCCAACAAGGTGGAAATGGCATCGGCTAACCGAGGATACTACAAACCGGACGACAAGAATCCACCAGTATGTGAACATTGTAAGAAAGTGGGTCACTTCAAGAGCCGCTGCTGGATTCTTCACCCACACCTTCGCCGTGGAGGGCCAAACCGTGGAGGACCATCAAGAGCCCATCAAGCCGCTGTAGTGGGAGAAACAACAACCGAACCAGCCCAACAAGCTACTGCACTCACGGCGTCCTCCGAGCTGGTGAGGAAGTCCGACCTTGATGCGCTCATCAAAGCCCTCAAGGAGGCCTCCGGTAAATCTTTTCTCGCCCTAAACAAGACTAAACCTCTTATTGTTGATTCTGGTGCATCTCATCACATGATTAGTGATTCTAGATTAATAAGTGATATTACACCGGCAAAGGGTAATGTTGTTATAGCTAATGGCGAGAAGGTACCGGTTAAAGGTGTAGGAAATTTGAAATTGTTTGACAAAGTAACTAAGGCCTTTTATATGCCAACTTTCACATCAAATTTACTATCCGTTAAGAGAGCTACCACTGATTTGAATTGTTATGCAATATTTAGTCCTAACAAGGTTCATTTTCAGGATATTGAAACCAGTAAAGTTCTTGGACAAGGAGGTTCTAAGGATGATCTCTATGTGCTTGAGGACTTGAATCTATCTTCTACTTCTGCATCCTGTTTTAAATCGGTTGTTGTTAAACCTAATGACTCTATTCTTCATGCTAGATTAGGACATCCTCACACTAGAGCCTTAACCTTGATGTTTCCTAATATTTCTTTTAAAAATGATGAATGTGAGGCTTGTATTCTTGGTAAACATTGCAAAGCTGTTTTTCCTAAATCTATTACTATGTATGAAAACTGTTTTGATTTAGTCCATTCTGATGTTTGGACATCTCCTTGCCTTTCTAGAGAAAATCAAAAGTATTTTGTTATTTTTATTGATGAAAAATCGAAATATACTTGGTTGACCTTACTCCCTTCTAAGGATAGAGTTCTTGAGGCCTTTACTAATTTCCAAAATTATGTTACTAACCACTATCATGCAAAGATTAAAATTTTGAGATCAGATAATGGTGGAGAGTACACAAGTCATGCCTTTAAAAAACATCTAGCCAAACATGGAATTCTTCACCAAACTAGTTGCCCATACACACCACAACAAAATGGAGTGGCTGAGAGGAAGAATAGGCATCTCATGGAGGTTGCAAGGTCTATGATGTTCCATACAAGGGTTCCAAAGCGCTTTTGGGGTGATGCTGTCCTTGCGGCCTGTTACCTTATTAATCGCACACCAACGAAGATCCTTAATGACGTATCCCCATTTGAGGTATTAAACAAGGCTAAACCTACATTTGATCATCTAAGGGTGTTTGGTTGTGTTTGTTATGTGTTGCGACCAGGTGAACTACGAGACAAACTCGATGCCAAGAGTGTTAAGAGCATGTTTATCGGCTACTCCACAACACAAAAGGGCTATAAGTGCTATGATCCGGAGACAAGGAGAGTTCTCATATCTCGTGATGTCAAGTTTGTGGAGACAAAAGGATTCTATGACGAGCCAAACTGGGATGAACTACGTAACCTATCAACCACCACATCGGATCGGACGCGGAACCTACGTGTCATCCTTGAGCGGCTAGGCATTGAAAACGATAGGGCCGCCAATGATCCTGCCGAGCCAACTGAACCTTCTGTCCCATCTACTGATCCTGTTCCTGTCGAGCCAAATGCACCAGAAACATCTATGGAAGACCATGGACACGGACACGGACACGGACACGGACACGGACACGGACACGGACACGGACACGGACACGGACACGGACACGGACACGGACACGGACACGGACACGGTACCATGGACACGGACACAAACACGGACACGGACACAGTACCGTTCACGGAACCGGAAGTTCCAGTCAGTGCTGAGTCCGATGCTGGGCCTATCGTTCCTCTCCGACGAAGTCAGCGCATCAAGTTTCACCCCAACAACTGGACGAACACTCGAGTGTACTACAACAACATGGCCGTCGCGCACCCGATTCAGGCCGTATGTTCTCTAGCACATTTCCCTATGGACCATCAAGTCTTTCTTGGCCAACTTGACAAGAATTGGGTTCCCCAAACGTACGATGAGGCTAAAGACCATCAAGTATGGCGTGACGCGGTACATGCGGAGACAACGGCCATGGAGAAAAATCATACATGGGATGAATCTGACTTACCAAAAGGGAAGAAGGCCGTCACTTCACGGTGGATTTTTACCATTAAGTATAGGAGTGACGGGGAGATAGAACGCCATAAGGCCCGCCTTGTCGCCCGCGGGTTCACGGAAACGTACGGGGAGGATTATCTTGATACGTTTGCTCCGGTGGCCAAACTTCACACGGTTCGAGTTGTTCTCTCATTGGCCACTAACTTGGACTGGGAACTCTGGCAAATGGACGTCAAGAATGCGTTCTTACAAGGCGAGCTTGAAGATGAAGTTTACATGCGACCACCACCCGGCTTAGAAGACACCATCGGTCCGGGAAAAGTCTTTAAACTCAACAAGGCTATTTATGGCCTGAAACAGTCACCAAGAGCATGGTACCACAAACTAAGCACCACATTACTTGGGAAAGGCTTCCACAAATCAGAGGCTGATCATACCCTCTTCACACTATCAAGTGACAAAGGTATTGTAGTCATTCTAGTATATGTTGATGATATCATCATAACTGGAAGTGACAAGGTAGGCATTAAAGATACTAAAGACTTTCTTAAATCGGTCTTTGACATTAAGGATCTTGGAGAACTTAAGTATTTTCTTGGGATAGAAGTATATAGGTCTAATGAGGGTTTATTCTTATCACAAAGAAAGTATGCTCTTGATCTTTTAAGTGAAACAGGAAAATTAGGATCAAAAGCGGTGTTCACACCCCTTGAAGAGAACTACAAGGCCGGAGGACAGGGGGAGCTGGATACGGCTCCGTTCAAGGACGTTAGCCTCTACCGGCGCCTAGTAGGTAAGCTTATCTACTTAACCATCACACGACCTGATATTTGCTTTGCTGTGAACCAGGCTAGCCAGCATATGAAGAACCCAACGCTTCACCATTGGAACATGGTGACAAGAATCCTCAAGTACATCAAAGGCTCGCCGGGACAAGGTATTTGGATGGGGCGCAACAAGGACACCGAACTAGTAGGCTATTGCGATGCTGACTATGCTGGAGATCGAGAAGACCGCCGCTCAACTACAGGCTACTGCACGTTCCTTGGTGGTAACTTGGTCACTTGGAAGAGTAAGAAGCAAAAGGTCGTATCACTTTCAAGTACGGAGTCCGAATACAGAGCCATGAGGAAACTAACAACGGAACTGATGTGGTTGAAGGCTCTCCTCAAGGATCTTGGAATTGAATCAACAAAGCCTATCACAATGCATTGTGATAATGAAGCCGCTATCCATATAGCAACCAATTCAGTGTTTCATGAGAGAACCAAACATATTGAAGTGGATTGCCATAAAGTTCGAGAACAAATCAAGCTTGGTGTCGTCCTACCGTGTCATACCGAAAGCAAAGATCAACTAGCTGACATTCTCACCAAAGCAGCAAGTCCACAAGTGTGTGAACACATTCACTCGAAGCTCGGCCTCATAGACCTCACTCGGCCGTAAGATTCCATCTCGGCACCTACACTCTTTTTCCCTTGTGTATAGTTTTTCCCAAGAGGTTTTCTATACTAAGGTTTTTAATGAGGTGGGTGCCCATTTGTTCAAGCTTGATCACCTTAGTCAAGCTTGAGGGGGAGTATGAAATGGCACACCACCGTCCGTATGGCCGTACGGACGTCCGTACAACCAACGGAGTGGGCCGTCCGTACAACCAACGAATGTCAAGTCCGGTCCATCAATAAGAGCCTCCAACGGTCATAAGAATTCGAGAACCTTCCCCATGTGAGCCGTTGGACGAGTTGCACAAGTGGAGAGTCAAAGGGAGATCACATGTTTAGTTAAGGAGATGTCACTATCTCCATTTGTAATTGTGTATAGTATCTTAGGAGAATATTCTTTTGTATATGGCTATAATAAGGTTGTAACTATGTTCTAAATGAAGTAAGAAGAGAAAATATCTCTTTCTCCAATTCTCTCCATGCGCCTACACTCTTCCCTTCTCTATCCGATCTCTACTCTTAGTTACTCTCAAATCTCTCTAATTTAAAACTTTCAATGTTTTCTTGGTTTTAGCCTGTTTTTGGGACAAAATGGGTATAACTGGTTTTAAACTCTCCATATCTATCTCAAAGTCTTATAATTAGTTAGTTGCATTGGATTAAGACACATTTTAACCCCATAAATACTAACAAAGCTGTTTACAGCTTCTAAGCAATGTTTTCCTGGTTTTAGACTGTTTTGGGACAAAATGGGTATAAGTGGCTTTTAAACTCTCCACATCTATCTCAATGTCTTATAATTAGTTACTTGCATTGGATTAAGACACATTTTAACCCCATAAACACTAACATAGCTGTTTACAGCTACTAAGCAATGTTTTCTTGCTTTTAGCCTGTTTTGGGACAAAATGGGTATAAGTGGCTTTTAAACTCTCCACATCTATCTCAAAGTCTTATAATTAGTTAGTTGCATTGGATTAAGACACATTTTAACCCCAGAAACACTAACATAGCTGTTTACAGCTTCTAAGCAATGTCTTCTTGGTTTTATTCTGTTTTGGGACAGAATGGGTATAAGTGGCTTTTAAACTCTCCACATCTATCTCAAAGTCTTATAATTAGTTAGTTGCATTGGATTAAGACACATTTTAACCCTAGAAACACTAACAAAGCTGTTTAGTGCTTCTAAGCAATGTCTTCTTGGTTTTATTCTGTTTTGGGACAGAATGGGTATAAGTGGCTTTGAAACTCTCCACATCTATCTCAATGTCTTATATTGATCAAGAGAATAAGCCTAAGGCAGCCATGGCCGTCCGTACAATTATGGGGCCGTCCGTACAACCAAGCAATAAGGCCGAGTCATGTAAGTGTGTAAAGACAATGAGGAGGCCTGCTCTCCTTAGGCCCATGAGAAGGATCTAGAATGTCGCTTGTAGCCGTTAGAGAGGAGGAACAAGTGGAGTCACGGGTTATGTTGTGTTTAAGGAGACTAGGACGGGTCACTATCACCGTTGGGATTAGTTCTATCTCTCTCCTTGTCCCTATCACTTATACGATCGGTTGGTAGAGGGTGTAGCCCTAATTGTCCCTTGATATATATAGACTTTAGCCTACATTGTAAGATGTATTCTTATGGAACAATAACCTAATCTTTTCTTCTTCCTCATTCTCTTTGTCTACCGATATCTCTCTTCAATCTCTTGATTCTCTTCTTTATTCTACAAAGTCTTACATGGTATCAGAGCAAGTTCTTCGATTCTCTACAGTCTAATCTCATTCTCCTACTCATTTCTACACTCTAGTCTCCTTATCTTCGTTTCTTCTTACTCGCATCTCTTTTATTCTCCGGGTAAAAGCTTTACCCATCGGTCCATAGAGATCCGACCATGGAAAACGCCAAGCCCATTGTTTCACCGGTTGTCCTAAAGGGGACAAACTACTTGCTGTGGACAAGAACCACAAGAACCGCCCTTGGAGGTCGTGGCCTTTGGAGTCATGTCGAGTCCGACTATGTCCCAAAGAAAAACCCCAAAGGAGAGGACGCTTCCGAGGCGGAAGCGGAGGAAGAGAGCGAGAGGAAGGCCAAATGGTTCCAAGAAGACCAAGTTGTCCTATCTGTTCTCCAAAACTCTCTGGACACGCCTATCCTTGAGGCCTACTCATATTGCGAGACGGCCAAGGAACTGTGGGAAACACTTAAAGGCGTGTATGGTAATGTCTCTAACATGACTAGAGTCTTTGAGGTCAAGAAGGCCATAAATGATCTTAACCAAGATGATGTGGAGTTCACTAAGCATCTTGGTAAGTTCCGTGCACTATGGTCCGAGCTTGACATGTTGCGGCCAAGTACACTTGAGGCAAGTGTGCTAAACGAAAGAAAGGAGCAAGACAAAGTCTTCGGACTCCTACTTACCTTGAACCCGTCCTTCAACGACCTCTTGAAGCACATCCTAAGGGCAGAGAAGCTCCCCTCCTTTGAGGATATTTGCTCCCAAATTCAGAAAGAGCAAGGATCCCTTGATTTGTTTAGCGGTAAGGGGGAGCTTGCTTCGGCCAACAAAGGAATGTACAAGCAAGAGGAGAGGAAGTTGTTGGTGTGCGACTACTGCAAGAAGCGGGGTCATCTGAAAGACAAGTGCTGGGTTCTCCATCCTCATCTCAAGCCGGCCAAGTTCAAAGCCAACCTCTCAAAGGAAGCGGTTAGCGATAAAGGAGCCGGATCATCAAAGCAGGGAGATGAGGTGGCCATGACCGCAGCCTACGGAGATGTGGTGAGGAAGTCAGACCTTGAGGCTCTCATCCGCTCCATTGCTTCACTCAAGGAGTCTGGTATCTCTTTCTTTACTTCTAGGCCTAGCAAATCGCTTGTTATTGACTCGGGAGCCTCACATCATATGATTAGTAACCCTAGGTTAATTGACAACATAAAACCGGCCTTAGGAAATGTTGTTATTGCAAATGGAGAACAAATACCAGTAAAGGGAATAGGGGACTTGAAACTATTTGATAAAACCTCAAAAGCTTTCTTTATGCCTACCTTTACCTCCAATTTACTATCGGTTAAGAGGGCCACAAATGATTTGAATTGTTATGCAATCTTTGGTCCTAACAATGTTTATTTTCAGGATATTGAGACTGGAAAGGTTCTTGGAGAAGGGCAAGGGAGTGGAGATCTCTATGTCCTAGAGAAAACCGATCCAAATTTATCCTCTACTAAGTCTTGTTTTGTTGTTGATTCGAATATGGTGTGGCATGCTAGGCTAGGCCACCCACATTCACGTGCTTTAGGGTTGATGTTTCCTAATATTTCTTTTGATAATTCTACTTGTGAACCTTGTATTCTTGGAAAACATTGCAAGTCTATCTTTCCTAAGTCAACTACTATTTATGAGAATTGTTTTGATTTGGTTCACTCAGATGTTTGGACATCACCATGCCTATCTAGAGATAATAACAAGTATTTTGTGACTTTTATTGATGAAAAATCAAAATACACTTGGATTACCTTGTTGCCATCTAAAGATAGAGTATTTGATGCCTTTATCAATTTTCAAAATTATGTGACTAATCACTTCAATGCTAAACTTAAGGTACTTAGGTCTGATAATGGGGGGGAATACACAAGTTGCAAGTTCAAAGAACATCTCTCCAAGCATGGCATTCTCCATCAAACTAGTTGTCCCTACACGCCACAACAAAATGGTGTGGCCGAGAGGAAGAACCGACACCTCATGGAAGTGGCGCGGGCAATCATGTTCCATTCGAGTGTTCCTAAACGATATTGGGGTGATGCCGTGATGACTGCATGCTACCTAATCAACCGAACACCAACTAGAGTTCTTCATGACTTATCTCCATTTGAAGTACTAAACAAATTTAAACCATCTCTTGATCACTTACGAGTTTTCGGCTGTGTTTGTTTTGTGTTAGTACCAGGAGAACAAAGGAGTAAGCTGGATGCCAAAAGTACAAAGTGTATGTTCATTGGCTACTCCACCACACAAAAGGGGTACAAATGTTATGATCCGGCCACAAGTCGACTATATGTCTCTCGAGATGTCCGGTTTCTAGAACATGTGGGCTACCATGACAAGAGGGATTGGAACAGCCTTAAAGATCTCTCTCACTCACCTAATGACCGAGCTTCGAGTCTACGGTTCCTTCTTGATCACCTTGGCAACCCATCTCCACCAACGGGTGCCGTGCGGCCAACACTAAGTCAAATTTCTACTGATGGTGAGTCTGACCAAGGAGATGCAAATGACAATGGTTCAGCCCAAGATGGTGAATCTCTCGGGTCTGGCCTACCCATAACCGGTGTTCCCGTCCCTGGCCCTACAACGGACACGCATGCTCCGGCGGCGGCCTCTACCGAGGAACACACGGAGACGGCTCCTACGGACGGTACGTCCTCCGTGTTGCCTAGCGTGGATCCACTTCCGGCACCAGTCCTGCGTCGGAGCACCAGACCTCGATCGGATCCCTCCACTTGGAAGAACAAGCGTGTCTATTACAACAGCCAAGCTGTTGCTCATCCCATTCAGTCCGTTTGTTCCCTTGAGCTGTTACCTGCTGATCACCAAGCTTTCTTCGGCCAAGTGGACGCCAATTGGATCCCGCAGACATATGATGAAGCCAAGGAACATCAAGTTTGGTTAGATGCGGTCAAGAATGAAACTGGCGCCATGATCCGGAATCATACGTGGGACGAATCGGATCTTCCTCAAGGCAAGCGGGCAGTTAGCTCCAAATGGGTGTTTACCATAAAGTATTTGAGCAATGGTGACATTGAACGGCATAAAGCCAGGTTAGTGGCCCGTGGCTTCACCCAAACCTATGGCGCGGACTACACGGCCACCTTTGCACCCGTGGCCAAGCTCCATACGGTTCGGGTTGTGCTGTCTCTTGCTGTCAACCTCTCATGGGACTTATGGCAGATGGATGTGAAGAACGCCTTCCTTCAAGGTGAACTTGATGAAGAAGTGTACATGACGCCTCCTCCCGGCCTTGAAGACATGGTTACACCCGGAAAAGTCTTGAGGCTACGTAAGGCCATCTATGGCCTTAAGCAGTCCCCACGAGCGTGGTACCACAAACTAAGCTCCACTCTCAAGACTGATGGTTTTACGCGATCGGAGGCTGATCATACTCTCTTCACGCGTCGCACCTCTATTGGTTGGGTGGTGGTGCTCATATACGTCGACGACATCATCGTGACTGGTGATGATAAGGCGGCCATTCAGGACACCAAGGACTCTCTCAAGTCGGTATTTGACATCAAGGACCTTGGGGAACTCAAATACTTTCTTGGCATTGAGATTTGTCGCTCACCGGAAGGACTCTTCCTCTCACAACGCAAGTATACTCTTGACTTGTTAGAGGAGACTGGCAAGCTTGGTGTGTCTCCGGTTGCTACGCCCCTTGATGAAGATTACCAGCTCAAGCGAAAGGGGGAGAGCTTACGGGCAAAAGAAGGCCGACCTAAGGAACCAATGGACGAGCCATTCTTAGACGTCACACGCTACCGCCGGCTTGTAGGTAAGCTGATATACCTTACTATCACACGACCTGACATATCCTATGCTGTGAATCAGGTTAGCCAACATATGAAGGCACCAAGCAAGTACCAATGGAGTCAAGTCGAAAGGATCCTAAGCTATCTCAAGGGCAGTCCGGGTCAAGGTATTTGGATGGGCAAGAATGACAACACCGAAATCGTTGGCTATTGTGATGCGGATTACAATGGCGACACGCTGGATAGGAGATCCACCACTGGGTACTGCACGTTTGTTGGAGGCAACTTGGTTACATGGAGGTCTAAGAAACAAAAGGTGGTTTCATGCTCTAGCGCCGAGGCCGAGTATAGAGCTATGAGGAAGCTCACTAACGAGATGACATGGCTGAAGGGCCTACTCAAGGACTTAGGCATCGAGACAAAGCAGCCCATGACCATGCACTGCGACAATGAAGCGGCTATTCACATTGCCACAAACTCAGTCTTTCATGAGAGGACCAAGCACATAGAAAGCGATTGCCACAAGGTGAGAGAGAAGATTGAAGAAGGAGTGGTGTTACCATGCCACACAAGGAGTCAAGATCAGCTAGCTGACATCTTTACCAAGTCTGCAAGCTCCAAGGTTTGTGATCACATCTACAGCAAACTTGGACTTGTAGACATTACACGGCCATGATCAAGCTTCCCTAATCCGTGGACAGCACACTCTTTTTCCCTTGACTTGGTTTTGTCCCATGAGGTTTTCTAAGTCAAGGTTTTTAATGAGGTGCTGCTTCACGGGTTCCAAGCTTAGCCATTTCACTCGGCTAAGCTTGAGGGGGAGTATTGATCAAGAGAATAAGCCTAAGGCAGCCATGGCCGTCCGTACAATTATGGGGCCGTCCGTACAACCAAGCAATAAGGCCGAGTCATGTAAGTGTGTAAAGACAATGAGGAGGCCTGCTCTCCTTAGGCCCATGAGAAGGATCTAGAATGTCGCTTGTAGCCGTTAGAGAGGAGGAACAAGTGGAGTCACGGGTTATGTTGTGTTTAAGGAGACTAGGACGGGTCACTATCACCGTTGGGATTAGTTCTATCTCTCTCCTTGTCCCTATCACTTATACGATCGGTTGGTAGAGGGTGTAGCCCTAATTGTCCCTTGATATATATAGACTTTAGCCTACATTGTAAGATGTATTCTTATGGAACAATAACCTAATCTTTTCTTCTTCCTCATTCTCTTTGTCTACCGATATCTCTCTTCAATCTCTTGATTCTCTTCTTTATTCTACAAAGTCTTACATCTTATAATTAGTTAGTTGCATTGGATTAAGACACATTTTAACCCCATAAACACTAACATAGCTGTTTACAGCTTCAAAGCAATGTTTTCTTGCTTTTAGCCTGTTTTGGGACAAAATGGGTATAAGTGGCTTTTAAACTCTCCACATCTATCTCAAAGTCTTATAATTAGTTAGTTGCATTGGATTAAGACACATTTTAACCCCAGAATCACTAACATAGCTGTTTACAGCTTCAAAGCAATGTTTTCTTGGTTTTAGCCTGTTTTGGGACAAAATGGGTATAAGTGGCTTTTAAACTCTCCACATCTATCTCAAAGTCTTATAATTAGTTAGTTCCATTGGATTAAGACACATTTTAACCCTAGAAACACTAACATAGCTGTTTACAGCTACTAAGCAATGTTTTCTTGCTGTTACCCTGTTCTGGGACAAAATGGGTATAAGTGGCTTTTAAACTCTCCACATCTATCTCAAAGTCTTATAATTAGTTAGTTGCATTGGATTAAGACACATTTTAACCCCATAAACACTAACATAACAGTTTACAGCTTCTAAGCAATGTTTTCTTGGTTTTAGCCTGTTTTGGGACAAAATGGGTATAAGTGGCTTTTAAACTCTCCACATCTATCTCAAAGTCTTATAATTAGTTAGTTCCATTGGATTAAGACACATTTTAACCCTAGAAACACTAACATAGCTGTTTACAGCTTCTAAGCAATGTTTTCCTGGTTTTAGACTGTTTTGGGACAAAATGGGTATAAGTGGCTTTTAAACTCTCCATATCTATCTCAAAGTCTTATAATTAGTTAGTTGCATTGGATTAAGACACATTTTAACCCCATAAACACTAACAAAGGTGTTTACAGCTTCTAACCAATGTTTTCTTGGTGTTAGCCTGTTTTGGGACAAAATGTGTATAAGTGGCTTTTTAACTCTCCACAGCTATCTCAAAGTCTTATAATTAGTTAGTTGCATTGGATTAAGACACATTTTAACCCCAGAAACACTAACATAGCTGTTTACAGCTACAAAGTAATGTTTTCTTGGTTTTAGCCTGTTTTGGGACAAAATGGGTATAATGGCTTTTAAACTCTCCACATCTATCTCAAAGTCTTATAATTAGTTAGTTCCATTGGATTAAGACACATTTTAACCCTAGAAACACTAACATAGCTGTTTACAGCTACTAAGCAATGTTTTCTTGCTGTTACCCTGTTCTGGGACAAAATGGGTATAAGTGGCTTTTAAACTCTCCACATCTATCTCAAAGTCTTATAATTAGTTAGTTGCATTGGATTAAGACACATTTTAACCCCAGAAACACTAACATAGCTGTTTACAGCTTCAAAACAATGTTTTCTTGGTTTTAGCCTGTTTTGGGACAAAATGGGTATTAGTGGCTTTTAAACTCTCCACATCTAACTCAAAGTCTTATAATTAGTTAGTTCCATTGGATTAAGACACATTTTAACCCTAGAAACACTAACATAGCTGTTTACAGCTACTAAGCAATGTTTTCTTGCTGTTACCCTGTTCTGGGACAAAATGGTTAAAAGTGGCTTTAAACTCTCCACATCTATCTCAAAGTCTTATAATTAGTTAGTTGCATTGGATTAAGACACATTTTAACCCCATAAACACTAACATAACTGTTTACAGCTTCTAAGCAATGTTTTCTTGGTTTTAGCCTGTTTTGGGACAAAATGGGTATAAGTGGCTTTTAAACTCTCCACATCTATCTCAAAGTCTTATAATTAGTTAGTTCCATTGGATTAAGACACATTTTAACCCTAGAAACACTAACATAGCTGTTTACAGCTTCTAAGCAATGTTTTCCTGGTTTTGGACTGTTTTGGGACAAAATGGGTATAAGTGGCTTTTAAACTCTCCATATCTATCTCATATTAGAATGTACCAAGGAGGAGAGAGGAGAGGCCGGTAAGGCCGAGCCTTGGAAGAAGAGAAGAAAGGCCGGAAAGGCCATGTAAAGGCCGGTAAGGCCATGTCCGTGTCCGTGAGCGACCATGTACCGTGTCCGGTACCATGTACCGTGTCCGTGAACGGACCCATGTCCGGTGAGCGGCCAGTTAGGCCGTGAACACATTGAAGAGAAGGCCCGTCCGTACAGGCCCGTCTGTACAGGCCCGTCCGTACAGGCCCGTCCGTACAGGCCCGTCCGTACAGGCCCGTCCGTACTATTAGTATATATGAAGGAGAAGAGAGAGTGAGGCCGGTGAGGCCGAGCTGCACAAGGAAGAAGAGAGTGGCCGGTAAGGCTGCTAGTACAAGAAGTGTGGCCGGTAAGGCCATGAGTGGTGTGGGAGCGGCCAGTAAGGCCGTGAGCACAATAAGAGTGGCCAATAAGGCCATGTGGGCCGTTTGAGATAAATGAGAGGTGAGAGTGACATATAGCCGTTGGTGCACAAGTGGGTGTATGGTGAAAGGGACAGCTCCTTCCCTTGGTTGTCTCATTCTTCACCAACCAAGGTCTCACATGCTTCCTTCCTTCCCTTCTTTTCCCTTTGTGAGACATTTAACTTCTTCTTGGGCCTCTTCTTCTTATAAGGCCTTTACTTCACAATTCTTCTCACATTGCTCTTATGGCCTTGCTGACCACTCTCATTGTTCTCACGGCCCACATGGCCTTATTGGCCACTCTTATTGTGCTCACGGCCTTACTGGCCGCTCCCACACCACTCATGGCCTTACCGGCCACACTTCTTGTACTAGCAGCCTTACCGGCCACTCTCTTCTTCCTTGTGCAGCTCGGCCTCACCGGCCTCACTCTCTCTTCTCCTTCATATATACTAATAGTACGGACGGGCCTGTACGGACGGGCCTGTACGGACGGGCCTGTACGGACGGGCCTGTACAGACGGGCCTGTACGGACGGGCCTTCTCTTCAATGTGTTCACGGCCTAACTGGCCGCTCACCGGACATGGGTCCGTTCACGGACACGGTACATGGTACCGGACACGGTACATGGTCGCTCACGGACACGGACATGGCCTTACCGGCCTTTACATGGCCTTTCCGGCCTTTCTTCTCTTCTTCCAAGGCTCGGCCTTACCGGCCTCTCCTCTCTCCTCCTTGGTACATTCTAATACTCCCCCGCACGCTTGATCGGTGGGACACCATGGGGACCAAAGATCAAGGGTGGACTAGTGTCATCTACCTCATTAAAAAAACCTCAACAAAGAAAACCTCTTGGGATAAAACTTTGTTAAGGGAAAAAGAGTATAGACTCCACTATCCATGATGTCCCTTGACCTTGGTTTGCAAAGAACTAGCTCCCTTCTCTTCATGATTTGAACCGCTCCTACTCCTTAGCCCACCTTGCCTTTAGCACATTCCTTATGATCTCCATCCTTGCGCCTTTAGAATTTCTTTGAGGCTCTCATAGTCTCCTTTACCCCTTAAACAAGTGATAAAGAAGAGAAGAATAAGTGTTTGCTATGAGGAATATCAAAGAAAATTTCTAAAAGTGTGACAATTTAAGAGAACATATTAAAGAGTAAAGACTAGTAATGAAGCTAAGGTAATGAATTTAAGAAATTTAAATAGAGTAGAGTTTAGAGCACAGCCTTTATGGTGTTTTGATGGATAGGAAGGAGAGGGTTGAACACTGATGCGGTTTGAAATTCCTCCTTGAGACCGCTTCTCTAACCATGGTTTTAACCCGGTCAGTTTTATCGTCAGACTGACATATGCCCACTGAATCGGACATAACTTTCGAACGGCTGCTCGGATTGGTATGATTCCACTTCCACTGGCAAGATGACTCTGTGGTCTCGAACTTTAATGAAGAACGCGGAAGCCGAATCGCAGTGGAAGGGTTTCGTCCGAGTCGATCTTTGAGACGCTTCGGCTGAGCTTTAAGTAAAGACTTTTGCTTGTGGCCGAGCAGAATCTGTGAGGTACGGTCTGAAGTCACTTGATCTCCCCCGTAACCTTTACTTGATGATGGGCTGAAACCTCATCACCTCAGTTGAAGCCTTGTGCATCACCGTTCTCATGCACATCCGATCAACAGTTGAAACCTTGTGCATCACCTTTCTTAAAGACCATTGTGCACATCCGATCAACAACTTGGCACTAACACACATGCTCTTGGACTGATTCATCACATTCCACCAGCTTAACAAAGACTTGGTGGCCCTTGGTTCTAACTCCAGGCATTGTGCTGCGCTCTTACATGGCTATCTTGTAGCCTTCAACCTCGCCACTTCTTCTCCTTGAGATAGTGAGCGAGCTCCACACAATCTTCAATGCTGAAACTGAAACCAAAAAGATCAATGGAACAGATTCTAAACAAGAGATTGTTAGAGATTAGAGTATAGAGAATATTACTGAAATTAAATAGAGAATTTAGAGAATAAGTAACCAAGTATAAGTAACCAAGAGAATAAAGTATAAGAGAGTATAAGAGAGAATATGGGCGATAGTATAAGGTGAATGGAGAGTAGAATAGAGCTCAAGAGTTCCTATGGACAGAGTTAGACTCTGTTTTCTTGAGTTTGCAGAAGCTTTGACAGCCAAGAACAACCAAGAAGACAATCTCTTTTGGTGCTTTAATGGCTGAAACACATGGACCTTATGGAAAATTAGTTTCTCCAAAGGTTTAGGACACTTCTCATGGTAGAATCACTTAAACAGGTGTTCTCCAAGAGTCTAATGCCTTCAAGGATCACGAAAGAGCATATAGAAGATGCTTTCCATGTTCAAAATTCAAATAAAAGAAGAAACACCTTTGGAACAACCTTTTGTCCATTGGTTAAAAGAATGCATCTTGGACCAACTTGAATCTATTTGACCAAGCGGGCCATACATGCTAAAAACAAGAACTCTCTCTTCCCCAAACTCGAATCTGGACACACCATATGGCCAGAAACAAAGCTTTCTCAACCTTGAGAAGAAGAAGAAGCGATTTAGTAATTAAGCCTTTAAAGGAAATTTAACAAAAGCAAAATTAAACCTTTAGAGGAAAATTAACTAAATCCTAAGAGAACTAAATCCTAAGCCACTCAAACTTCGGCCTTTCCATCACATGGACCGAGAGCAGCCCTAAGAGCACGACCGCGGTACATGGTACCGGACACGGTACATGGTCGCTCACGGACACGGACATGGCCTTACCGGCCTTTACATGGCCTTTCCGGCCTTTCTTCTCTTCTTCCAAGGCTCGGCCTTACCGGCCTCTCCTCTCTCCTCCTTGGTACATTCTAATATTTTTTTTTTTTTTTTTTTTTTTTTTTTTTTTTTTTTTTTTTTTTTTTTTTTTTTTTTTTTTTTTTTTTGAGAGATTACAATGCTTAATATAGGAGAACAAATGTATATGGCCGTTTGAGATAAATGAGAGGTGAGAGTGACATATAGCCGTTGGTGCACAAGTGGGTGTATGGTGAAAGGGACAGCTCCTTCCCTTGGTTGTCTCATTCTTCACCAACCAAGGTCTCACATGCTTCCTTCCTTCCCTTCTTTTCCCTTTGTGAGACATTTAACTTCTTCTTGGGCCTCTTCTTCTTATAAGGCCTTTACTTCACAATTCTTCTCACATTGCTCTTATGGCCTTGCTGACCACTCTCATTGTTCTCACGGCCCACATGGCCTTATTGGCCACTCTTATTGTGCTCACGGCCTTACTGGCCGCTCCCACACCACTCATGGCCTTACCGGCCACACTTCTTGTACTAGCAGCCTTACCGGCCACTCTCTTCTTCCTTGTGCAGCTCGGCCTCACCGGCCTCACTCTCTCTTCTCCTTCATATATACTAATAGTACGGACGGGCCTGTACGGACGGGCCTGTACGGACGGGCCTGTACGGACGGGCCTGTACAGACGGGCCTGTACGGACGGGCCTTCTCTTCAATGTGTTCACGGCCTAACTGGCCGCTCACCGGACATGGGTCCGTTCACGGACACGGTACATGGTACCGGACACGGTACATGGTCGCTCACGGACACGGACATGGCCTTACCGGCCTTTACATGGCCTTTCCGGCCTTTCTTCTCTTCTTCCAAGGCTCGGCCTTACCGGCCTCTCCTCTCTCCTCCTTGGTACATTCTAATATCTCAAAGTCTTATAATTAGTTAGTTGCATTGGATTAAGACACATTTTAACCCCATAAACACTAACAAAGCTGTTTACAGCTTCTAAGCAATGTTTTCTTGGTGTTAGCCTGTTTTGGGACAAAATGGGTATAAGTGGCTTTTAAACTCTCCACATCTATCTCAAACTCTTATAATTAGTTAGTTGCATTGGATTAAGACACATTTTAACCCCATAAACACTAACATAACTGTTTACAGCTTCAAAGCAATGTTTTCTTGCTTTTAGCCTGTTTTGGGACAAAATGGGAATAAGTGGCTTTCAAACTCTCCACATCTATCTCAAAGTCTTATAATTAGTTAGTTGCATTGGATTAAGACACATTTTAACCCCATAAACACTAACATAACTGTTTACAGCTTCTAAGCAATGTTTTCTTAGTTTTAGCCTGTTTTGGGACAAAATGGGTATAAGTGGCTTTTAAACTCTCCACATCTATCTCAAAGTCTTATAATTAGTTAGTTGCATTGGATTAAGACACAATTTAACCCCATAAACACTAACAAAGCTGTTTACTGCTTCTAAGCAATGTTTTCTTGGTTTTAGCCTCTATTGGGACAAAATGGGTATAAGTGGCTTTTAAACTCTCCACATCTATCTGAAACTCTTATAATTAGTTAGTTGCATTGGATTAAGACACATTTTAACCCCATAAACACTAACATAGCTGTTTACAGCTTCAAAGCAATGTTTTCTTGCTTTTAGCCTGTTTTGGGACAAAATGGGTATAAGTGGCTTTTAAACTCTCCACATCTATCTCAAAGTCTTATAATTAGTTAGTTGCATTGGATTAAGACACATTTTAACCCCAGAAACACTAACATAGCTGTCTACAGCTTCAAAGCAATATTTTCTTGGTTTTAGCCTGTTTTGGGACAAAATATTGATCAAAAGAATAAGCCTAAGGCAGCCATGGCCGTCCGTACGAGTATTGAATATGGGCTGTCCGTACAAGTGTGGTGAAATGGCCGAGTCTTCTAGTGATAAGGAATGGAGAGGAGGCCTGCTCATCCTAAGCCCATTAGAAGACTCTAGAATTCCCAAGATAGCCGTTGGAGGGAAAGCGCAAGTGGAGCAAGAAGAGTCACGGGTGATGTTTGGTTTAAGGAGACTAAGACGGGTCGCTATCAACCTTGGGATTAGTCTCTTCTCTCTTCCTGTCCCTATCACTTAGCTGTGCGGTTTGTAAAGGGTGTAGCCCTAGAGTTTCTCATGATATAAATAGGCATTAGCCTACATTGTAACCGATATTCTTATGGAACAATAACCTAATCTTTTCTTCTTCCTCATTCTCTTTGTCTACCGACATCTCTCATCACTCTCTTGATTCTCTTCTTTATTCTACAAAGTCTAACATGGTATCAGAGCAAGTTCTTCGATTCTCTACAGTCTAATCTCATTCTCCTACTCATTTCTACACTCTAGTCTCCTTATCTTCGTTTCTTCTCACTCACATCTCTTTTATTCTCCGGGTAAAAGCTTTACCCATCGGTCCATAGAAATCCGACCATGGAAAACGCCAAGCCCATTGTTTCACCGGTTGTCCTAAAGGGGACAAACTACTTGCTGTGGACAAGAACCACAAGAACCGCCCTTGGAGGTCGTGGCCTTTGGAGTCATGTCGAGTCCGACTATGTCCCAAAGAAAAACCCCAAAGGAGAGGACGCTTCCGAGGCGGAAGCGGAGGAAGAGAGCGAGAGGAAGGCCAAATGGTTCCAAGAAGACCAAGTTGTCCTATCTGTTCTCCAAAACTCTCTGGACACGCCTATCCTTGAGGCCTACTCATATTGCGAGACGGCCAAGGAACTGTGGGAAACACTTAAAGGCGTGTATGGTAATGTCTCTAACATGACTAGAGTCTTTGAGGTCAAGAAGGCCATAAATGATCTTAACCAAGATGATGTGGAGTTCACTAAGCATCTTGGTAAGTTCCGTGCACTATGGTCCGAGCTTGACATGTTGCGGCCAAGTACACTTGAGGCAAGTGTGCTAAACGAACGAAAGGAGCAAGACAAAGTCTTCGGACTCCTACTTACCTTGAATCCGTCCTTCAACGATCTCTTGAAGCACATCCTAAGGGCCGAGAAGCTCCCCTCCTTTGAAGATATTTGCTCCCAAATTCAGAAAGAGCAAGGATCCCTTGATTTGTTTAGCGGTAAGGGGGAGCTTGCTTCGGCCAACAAAGGAACGTACAAGCAAGAGGAGAGGAAGTGGTTGGTGTGCGACCACTGCAAGAAGCGGGGTCATCTGAAAGACAAGTGCTGGGTTCTCCATCCTCACCTCAAGCCGGCCAAGTTCAAAGCCAACCTCTCAAAGGAAGCGGTTAGCGATAAAGGAGCCGGATCATCAAAGCAGGGAGATGAGGTGGCCATGACCGCAGCCTACGGAGATGTGGTGAGGAAGTCAGACCTTGAGGCTCTCATCCGCTCCATTGCTTCACTCAAGGAGTCTGGTATCTCTTTCTTTACTTCTAGGCCTAGCAAATCGCTTGTTATTGACTCGGGAGCCTCACATCATATGATTAGTAACCCTAGTTTAATTGACAACATAAAACCGGCCTTAGGAAATGTTGTTATTGCAAATGGAGAACAGATACCAGTAAAGGGAATAGGGGACTTGAAACTATTTGATAAAACCTCAAAAGCTTTCTTTATGCCTACCTTTACCTCCAATTTACTATCGGTTAAGAGGGCCACAAATGATTTGAACTGTTATGCAATCTTTGGTCCTAACAATGTTTATTTTCAGGATATTGAGACTGGAAAGGTTCTTGGAGAAGGGCAAGGGAGTGGAGATCTCTATGTCCTAGAGAAAACCGATCCAAATTTATCCTCTACTAAGTCCTGTTTTGTTGTTGATTCGAATATGGTGTGGCATGCTAGGCTAGGCCACCCACATTCACGTGCTTTAGGGTTGATGTTTCCTAATATTTCTTTTGATAATTCTACTTGTGAACCTTGTATTCTTGGAAAACATTGCAAGTCTATCTTTCCTAAGTCAACTACTATTTATGAGGATTGTTTTGATTTAGTTCACTCAGATGTTTGGACATCACCATGCCTATCTAGAGATAATAACAAGTATTTTGTGACCTTTATTGATGAAAAATCAAAATACACTTGGATTACCTTGTTGCCATCTAAAGATAGAGTATTTGATGCCTTTATCAATTTTCAAAACTATGTGACTAATCACTTCAATGCTAAACTTAAGGTACTTAGGTCTGATAATGGGGGGGAATACACAAGTTGCAAGTTCAAAGAACATCTCTCCAAGCATGGCATTCTCCATCAAACTAGTTGTCCCTACACGCCACAACAAAATGGTGTGGCCGAGAGGAAGAACCGGCACCTCATGGAAGTGGCGCGGGCAATCATGTTCCATTCGAGTGTTCCTAAACGATATTGGGGTGATGCCGTGATGACTGCATGCTACCTAATCAACCGAACACCAACTAGAGTTCTTCATGACTTATCTCCATTTGAAGTACTAAACAAATTTAAACCATCTCTTGATCACTTACGAGTTTTCGGCTGTGTTTGTTTTGTGTTAGTACCAGGAGAACAAAGGAGTAAGCTGGATGCCAAAAGTACAAAGTGTATGTTCATTGGCTACTCCACCACACAAAAGGGGTACAAATGTTATGATCCGGCCACAAGTCGACTATATGTCTCTCGAGATGTCCGGTTTCTAGAACATGTGGGCTACCATGACAAGAGGGATTGGAACAGCCTTAAAGATCTCGCTCACTCACCTAATGACCGAGCTTCGAGTCTACGGTTCCTTCTTGATCACCTTGGCAACCCATCTCCACCAACGGGTGCCGTGCGGCCAACACTAAGTCAAATTTCTACCAATGGTGGGTCTGACCAAGGAGATGCAAATGACAATGGTTCAGCCCAAGATGGTGAATCTCTCGAGACTGGCCTACCCATAACCGGCGTTCCCGTCCCTGGCCCTACAACGGACACGCATGCTCCGGCGGCGGCCTCTACCGAGGAAAACACGGAGACGGCTCCTACGGACGGTACGTCCACCGTGTTGCCTAGCGTGGATCCACTTCCGGCACCAGTCCTGCGTCGGAGCACCAGACCTCGGTCGGATCCCTCCACTTGGAAGAACAAGCGTGTCTATTACAATAGCCAAGCTGTCGCTCATCCCATTCAGTCCGTTTGTTCCCTTGAGCTGTTACCTGCGGATCACCAAGCTTTCTTCGGCCAAGTGGACGCCAATTGGATCCCGCAGACATATGATGAAGCCAAGGCACATCAAGTTTGGTTAGATGCGGTCAAGGATGAAACTGGCGCCATGATCCGGAATCATACGTGGGACGAATCGGATCTTCCTCAAGGCAAGCGGGCAGTTAGCTCCAAATGGGTGTTTACCATAAAATATTTGAGCAATGGTGACATTGAACGGCATAAAGCCAGGTTAGTGGCCCGTGGCTTCACCCAAACCTATGGCGCGGACTACACGGACACCTTTGCACCCGTGGCCAAGCTCCATACGGTTCGGGTTGTGCTGTCACTTGCTGTCAACCTCTCATGGGACTTATGGCAGATGGATGTGAAGAACGCCTTCCTTCAAGGTGAACTTGATGAAGAAGTGTACATGACGCCTCCTCCCGGCCTTGAAGACATGGTTACACCCGGAAAAGTCTTGAGGCTACGTAAGGCCATCTATGGCCTTAAGCAGTCCCCACGAGCGTGGTACCACAAACTAAGCGCCACTCTCAAGACTGATGGTTTTACGCGATCGGAGGCTGATCATACTCTCTTCACGCGTCGCACCTCTATTGGTTGGGTGGTGGTGCTCATATACGTCGACGACATCATCGTGACTGGTGATGATAAGGCGGCCATTCAGGACACCAAGGACTCTCTCAAGTCGGTATTTGACATCAAGGACCTTGGGGAACTCAAATACTTTCTTGGTATTGAGATTTGTCGCTCACCGGAAGGACTCTTCCTCTCACAACGCAAGTATACTCTTGACTTGTTAGAGGAGACTGGCAAGCTTGGTGTGTCTCCGGTTGCTACGCCCCTTGATGAAGATTACCAGCTCAAGCGAAAGGGGGAGAGCTTACGGGCAATGGAAGGCCGACCTAAGGAACCAATGGACGAGCCATTCTTAGACGTCACACGCTATCGCCGGCTTGTAGGTAAGCTGATATACCTTACTATCACACGACCTGACATATCTTATGCTGTGAATCAGGTTAGCCAACATATGAAGGCACCAAGCAAGTACCAATGGAGTCAAGTCGAGAGGATCCTAAGCTATCTCAAGGGCAGTCCGGGTCAAGGTATTTGGATGGGCAAGAATGACAACACCGAAATCGTTGGCTATTGTGATGCGGATTACAATGGCGACACGCTGGATAGGAGATCCACCACTGGGTACTGCACGTTTGTTGGAGGCAACTTGGTTACATGGAGGTCTAAGAAACAAAAGGTGGTTTCATGCTCTAGCGCCGAGGCCGAGTATAGAGCTATGAGGAAGCTCACTAACGAGATGACATGGCTGAAGGGCCTACTCAAGGATTTAGGCATCGAGACAAAGCAGCCCATGACCATGCACTGCGACAATGAAGCGGCCATCCACATTGCCACAAACTCAGTCTTTCATGAGAGGACCAAGCACATAGAAAGCGATTGCCACAAGGTGAGAGAGAAGATTGAAGAAGGAGTGGTGTTACCATGCCACACAAGGAGTCAAGATCAGCTAGCTGACATCTTCACCAAGTCTGCAAGCTCCAAGGTTTGTGATCACATCTATAGCAAACTTGGACTTGTAGACATTACACGGCCATGATCAAGCTTCTCTAATCCGTGGACAGCACACTCTTTTTCCCTCGACTTGGTTTTGTCCCATGAGGTTTTCTAAGTCAAGGTTTTTAATGAGGTGCTGCTTCACGGGTTCCAAGCTTAGCCATTTCATTAGGCTAAGCTTGAGGGGGAGTATTGATCAAAAGAATAAGCCTAAGGCAGCCATGGCCGTCCGTACGAGTATTGAATATGGGCTGTCCGTACAAGTGTGGTGAAATGGCCGAGTCTTCTAGTGATAAGGAATGGAGAGGAGGCCTGCTCATCCTAAGCCCATTAGAAGACTCTAGAATTCCCAAGATAGCCGTTGGAGGGAAAGCGCAAGTGGAGCAAGAAGAGTCACGGGTGATGTTTGGTTTAAGGAGACTAAGACGGGTCGCTATCAACCTTGGGATTAGTCTCTTCTCTCTTCCTGTCCCTATCACTTAGCTGTGCGGTTTGTAAAGGGTGTAGCCCTAGAGTTTCTCATGATATAAATAGGCATTAGCCTACATTGTAACCGATATTCTTATGGAACAATAACCTAATCTTTTCTTCTTCCTCATTCTCTTTGTCTACCGACATCTCTCATCACTCTCTTGATTCTCTTCTTTATTCTACAAAGTCTAACACAAAATGGGTATAAGTGGCTTTGAAACTCTCCACATCTATCTCTATGTCTTATAATTAGTTAGTTGCATTGGATTAAGACACATTTTAACCCAAGAAACACTAACATAGCTGTTTACAGCTTCTAAGCAATGTTTTCTTGCTTTTAGCCTGTTCTGGGACAAAATGGGTATAACTGGCTTTTAAACTCTCCACATCTATCTCAAACTCTTATAATTAGTTAGTTGCATTGGATTAATACACATTTTAACCCCATAAACACTAACATAGCTGTTTACAGCTACTAAGCAATGTTTTCTTGGTTTTAGCCTGTTTTGGGACTAAATGGGTATAAATGGCTTTCAAACTCTCCACATCTATCTCAAAGTCTTATAATTAGTTAGTTACATTGGATTACAACACATTTTAACCCCATAAACACTAACATAGCTGTTTACAGCTTCAAAGCAATGTTTATAAGTGGAGAGTGGGTATAAGTGGCTTTTAAACTCTCCACATCTATCTCAAACTCTTATATTTAGTTAGTTCCATTGGATTAAGACACATTTTAACCCTAGAAACACTAACATAGCTGTTTACAGCTTCTAAGCAATGTTTTCTTGGTTTTAGCCTCTATTGGGACAAAGTGGGAATAAGTGGCTTTTAAACTCTCCACATCTATCTCAAACTCTTATAATTAGTTAGTTGCATTGGATTAAGACACATTTTAACCCCATTAACACTAACATAGCTGTTTACAGCTTCAAAGCAATGTTTTCTTGGTTTTAGCCTGTTTTGGGACAAAATGGGTATAACTGGCTTTTAAACTCTCCACATCTATCTCAAAGTCTTATAATTAGTTAGTTGCATTGGATTAAGACACATTTTAACCCTAGAAACACTAACAAAGCTGTTTAGTGCTTCTAAGCAATGTCTTCTTGGTTTTATTCTATTTTGGGACAGAATGGGTATAAGTGGCTTTGAAACTCTCCACATCTATCTCAATGTCTTATAATTAGTTACTTGCATTGGATTAAGACACATTTTAACCCCATAAACACTAACATAGCTGTTTACAGCTTCAAAGCAATGTTTTCTTGGTTTTAGCCTCTATTGGGACAAAATGGGTATAAGTGGCTTTTAAACTCTCCACATCTATCTCAAAGTCTTATAATTAGTTAGTTGCATTGGATTAAGACACATTTTAACCCTAGAAACACTAACAAAGCTGTTTAGTGCTTCTAAGCAATGTCTTCTTGGTTTTATTCTGTTTTGGGACAGAATGGGTATAAGTGGCTTTGAAACTCTCCACATCTATCTCAATGTCTTATAATTAGTTAGTTGCATTGGATTAAGACACATTTTAACCCCATAAACACTAACATAGCTGTTTACTGCTTCTAAGCAATGTTTTCTTGGTTTTAGCCTGTTTTGGGACAAAATGGGTATAAGTGGCTTTTAAACTCTCCACATCTATCTCAAAGTCTTATAATTAGTTAGTTGCATTGGATTAAGACACATTTTAACCCCAGAAACACTAACATAGCTGTTTACAGCTTCAAAGCAATGTTTTCTTGGTTTTAGCCTGTTTTGGGACGAAATGGGTATAAGTGGCTTTTAAACTCTCCACATCTATCTCAAACACTTATATTTAGTTAGTTCCATTGGATTAAGACACATTTTAACCCTAGAAACACTAACATAGCTGTTTACAGCTTCTAAGCAATGTTTTCTTGCTGTTAGCCTGTTTTGGGACAAAATGGGTATAAGTGGCTTTCAAACTCTCCACATCTATCTCAAAGTCTTATAATTAGTTAGTTGCATTGGATTAAGACACATTTTAACCCTAGAAACACTAACAAAGCTGTTTACAGCTTCAAAGCAATATTTTCCTGGTTTTAGAATGTTTTGGGACAGAATGGGTATAAGTGGCTTTTAAACTCTCCACATCTATCTCAATGTCTTATAATTAGTTAGTTGCATTGGATTAAGACACATTTTAACCCTAGAAACACTAACAAAGCTGTTTACAGCTTCTAAGCAATGTTTTCCTGGTTTTAGACTGTTTTGGGACAGAATGGGTATAAGCTACTTTTAAACTCTCCACATCTATCTCAAACTCTTATATTTAGTTAGTTCCATTGGATTAAGACACATTTTAACCCTAGAAACACTAACATAGCTGTTTACGGCTTCTAAGCAATGTTTTCTTGGTTTTAGCCTGTTTTGGGACAAAATGGTTATAACTGGCTTTTAAACTCTCCACATCTATCTCAAAGTCTTATAATTAGTTAGTTGCATTGGATTAAGACACATTTTAACCCTAGAAACACTAACAAAGCTGTTTACTGCTTCTAAGCAATGTTTTCTTGGTTTTAGCCTCTATTGGGACAGAATGGGTATAAGTGGCTTTGAAACTCTCCACATCTATCTCAATGTCTTATAATTAGTTAGTTGCATTGGATTAAGACACATTTTAACCCTAGAAACACTAACATAGCTGTTTACAGCTACTAAGCAATGTTTTCTTGCTGTTAGCCTGTTATGGGACAAAATGGGTATAAGTGGCTTTTAAACTCTCCACATCTATCTCAAAGTCTTATAATTAGTTAGTTGCATTGGATTAAGACACAATTTAACCCCATAAACACTAACATAACTGTTTACAGCTTCTAAGCAATGTTTTCTTGGTTTTAGCCTGTGTTGGGACAAAATGGGTATAACTGGCTTTTAAACTCTCCACATCTATCTCAAAGTCTTATAATTAGTTAGTTGCATTGGATTAAGACACATTTTAACCCCATAAACACTAACATAACTGTTTACAGCTTCTAAGCAATGTTTTCTTGGTTTTAGCCTGTTTTGGGACAAAATGGGTATAAGTGGCTTTTAAACTCTCCACATCTATCTCAAAGTCTTATAATTAGTTTGTTGCATTGGATTAAGACACATTTTAACCCCATAAACACTAACAAAGGTGTTTACAGCTTCTAACCAATGTTTTCTTGGTGTTAGCCTGTTTTGGGACAAAATGTGTATAAGTGGCTTTTTAACTCTCCACATCTATCTCAAAGTCTTATAATTAGTTAGTTGCATTGGATTAAGACACATTTTAACCCCAGAAACACTAACATAGCTGTTTACAGCTACAAAGCAATGTTTTCTTGGTTTTAGCCTGTTTTGGGACAAAATGGGTATAAGTGGCTTTTAAACTCTCCACATCTATCTCAAAGTCTTATAATTAGTTAGTTCCATTGGATTAAGACACATTTTAACCCTAGAAACACTAACATAGCTGTTTACAGCTTCTAAGCAATGTTTTCTTGCTGTTAGCCTGTTTTGGGACAAAATGGGTATAAGTGGCTTTCAAACTCTCCACATCTATCTCAAAGTCTTATAATTAGTTAGTTGCATTGGATTAAGACACATTTTAACCCTAGAAACACTAACAAAGCTGTTTACAGCTTCAAAGCAATATTTTCCTGGTTTTAGAATGTTTTGGGACAGAATGGGTATAAGTGGCTTTTAAACTCTCCTCATCTATCTCAATGTCTTATAATTAGTTAGTTGCATTGGATTAAGAAACATTTTAACCCCATAAACACTAACAAAGCTGTTTACAGCTTCTAAGCAATGTTTTCTTGGTGTTAGCCTGTTTTGGGACAAAATGGGTATAAGTGGCTTTTAAACTCTCCACATCTATCTCAAACTCTTATAATTAGTTAGTTGCATTGGATTAAGACACATTTTAACCCTAGAAACACTATAGCTGTTTACAGCTTCTAAGCAATGTTTTCCTGGTTTTAGACTGTTTTGGGACAAAATGGGTATAAGTGGCTTTTAAACTCTCCATATCTATCTCAAAGTCTTATAATTAGTTAGTTGCATTGGATTAAGACACATTTTAACCCCATAAACACTAACAAAGCTGTTTACAGCTTCTAAGCAATGTTTTCTTGGTGTTAGCCTGTTTTGGGACAAAATGGGTATAAGTGGCTTTTAAACTCTCCACATCTATCTCAAACTCTTATAATTAGTTAGTTGCATTGGATTAAGACACATTTTAACCCCATAAACACTAACATAACTGTTTACAGCTTCAAAGCAATGTTTTCTTGCTTTTAGCCTGTTTTGGGACAAAATGGGAATAAGTGGCTTTCAAACTCTCCACATCTATCTCAAAGTCTTATAATTAGTTAGTTGCATTGGATTAAGACACATTTTAACCCCATAAACACTAACACAACTGTTTACAGCTTCTAAGCAATGTTTTCTTAGTTTTAGCCTGTTTTGGGACAAAATGGGTATAAGTGGCTTTTAAACTCTCCACATCTATCTCAAAGTCTTATAATTAGTTAGTTGCATTGGATTAAGACACAATTTAACCCCATAAACACTAACACAACTGTTTACAGCTTCTAAGCAATGTTTTCTTAGTTTTAGCCTGTTTTGGGACAAAATGGGTATAAGTGGCTTTTAAACTCTCCACATCTATCTCAAAGTCTTATAATTAGTTAGTTGCATTGGATTAAGACACATTTTAACCCCATAAACACTAACAAAGCTGTTTACTGCTTCTAAGCAATGTTTTCTTGGTTTTAGCTTCTATTGGGACAAAATGGGTATAAGTGGCTTTTAAACTCTCCACATCTATCTGAAACTCTTATAATTAGTTAGTTGCATTGGATTAAGGCACATTTTAACCCCATAAACACTAACATAGCTGTTTACAGCTTCAAAGCAATGTTTTCTTGCTTTTAGCCTGTTTTGGGACAAAATGGGTATAAGTGGCTTTTAAACTCTCCACATCTATCTCAAAGTCTTATAATTAGTTAGTTGCATTGGATTAAGACACATTTTAACCCCAGAAACACTAACATAGCTGTTTACAGCTTCAAAGCAATATTTTCTTGGTTTTAGCCTGTTTTGGGACAAAATGGGTATAAGTGGCTTTGAAACTCTCCACATCTATCTCAATGTCTTATAATTAGTTAGTTGCATTGGATTAAGACACATTTTAACCCTAGAAACACTAACATAGCTGTTTACAGCTTCTAAGCAATGTTTTCTTGGTTTTAGCCTGTTTTGGGACTAAATGGGTATAAATGGCTTTCAAACTCTCCACATCTATCTCAAAGTCTTATAATTAGTTAGTTGCATTGGATTACAACACATTTTAACCCCATAAACACTAACATAGCTGTTGTTGGGATTTATGAGACAAAGCTCACAAGAGAGGGTAGACAAACACTTGGTGAATGAATCCCCCTTTACCCACAACAAACTAACTCATTCTCAAGGGGGAGGAGAGAACATCAACTTGTGATGAACTCCCCATAAACAAGCTAGATAGAACCCAAATACTAGAGAGTAAGCGGATCCTAACTAGGAGAAGCACTAGTTTGAGACTTATCCTCTTCTAGTATCACAACACTTAGAGTTTGTATACTTAGGAGAAGAAGGATTAAGAATCAGTAATCTAGGCTAAGTAGAGCAGTAAATAAGAAGAGTTTAGGTGGGTTTGAGAAGAGAATTAGGCTGCCATAAGGGCAGCCCCTAACCGCTAATCACCTAAACAATCTACATTGTGAATATGAACAAGAACACAAGTAGAGAGGGGAAATCGGATTCTCTTCTATTAGATAATATTGTGTTGTTTTACAAAATGAGAGATTACAATGCTTAATATAGGAGAACAAATGTATATGGCCGTTTGAGATAAATGAGAGGTGAGAGTGACATATAGCCGTTGGTGCACAAGTGGGTGTATGGTGAAAGGGACAGCTCCTTCCCTTGGTTGTCTCATTCTTCACCAACCAAGGTCTCACATGCTTCCTTCCTTCCCTTCTTTTCCCTTTGTGAGACATTTAACTTCTTCTTGGGCCTCTTCTCTCTTGTAAGGCCTCGTTTTCCTTCTCCTAAGCTACTCAAACTTCGGCCTTTCCATCACATGGACCGAGAGCAGCCCTAAGAGCACGACCGTACGGACGGGCCTTCTCTTCATTGTACGGACGGGCCTTCTCTTCATTGTACGGACGGGCCTGTACGGACGGGCCTTCTCTTCAATGTGTTCACGGCCTAACTGGCCGCTCACCGGACATGGGTCCGTTCACGGACACGGTACATGGTACCGGACACGGTACATGGTCGCTCACGGACACGGACATGGCCTTACCGGCCTTTACATGGCCTTTCCGGCCTTTCTTCTCTTCTTCCAAGGTTCGGCCTTACCGGCCTCTCCTCTCTCCTCCTTGGTACATTCTAATACTCCCCCGCACGCTTGATCGGTGGGACACCATGGGGACCAAAGATCAAGGGTGGACTAGTGTCATCTACCTCATTAAAAACCTCAACAAAGAAAACCTCTTGGGATAAAACTTTGTTAAGGGAAAAAGAGTATAGACTCCACTATCCATGATGTCCCTTGACCTTGGTTTGCAAAGAACTAGCTCCCTTCTCTTCATGATTTGAACCGCTCCTACTCCTTAGCCCACCTTGCCTTTAGCACATTCCTTATGATCTCCATCCTTGCGCCTTTAGAATTTCTTTGAGGCTCTCATAGTCTCCTTTACCCTTAAACAAGTGATAAAGAAGAAAAGAATAAGTGTTTGCTATGAGGAATATCAAAGAAAATTTCTAAAAGTGTGACAATTTAAGAAGAATCATATTAAAGACTAAAGACTAGTAATGAAGCTAAGGTAATGAATTTATGAATTAAAATAGAGAAGAGTTTAGAGCACAGCCTTTATGGTGTTTTGATGGATAGGAGGGAGAGAGTTGATCACTGTTGCGGTTTGGAATTCCTCCTTGAGACCGCTCCTCTAACCATGGTTTTAAACCCGGTCAGTTTTATCGTCAGACTGACACATGCCCACTGAATCGGACATAACTTTCGAACGGCTGCTCGGATTGGTATGATTCCACTTCCACTGGCAAGATGACTCTGTGGTCTCGAACTTTAATGAATAACGCGGAAGCCGAATCGCAGTGGAAGGGTTTCGTCCGAGTCGATCTTTGAGACGCTTCGGCTGAGCTTTAAGTAAAGACTTTTGCTTGTGGCCGAGCAGAATCTGTGAGGTACGGTCTGAAGTCACTTGATCTCCCCCGTAACCTTTACTTGATGATGGGCTGAAACCTCATCACCTCAGTTGAAGCCTTGTGCATCACCGTTCTTGTGCACATCCAATCAACGGTTGAAACCTTGTGCATCACCTTTCCTAAAGATCATTGTGCACATCCGATCAACAACTTGGCACTAACACACATGCTCTTGGACTGATTCATCACCTTCCACCAGCTTAACAAAGACTTGGTGGCCCTTGGTTCTAACTCCAGGCATTGTGCTGCGCTCTTACATGGCTATCTTGTAGCCTTCAACCTCGCCACTTCTTCTCCTTGAGATAGTGAGCGAGCTCCACACAATCTTCAATGCTGAAACTGAAACCAAAAATCAATGGAACAGATTCTAAACAAGAGATTGTTAGAGATTAGAGTATAGAGAATATTACTGAAATTAAATAGAGAATTTAGAGAATTAATAAGAGTATATATGGAGAATAGAAAGTGAGAGTATAAGGGAGAGTATTGGCGGTAGTATAAGATGAATGGAGAGTAGAATAGAGAATCTGCTCAAGAGTTCTTATGGACAGAGTTTAACTCTGTTTTCTTGAGTTGAAAGAAGCTTTGACAGCCAAGAACATCCAAGAAGACAATCTCTTTTGGTGCTTTAATGGCTGAAACACAATGGACCTTATGGAAAATTAGTTTCTCCAAAGGTTTAACAACAAAACTCCTTGTAGAATCACTTAAACAAGTGTTCTTCAAGAGATTAAGGCTTTAGATCCACGAAGATAACATATAGAAGATGTTTTTCGTGGTCCCAAGCAAAGAAGAAACAACAAAAGCCTTTGGAACAACCTATTGTCCAACGGTTAAAAGAATGCATCTTTGAACAGCTTTAGTCTAGTTGACCAAGCGGACATGAGATGCGAAAATTAAGATCTCTCTCTTCTTCAAGCTTGAATCTGGACACACCATAGGGCCAGAAACAAAGCTTTCTCAACATTGAGAAGAAGAAGTAGCGATTTAGTAATTAAGCCTTTAAAGGAATTTTAACAAAAGCAAAATTAAACCTTTAGAGGAAAATTAACTAAATCCTAAGAGAGCTAAATCCTAAGAATTTCGTGGCTCATACAAGCACACAAGAACCGTGAATCCTCACCATGAACAACACAATTTGCTCAATGGTTCATCACTTCCCACACATCCCAAAATAAACAAAGCTATTACCAAATCGGTAAAGCTTAAGGATGGGGCTTGTAAAATCGATTTCTTTCCACACACTTGGTCTACAAATTCTAACAAGACAAGAGACCAAGCTTACTCAACAATGAGCTGCTAGAGAATCGATTTAATCAACAAAAGCAAAATTAAAGCTTTAAAGAAACTAAGCTAAGCGATTTAACACCTAAGCAAAGTCTAAAACTTTAACTAAGCTAACTCCTAAGAAAACGACTTTGAGAATGAGTTTAAATCACCAAGAACAGAACCTGCTCTGATACCATGTTGGGATTTATGAGACAAAGCTCACAAGAGAGGGTAGACAAACACTTGGTGAATGAATCCCCCTTTACCCACAACAAACTAACTCATTCTCAAGGGGGAGGAGAGAACATCAACTTGTGATGAACTCCCCATAAACAAGCTAGATAGAACCCAAATACTAGAGAGTAAGCGGATCCTAACTAGGAGAAGCACTAGTTTGAGACTTATCCTCTTCTAGTATCACAACACTTAGAGTTTGTATACTTAGGAGAAGAAGGATTAAGAATCAGTAATCTAGGCTAAGTAGAGCAGTAAATAAGAAGAGTTTAGGTGGGTTTGAGAAGAGAATTAGGCTGCCATAAGGGCAGCCCCTAACCGCTAATCACCTAAACAATCTACATTGTGAATATGAACAAGAACACAAGTAGAGAGGGGAAATCGGATTCTCTTCTATTAGATAATATTGTGTTGTTTTACAAAATGAGAGATTACAATGCTTAATATAGGAGAACAAATGTATATGGCCGTTTGAGATAAATGAGAGGTGAGAGTGACATATAGCCGTTGGTGCACAAGTGGGTGTATGGTGAAAGGGACAGCTCCTTCCCTTGGTTGTCTCATTCTTCACCAACCAAGGTCTCACATGCTTCCTTCCTTCCCTTCTTTTCCCTTTGTGAGACATTTAACTTCTTCTTGGGCCTCTTCTCTCTTGTAAGGCCTCGTTTTCCTTCTCCTAAGCTACTCAAACTTCGGCCTTTCCATCACATGGACCGAGAGCAGCCCTAAGAGCACGACCGTACGGACGGGCCTTCTCTTCATTGTACGGACGGGCCTTCTCTTCATTGTACGGACGGGCCTGTACGGACGGGCCTTCTCTTCAATGTGTTCACGGCCTAACTGGCCGCTCACCGGACATGGGTCCGTTCACGGACACGGTACATGGTACCGGACACGGTACATGGTCGCTCACGGACACGGACATGGCCTTACCGGCCTTTACATGGCCTTTCCGGCCTTTCTTCTCTTCTTCCAAGGTTCGGCCTTACCGGCCTCTCCTCTCTCCTCCTTGGTACATTCTAATAGCTGTTTACAGCTTCAAAGCAATGTTTATAAGTGGAGAGTGGGTATAAGTGGCTTTTAAACTCTCCACATCTATCTCAAACTCTTATATTTAGTTAGTTCCATTGTATTAAGACACATTTTAACCCTAGAAACACTAACATAGCTGTTTACAGCTTCTAAGCAATGTTTTCTTGGTTTTAGCCTCTATTGGGACAAAGTGGGAATAAGTGGCTTTTAAACTCTCCACATCTATCTCAAACTCTTATAATTAGTTAGTTGCATTGGATTAAGACACATTTTAACCCCATAAACACTAACATAGCTGTTTACAGCTTCAAAGCAATGTTTTCTTGGTTTTAGCCTGTTTTGCGACAAAATGGGTATAACTGGCTTTTAAACTCTCCATATCTATCTCAAAGTCTTATAATTAGTTAGTTGCATTGGATTAAGACACATTTTAACCCTAGAAACACTAACAAAGCTGTTTAGTGCTTCTAAGCAATGTCTTCTTGGTTTTATTCTGTTTTGGGACAGAATGGGTATAAGTGGCTTTGAAACTCTCCACATCTATCTCAATGTCTTATAATTAGTTAGTTGCATTGGATTAAGACACATTTTAACCCCATAAACACTAACATAGCTGTTTACAGCTTCTAAGCAATGTTTTCTTGGTTTTAGCCTGTTTTGGGACAAAATGGGTATAAGTGGCTTTTAAACTCTCCACATCTATCTCAAAGTCTTATAATTAGTTAGTTGCATTGGATTAAGACACATTTTAACCCCAGAAACACTAACAAAGCTGTTTAGTGCTTCTAAGCAATGTCTTCTTGGTTTTAGCCTCTATTGGGACAAAATGGGTATAAGTGGCTTTTAAACTCTCCACATCTATCTCAAACTCTTATAATTAGTTAGTTGCATTGGATTAAGACACATTTTAACCCCATTAACACTAACATAGCTGTTTACAGCTTCAAAGCAATGTTTTCTTGGTTTTAGCCTCTATTGGGACAAAATGGGTATAAGTGGCTTTTAAACTCTCCACATCTATCTCAATGTCTTATAATTAGTTCGTTGCATTGGATTAAGACACATTTTAACCCCTGAAACACTAACATAGCTGTTTACAGCTTCAAAGCAATGTTTTCTTGGTTTTAGCCTGTTTTGGGACGAAATGGGTATAAGTGGCTTTTAAACTCTCCACATCTATCTCAAAGTCTTATAATTAGTTAGTTCCATTGGATTAAGACACATTTTAACCCTAGAAACACTAACAAAGCTGTTTAGTGCTTCTAAGCAATGTTTTCTTGGTTTTATTCTGTTTTGGGACAAAATGGGTATAAGTGGCGTTTAAACTCTCCACATCTATCTCAAACTCTTATATTTAGTTAGTTCCATTGGATTAAGACACATTTTAACCCTAGAAACACTAACATAGCTGTTTACAGCTTCTAAGCAATGTTTTCTTGCTGTTAGCCTGTTTTGGGACAAAATGGGTATAAGTGGCTTTCAAACTCTCCACTGTAAGTTTGAGAGTAGAGTAATCAAGAGATTATGGAAGAGAGTGAAATCGTGTAAAGAGTGAGGAGAGTGAACGATTGAGAGAGAGAGTGTTGGAGAAAGAGAATAAACTCTTTTCTTGCTTTAAATTAGAACATACTTACAAACCATATATAGAGCTATACAAAGAGGATATTCTTTCCTAGGGTTCTATGTGCACATTAATGGGAGATAGCGACATCTCCTTATTCCTACATGTGACTAAACCTTTGACTTCCCACTTGCAAGTTGCCTAACGGCTATAATAGAAGGATCTCGATGAAGGGAGATCGTTGGAAGCTCTCCTTAGTGGATTGGGCTTATGAGATACGAGATGGCTTGGTCAGCCCATAGGTTGTCGATCGTACGGACGTCCGTACGGTTGTACGGACGGTGGTGGCCAAGGTGGTGTGCCAAACTCATACTCCCCCTCAAGCTTGACTTAGATGATCAGGCAAGCTTGACAGTCTAGGCACCCACCTCATTAAAAACCTTAGTATAGAAAACCTCATGGGAAAAACTATACATAAGGGAAAAAGAGTGTAGGTGCCTTGTGAAAGACTCATGGCCGAGTGAGGTCTATAAGGCCGAGCTTCGAGTGAATATATTCGCACACTTGGGGACTTGCAGCTTTGGTGAGGATGTCAGCGAGTTGTTCCTTGCTCTCGGTGTGACATGGTAGGACAACTCCAAGCTTGATTTGCTCTCGCACCTTATGACAGTCCACCTCAATATGTTTGGTCCTCTCATGAAACACTGAATTGGTTGCTATGTGAATGGCAGCTTCATTGTCACAATGCATGGTGATAGGACTTGTGATTTCCACTCCTAAATCCTTGAGGAGTGCTTTGAGCCACATTAGTTCAGTTGTGAGTTTGCGCATGGCCCTATACTCGGATTCGGCACTTGAAAGCGATACGACCTTTTGTTTCTTGCTCTTCCATGTGATCAGGTTGCCTCCAAGGAATGTGCAATAGCCAGTTGTGGAGCGACGGTCTCCACGGTCTCCAGCATAGTCAGCGTCGCAATATCCTACCAACTCGGTGTTCTTGTTGCGACCCATCCAAATGCCTTGTCCCGGTGAGCCCTTGATGTATTTAAGGATTCGGTCGACCATGTTCCAATGATGGACAGTTGGATTGTTCATGTGCTGGCTCACCTGGTTCACAGCAAAGCAAATATCAGGCCGTGTTATAGTTAAATAGATTAACTTACCTACTAGGCGCCGGTAGCGACCAACGTCCTTGTATGGTGCCTGCTCAAGCTCCCCCTGTCCTCCGGCCTTGTAGTTCTCTTCAAGAGGTGATGCCACTGCCTTTGAACCTAATTTTCCTGTCTCATTTAACAAGTCAAGAGCATATTTTCTTTGTGATAGAAATAAACCTTCCTTTGATCTACATATTTCTATCCCAAGAAAATATTTCAACTCTCCAAGGTCCTTAATATCAAAGACTGATTTCAAGAAGGTTTTAGTGTTTTGAATACCTACCGAGTCACTCCCAGTGATGATGATATCATCAACATACACTAGGATGACTACTATACCTTTGGTGCTTGGTGAGGTAAATAGTGTGTGATCAGCCTCGGATTTGCGAAAGCCTTTGTCAAGGAGGATTGTGCTCAGCTTGTGGTACCACGCCCTTGGCGACTGCTTTAGTCCATAGATGGCTTTGTTGAGCTTGAGAACCTTCCCCGGACCAATGGTGTCTTCTAGGCCCGGTGGTGGCCGCATATACACTTCATCTTCGAGCTCGCCTTGTAGGAAGGCGTTCTTCACATCCATTTGCCATAGCTCCCAATCAAGATTTGTGGCAAGAGAGAAAACCACTCGAACAGTGTGAAGTTTGGCCACCGGAGCAAACGTATCAAGATAGTCCTCCCCATACGTTTGCGTGAATCCCCGGGCTACAAGGCGTGCCTTATACCGTTCTATCTCCCCATTGCTCTTATATTTGATTGTGAAGATATACCGAGATGTGACAGCCTTCTTGCCCTTGGGTAAGTCAGCCTCGTCCCATGTGTGATTTTGCACCATGGCCGTATTCTCGGCGTCCACCGCATCTCTCCATACCTTGTGCTGCTTAGCCTCATCATAGGTCTTGGGGATCCAATGCTCATCAATATGGCCAAGAAACACTTGATGCTCTATCGGAAAATGAGCTAAGGTGCACACGGCCTGAATCGGATGAGCAACGGCCATGTTGTTGTAGTACACACGGGTGTTCTTCCAATGACTAGGAGGATACTTGATACGTTGGCTGCGCCTAAGAGGAACTACAGCCCCAGCTTCGGAGTTGGCCCGTCCCGGAGTTATGATTTCCTCAAGCTGTTCGGCCGACTCCTCGGTTGTTTCGGCCGTGATGTCCGCGGGTGACTCCTCATGCTGCTCAGTATGGTCATCGGCATGTATATCAGGATCAGGCTCAGTGAATGGCTCAGATTGTTCTGGTGATGTTGGTCTGGCTGACTCGGTAGAGATCCTATCATTTTCAAGACCTAGCCGCTCAAGAATTACTCGGAGGTTGCGCGTCCGATCAGATGGAGAGTCGGAGAGATTACGGAGCTCATCCCAATTCTTCTCGTCATAAAAGCCGTGTGTCTCCATGAACTTGACATCACGAGATACTAGAATTCTCCTTGTTGTAGGTTCATAGCACTTATACCCCTTTTGTGTAGTAGAATAGCCAAGAAACATAGCCTTTGTACTCTTTGCATCAAGCTTGTCTCTTAGCTCACCTGGTCGCAAAACATAGCACACACAACCAAACACTCGTAAGTGATCAAATGTAGGTTTGTCATTAGTTAATACCTCAAATGGAGACACATCCTTTAGAATTTTTGTTGGTGTGCGGTTAATAAGATAACAAGCGGCTAGCACAGCATCTCCCCAAAACCTCTTTGGAACCCTTGTGTGAAACATCATAGACCTTGCTACCTCCATCAGATGCCTATTCTTCCTCTCAGCCACTCCATTTTGTTGTGGTGTGTAAGAACAACTAGTTTGGTGAAGAATTCCATGTTTGGCTAGATATTGCTTAAAGGCATGGCTTGTGTACTCTCCACCATTATCTGATCTCAAAATTTTAATCTTGGCATGAAAGTGGTTAGTGACATAATTTTGAAAATTAGTAAAGGCCTCAAGAACTCTATCCTTAGAGGGAAGCAAAGTTATCCAAGTATATTTTGATTTTTCATCAATAAAAGTCACAAAATATTTTTGATTATCTCTAGATAAGCAAGGAGATGTCCAAACATCAGAATGAATTAAATCAAAACATTTTTCATAAATAGTAATAGATTTAGGAAAAACAGCCTTGCAATGTTTACCAAGAATACAAGCCTCACACTCATCATTTTGAAAAGAAACATTAGGAAATATTAAAGATAAAGCTCTTGTGTGAGGGTGTCCTAGCCTAGCATGTAAAATAGAATCACTAGGTTTCATAATAACCGAATTAAAACAAGATACATTAGAAGATAAGTTCAAGTCCTCAAGCACATAGAGGTCATCCTTGGATCCTCCTTGACCAAGAACCTTACTTGTCTCAATATCCTGAAAATGAACATTGTTAGGACCAAATATAGCATAACAATTTAAATCAGTAGTGGCTCTCTTAACTGATAGCAAGTTAGAAGTAAAGTTTGGCATATAAAATGCCTTAGTCTCCTTATCAAATAGTTTCAAGTTTCCAATGCCTTTAACTGGTACTTTCTCACCATTTGCTATTATCACATTACCATTAGCAGGTTTAATATCACTAATTAGCCTAGAATCACTAATCATGTGATGGGATGCACCAGAATCAACTATGAGGGGTTTAATTTTGTTTGAGGCAAGAAACGCCTTACCGGTGGCCTCTTTGATGGCTTTGATGAGCGCATCAAGGTCGGACCGCCTTACCAGCTCGGACGATGCTGCAGCAAGAGCAGTTCCACTGGTCACTTGTTGAGGTTGCTCAGAGATTGATGACTCCCCCATGGCTACTGCTTGATGAGCTCTCGGTGGTCCTCCGCGGTTTGGTCGTCCACCTCGGATGGTACCCGGCGGTGGTGCTAGATGAGGGTGTAGAATCCAGCAGCGGCTCTTGAAGTGACCAAGCTTCTTACAATGCTCACAAAATGGCGGGTTGTTCTTGTCCTCCGGCTTGTAGTAGCCCTTGTTTGTGTTAGACTTTGTAGAATAAAGAAGAGAATCAAGAGAGTGATGAGAGATGTCGGTAGACAAAGAGAATGAGGAAGAAGAAAAGATTAGGTTATTGTTCCATAAGAATATCGGTTACAATGTAGGCTAATGCCTATTTATATCATGAGAAACTCTAGGGCTACACCCTTTACAAACCGCACAGCTAAGTGATAGGGACAGGAAGAGAGAAGAGACTAATCCCAAGGTTGATAGCGACCCGTCTTAGTCTCCTTAAACCAAACATCACCCGTGACTCTTCTTGCTCCACTTGCGCTTTCCCTCCAACGGCTATCTTGGGAATTCTAGAGTCTTCTAATGGGCTTAGGATGAGCAGGCCTCCTCTCCATTCCTTATCACTAGAAGACTCGGCCATTTCACCACACTTGTACGGACAGCCCATATTCAATACTCGTACGGACGGCCATGGCTGCCTTAGGCTTATTCTTTTGATCAATACTCCCCCTCAAGCTTAGCCTAATGAAATGGCTAAGCTTGGAACCCGTGAAGCAGCACCTCATTAAAAACCTTGACTTAGAAAACCTCATGGGACAAAACCAAGTCGAGGGAAAAAGAGTGTGCTGTCCACGGATTAGAGAAGCTTGATCATGGCCGTGTAATGTCTACAAGTCCAAGTTTGCTATAGATGTGATCACAAACCTTGGAGCTTGCAGACTTGGTGAAGATGTCAGCTAGCTGATCTTGACTCCTTGTGTGGCATGGTAACACCACTCCTTCTTCAATCTTCTCTCTCACCTTGTGGCAATCGCTTTCTATGTGCTTGGTCCTCTCATGAAAGACTGAGTTTGTGGCAATGTGGATGGCCGCTTCATTGTCGCAGTGCATGGTCATGGGCTGCTTTGTCTCGATGCCTAAATCCTTGAGTAGGCCCTTCAGCCATGTCATCTCGTTAGTGAGCTTCCTCATAGCTCTATACTCGGCCTCGGCGCTAGAGCATGAAACCACCTTTTGTTTCTTAGACCTCCATGTAACCAAGTTGCCTCCAACAAACGTGCAGTACCCAGTGGTGGATCTCCTATCCAGCGTGTCGCCATTGTAATCCGCATCACAATAGCCAACGATTTCGGTGTTGTCATTCTTGCCCATCCAAATACCTTGACCCGGACTGCCCTTGAGATAGCTTAGGATCCTCTCGACTTGACTCCATTGGTACTTGCTTGGTGCCTTCATATGTTGGCTAACCTGATTCACAGCATAAGATATGTCAGGTCGTGTGATAGTAAGGTATATCAGCTTACCTACAAGCCGGCGATAGCGTGTGACGTCTAAGAATGGCTCGTCCATTGGTTCCTTAGGTCGGCCTTCCATTGCCCGTAAGCTCTCCCCCTTTCGCTTGAGCTGGTAATCTTCATCAAGGGGCGTAGCAACCGGAGACACACCAAGCTTGCCAGTCTCCTCTAACAAGTCAAGAGTATACTTGCGTTGTGAGAGGAAGAGTCCTTCCGGTGAGCGACAAATCTCAATACCAAGAAAGTATTTGAGTTCCCCAAGGTCCTTGATGTCAAATACCGACTTGAGAGAGTCCTTGGTGTCCTGAATGGCCGCCTTATCATCACCAGTCACGATGATGTCGTCGACGTATATGAGCACCACCACCCAACCAATAGAGGTGCGACGCGTGAAGAGAGTATGATCAGCCTCCGATCGCGTAAAACCATCAGTCTTGAGAGTGGCGCTTAGTTTGTGGTACCACGCTCGTGGGGACTGCTTAAGGCCATAGATGGCCTTACGTAGCCTCAAGACTTTTCCGGGTGTAACCATGTCTTCAAGGCCGGGAGGAGGCGTCATGTACACTTCTTCATCAAGTTCACCTTGAAGGAAGGCGTTCTTCACATCCATCTGCCATAAGTCCCATGAAAGGTTGACAGCAAGTGACAGCACAACCCGAACCGTATGGAGCTTGGCCACGGGTGCAAAGGTGTCCGTGTAGTCCGCGCCATAGGTTTGGGTGAAGCCACGGGCCACTAACCTGGCTTTATGCCGTTCAATGTCACCATTGCTCAAATATTTTATGGTAAACACCCATTTGGAGCTAACTGCCCGCTTGCCTTGAGGAAGATCCGATTCGTCCCACGTATGATTCCGGATCATGGCGCCAGTTTCATCCTTGACCGCATCTAACCAAACTTGATGTGCCTTGGCTTCATCATATGTCTGCGGGATCCAATTGGCGTCCACTTGGCCGAAGAAAGCTTGGTGATCCGCAGGTAACAGCTCAAGGGAACAAACGGACTGAATGGGATGAGCGACAGCTTGGCTATTGTAATAGACACGCTTGTTCTTCCAAGTGGAGGGATCCGACCGAGGTCTGGTGCTCCGACGCAGGACTGGTGCCGGAAGTGGATCCACGCTAGGCAACACGGTGGACGTACCGTCCGTAGGAGCCGTCTCCGTGTTTTCCTCGGTAGAGGCCGCCGCCGGAGCATGCGTGTCCGTTGTAGGGCCAGGGACGGGAACGCCGGTTATGGGTAGGCCAGTCTCGAGAGATTCACCATCTTGGGCTGAACCATTGTCATTTGCATCTCCTTGGTCAGACCCACCATTGGTAGAAATTTGACTTAGTGTTGGCCGCACGGCACCCGTTGGTGGAGATGGGTTGCCAAGGTGATCAAGAAGGAACCGTAGACTCGAAGCTCGGTCATTAGGTGAGTGAGCGAGATCTTTAAGGCTGTTCCAATCCCTCTTGTCATGGTAGCCCACATGTTCTAGAAACCGGACATCTCGAGAGACATATAGTCGACTTGTGGCCGGATCATAACATTTGTACCCCTTTTGTGTGGTGGAGTAGCCAATGAACATACACTTTGTACTTTTGGCATCCAGCTTACTCCTTTGTTCTCCTGGTACTAACACAAAACAAACACAGCCGAAAACTCGTAAGTGATCAAGAGATGGTTTAAATTTGTTTAGTACTTCAAATGGAGATAAGTCATGAAGAACTCTAGTTGGTGTTCGGTTGATTAGGTAGCATGCAGTCATCACGGCATCACCCCAATATCGTTTAGGAACACTCGAATGGAACATGATTGCCCGCGCCACTTCCATGAGGTGCCGGTTCTTCCTCTCGGCCACACCATTTTGTTGTGGCGTGTAGGGACAACTAGTTTGATGGAGAATGCCATGCTTGGAGAGATGTTCTTTGAACTTGCAACTTGTGTATTCCCCCCCATTATCAGACCTAAGTACCTTAAGTTTAGCATTGAAGTGATTAGTCACATAGTTTTGAAAATTGATAAAGGCATCAAATACTCTATCTTTAGATGGCAACAAGGTAATCCAAGTGTATTTTGATTTTTCATCAATAAAGGTCACAAAATACTTGTTATTATCTCTAGATAGGCATGGTGATGTCCAAACATCTGAGTGAACTAAATCAAAACAATCCTCATAAATAGTAGTTGACTTAGGAAAGATAGACTTGCAATGTTTTCCAAGAATACAAGGTTCACAAGTAGAATTATCAAAAGAAATATTAGGAAACATCAACCCTAAAGCACGTGAATGTGGGTGGCCTAGCCTAGCATGCCACACCATATTCGAATCAACAACAAAACAGGACTTAGTAGAGGATAAATTTGGATCGGTTTTCTCTAGGACATAGAGATCTCCACTCCCTTGCCCTTCTCCAAGAACCTTTCCAGTCTCAATATCCTGAAAATAAACATTGTTAGGACCAAAGATTGCATAACAGTTCAAATCATTTGTGGCCCTCTTAACCGATAGTAAATTGGAGGTAAAGGTAGGCATAAAGAAAGCTTTTGAGGTTTTATCAAATAGTTTCAAGTCCCCTATTCCCTTTACTGGTATCTGTTCTCCATTTGCAATAACAACATTTCCTAAGGCCGGTTTTATGTTGTCAATTAAACTAGGGTTACTAATCATATGATGTGAGGCTCCCGAGTCAATAACAAGCGATTTGCTAGGCCTAGAAGTAAAGAAAGAGATACCAGACTCCTTGAGTGAAGCAATGGAGCGGATGAGAGCCTCAAGGTCTGACTTCCTCACCACATCTCCGTAGGCTGCGGTCATGGCCACCTCATCTCCCTGCTTTGATGATCCGGCTCCTTTATCGCTAACCGCTTCCTTTGAGAGGTTGGCTTTGAACTTGGCCGGCTTGAGGTGAGGATGGAGAACCCAGCACTTGTCTTTCAGATGACCCCGCTTCTTGCAGTGGTCGCACACCAACCACTTCCTCTCCTCTTGCTTGTACGTTCCTTTGTTGGCCGAAGCAAGCTCCCCCTTACCGCTAAACAAATCAAGGGATCCTTGCTCTTTCTGAATTTGGGAGCAAATATCTTCAAAGGAGGGGAGCTTCTCGGCCCTTAGGATGTGCTTCAAGAGATCGTTGAAGGACGGATTCAAGGTAAGTAGGAGTCCGAAGACTTTGTCTTGCTCCTTTCGTTCGTTTAGCACACTTGCCTCAAGTGTACTTGGCCGCAACATGTCAAGCTCGGACCATAGTGCACGGAACTTACCAAGATGCTTAGTGAACTCCACATCATCTTGGTTAAGATCATTTATGGCCTTCTTGACCTCAAAGACTCTAGTCATGTTAGAGACATTACCATACACGCCTTTAAGTGTTTCCCACAGTTCCTTGGCCGTCTCGCAATATGAGTAGGCCTCAAGGATAGGCGTGTCCAGAGAGTTTTGGAGAACAGATAGGACAACTTGGTCTTCTTGGAACCATTTGGCCTTCCTCTCGCTCTCTTCCTCCGCTTCCGCCTCGGAAGCGTCCTCTCCTTTGGGGTTTTTCTTTGGGACATAGTCGGACTCGACATGACTCCAAAGGCCACGACCTCCAAGGGCGGTTCTTGTGGTTCTTGTCCACAGCAAGTAGTTTGTCCCCTTTAGGACAACCGGTGAAACAATGGGCTTGGCGTTTTCCATGGTCGGATTTCTATGGACCGATGGGTAAAGCTTTTACCCGGAGAATAAAAGAGATGTGAGTGAGAAGAAACGAAGATAAGGAGACTAGAGTGTAGAAATGAGTAGGAGAATGAGATTAGACTGTAGAGAATCGAAGAACTTGCTCTGATACCATGTTAGACTTTGTAGAATAAAGAAGAGAATCAAGAGAGTGATGAGAGATGTCGGTAGACAAAGAGAATGAGGAAGAAGAAAAGATTAGGTTATTGTTCCATAAGAATATCGGTTACAATGTAGGCTAATGCCTATTTATATCATGAGAAACTCTAGGGCTACACCCTTTACAAACCGCACAGCTAAGTGATAGGGACAGGAAGAGAGAAGAGACTAATCCCAAGGTTGATAGCGACCCGTCTTAGTCTCCTTAAACCAAACATCACCCGTGACTCTTCTTGCTCCACTTGCGCTTTCCCTCCAACGGCTATCTTGGGAATTCTAGAGTCTTCTAATGGGCTTAGGATGAGCAGGCCTCCTCTCCATTCCTTATCACTAGAAGACTCGGCCATTTCACCACACTTGTACGGACAGCCCATATTCAATACTCGTACGGACGGCCATGGCTGCCTTAGGCTTATTCTTTTGATCAATAGTTTGCTGATGCCGTCTCAGCTTTGTTAGCGGTCACAAGTTCTCCCTTGCCGCCAAACAATCCCATGGAGCCATGCTCCTTTTGAATTTGGTTACAGACATCATCAAGGCTAGGGAGCTTGTCCGACCGTAGAATATGCTTGATAAGGTCATTGTAGGAGGGGTTCAAGGTCAAGAGAAGGCCGAACACCTTATCTTGTTCACGCCTCTCATTCAGAATGGCCGGATCTATAGTCGCCGGCCGGAGCATCTCTAGTTCAGCCCAAAGGGACCTAAACTTCCCAAAGTGCTTGGTGAACTCCATGTCTTCTTGGTTGAGGTTGTTGATGGCCCTCTTAATCTCAAAAATTCGGTTTACATTTGTAACATTCCCAAAAACATTCTTGAGAGTGTCCCACAAGTCTTTTGCTGTCTCGCAATAAGAGTAAGCTTCAAGTATAGGTGCATCTAGGGAGTTTTGAATGATAGCTAGGACTCCCTGATCTTCTTGAAACCACTTGTTCTTCTCATCGACAAGATCCTTGCCGTCTTTGGTGGTCTCGCCACTAGGAGCTTCGCTCGTCTCAACATGGGACCAAAGTCCTCGGCCGCATAGGGCTGTCTTTGTGGTTCTAGCCCACAGTAAGTAATTCTCTCCCTTGAGAGTAACTGGAACAATGAGAGTTTTGGTAGTTTCCATGAAAAAAAGATGAAGAGACCGTTGGTTAAAGCTATTGTCCAACGGTTAAAGAAAGAAGATTCAAGAACAAGAAAGAGAATGCGGAAGGGAGTGATGGAGATTTGAGGCAAGAACAGAATCAAATCTGCTCTGATACCATGTAAGTTTGAGAGTAGAGTAATCAAGAGATTATGGAAGAGAGTGAAATCGTGTAAAGAGTGAGGAGAGTGAACGATTGAGAGAGAGAGTGTTGGAGAAAGAGAATAAACTCTTTTCTTGCTTTAAATTAGAACATACTTACAAACCATATATAGAGCTATACAAAGAGGATATTCTTTCCTAGGGTTCTATGTGCACATTAATGGGAGATAGCGACATCTCCTTATTCCTACATGTGACTAAACCTTTGACTTCCCACTTGCAAGTTGCCTAACGGCTATAATAGAAGGATCTCGATGAAGGGAGATCGTTGGAAGCTCTCCTTAGTGGATTGGGCTTATGAGATACGAGATGGCTTGGTCAGCCCATAGGTTGTCGATCGTACGGACGTCCGTACGGTTGTACGGACGGTGGTGGCCAAGGTGGTGTGCCAAACTCATATCCACATCTATCTCAAAGTCTTATAATTAGTTAGTTGCATTGGATTAAGACACATTTTAACCCTAGAAACACTAACAAAGCTGTTTACAGCTTCAAAGCAATATTTTCCTGGTTTTAGAATGTTTTGGGACAGAATGGGTATAAGTGGCTTTTAAACTCTCCACATCTATCTCAATGTCTTATAATTAGTTAGTTGCATTGGATTAAGACACATTTTAACCCTAGAAACACTAACAAAGCTGTTTACAGCTTCTAAGCAATGTTTTCTTGGTTTTAGACTGTTTTGGGACAGAATAGGTATAAGCTGCTTTTAAACTCTCCACATCTATCTCAAACTCTTATATTTAGTTAGTTCCATTGGATTAAGACACATTTTAACCCTAGAAACACTAACATAGCTGTTTACGGCTTCTAAGCAATGTTTTCTTGGTTTTAGCCTGTTTTGGGACAAAATGGTTATAACTGGCTTTTAAACTCTCCACATCTATCTCAAAGTCTTATAATTAGTTAATTGCATTGGATTAAGACACATTTTAACCCTAGAAACACTAACAAAGCTGTTTACTGCTTCTAAGCAATGTTTTCTTGGTTTTAGCCTGTTTTGGGACGAAATGGGTATAAGTGGCTTTTAAACTCTCCACATCTATCTCAAAGTCTTATAATTAGTTAGTTCCATTGGATTAAGACACATTTTAACCCTAGAAACACTAACAAAGCTGTTTACTGCTTCTAAGCAATGTTTTCTTGGTTTTATTCTGTTTTGGGACAAAATGGGTATAAGTGGCTTTTAAACTCTCCACATCTATCTCAAACTCTTATATTTAGTTAGTTCCATTGGATTAAGACACATTTTAACCCCAGAAACACTAACATAGCTGTTTATAGCTTCTAAGCAATGTTTACTTGGTTTTAGCCTGTTTTGGGATAGAATGGGTATAAGTGGCTTTTAAACTCTCCACATCTATCTCAAACTCTTATAATTAGTTAGTTCCATTGGATTAAGACACATTTTAACCCTAGAAACACTAACAAAGCTGTTTACTGCTTCTAAGCAATGTTTTCTTGGTTTTATTCTGTTTTGGGACAAAATGGGTATAAGTGGCGTTTAAACTCTCCACATCTATCTCAAACTCTTATATTTAGTTAGTTCCATTGGATTAAGACACATTTTAACCCTAGAAACACTAAAATAGCTGTTTACAGCTTCTAAGCAATGTTTTCTTGTTGTTAGCCTGTTTTGGGACAAAATGGGTATAAGTGGCTTTCAAACTCTCCACATCTATCTCAAAGTCTTATAATTAGTTAGTTGCATTGGATTAAGACACATTTTAACCCTAGAAACACTAACAAAGCTGTTTACTGTTAGACTTTGTAGAATAAAGAAGAGAATCAAGAGAGTGATGAGAGATGTCGGTAGACAAAGAGAATGAGGAAGAAGAAAAGATTAGGTTATTGTTCCATAAGAATATCGGTTACAATGTAGGCTAATGCCTATTTATATCATGAGAAACTCTAGGGCTACACCCTTTACAAACCGCACAGCTAAGTGATAGGGACAGGAAGAGAGAAGAGACTAATCCCAAGGTTGATAGCGACCCGTCTTAGTCTCCTTAAACCAAACATCACCCGTGACTCTTCTTGCTCCACTTGCGCTTTCCCTCCAACGGCTATCTTGGGAATTCTAGAGTCTTCTAATGGGCTTAGGATGAGCAGGCCTCCTCTCCATTCCTTATCACTAGAAGACTCGGCCATTTCACCACACTTGTACGGACAGCCCATATTCAATACTCGTACGGACGGCCATGGCTGCCTTAGGCTTATTCTTTTGATCAATACTCCCCCTCAAGCTTAGCCTAATGAAATGGCTAAGCTTGGAACCCGTGAAGCAGCACCTCATTAAAAACCTTGACTTAGAAAACCTCATGGGACAAAACCAAGTCGAGGGAAAAAGAGTGTGCTGTCCACGGATTAGAGAAGCTTGATCATGGCCGTGTAATGTCTACAAGTCCAAGTTTGCTATAGATGTGATCACAAACCTTGGAGCTTGCAGACTTGGTGAAGATGTCAGCTAGCTGATCTTGACTCCTTGTGTGGCATGGTAACACCACTCCTTCTTCAATCTTCTCTCTCACCTTGTGGCAATCGCTTTCTATGTGCTTGGTCCTCTCATGAAAGACTGAGTTTGTGGCAATGTGGATGGCCGCTTCATTGTCGCAGTGCATGGTCATGGGCTGCTTTGTCTCGATGCCTAAATCCTTGAGTAGGCCCTTCAGCCATGTCATCTCGTTAGTGAGCTTCCTCATAGCTCTATACTCGGCCTCGGCGCTAGAGCATGAAACCACCTTTTGTTTCTTAGACCTCCATGTAACCAAGTTGCCTCCAACAAACGTGCAGTACCCAGTGGTGGATCTCCTATCCAGCGTGTCGCCATTGTAATCCGCATCACAATAGCCAACGATTTCGGTGTTGTCATTCTTGCCCATCCAAATACCTTGACCCGGACTGCCCTTGAGATAGCTTAGGATCCTCTCGACTTGACTCCATTGGTACTTGCTTGGTGCCTTCATATGTTGGCTAACCTGATTCACAGCATAAGATATGTCAGGTCGTGTGATAGTAAGGTATATCAGCTTACCTACAAGCCGGCGATAGCGTGTGACGTCTAAGAATGGCTCGTCCATTGGTTCCTTAGGTCGGCCTTCCATTGCCCGTAAGCTCTCCCCCTTTCGCTTGAGCTGGTAATCTTCATCAAGGGGCGTAGCAACCGGAGACACACCAAGCTTGCCAGTCTCCTCTAACAAGTCAAGAGTATACTTGCGTTGTGAGAGGAAGAGTCCTTCCGGTGAGCGACAAATCTCAATACCAAGAAAGTATTTGAGTTCCCCAAGGTCCTTGATGTCAAATACCGACTTGAGAGAGTCCTTGGTGTCCTGAATGGCCGCCTTATCATCACCAGTCACGATGATGTCGTCGACGTATATGAGCACCACCACCCAACCAATAGAGGTGCGACGCGTGAAGAGAGTATGATCAGCCTCCGATCGCGTAAAACCATCAGTCTTGAGAGTGGCGCTTAGTTTGTGGTACCACGCTCGTGGGGACTGCTTAAGGCCATAGATGGCCTTACGTAGCCTCAAGACTTTTCCGGGTGTAACCATGTCTTCAAGGCCGGGAGGAGGCGTCATGTACACTTCTTCATCAAGTTCACCTTGAAGGAAGGCGTTCTTCACATCCATCTGCCATAAGTCCCATGAAAGGTTGACAGCAAGTGACAGCACAACCCGAACCGTATGGAGCTTGGCCACGGGTGCAAAGGTGTCCGTGTAGTCCGCGCCATAGGTTTGGGTGAAGCCACGGGCCACTAACCTGGCTTTATGCCGTTCAATGTCACCATTGCTCAAATATTTTATGGTAAACACCCATTTGGAGCTAACTGCCCGCTTGCCTTGAGGAAGATCCGATTCGTCCCACGTATGATTCCGGATCATGGCGCCAGTTTCATCCTTGACCGCATCTAACCAAACTTGATGTGCCTTGGCTTCATCATATGTCTGCGGGATCCAATTGGCGTCCACTTGGCCGAAGAAAGCTTGGTGATCCGCAGGTAACAGCTCAAGGGAACAAACGGACTGAATGGGATGAGCGACAGCTTGGCTATTGTAATAGACACGCTTGTTCTTCCAAGTGGAGGGATCCGACCGAGGTCTGGTGCTCCGACGCAGGACTGGTGCCGGAAGTGGATCCACGCTAGGCAACACGGTGGACGTACCGTCCGTAGGAGCCGTCTCCGTGTTTTCCTCGGTAGAGGCCGCCGCCGGAGCATGCGTGTCCGTTGTAGGGCCAGGGACGGGAACGCCGGTTATGGGTAGGCCAGTCTCGAGAGATTCACCATCTTGGGCTGAACCATTGTCATTTGCATCTCCTTGGTCAGACCCACCATTGGTAGAAATTTGACTTAGTGTTGGCCGCACGGCACCCGTTGGTGGAGATGGGTTGCCAAGGTGATCAAGAAGGAACCGTAGACTCGAAGCTCGGTCATTAGGTGAGTGAGCGAGATCTTTAAGGCTGTTCCAATCCCTCTTGTCATGGTAGCCCACATGTTCTAGAAACCGGACATCTCGAGAGACATATAGTCGACTTGTGGCCGGATCATAACATTTGTACCCCTTTTGTGTGGTGGAGTAGCCAATGAACATACACTTTGTACTTTTGGCATCCAGCTTACTCCTTTGTTCTCCTGGTACTAACACAAAACAAACACAGCCGAAAACTCGTAAGTGATCAAGAGATGGTTTAAATTTGTTTAGTACTTCAAATGGAGATAAGTCATGAAGAACTCTAGTTGGTGTTCGGTTGATTAGGTAGCATGCAGTCATCACGGCATCACCCCAATATCGTTTAGGAACACTCGAATGGAACATGATTGCCCGCGCCACTTCCATGAGGTGCCGGTTCTTCCTCTCGGCCACACCATTTTGTTGTGGCGTGTAGGGACAACTAGTTTGATGGAGAATGCCATGCTTGGAGAGATGTTCTTTGAACTTGCAACTTGTGTATTCCCCCCCATTATCAGACCTAAGTACCTTAAGTTTAGCATTGAAGTGATTAGTCACATAGTTTTGAAAATTGATAAAGGCATCAAATACTCTATCTTTAGATGGCAACAAGGTAATCCAAGTGTATTTTGATTTTTCATCAATAAAGGTCACAAAATACTTGTTATTATCTCTAGATAGGCATGGTGATGTCCAAACATCTGAGTGAACTAAATCAAAACAATCCTCATAAATAGTAGTTGACTTAGGAAAGATAGACTTGCAATGTTTTCCAAGAATACAAGGTTCACAAGTAGAATTATCAAAAGAAATATTAGGAAACATCAACCCTAAAGCACGTGAATGTGGGTGGCCTAGCCTAGCATGCCACACCATATTCGAATCAACAACAAAACAGGACTTAGTAGAGGATAAATTTGGATCGGTTTTCTCTAGGACATAGAGATCTCCACTCCCTTGCCCTTCTCCAAGAACCTTTCCAGTCTCAATATCCTGAAAATAAACATTGTTAGGACCAAAGATTGCATAACAGTTCAAATCATTTGTGGCCCTCTTAACCGATAGTAAATTGGAGGTAAAGGTAGGCATAAAGAAAGCTTTTGAGGTTTTATCAAATAGTTTCAAGTCCCCTATTCCCTTTACTGGTATCTGTTCTCCATTTGCAATAACAACATTTCCTAAGGCCGGTTTTATGTTGTCAATTAAACTAGGGTTACTAATCATATGATGTGAGGCTCCCGAGTCAATAACAAGCGATTTGCTAGGCCTAGAAGTAAAGAAAGAGATACCAGACTCCTTGAGTGAAGCAATGGAGCGGATGAGAGCCTCAAGGTCTGACTTCCTCACCACATCTCCGTAGGCTGCGGTCATGGCCACCTCATCTCCCTGCTTTGATGATCCGGCTCCTTTATCGCTAACCGCTTCCTTTGAGAGGTTGGCTTTGAACTTGGCCGGCTTGAGGTGAGGATGGAGAACCCAGCACTTGTCTTTCAGATGACCCCGCTTCTTGCAGTGGTCGCACACCAACCACTTCCTCTCCTCTTGCTTGTATGTTCCTTTGTTGGCCGAAGCAAGCTCCCCCTTACCGCTAAACAAATCAAGGGATCCTTGCTCTTTCTGAATTTGGGAGCAAATATCTTCAAAGGAGGGGAGCTTCTCGGCCCTTAGGATGTGCTTCAAGAGATCGTTGAAGGACGGATTCAAGGTAAGTAGGAGTCCGAAGACTTTGTCTTGCTCCTTTCGTTCGTTTAGCACACTTGCCTCAAGTGTACTTGGCCGCAACATGTCAAGCTCGGACCATAGTGCACGGAACTTACCAAGATGCTTAGTGAACTCCACATCATCTTGGTTAAGATCATTTATGGCCTTCTTGACCTCAAAGACTCTAGTCATGTTAGAGACATTACCATACACGCCTTTAAGTGTTTCCCACAGTTCCTTGGCCGTCTCGCAATATGAGTAGGCCTCAAGGATAGGCGTGTCCAGAGAGTTTTGGAGAACAGATAGGACAACTTGGTCTTCTTGGAACCATTTGGCCTTCCTCTCGCTCTCTTCCTCCGCTTCCGCCTCGGAAGCGTCCTCTCCTTTGGGGTTTTTCTTTGGGACATAGTCGGACTCGACATGACTCCAAAGGCCACGACCTCCAAGGGCGGTTCTTGTGGTTCTTGTCCACAGCAAGTAGTTTGTCCCCTTTAGGACAACCGGTGAAACAATGGGCTTGGCGTTTTCCATGGTCGGATTTCTATGGACCGATGGGTAAAGCTTTTACCCGGAGAATAAAAGAGATGTGAGTGAGAAGAAACGAAGATAAGGAGACTAGAGTGTAGAAATGAGTAGGAGAATGAGATTAGACTGTAGAGAATCGAAGAACTTGCTCTGATACCATGTTAGACTTTGTAGAATAAAGAAGAGAATCAAGAGAGTGATGAGAGATGTCGGTAGACAAAGAGAATGAGGAAGAAGAAAAGATTAGGTTATTGTTCCATAAGAATATCGGTTACAATGTAGGCTAATGCCTATTTATATCATGAGAAACTCTAGGGCTACACCCTTTACAAACCGCACAGCTAAGTGATAGGGACAGGAAGAGAGAAGAGACTAATCCCAAGGTTGATAGCGACCCGTCTTAGTCTCCTTAAACCAAACATCACCCGTGACTCTTCTTGCTCCACTTGCGCTTTCCCTCCAACGGCTATCTTGGGAATTCTAGAGTCTTCTAATGGGCTTAGGATGAGCAGGCCTCCTCTCCATTCCTTATCACTAGAAGACTCGGCCATTTCACCACACTTGTACGGACAGCCCATATTCAATACTCGTACGGACGGCCATGGCTGCCTTAGGCTTATTCTTTTGATCAATATTTACAGCTTCAAAGCAATATTTTCCTGGTTTTAGAATGTTTTGGGACAGAATGGGTATAAGTGGCTTTTAAACTCTCCACATCTATCTCAATGTCTTATAATTAGTTAGTTGCATTGGATTAAGACACATTTTAACCCTAGAAACACTAACAAAGCTGTTTACAGCTTCTAAGCAATGTTTTCCTGGTTTTAGACTGTTTTGGGACAGAATAGGTATAAGCTGCTTTTAAACTCTCCACATCTATCTCAAACTCTTATATTTAGTTAGTTCCATTGGATTAAGACACATTTTAACCCTAGAAACACTAACATAGCTGTTTACGGCTTCTAAGCAATGTTTTCTTGGTTTTAGCCTGTTTTGGGACAAAATGGTTATAACTGGCTTTTAAACTCTCCACATCTATCTCAAAGTCTTATAATTAGTTAATTGCATTGGATTAAGACACATTTTAACCCTAGAAACACTAACAAAGCTGTTTACTGCTTCTAAGCAATGTTTTCTTGGTTTTAGCCTGTTTTGGGACGAAATGGGTATAAGTGGCTTTTAAACTCTCCACATCTATCTCAAAGTCTTATAATTAGTTAGTTCCATTGGATTAAGACACATTTTAACCCTAGAAACACTAACAAAGCTGTTTACTGCTTCTAAGCAATGTTTTCTTGGTTTTATTCTGTTTTGGGACAAAATGGGTATAAGTGGCTTTTAAACTCTCCACATCTATCTCAAACTCTTATATTTAGTTAGTTCCATTGGATTAAGACACATTTTAACCCCAGAAACACTAACATAGCTGTTTATAGCTTCTAAGCAATGTTTACTTGGTTTTAGCCTGTTTTGGGATAGAATGGGTATAAGTGGCTTTTAAACTCTCCACATCTATCTCAAACTCTTATAATTAGTTAGTTCCATTGGATTAAGACACATTTTAACCCTAGAAACACTAACAAAGCTGTTTACTGCTTCTAAGCAATGTTTTCTTGGTTTTATTCTGTTTTGGGACAAAATGGGTATAAGTGGCGTTTAAACTCTCCACATCTATCTCAAACTCTTATATTTAGTTAGTTCCATTGGATTAAGACACATTTTAACCCTAGAAACACTAACATAGCTGTTTACAGCTTCTAAGCAATGTTTTCTTGTTGTTAGCCTGTTTTGGGACAAAATGGGTATAAGTGGCTTTCAAACTCTCCACATCTATCTCAAAGTCTTATAATTAGTTAGTTGCATTGGATTAAGACACATTTTAACCCTAGAAACACTAACAAAGCTGTTTACAGCTTCAAAGCAATATTTTCCTGGTTTTAGAATGTTTTGGGACAGAATGGGTATAAGTGGCTTTTAAACTCTCCACATCTATCTCAATGTCTTATAATTAGTTAGTTGCATTGGATTAAGACACATTTTAACCCTAGAAACACTAACAAAGCTGTTTACAGCTTCTAAGCAATGTTTTCCTGGTTTTAGACTGTTTTGGGACAGAATAGGTATAAGCTGCTTTTAAACTCTCCACATCTATCTCAAACTCTTATATTTAGTTAGTTCCATTGGATTAAGACACATTTTAACCCTAAAAACACTAACATAGCTGTTTACGGCTTCTAAGCAATGTTTTCTTGGTTTTAGCCTGTTTTGGGACAAAATGGTTATAACTGGCTTTTAAACTCTCCACATCTATCTCAAAGTCTTATAATTAGTTAGTTGCATTGGATTAAGACACATTTTAACCCTAGAAACACTAACAAAGCTGTTTACTGCTTCTAAGCAATGTTTTCTTGGTTTTAGCCTGTTTTGGGACGAAATGGGTATAAGTGGCTTTTAAACTCTCCACATCTATCTCAAAGTCTTATAATTAGTTAGTTCCATTGGATTAAGACACATTTTAACCCTAGAAACACTAACAAAGCTGTTTACTGCTTCTAAGCAATGTTTTCTTGGTTTTATTCTGTTTTGGGACAAAATGGGTATAAGTGGCTTTTAAACTCTCCACATCTATCTCAAACTCTTATATTTAGTTAGTGCCATTGGATTAAGACACATTTTAACCCTAGAAACACTAACATAGCTGTTTACAGCTTCTAAGCAATGTTTTCTTGCTGTTAGCCTGTTTTGGGACAAAATGGGTATAAGTGGCTTTCAATCTGTCCACATCTATCTCAAAGTCTTATAATTAGTTAGTTGCATTGGATTAAGACACATTTTAACCCTAGAAACACTAACAAAGCTGTTTACAGCTTCAAAGCAATATTTTCCTGGTTTTAGAATGTTTTGGGACAGAATGGGTATAAGTGGCTTTTAAACTCTCCTCATCTATCTCAATGTCTTATAATTAGTTAGTTGCATTGGATTAAGAAACATTTTAACCCCATAAACACTAACAAAGCTGTTTACAGCTTCTAAGCAATGTTTTCTTGGTGTTAGCCTGTTTTGGGACAAAATGGGTATAAGTGGCTTTTAAACTCTCCACATCTATCTCAAACTCTTATAATTAGTTAGTTGCATTGGATTAAGACACATTTTAACCCTAGAAACACTATAGCTGTTTACAGCTTCTAAGCAATGTTTTCCTGGTTTTAGACTGTTTTGGGACAAAATGGGTATAAGTGGCTTTTAAACTCTCCATATCTATCTCAAAGTCTTATAATTAGTTAGTTGCATTGGATTAAGACACATTTTAACCCCATAAACACTAACAAAGCTGTTTACAGCTTCTAAGCAATGTTTTCTTGGTGTTAGCCTGTTTTGGGACAAAATGGGTATAAGTGGCTTTTAAACTCTCCACATCTATCTCAAACTCTTATAATTAGTTAGTTGCATTGGATTAAGACACATTTTAACCCCATAAACACTAACATAACTGTTTACAGCTTCAAAGCAATGTTTTCTTGCTTTTAGCCTGTTTTGGGACAAAATGGGAATAAGTGGCTTTCAAACTCTCCACATCTATCTCAAAGTCTTATAATTAGTTAGTTGCATTGGATTAAGACACATTTTAACCCCATAAACACTAACACAACTGTTTACAGCTTCTAAGCAATGTTTTCTTAGTTTTAGCCTGTTTTGGGACAAAATGGGTATAAGTGGCTTTTAAACTCTCCACATCTATCTCAAAGTCTTATAATTAGTTAGTTGCATTGGATTAAGACACAATTTAACCCCATAAACACTAACAAAGCTGTTTACTGCTTCTAAGCAATGTTTTCTTGGTTTTAGCCTCTATTGGGACAAAATGGGTATAAGTGGCTTTTAAACTCTCCACATCTATCTGAAACTCTTATAATTAGTTAGTTGCATTGGATTAAGACACATTTTAACCCCATAAACACTAACATAGCTGTTTACAGCTTCAAAGCAATGTTTTCTTGCTTTTAGCCTGTTTTGGGACAAAATGGGTATAAGTGGCTTTTAAACTCTCCACATCTATCTCAAAGTCTTATAATTAGTTAGTTGCATTGGATTAAGACACATTTTAACCCCAGAAACACTAACATAGCTGTTTACAGCTTCAAAGCAATATTTTCTTGGTTTTAGCCTGTTTTGGGACAAAATGGGTATAAGTGGCTTTGAAACTCTCCACATCTATCTCAATGTCTTATAATTAGTTAGTTGCATTGGATTAAGACACATTTTAACCCTAGAAACACTAACATAGCTGTTTACAGCTTCTAAGCAATGTTTTCTTGCTTTTAGCCTGTTCTGGGACAAAATGGGTATAACTGGCTTTTAAACTCTCCACATCTATCTCAAACTCTTATAATTAGTTAGTTGCATTGGATTAAGACACATTTTAACCCTAGAAACACTAACAAAGCTGTTTACAGCTTCTAAGCAATGTTTTCCTGGTTTTAGACTGTTTTGGGACAGAATAGGTATAAGCTGCTTTTAAACTCTCCACATCTATCTCAAAGTCTTATAATTAGTTAGTTCCATTGGATTAAGACACATTTTAACCCTAGACACACTAACAAAGCTGTTTACTGCTTCTAAGCAATGTTTTCTTGGTTTTAGCCTGTTTTGGGACGAAATGGGTATAAGTGGCTTTTAAACTCTCCACATCTATCTCAAAGTCTTATAATTAGTTAGTTCCATTGGATTAAGACACATTTTAACCCTAGACACACTAACAAAGCTGTTTACTGCTTCTAAGCAATGTTTTCTTGGTTTTATTCTGTTTTGGGACAAAATGGGTATAAGTGGCTTTTAAACTCTCCACATCTATCTCAAACTCTTATATTTAGTTAGTTCCATTGGATGAAGACACATTTTAACCCTAGAAACACTAACATAGCTGTTTACAGCTTCTAAGCAATGTTTTCTTGCTGTTAGCCTGTTTTGGGACAAAATGGGTATAAGTTGCTTTCAAACTCTCCACATCTATCTCAAAGTCTTATAATTAGTTAGTTGCATTGGATTAAGACACATTTTAACCCTAGAAACACTAACAAAGCTGTTTACAGCTTCAAAGCAATATTTTCCTGGTTTTAGAATGTTTTGGGACAGAATGGGTATAAGTGGCTTTTAAACTCTCCTCATCTATCTCAATGTCTTATAATTAGTTAGTTGCATTGGATTAAGAAACATTTTAACCCCATAAACACTAACAAAGCTGTTTACAGCTTCTAAGCAATGTTTTCTTGGTGTTAGCCTGTTTTGGGACAAAATGGGTATAAGTGGCTTTTAAACTCTCCACATCTATCTCAAACTCTTATAATTAGTTAGTTGCATTGGATTAAGACACATTTTAACCCTAGAAACACTATAGCTGTTTACAGCTTCTAAGCAATGTTTTCCTGGTTTTAGACTGTTTTGGGACAAAATGGGTATAAGTGGCTTTTAAACTCTCCATATCTATCTCAAAGTCTTATAATTAGTTAGTTGCATTGGATTAAGACACATTTTAACCCCATAAACACTAACAAAGCTGTTTACAGCTTCTAAGCAATGTTTTCTTGGTGTTAGCCTGTTTTGGGACAAAATGGGTATAAGTGGCTTTTAAACTCTCCACATCTATCTCAAACTCTTATAATTAGTTAGTTGCATTGGATTAAGACACATTTTAACCCCATAAACACTAACATAACTGTTTACAGCTTCAAAGCAATGTTTTCTTGCTTTTAGCCTGTTTTGGGACAAAATGGGAATAAGTGGCTTTCAAACTCTCCACATCTATCTCAAAGTCTTATAATTAGTTAGTTGCATTGGATTAAGACACATTTTAACCCCATAAACACTAACACAACTGTTTACAGCTCCTAAGCAATGTTTTCTTAGTTTTAGCCTGTTTTGGGACAAAATGGGTATAAGTGGCTTTTAAACTCTCCACATCTATCTCAAAGTCTTATAATTAGTTAGTTGCATTGGATTAAGACACAATTTAACCCCATAAACACTAACAAAGCTGTTTACTGCTTCTAAGCAATGTTTTCTTGGTTTTAGCCTCTATTGGGACAAAATGGGTATAAGTGGCTTTTAAACTCTCCACATCTATCTGAAACTCTTATAATTAGTTAGTTGCATTGGATTAAGACACATTTTAACCCCATAAACACTAACATAGCTGTTTACAGCTTCAAAGCAATGTTTTCTTGCTTTTAGCCTGTTTTGGGACAAAATGGGTATAAGTGGCTTTTAAACTCTCCACATCTATCTCAAAGTCTTATAATTAGTTAGTTGCATTGGATTAAGACACATTTTAACCCCAGAAACACTAACATAGCTGTTTACAGCTTCAAAGCAATATTTTCTTGGTTTTAGCCTGTTTTGGGACAAAATGGGTATAAGTGGCTTTGAAACTCTCCACATCTATCTCAATGTCTTATAATTAGTTAGTTGCATTGGATTAAGACACATTTTAACCCTAGAAACACTAACATAGCTGTTTACAGCTTCTAAGCAATGTTTTCTTGCTTTTAGCCTGTTCTGGGACAAAATGGGTATAACTGGCTTTTAAACTCTCCACATCTATCTCAAACTCTTATAATTAGTTAGTTGCATTGGATTAATACACATTTTAACCCCATAAACACTAACATAGCTGTTTACAGCTACTAAGCAATGTTTTCTTGGTTTTAGCCTGTTTTGGGACTAAATGGGTATAAATGGCTTTCAAACTCTCCACATCTATCTCAAAGTCTTATAATTAGTTAGTTGCATTGGATTACAACACATTTTAACCCCATAAACACTAACATAGCTGTTTACAGCTTCAAAGCAATGTTTATAAGTGGAGAGTGGGTATAAGTGGCTTTTAAACTCTCCACATCTATCTCAAACTCTTATATTTAGTTAGTTCCATTGGATTAAGACACATTTTAACCCTAGAAACACTAACATAGCTGTTTACAGCTTCTAAGCAATGTTTTCTTGGTTTTAGCCTCTATTGGGACAAAGTGGGAATAAGTGGCTTTTAAACTCTCCACATCTATCTCAAACTCTTATAATTAGTTAGTTGCATTGGATTAAGACACATTTTAACCCCATAAACACTAACATAGCTGTTTACAGCTTCAAAGCAATGTTTTCTTGGTTTTAGCCTGTTTTGCGACAAAATGGGTATAACTGGCTTTTAAACTCTCCATATCTATCTCAAAGTCTTATAATTAGTTAGTATTGATCAAAAGAATAAGCCTAAGGCAGCCATGGCCGTCCGTACGAGTATTGAATATGGGCTGTCCGTACAAGTGTGGTGAAATGGCCGAGTCTTCTAGTGATAAGGAATGGAGAGGAGGCCTGCTCATCCTAAGCCCATTAGAAGACTCTAGAATTCCCAAGATAGCCGTTGGAGGGAAAGCGCAAGTGGAGCAAGAAGAGTCACGGGTGATGTTTGGTTTAAGGAGACTAAGACGGGTCGCTATCAACCTTGGGATTAGTCTCTTCTCTCTTCCTGTCCCTATCACTTAGCTGTGCGGTTTGTAAAGGGTGTAGCCCTAGAGTTTCTCATGATATAAATAGGCATTAGCCTACATTGTAACCGATATTCTTATGGAACAATAACCTAATCTTTTCTTCTTCCTCATTCTCTTTGTCTACCGACATCTCTCATCACTCTCTTGATTCTCTTCTTTATTCTACAAAGTCTAACATGGTATCAGAGCAAGTTCTTCGATTCTCTACAGTCTAATCTCATTCTCCTACTCATTTCTACACTCTAGTCTCCTTATCTTCGTTTCTTCTCACTCACATCTCTTTTATTCTCCGGGTAAAAGCTTTACCCATCGGTCCATAGAAATCCGACCATGGAAAACGCCAAGCCCATTGTTTCACCGGTTGTCCTAAAGGGGACAAACTACTTGCTGTGGACAAGAACCACAAGAACCGCCCTTGGAGGTCGTGGCCTTTGGAGTCATGTCGAGTCCGACTATGTCCCAAAGAAAAACCCCAAAGGAGAGGACGCTTCCGAGGCGGAAGCGGAGGAAGAGAGCGAGAGGAAGGCCAAATGGTTCCAAGAAGACCAAGTTGTCCTATCTGTTCTCCAAAACTCTCTGGACACGCCTATCCTTGAGGCCTACTCATATTGCGAGACGGCCAAGGAACTGTGGGAAACACTTAAAGGCGTGTATGGTAATGTCTCTAACATGACTAGAGTCTTTGAGGTCAAGAAGGCCATAAATGATCTTAACCAAGATGATGTGGAGTTCACTAAGCATCTTGGTAAGTTCCGTGCACTATGGTCCGAGCTTGACATGTTGCGGCCAAGTACACTTGAGGCAAGTGTGCTAAACGAACGAAAGGAGCAAGACAAAGTCTTCGGACTCCTACTTACCTTGAATCCGTCCTTCAACGATCTCTTGAAGCACATCCTAAGGGCCGAGAAGCTCCCCTCCTTTGAAGATATTTGCTCCCAAATTCAGAAAGAGCAAGGATCCCTTGATTTGTTTAGCGGTAAGGGGGAGCTTGCTTCGGCCAACAAAGGAACGTACAAGCAAGAGGAGAGGAAGTGGTTGGTGTGCGACCACTGCAAGAAGCGGGGTCATCTGAAAGACAAGTGCTGGGTTCTCCATCCTCACCTCAAGCCGGCCAAGTTCAAAGCCAACCTCTCAAAGGAAGCGGTTAGCGATAAAGGAGCCGGATCATCAAAGCAGGGAGATGAGGTGGCCATGACCGCAGCCTACGGAGATGTGGTGAGGAAGTCAGACCTTGAGGCTCTCATCCGCTCCATTGCTTCACTCAAGGAGTCTGGTATCTCTTTCTTTACTTCTAGGCCTAGCAAATCGCTTGTTATTGACTCGGGAGCCTCACATCATATGATTAGTAACCCTAGTTTAATTGACAACATAAAACCGGCCTTAGGAAATGTTGTTATTGCAAATGGAGAACAAATACCAGTAAAGGGAATAGGGGACTTGAAACTATTTGATAAAACCTCAAAAGCTTTCTTTATGCCTACCTTTACCTCCAATTTACTATCGGTTAAGAGGGCCACAAATGATTTGAACTGTTATGCAATCTTTGGTCCTAACAATGTTTATTTTCAGGATATTGAGACTGGAAAGGTTCTTGGAGAAGGGCAAGGGAGTGGAGATCTCTATGTCCTAGAGAAAACCGATCCAAATTTATCCTCTACTAAGTCCTGTTTTGTTGTTGATTCGAATATGGTGTGGCATGCTAGGCTAGGCCACCCACATTCACGTGCTTTAGGGTTGATGTTTCCTAATATTTCTTTTGATAATTCTACTTGTGAACCTTGTATTCTTGGAAAACATTGCAAGTCTATCTTTCCTAAGTCAACTACTATTTATGAGGATTGTTTTGATTTAGTTCACTCAGATGTTTGGACATCACCATGCCTATCTAGAGATAATAACAAGTATTTTGTGACCTTTATTGATGAAAAATCAAAATACACTTGGATTACCTTGTTGCCATCTAAAGATAGAGTATTTGATGCCTTTATCAATTTTCAAAACTATGTGACTAATCACTTCAATGCTAAACTTAAGGTACTTAGGTCTGATAATGGGGGGGAATACACAAGTTGCAAGTTCAAAGAACATCTCTCCAAGCATGGCATTCTCCATCAAACTAGTTGTCCCTACACGCCACAACAAAATGGTGTGGCCGAGAGGAAGAACCGGCACCTCATGGAAGTGGCGCGGGCAATCATGTTCCATTCGAGTGTTCCTAAACGATATTGGGGTGATGCCGTGATGACTGCATGCTACCTAATCAACCGAACACCAACTAGAGTTCTTCATGACTTATCTCCATTTGAAGTACTAAACAAATTTAAACCATCTCTTGATCACTTACGAGTTTTCGGCTGTGTTTGTTTTGTGTTAGTACCAGGAGAACAAAGGAGTAAGCTGGATGCCAAAAGTACAAAGTGTATGTTCATTGGCTACTCCACCACACAAAAGGGGTACAAATGTTATGATCCGGCCACAAGTCGACTATATGTCTCTCGAGATGTCCGGTTTCTAGAACATGTGGGCTACCATGACAAGAGGGATTGGAACAGCCTTAAAGATCTCGCTCACTCACCTAATGACCGAGCTTCGAGTCTACGGTTCCTTCTTGATCACCTTGGCAACCCATCTCCACCAACGGGTGCCGTGCGGCCAACACTAAGTCAAATTTCTACCAATGGTGGGTCTGACCAAGGAGATGCAAATGACAATGGTTCAGCCCAAGATGGTGAATCTCTCGAGACTGGCCTACCCATAACCGGCGTTCCCGTCCCTGGCCCTACAACGGACACGCATGCTCCGGCGGCGGCCTCTACCGAGGAAAACACGGAGACGGCTCCTACGGACGGTACGTCCACCGTGTTGCCTAGCGTGGATCCACTTCCGGCACCAGTCCTGCGTCGGAGCACCAGACCTCGGTCGGATCCCTCCACTTGGAAGAACAAGCGTGTCTATTACAATAGCCAAGCTGTCGCTCATCCCATTCAGTCCGTTTGTTCCCTTGAGCTGTTACCTGCGGATCACCAAGCTTTCTTCGGCCAAGTGGACGCCAATTGGATCCCGCAGACATATGATGAAGCCAAGGCACATCAAGTTTGGTTAGATGCGGTCAAGGATGAAACTGGCGCCATGATCCGGAATCATACGTGGGACGAATCGGATCTTCCTCAAGGCAAGCGGGCAGTTAGCTCCAAATGGGTGTTTACCATAAAATATTTGAGCAATGGTGACATTGAACGGCATAAAGCCAGGTTAGTGGCCCGTGGCTTCACCCAAACCTATGGCGCGGACTACACGGACACCTTTGCACCCGTGGCCAAGCTCCATACGGTTCGGGTTGTGCTGTCACTTGCTGTCAACCTCTCATGGGACTTATGGCAGATGGATGTGAAGAACGCCTTCCTTCAAGGTGAACTTGATGAAGAAGTGTACATGACGCCTCCTCCCGGCCTTGAAGACATGGTTACACCCGGAAAAGTCTTGAGGCTACGTAAGGCCATCTATGGCCTTAAGCAGTCCCCACGAGCGTGGTACCACAAACTAAGCGCCACTCTCAAGACTGATGGTTTTACGCGATCGGAGGCTGATCATACTCTCTTCACGCGTCGCACCTCTATTGGTTGGGTGGTGGTGCTCATATACGTCGACGACATCATCGTGACTGGTGATGATAAGGCGGCCATTCAGGACACCAAGGACTCTCTCAAGTCGGTATTTGACATCAAGGACCTTGGGGAACTCAAATACTTTCTTGGTATTGAGATTTGTCGCTCACCGGAAGGACTCTTCCTCTCACAACGCAAGTATACTCTTGACTTGTTAGAGGAGACTGGCAAGCTTGGTGTGTCTCCGGTTGCTACGCCCCTTGATGAAGATTACCAGCTCAAGCGAAAGGGGGAGAGCTTACGGGCAATGGAAGGCCGACCTAAGGAACCAATGGACGAGCCATTCTTAGACGTCACACGCTATCGCCGGCTTGTAGGTAAGCTGATATACCTTACTATCACACGACCTGACATATCTTATGCTGTGAATCAGGTTAGCCAACATATGAAGGCACCAAGCAAGTACCAATGGAGTCAAGTCGAGAGGATCCTAAGCTATCTCAAGGGCAGTCCGGGTCAAGGTATTTGGATGGGCAAGAATGACAACACCGAAATCGTTGGCTATTGTGATGCGGATTACAATGGCGACACGCTGGATAGGAGATCCACCACTGGGTACTGCACGTTTGTTGGAGGCAACTTGGTTACATGGAGGTCTAAGAAACAAAAGGTGGTTTCATGCTCTAGCGCCGAGGCCGAGTATAGAGCTATGAGGAAGCTCACTAACGAGATGACATGGCTGAAGGGCCTACTCAAGGATTTAGGCATTGAGACAAAGCAGCCCATGACCATGCACTGCGACAATGAAGCGGCCATCCACATTGCCACAAACTCAGTCTTTCATGAGAGGACCAAGCACATAGAAAGCGATTGCCACAAGGTGAGAGAGAAGATTGAAGAAGGAGTGGTGTTACCATGCCACACAAGGAGTCAAGATCAGCTAGCTGACATCTTCACCAAGTCTGCAAGCTCCAAGGTTTGTGATCACATCTATAGCAAACTTGGACTTGTAGACATTACACGGCCATGATCAAGCTTCTCTAATCCGTGGACAGCACACTCTTTTTCCCTCGACTTGGTTTTGTCCCATGAGGTTTTCTAAGTCAAGGTTTTTAATGAGGTGCTGCTTCACGGGTTCCAAGCTTAGCCATTTCATTAGGCTAAGCTTGAGGGGGAGTATTGATCAAAAGAATAAGCCTAAGGCAGCCATGGCCGTCCGTACGAGTATTGAATATGGGCTGTCCGTACAAGTGTGGTGAAATGGCCGAGTCTTCTAGTGATAAGGAATGGAGAGGAGGCCTGCTCATCCTAAGCCCATTAGAAGACTCTAGAATTCCCAAGATAGCCGTTGGAGGGAAAGCGCAAGTGGAGCAAGAAGAGTCACGGGTGATGTTTGGTTTAAGGAGACTAAGACGGGTCGCTATCAACCTTGGGATTAGTCTCTTCTCTCTTCCTGTCCCTATCACTTAGCTGTGCGGTTTGTAAAGGGTGTAGCCCTAGAGTTTCTCATGATATAAATAGGCATTAGCCTACATTGTAACCGATATTCTTATGGAACAATAACCTAATCTTTTCTTCTTCCTCATTCTCTTTGTCTACCGACATCTCTCATCACTCTCTTGATTCTCTTCTTTATTCTACAAAGTCTAACAGTTAGTTGCATTGGATTAAGACACATTTTAACCCTAGAAACACTAACAAAGCTGTTTAGTGCGTCTAAGCAATGTCTTCTTGGTTTTATTCTGTTTTGGGACAGAATGGGTATAAGTGGCTTTGAAACTCTCCACATCTATCTCAATGTCTTATAATTAGTTAGTTGCATTGGATTAAGTCACATTTTAACCCCATAAACACTAACATAGCTGTTTACAGCTTCTAAGCAATGTTTTCTTGGTTTTAGCCTGTTTTGGGACAAAATGGGTATAAGTGGCTTTTAAACTCTCCACATCTATCTCAAAGTCTTATAATTAGTTAGTTGCATTGGATTAAGACACATTTTAACCCCAGAAACTCTAACAAAGCTGTTTAGTGCTTCTAAGCAATGTCTTCTTGGTTTTAGCCTCTATTGGGACAAAATGGGTATAAGTGGCTTTTAAACTCTCCACATCTATCTCAAACTCTTATAATTAGTTAGTTGCATTGGATTAAGACACATTTTAACCCCATTAACACTAACATAGCTGTTTACAGCTTCAAAGCAATGTTTTCTTGGTTTTAGCCTCTATTGGGACAAAATGGGTATAAGTGGCTTTTAAACTCTCCACATCTATCTCAATGTCTTATAATTAGTTAGTTGCATTGGATTAAGACACATTTTAACCCCCGAAACACTAACATAGCTGTTTACAGCTTCAAAGCAATGTTTTCTTGGTTTTAGCCTGTTTTGGGACGAAATGGGTATAAGTGGCTTTTAAACTCTCCACATCTATCTCAAAGTCTTATAATTAGTTAGTTCCATTGGATTAAGACACATTTTAACCCTAGAAACACTAACAAAGCTGTTTACTGCTTCTAAGCAATGTTTTCTTGGTTTTATTCTGTTTTGGGACAAAATGGGTATAAGTGGCTTTTAAACTCTCCACATCTATCTCAAACTCTTATATTTAGTTAGTTCCATTGGATTAAGACACATTTTAACCCTAGAAACACTAACATAGCTGTTTACAGCTTCTAAGCAATGTTTTCTTGCTGTTAGCCTGTTTTGGGACAAAATGGGTATAAGTGGCTTTCAAACTCTCCACATCTATCTCAAAGTCTTATAATTAGTTAGTTGCATTGGATTAAGACACATTTTAACCCTAGAAACACTAACAAAGCTGTTTACAGCTTCAAAGCAATATTTTCCTGGTTTTAGAATGTTTTGGGACAGAATGGGTATAAGTGGCTTTTAAACTCTCCACATCTATCTCAATGTCTTATAATTAGTTAGTTGCATTGGATTAAGACACATTTTAACCCTAGAAACACTAACAAAGCTGTTTACAGCTTCTAAGCAATGTTTTCCTGGTTTTAGACTGTTTTGGGACAGAATAGGTATAAGCTGCTTTTAAACTCTCCACATCTATCTCAAACTCTTATATTTAGTTAGTTCCATTGGATTAAGACACATTTTAACCCTAGAAACACTAACATAGCTGTTTACGGCTTCTAAGCAATGTTTTCTTGGTTTTAGCCTGTTTTGGGACAAAATGGTTATAACTGGCTTTTAAACTCTCCACATCTATCTCAAAGTCTTATAATTAGTTAGTTGCATTGGATTAAGACACATTTTAACCCTAGAAACACTAACAAAGCTGTTTACTGCTTCTAAGCAATGTTTTCTTGGTTTTAGCCTGTTTTGGGACGAAATGGGTATAAGTGGCTTTTAAACTCTCCACATCTATCTCAAAGTCTTATAATTAGTTAGTTCCATTGGATTAAGACACATTTTAACCCTAGAAACACTAACAAAGCTGTTTACTGCTTCTAAGCAATGTTTTCTTGGTTTTATTCTGTTTTGGGACAAAATGGGTATAAGTGGCTTTTAAACTCTCCACATCTATCTCAAACTCTTATATTTAGTTAGTTCCATTGGATTAAGACACATTTTAACCCTAGAAACACTAACATAGCTGTTTACAGCTTCTAAGCAATGTTTTCTTGCTGTTAGCCTGTTTTGGGACAAAATGGGTATAAGTGGCTTTCAAACTCTCCACATCTATCTCAAAGTCTTATAATTAGTTAGTTGCATTGGATTAAGACAAATTTTAACCCTAGAAACACTAACAAAGCTGTTTACAGCTTCAAAGCAATATTTTCCTGGTTTTAGAATGTTTTGGGACAGAATGGGTATAAGTGGCTTTTAAACTCTCCACATCTATCTCAATGTCTTATAATTAGTTAGTTGCATTGGATTAAGACACATTTTAACCCCATAAACACTAACAAAGCTGTTTACAGCTTCTAAGCAATGTTTTCTTGGTGTTAGCCTGTTTTGGGACAAAATGGGTATAAGTGGCTTTTAAACTCTCCACATCTATCTCAAACTCTTATAATTAGTTAGTTGCATTGGATTAAGACACATTTTAACCCTAGAAACACTAACATAGCTGTTTACAGCTTCTAAGCAATGTTTTCCTGGTTTTAGACTGTTTTGGGACAAAATGGGTATAAGTGGCTTTTAAACTCTCCATATCTATCTCAAAGTCTTATAATTAGTTAGTTGCATTGGATTAAGACACATTTTAACCCCATAAACACTAACAAAGCTGTTTACAGCTTCTAAGCAATGTTTTCTTGGTGTTAGCCTGTTTTGGGACAAAATGGGTATAAGTGGCTTTTAAACTCTCCACATCTATCTCAAACTCTTATAATTAGTTAGTTGCATTGGATTAAGACACATTTTAACCCCATAAACACTAACATAACTGTTTACAGCTTCAAAGCAATGTTTTCTTGCTTTTAGCCTGTTTTGGGACAAAATGGGAATAAGTGGCTTTCAAACTCTCCACATCTATCTCAAAGTCTTATAATTAGTTAGTTGCATTGGATTAAGACACAATTTAACCCCATAAACACTAACAAAGCTGTTTACTGCTTCTAAGCAATGTTTTCTTGGTTTTAGCCTCTATTGGGACAAAATGGGTATAAGTGGCTTTTAAACTCTCCACATCTATCTGAAACTCTTATTATTAGTTAGTTGCATTGGATTAAGACACATTTTAACCCCATAAACACTAACATAGCTGTTTACAGCTTCAAAGCATTGTTTTCTTGCTTTTAGCCTGTTTTGGGACAAAATGGGTATAAGTGGCTTTTAAACTCTCCACATCTATCTCAAAGTCTTATAATTAGTTAGTTGCATTGGATTAAGACACATTTTAACCCCAGAAACACTAACATAGCTGTTTACAGCTTCTAAGCAATGTTTTCCTGGTTTTAGACTGTTTTGGGACAAAATGGGTATAAGTGGCTTTGAAACTCTCCACATCTATCTCAATGTCTTATAATTAGTTAGTTGCATTGGATTAAGACACATTTTAACCCTAGAAACACTAACATAGCTGTTTACAGCTTCTAAGCAATGTTTTCTTGCTTTTAGCCTGTTCTGGGACAAAATGGGTATAACTGGCTTTTAAACTCTCCACATCTATCTCAAACTCTTATAATTAGTTAGTTGCATTGGATTAATACACATTTTAACCCCATAAACACTAACATAGCTGTTTACAGCTACTAAGCAATGTTTTCTTGGTTTTAGCCTGTTTTGGGACAAAATGGGTATAAGTGGCTTTGAAACTCTCCACATCTATCTCAATGTCTTATAATTAGTTAGTTGCATTGGATTAAGACACATTTTAACCCTAGAAACACTAACATAGCTGTTTACAGCTTCTAAGCAATGTTTTCTTGCTTTTAGCCTCTATTGGGACAAAATGGGTATAACTGGCTTTTAAACTCTCCACATCTATCTCAAACTCTTATAATTAGTTAGTTGCATTGGATTAATACACATTTTAACCCCATAAACACTAACATAGCTGTTTACAGCTACTAAGCAATGTTTTCTTGGTTTTAGCCTGTTTTGGGACTAAATGGGTATAAATGGCTTTCAAACTCTCCACATCTATCTCAAAGTCTTATAATTAGTTAGTTGCATTGGATTACAACACATTTTAACCCCATAAACACTAACATAGCTGTTTACAGCTTCAAAGCAATGTTTATAAGTGGAGAGTGGGTATAAGTGGCTTTTAAACTCTCCACATCTATCTCAAACTCTTATATTTAGTTAGTTCCATTGGATTAAGACACATTTTAACCCTAGAAACACTAACATAGCTGTTTACAGCTTCTAAGCAATGTTTTCTTGGTTTTAGCCTCTATTGGGACAAAGTGGGAATAAGTGGCTTTTAAACTCTCCACATCTATCTCAAACTCTTATAATTAGTTAGTTGCATTGGATTAAGACACATTTTAACCCCATAAACACTAACATAGCTGTTTACAGCTTCAAAGCAATGTTTTCTTGGTTTTAGCCTGTTTTGCGACAAAATGGGTATAACTGGCTTTTAAACTCTCCATATCTATCTCAAAGTCTTATAATTAGTTAGTTGCATTGGATTAAGACACATTTTAACCCTAGAAACACTAACAAAGCTGTTTAGTGCGTCTAAGCAATGTCTTCTTGGTTTTATTCTGTTTTGGGACAGAATGGGTATAAGTGGCTTTGAAACTCTCCACATCTATCTCAATGTCTTATAATTAGTTAGTTGCATTGGATTAAGTCACATTTTAACCCCATAAACACTAACATAGCTGTTTACAGCTTCTAAGCAATGTTTTCTTGGTTTTAGCCTGTTTTGGGACAAAATGGGTATAAGTGGCTTTTAAACTCTCCACATCTATCTCAAAGTCTTATAATTAGTTAGTTGCATTGGATTAAGACACATTTTAACCCCAGAAACTCTAACAAAGCTGTTTAGTGCTTCTAAGCAATGTCTTCTTGGTTTTAGCTGTTGAAATAAGCGGAAGACTTAGAGAGATTTGAGAGGTTTAGAATGAAGAAGAAGAGTTGGTGGCTAATAGTATGAAAGAGAGTGATAATAGATTAGAATTAGGTAGAATATATCAAATACAACACATGACAAGGGTTTAAATAGTGAGGCAGCTAGGGCGACCACATGACCTAAAGTAGAAACAAGAGAAATCGACAATTAGGAGAGAGAGGGGTTAGGTGATCGGTGATAGCGACTTGTCCTAGTCTTCCACTCTTGTCCACTTGCGCTTTCTCCCTAACGGCTACACAAGGGATTCTCGATCCTTCTCATGGGCCGGAGGTGAGCAGGCCTCCTCACTATCCTCACACATAGATGACTCGGCCTTAGTGCTTCACTCGGCCTTATTGCTTGCACGTACGGACGGTACGGACTGTACGGACGCCATAGGCTTATTCTTGATCAATACTCCCCCTCAAGCTTAGCCTGATGAAATGTCTAAGCTTGGAACCCGTGAAGCAGCACCTCATTAAAAACCTTGACTTAGAAAACCTCATGGGACAAAACTAAGCCAAGGGAAAAAGAGTGTGCTGTCCACGGATTCGGAAAGTTGATCACGGCCGTGTGATGTCTACAAGTCCAAGTTTGCTATGAATATAATCACAAACCTTGGGACTTGCAGATTTGGTGAAGATGTCGGCTAGCTGGTCTTGGCTCCTTGTGTGGCATGGTAGAACCGCTCCCTCTTCGATCCTCTCCCTAACCTTGTGGCAGTCGCTCTCAATGTGCTTGGTCCGTTCATGGAAGACTGAGTTAGTGGCTATGTGGATCGCTGCCTCATTGTCACAATGCATTGTCATCGGCTGTCTTGTTTCAATGCCGAGATCCTTAAGTAGACCTTTCAACCATGTCATCTCATTAGTTAGCTTCCTCATAGCTCGGTACTCAGCCTCGGCACTTGAACATGACACCACCTTTTGCTTCTTAGACCTCCATGTAACTAGGTTTCCTCCAACAAAGGTGCAATATCCAGTAGTTGACCGCCTATCCAATGTGTCTCCATTATAGTCCGCATCACAATAACCCACGATCTCAGTGTTGCCGTTTTTACCCATCCAAATGCCTTGACCAGGGCTGCCCTTGAGATAGCTCAAAATCCTCTCCACTTGACTCCATTGATACTTGCTTGGAGCTTGCATGTGCTGACTCACCTGATTCACAGCATAAGAGATATCAGGTCGTGTGATAGTTAAATAGATCAACTTACCTACAAGCCGTCGGTAGCGTGTGACGTCCGGGAACGGCTCGTCCAATGGTTCGCGTGGTTTGCCTTCCTTCGCCCGAATGCTCTCCCCCTTTCGCTTGAGCTGGTAATCTTCATCCAGTGGTGTAGTAGCTGGAACCGTACCAAGTTTGCCTGTCTCAGCAAGCAAGTCCAGAGCATACTTGCGTTGTGAGAGGAAGATACCCTCCGGGGAACGGCAGATTTCGATGCCGAGGAAGTATTTGAGCTCTCCGAGGTCCTTAATGTCAAAGGCAGACTTGAGAGAGTCTTTAATGGCAACAATACCGGCCTTGTCATCGCCAGTCACGATGATGTCATCGACATAAACCAGCACCACAACCAGGCCAAGTGATGTCTTGAGAGTGAAAAGAGTGTGATCAGCCTCCGATCGTCTAAAGCCATTCGCCTTAAGAGTGGAGCTGAGCTTATGGTACCAGGCGCGTGGTGACTGTTTGAGGCCATAGATGGCCTTGCGTAACCGTAAGACTTTCCCGGGAGCAACAATGTCCTCAAGACCAGGCGGAGGAGTCATGTACACTTCTTCATCTAGCTCGCCTTGGAGGAACGCGTTCTTCACATCCATTTGCCATAAGTCCCAAGAAAGGTTCACGGCCAACGATAGCACTACTCGCACGGTATGCAATTTGGCCACGGGAGCAAACGTTGCCATGTAGTCATCTCCATAGGTTTGAGTGAACCCTCGGGCCACCAGCCGTGCCTTATGCCTTTCAATCTCTCCCGTGCTCAAGAACTTGATGGTGAATACCCACTTTGAACTTACGGCCTTCTTCCCTTTGGGGAGGTCAGCCTCATCCCATGTGTGATTTCTGATCATTGCACCAGCTTCATCCTCCACAGCATCTACCCATACCTTATGTTCTTTGGCCTCCTCGTACGTTTGGGGAACCCAGTGTTCATCAACTTGGCCGAAGAAGGCTTGGTGCTCGGTCGGAAGCAGCTCGAGCGAACATACGGCTTGGATAGGATGTGCGACGGCTTGACTGTTGTAGTAGACCCTCTTATCTTTCCATGTAGAGGGGTGAGACCGGACACGCGTGCTTCGTCGTGGAGCTGGTTGAGCTGGCGGCACTGATTGGCTGGACTGAGTGACATCTTCGATGACCGGTTCAGCATCAGGTCGTGTCTCGGTCAGGCTTGAGTTTGGCTCGGGCATCTCATGTGCCTCGGTCATGCTCTGGTTTGACTCGGGCATCTCATGGTCCGGGGATATCATCTCGGGCATAGCACCTTCCGGCTCGAGCGTATGGTCAATGGAGCTCGGGTTGGGTTCTGGCTGAGGAAGGGCTGTGGCCGTAGGCGGATTTCCGAGATGGTCAAGGAGAAACTTAAGGCTGGAGGCTCTATCATTTGGTGATGATGAAAGATCCTTCAAGCTGTTCCAGTCTTTGTTATCAAAATAACCCACATTTTCCAAGAACCGAACATCTCTTGATACATACAGCCGGCTTGTCTTTGGGTCAAAACACTTGTATCCCTTTTGAGTAGTGGAGTAGCCGATGAACATACACCTTATGCTTTTGGGATCGAGCTTACTCCGCTGTTCTCCTGGCACAAGTACAAAAGAAACACACCCAAAGACCCGTAAGTGCTCTAGAGATGGTTTAAATCCATTCAATACCTCAAATGGCGATAGGTCATTAAGGACTTTGGTTGGTGTCCGATTGATCAGGTAGCATGCTGTCATCACAGCATCACCCCAATATCGCCTTGTAACGTGTGAATGGAACATCATCGACCGTGCCACCTCCATTAGATGTCGGTTCTTCCTCTCGGCCACACCATTTTGTTGGGGCGTATAGGGACAACTTGTTTGGTGTAGTATGCCGTGTTTTGCTAGGTGTTCTCTGAATTTGTGACTTGTATACTCTCCACCATTGTCTGATCTAAGTACCTTAATTTTAGCATTGAAATGATTAGTAACATAATTTTGAAAGTTTATAAAAGCATCAAACACTCTATCCTTTGAAGGCAGCAAAGTAATCCATGTGTACTTAGATTTTTCATCAATAAAAGTCACAAAATATTTGTTATTATCTCTAGAAAGGCATGGTGAAGTCCACACATCCGAGTGCACTAAATCAAAACAATGCTCATAAATAGTTTTAGACTTGGGAAAAATAGATTTGCAATGTTTACCAAGAATACAAGACTCACACATTGAACTATCAAAAGAAACACTTGGTAACATTAAAGCAAGGGCACGAGAATGAGGATGGCCTAATCTAGCATGCCACACACTATCCAAATTAACAACAAAACAAGATTTAGTAGATAAACTTGGCGAGGTTTTCTCTAGGACATAGAGATCTCCACTCCCTTGTCCCTCTCCAAGAACTTTTCCAGTCTCAATATCCTGAAAATGAACACTATTAGGACCAAAGATTGCATAACAATTCAAATCATTAGTGGTTCTCTTAACCGATAGAAGATTAGATGTGAAGGTAGGCATAAAGAAAGCTTTTGTGGTTTTATCAAATAGTTTCAAGTCCCCTATTCCTTTCACTGGTATTTGTATTGATCAAAAGAATAAGCCTAAGGCAGCCATGGCCGTCCGTACGAGTATTGAATATGGGCTGTCCGTACAAGTGTGGTGAAATGGCCGAGTCTTCTAGTGATAAGGAATGGAGAGGAGGCCTGCTCATCCTAAGCCCATTAGAAGACTCTAGAATTCCCAAGATAGCCGTTGGAGGGAAAGCGCAAGTGGAGCAAGAAGAGTCACGGGTGATGTTTGGTTTAAGGAGACTAAGACGGGTCGCTATCAACCTTGGGATTAGTCTCTTCTCTCTTCCTGTCCCTATCACTTAGCTGTGCGGTTTGTAAAGGGTGTAGCCCTAGAGTTTCTCATGATATAAATAGGCATTAGCCTACATTGTAACCGATATTCTTATGGAACAATAACCTAATCTTTTCTTCTTCCTCATTCTCTTTGTCTACCGACATCTCTCATCACTCTCTTGATTCTCTTCTTTATTCTACAAAGTCTAACATGGTATCAGAGCAAGTTCTTCGATTCTCTACAGTCTAATCTCATTCTCCTACTCATTTCTACACTCTAGTCTCCTTATCTTCGTTTCTTCTCACTCACATCTCTTTTATTCTCCGGGTAAAAGCTTTACCCATCGGTCCATAGAAATCCGACCATGGAAAACGCCAAGCCCATTGTTTCACCGGTTGTCCTAAAGGGGACAAACTACTTGCTGTGGACAAGAACCACAAGAACCGCCCTTGGAGGTCGTGGCCTTTGGAGTCATGTCGAGTCCGACTATGTCCCAAAGAAAAACCCCAAAGGAGAGGACGCTTCCGAGGCGGAAGCGGAGGAAGAGAGCGAGAGGAAGGCCAAATGGTTCCAAGAAGACCAAGTTGTCCTATCTGTTCTCCAAAACTCTCTGGACACGCCTATCCTTGAGGCCTACTCATATTGCGAGACGGCCAAGGAACTGTGGGAAACACTTAAAGGCGTGTATGGTAATGTCTCTAACATGACTAGAGTCTTTGAGGTCAAGAAGGCCATAAATGATCTTAACCAAGATGATGTGGAGTTCACTAAGCATCTTGGTAAGTTCCGTGCACTATGGTCCGAGCTTGACATGTTGCGGCCAAGTACACTTGAGGCAAGTGTGCTAAACGAACGAAAGGAGCAAGACAAAGTCTTCGGACTCCTACTTACCTTGAATCCGTCCTTCAACGATCTCTTGAAGCACATCCTAAGGGCCGAGAAGCTCCCCTCCTTTGAAGATATTTGCTCCCAAATTCAGAAAGAGCAAGGATCCCTTGATTTGTTTAGCGGTAAGGGGGAGCTTGCTTCGGCCAACAAAGGAACGTACAAGCAAGAGGAGAGGAAGTGGTTGGTGTGCGACCACTGCAAGAAGCGGGGTCATCTGAAAGACAAGTGCTGGGTTCTCCATCCTCACCTCAAGCCGGCCAAGTTCAAAGCCAACCTCTCAAAGGAAGCGGTTAGCGATAAAGGAGCCGGATCATCAAAGCAGGGAGATGAGGTGGCCATGACCGCAGCCTACGGAGATGTGGTGAGGAAGTCAGACCTTGAGGCTCTCATCCGCTCCATTGCTTCACTCAAGGAGTCTGGTATCTCTTTCTTTACTTCTAGGCCTAGCAAATCGCTTGTTATTGACTCGGGAGCCTCACATCATATGATTAGTAACCCTAGTTTAATTGACAACATAAAACCGGCCTTAGGAAATGTTGTTATTGCAAATGGAGAACAAATACCAGTAAAGGGAATAGGGGACTTGAAACTATTTGATAAAACCTCAAAAGCTTTCTTTATGCCTACCTTTACCTCCAATTTACTATCGGTTAAGAGGGCCACAAATGATTTGAACTGTTATGCAATCTTTGGTCCTAACAATGTTTATTTTCAGGATATTGAGACTGGAAAGGTTCTTGGAGAAGGGCAAGGGAGTGGAGATCTCTATGTCCTAGAGAAAACCGATCCAAATTTATCCTCTACTAAGTCCTGTTTTGTTGTTGATTCGAATATGGTGTGGCATGCTAGGCTAGGCCACCCACATTCACGTGCTTTAGGGTTGATGTTTCCTAATATTTCTTTTGATAATTCTACTTGTGAACCTTGTATTCTTGGAAAACATTGCAAGTCTATCTTTCCTAAGTCAACTACTATTTATGAGGATTGTTTTGATTTAGTTCACTCAGATGTTTGGACATCACCATGCCTATCTAGAGATAATAACAAGTATTTTGTGACCTTTATTGATGAAAAATCAAAATACACTTGGATTACCTTGTTGCCATCTAAAGATAGAGTATTTGATGCCTTTATCAATTTTCAAAACTATGTGACTAATCACTTCAATGCTAAACTTAAGGTACTTAGGTCTGATAATGGGGGGGAATACACAAGTTGCAAGTTCAAAGAACATCTCTCCAAGCATGGCATTCTCCATCAAACTAGTTGTCCCTACACGCCACAACAAAATGGTGTGGCCGAGAGGAAGAACCGGCACCTCATGGAAGTGGCGCGGGCAATCATGTTCCATTCGAGTGTTCCTAAACGATATTGGGGTGATGCCGTGATGACTGCATGCTACCTAATCAACCGAACACCAACTAGAGTTCTTCATGACTTATCTCCATTTGAAGTACTAAACAAATTTAAACCATCTCTTGATCACTTACGAGTTTTCGGCTGTGTTTGTTTTGTGTTAGTACCAGGAGAACAAAGGAGTAAGCTGGATGCCAAAAGTACAAAGTGTATGTTCATTGGCTACTCCACCACACAAAAGGGGTACAAATGTTATGATCCGGCCACAAGTCGACTATATGTCTCTCGAGATGTCCGGTTTCTAGAACATGTGGGCTACCATGACAAGAGGGATTGGAACAGCCTTAAAGATCTCGCTCACTCACCTAATGACCGAGCTTCGAGTCTACGGTTCCTTCTTGATCACCTTGGCAACCCATCTCCACCAACGGGTGCCGTGCGGCCAACACTAAGTCAAATTTCTACCAATGGTGGGTCTGACCAAGGAGATGCAAATGACAATGGTTCAGCCCAAGATGGTGAATCTCTCGAGACTGGCCTACCCATAACCGGCGTTCCCGTCCCTGGCCCTACAACGGACACGCATGCTCCGGCGGCGGCCTCTACCGAGGAAAACACGGAGACGGCTCCTACGGACGGTACGTCCACCGTGTTGCCTAGCGTGGATCCACTTCCGGCACCAGTCCTGCGTCGGAGCACCAGACCTCGGTCGGATCCCTCCACTTGGAAGAACAAGCGTGTCTATTACAATAGCCAAGCTGTCGCTCATCCCATTCAGTCCGTTTGTTCCCTTGAGCTGTTACCTGCGGATCACCAAGCTTTCTTCGGCCAAGTGGACGCCAATTGGATCCCGCAGACATATGATGAAGCCAAGGCACATCAAGTTTGGTTAGATGCGGTCAAGGATGAAACTGGCGCCATGATCCGGAATCATACGTGGGACGAATCGGATCTTCCTCAAGGCAAGCGGGCAGTTAGCTCCAAATGGGTGTTTACCATAAAATATTTGAGCAATGGTGACATTGAACGGCATAAAGCCAGGTTAGTGGCCCGTGGCTTCACCCAAACCTATGGCGCGGACTACACGGACACCTTTGCACCCGTGGCCAAGCTCCATACGGTTCGGGTTGTGCTGTCACTTGCTGTCAACCTCTCATGGGACTTATGGCAGATGGATGTGAAGAACGCCTTCCTTCAAGGTGAACTTGATGAAGAAGTGTACATGACGCCTCCTCCCGGCCTTGAAGACATGGTTACACCCGGAAAAGTCTTGAGGCTACGTAAGGCCATCTATGGCCTTAAGCAGTCCCCACGAGCGTGGTACCACAAACTAAGCGCCACTCTCAAGACTGATGGTTTTACGCGATCGGAGGCTGATCATACTCTCTTCACGCGTCGCACCTCTATTGGTTGGGTGGTGGTGCTCATATACGTCGACGACATCATCGTGACTGGTGATGATAAGGCGGCCATTCAGGACACCAAGGACTCTCTCAAGTCGGTATTTGACATCAAGGACCTTGGGGAACTCAAATACTTTCTTGGTATTGAGATTTGTCGCTCACCGGAAGGACTCTTCCTCTCACAACGCAAGTATACTCTTGACTTGTTAGAGGAGACTGGCAAGCTTGGTGTGTCTCCGGTTGCTACGCCCCTTGATGAAGATTACCAGCTCAAGCGAAAGGGGGAGAGCTTACGGGCAATGGAAGGCCGACCTAAGGAACCAATGGACGAGCCATTCTTAGACGTCACACGCTATCGCCGGCTTGTAGGTAAGCTGATATACCTTACTATCACACGACCTGACATATCTTATGCTGTGAATCAGGTTAGCCAACATATGAAGGCACCAAGCAAGTACCAATGGAGTCAAGTCGAGAGGATCCTAAGCTATCTCAAGGGCAGTCCGGGTCAAGGTATTTGGATGGGCAAGAATGACAACACCGAAATCGTTGGCTATTGTGATGCGGATTACAATGGCGACACGCTGGATAGGAGATCCACCACTGGGTACTGCACGTTTGTTGGAGGCAACTTGGTTACATGGAGGTCTAAGAAACAAAAGGTGGTTTCATGCTCTAGCGCCGAGGCCGAGTATAGAGCTATGAGGAAGCTCACTAACGAGATGACATGGCTGAAGGGCCTACTCAAGGATTTAGGCATCGAGACAAAGCAGCCCATGACCATGCACTGCGACAATGAAGCGGCCATCCACATTGCCACAAACTCAGTCTTTCATGAGAGGACCAAGCACATAGAAAGCGATTGCCACAAGGTGAGAGAGAAGATTGAAGAAGGAGTGGTGTTACCATGCCACACAAGGAGTCAAGATCAGCTAGCTGACATCTTCACCAAGTCTGCAAGCTCCAAGGTTTGTGATCACATCTATAGCAAACTTGGACTTGTAGACATTACACGGCCATGATCAAGCTTCTCTAATCCGTGGACAGCACACTCTTTTTCCCTCGACTTGGTTTTGTCCCATGAGGTTTTCTAAGTCAAGGTTTTTAATGAGGTGCTGCTTCACGGGTTCCAAGCTTAGCCATTTCATTAGGCTAAGCTTGAGGGGGAGTATTGATCAAAAGAATAAGCCTAAGGCAGCCATGGCCGTCCGTACGAGTATTGAATATGGGCTGTCCGTACAAGTGTGGTGAAATGGCCGAGTCTTCTAGTGATAAGGAATGGAGAGGAGGCCTGCTCATCCTAAGCCCATTAGAAGACTCTAGAATTCCCAAGATAGCCGTTGGAGGGAAAGCGCAAGTGGAGCAAGAAGAGTCACGGGTGATGTTTGGTTTAAGGAGACTAAGACGGGTCGCTATCAACCTTGGGATTAGTCTCTTCTCTCTTCCTGTCCCTATCACTTAGCTGTGCGGTTTGTAAAGGGTGTAGCCCTAGAGTTTCTCATGATATAAATAGGCATTAGCCTACATTGTAACCGATATTCTTATGGAACAATAACCTAATCTTTTCTTCTTCCTCATTCTCTTTGTCTACCGACATCTCTCATCACTCTCTTGATTCTCTTCTTTATTCTACAAAGTCTAACAATTTGTTCTCCATTTGCAATTATAACATTTCCTAAAGCCGGTTTTATATTGTCAATTAGACTAGGATTACTAATCATGTGGTGAGAAGCACCCGAGTCTATGACAAGAGATTTACTAGGCTTAGAGGTAAAGAAAGAGATACCAGACTCCTTGAGTGAGGCAATGGAACGGATGAGCGCCTCAAGGTCTGATTTCCTAACCACTTCTCCATAGGCTGCGGTCATGGCTGCCTCATCTCCTTGCTTTGACGGCCCGGCTCCCTTGTCGCTAACCGCTTCCTTTGAGAGGTTTGCTTTGAACTTGGCCGGTTTGAGATGAGGGTGGAGGACCCAGCACTTGTCTTTCAGGTGACCCCGCCTCTTGCAGTGGTCGCATATCCACACCTTCCTCTCCTCTTGCTTGTACACTCCTTTATTAGCCGTAGCAAGCTCCCCCTTACCGCTAAACAAGTCAAGAGAACCTTGCTCTCTTTGGATTTGTGAACAAATGTCTTCAAAAGAGGGAAGTTTCTCTGCCCTGAGGATGTGCTTCAAGAGATCGTTGAAGGATGGGTTTAAAGTAAGAAGGAGACCAAAGATCTTGTCTTGCTCCTTTCTTTCAGTCAACACACTCGGATCGAGTGTACTCGGCCGCAACATGTCAAGCTCGGACCATAAAGCTCGAAACTTGCCAAGATGTTTAGTGAACTCCACATCATCTTGGTTAAGCTCATTTATGGCCTTCTTGACCTCAAAGACCCGAGTCAAGTTGGAGATATTGCCATAGACACCTTTAAGTGTCTCCCACAACTCCTTGGCCGTCTCGCAATATGAGTAGGCCTCAAGGATTGGTGTGTCAAGAGAGTTTTGGAGAACAGATAGGACAACTTGGTCTTCTTGGAACCACTTGGCCTTCCTCTCGCTCTCTTCTTCTACTTCCTCCTCGGAAGCGCCTTCATCTTCTCCTTTTAGGTTTTGTTTTGGAGCATAGTCACTCTCGACATGACTCCAAAGACCACGACCTCCAAGGGCAGTTCTTGTGGTTCTAGTCCACAGCAAGTAGTTTGTTCCTTTGAGAACAACCGGCATGACAATGGGTTTGGCGTTTTCCATGGTTTAACCGCTATGGACCGATGGACAAAGCTTTTACCCGGAGAATAAAGAGAAATAGGACTGAGAATCGAGTGAACAAGAATGAAGAATGGAAGAATAGAAGAGATAGGTTATCAAGAACGACAACCTGGCTCTGATACCATGTTGAAATAAGCGGAAGACTTAGAGAGATTTGAGAGGTTTAGAATGAAGAAGAAGAGTTGGTGGCTAATAGTATGAAAGAGAGTGATAATAGATTAGAATTAGGTAGAATATATCAAATACAACACATGACAAGGGTTTAAATAGTGAGGCAGCTAGGGCGACCACATGACCTAAAGTAGAAACAAGAGAAATCGACAATTAGGAGAGAGAGGGGTTAGGTGATCGGTGATAGCGACTTGTCCTAGTCTTCCACTCTTGTCCACTTGCGCTTTCTCCCTAACGGCTACACAAGGGATTCTCGATCCTTCTCATGGGCCGGAGGTGAGCAGGCCTCCTCACTATCCTCACACATAGATGACTCGGCCTTAGTGCTTCACTCGGCCTTATTGCTTGCACGTACGGACGGTACGGACTGTACGGACGCCATAGGCTTATTCTTGATCAATATTAGCCTCTATTGGGACAAAATGGGTATAAGTGGCTTTTAAACTCTCCACATCTATCTCAAACTCTTATAATTAGTTAGTTGCATTGGATTAAGACACATTTTAACCCCATTAACACTAACATAGCTGTTTACAGCTTCAAAGCAATGTTTTCTTGGTTTTAGCCTCTATTGGGACAAAATGGGTATAAGTGGCTTTTAAACTCTCCACATCTATCTCAATGTCTTATAATTAGTTAGTTGCATTGGATTAAGACACATTTTAACCCCCGAAACACTAACATAGCTGTTTACAGCTTCAAAGCAATGTTTTCTTGGTTTTAGCCTGTTTTGGGACGAAATGGGTATAAGTGGCTTTTAAACTCTCCACATCTATCTCAAAGTCTTATAATTAGTTAGTTCCATTGGATTAAGACACATTTTAACCCTAGAAACACTAACAAAGCTGTTTACTGCTTCTAAGCAATGTTTTCTTGGTTTTATTCTGTTTTGGGACAAAATGGGTATAAGTGGCTTTTAAACTCTCCACATCTATCTCAAACTCTTATATTTAGTTAGTTCCATTGGATTAAGACACATTTTAACCCTAGAAACACTAACATAGCTGTTTACAGCTTCTAAGCAATGTTTTCTTGCTGTTAGCCTGTTTTGGGACAAAATGGGTATAAGTGGCTTTCAAACTCTCCACATCTATCTCAAAGTCTTATAATTAGTTAGTTGCATTGGATTAAGACACATTTTAACCCTAGAAACACTAACAAAGCTGTTTACAGCTTCAAAGCAATATTTTCCTGGTTTTAGAATGTTTTGGGACAGAATGGGTATAAGTGGCTTTTAAACTCTCCACATCTATCTCAATGTCTTATAATTAGTTAGTTGCATTGGATTAAGACACATTTTAACCCTAGAAACACTAACAAAGCTGTTTACAGCTTCTAAGCAATGTTTTCCTGGTTTTAGACTGTTTTGGGACAGAATAGGTATAAGCTGCTTTTAAACTCTCCACATCTATCTCAAACTCTTATATTTAGTTAGTTCCATTGGATTAAGACACATTTTAACCCTAGAAACACTAACATAGCTGTTTACGGCTTCTAAGCAATGTTTTCTTGGTTTTAGCCTGTTTTGGGACAAAATGGTTATAACTGGCTTTTAAACTCTCCACATCTATCTCAAAGTCTTATAATTAGTTAGTTGCATTGGATTAAGACACATTTTAACCCTAGAAACACTAACAAAGCTGTTTACTGCTTCTAAGCAATGTTTTCTTGGTTTTAGCCTGTTTTGGGACGAAATGGGTATAAGTGGCTTTTAAACTCTCCACATCTATCTCAAAGTCTTATAATTAGTTAGTTCCATTGGATTAAGACACATTTTAACCCTAGAAACACTAACAAAGCTGTTTACTGCTTCTAAGCAATGTTTTCTTGGTTTTATTCTGTTTTGGGACAAAATGGGTATAAGTGGCTTTTAAACTCTCCACATCTATCTCAAACTCTTATATTTAGTTAGTTCCATTGGATTAAGACACATTTTAACCCTAGAAACACTAACATAGCTGTTTACAGCTTCTAAGCAATGTTTTCTTGCTGTTAGCCTGTTTTGGGACAAAATGGGTATAAGTGGCTTTCAAACTCTCCACATCTATCTCAAAGTCTTATAATTAGTTAGTTGCATTGGATTAAGACACATTTTAACCCTAGAAACACTAACAAAGCTGTTTACAGCTTCAAAGCAATATTTTCCTGGTTTTAGAATGTTTTGGGACAGAATGGGTATAAGTGGCTTTTAAACTCTCCACATCTATCTCAATGTCTTATAATTAGTTAGTTGCATTGGATTAAGACACATTTTAACCCTAGAAACACTAACAAAGCTGTTTACAGCTTCTAAGCAATGTTTTCCTGGTTTTAGACTGTTTTGGGACAGAATAGGTATAAGCTGCTTTTAAACTCTCCACATCTATCTCAAACTCTTATATTTAGTTAGTTCCATTGGATTAAGACACATTTTAACCCTAGAAACACTAACATAGCTGTTTACGGCTTCTAAGCAATGTTTTCTTGGTTTTAGCCTGTTTTGGGACAAAATGGTTATAACTGGCTTTTAAACTCTCCACATCTATCTCAAAGTCTTATAATTAGTTAGTTGCATTGGATTAAGACACATTTTAACCCTAGAAACACTAACAAAGCTGTTTACTGCTTCTAAGCAATGTTTTCTTGGTTTTAGCCTGTTTTGGGACGAAATGGGTATAAGTGGCTTTTAAACTCTCCACATCTATCTCAAAGTCTTATAATTAGTTAGTTCCATTGGATTAAGACACATTTTAACCCTAGAAACACTAACAAAGCTGTTTACTGCTTCTAAGCAATGTTTTCTTGGTTTTATTCTGTTTTGGGACAAAATGGGTATAAGTGGCTTTTAAACTCTCCACATCTATCTCAAACTCTTATATTTAGTTAGTTCCATTGGATTAAGACACATTTTAACCCTAGAAACACTAACATAGCTGTTTACAGCTTCTAAGCAATGTTTTCTTGCTGTTAGCCTGTTTTGGGACAAAATGGGTATAAGTGGCTTTCAAACTCTCCACATCTATCTCAAAGTCTTATAATTAGTTAGTTGCATTGGATTAAGACACATTTTAACCCTAGAAACACTAACAAAGCTGTTTACAGCTTCAAAGCAATATTTTCCTGGTTTTAGAATGTTTTGGGACAGAATGGGTATAAGTGGCTTTTAAACTCTCCACATCTATCTCAATGTCTTATAATTAGTTAGTTGCATTGGATTAAGACACATTTTAACCCTAGAAACACTAACAAAGCTGTTTACAGCTTCTAAGCAATGTTTTCCTGGTTTTAGACTGTTTTGGGACAGAATAGGTATAAGCTGCTTTTAAACTCTCCACATCTATCTCAAACTCTTATATTTAGTTAGTTCCATTGGATTAAGACACATTTTAACCCTAGAAACACTAACATAGCTGTTTACGGCTTCTAAGCAATGTTTTCTTGGTTTTAGCCTGTTTTGGGACAAAATGGTTATAACTGGCTTTTAAACTCTCCACATCTATCTCAAAGTCTTATAATTAGTTAGTTGCATTGGATTAAGACACATTTTAACCCTAGAAACACTAACAAAGCTGTTTACTGTTGAAATAAGCGGAAGACTTAGAGAGATTTGAGAGGTTTAGAATGAAGAAGAAGAGTTGGTGGCTAATAGTATGAAAGAGAGTGATAATAGATTAGAATTAGGTAGAATATATCAAATACAACACATGACAAGGGTTTAAATAGTGAGGCAGCTAGGGCGACCACATGACCTAAAGTAGAAACAAGAGAAATCGACAATTAGGAGAGAGAGGGGTTAGGTGATCGGTGATAGCGACTTGTCCTAGTCTTCCACTCTTGTCCACTTGCGCTTTCTCCCTAACGGCTACACAAGGGATTCTCGATCCTTCTCATGGGCCGGAGGTGAGCAGGCCTCCTCACTATCCTCACACATAGATGACTCGGCCTTAGTGCTTCACTCGGCCTTATTGCTTGCACGTACGGACGGTACGGACTGTACGGACGCCATAGGCTTATTCTTGATCAATACTCCCCCTCAAGCTTAGCCTGATGAAATGGCTAAGCTTGGAACCCGTGAAGCAGCACCTCATTAAAAACCTTGACTTAGAAAACCTCATGGGACAAAACTAAGCCAAGGGAAAAAGAGTGTGCTGTCCACAGATTCGGAAAGTTGATCACGGCCGTGTGATGTCTACAAGTCCAAGTTTGCTATGAATATAATCACAAACCTTGGGACTTGCAGATTTGGTGAAGATGTCGGCTAGCTGGTCTTGGCTCCTTGTGTGGCATGGTAGAACCGCTCCCTCTTCGATCCTCTCCCTAACCTTGTGGCAGTCGCTCTCAATGTGCTTGGTCCGTTCATGGAAGACTGAGTTAGTGGCTATGTGGATCGCTGCCTCATTGTCACAATGCATTGTCATCGGCTGTCTTGTTTCAATGCCGAGATCCTTAAGTAGACCTTTCAACCATGTCATCTCATTAGTTAGCTTCCTCATAGCTCGGTACTCAGCCTCGGCACTTGAACATGACACCACCTTTTGCTTCTTAGACCTCCATGTAACTAGGTTTCCTCCAACAAAGGTGCAATATCCAGTAGTTGACCGCCTATCCAATGTGTCTCCATTATAGTCCGCATCACAATAACCCACGATCTCAGTGTTGCCGTTTTTACCCATCCAAATGCCTTGACCAGGGCTGCCCTTGAGATAGCTCAAAATCCTCTCCACTTGACTCCATTGATACTTGCTTGGAGCTTGCATGTGCTGACTCACCTGATTCACAGCATAAGAGATATCAGGTCGTGTGATAGTTAAATAGATCAACTTACCTACAAGCCGTCGGTAGCGTGTGACGTCCGGGAACGGCTCGTCCAATGGTTCGCGTGGTTTGCCTTCCTTCGCCCGAATGCTCTCCCCCTTTCGCTTGAGCTGGTAATCTTCATCCAGTGGTGTAGTAGCTGGAACCGTACCAAGTTTGCCTGTCTCAGCAAGCAAGTCCAGAGCATACTTGCGTTGTGAGAGGAAGATACCCTCCGGGGAACGGCAGATTTCGATGCCGAGGAAGTATTTGAGCTCTCCGAGGTCCTTAATGTCAAAGGCAGACTTGAGAGAGTCTTTAATGGCAACAATACCGGCCTTGTCATCGCCAGTCACGATGATGTCATCGACATAAACCAGCACCACAACCAGGCCAAGTGATGTCTTGAGAGTGAAAAGAGTGTGATCAGCCTCCGATCGTCTAAAGCCATTCGCCTTAAGAGTGGAGCTGAGCTTATGGTACCAGGCGCGTGGTGACTGTTTGAGGCCATAGATGGCCTTGCGTAACCGTAAGACTTTCCCGGGAGCAACAATGTCCTCAAGACCAGGCGGAGGAGTCATGTACACTTCTTCATCTAGCTCGCCTTGGAGGAACGCGTTCTTCACATCCATTTGCCATAAGTCCCAAGAAAGGTTCACGGCCAACGATAGCACTACTCGCACGGTATGCAATTTGGCCACGGGAGCAAACGTTGCCATGTAGTCATCTCCATAGGTTTGAGTGAACCCTCGGGCCACCAGCCGTGCCTTATGCCTTTCAATCTCTCCCGTGCTCAAGAACTTGATGGTGAATACCCACTTTGAACTTACGGCCTTCTTCCCTTTGGGGAGGTCAGCCTCATCCCATGTGTGATTTCTGATCATTGCACCAGCTTCATCCTCCACAGCATCTACCCATACCTTATGTTCTTTGGCCTCCTCGTACGTTTGGGGAACCCAGTGTTCATCAACTTGGCCGAAGAAGGCTTGGTGCTCGGTCGGAAGCAGCTCGAGCGAACATACGGCTTGGATAGGATGTGCGACGGCTTGACTGTTGTAGTAGACCCTCTTATCTTTCCATGTAGAGGGGTGAGACCGGACACGCGTGCTTCGTCGTGGAGCTGGTTGAGCTGGCGGCACTGATTGGCTGGACTGAGTGACATCTTCGATGACCGGTTCAGCATCAGGTCGTGTCTCGGTCAGGCTTGAGTTTGGCTCGGGCATCTCATGTGCCTCGGTCATGCTCTGGTTTGACTCGGGCATCTCATGGTCCGGGGATATCATCTCGGGCATAGCACCTTCCGGCTCGAGCGTATGGTCAATGGAGCTCGGGTTGGGTTCTGGCTGAGGAAGGGCTGTGGCCGTAGGCGGATTTCCGAGATGGTCAAGGAGAAACTTAAGGCTGGAGGCTCTATCATTTGGTGATGATGAAAGATCCTTCAAGCTGTTCCAGTCTTTGTTATCAAAATAACCCACATTTTCCAAGAACCGAACATCTCTTGATACATACAGCCGGCTTGTCTTTGGGTCAAAACACTTGTATCCCTTTTGAGTAGTGGAGTAGCCGATGAACATACACCTTATGCTTTTGGGATCGAGCTTACTCCGCTGTTCTCCTGGCACAAGTACAAAAGAAACACACCCAAAGACCCGTAAGTGCTCTAGAGATGGTTTAAATCCATTCAATACCTCAAATGGCGATAGGTCATTAAGGACTTTGGTTGGTGTCCGATTGATCAGGTAGCATGCTGTCATCACAGCATCACCCCAATATCGCCTTGTAACGTGTGAATGGAACATCATCGACCGTGCCACCTCCATTAGATGTCGGTTCTTCCTCTCGGCCACACCATTTTGTTGGGGCGTATAGGGACAACTTGTTTGGTGTAGTATGCCGTGTTTTGCTAGGTGTTCTCTGAATTTGTGACTTGTATACTCTCCACCATTGTCTGATCTAAGTACCTTAATTTTAGCATTGAAATGATTAGTAACATAATTTTGAAAGTTTATAAAAGCATCAAACACTCTATCCTTTGAAGGCAGCAAAGTAATCCATGTGTACTTAGATTTTTCATCAATAAAAGTCACAAAATATTTGTTATTATCTCTAGAAAGGCATGGTGAAGTCCACACATCCGAGTGCACTAAATCAAAACAATGCTCATAAATAGTTTTAGACTTGGGAAAAATAGATTTGCAATGTTTACCAAGAATACAAGACTCACACATTGAACTATCAAAAGAAACACTTGGTAACATTAAAGCAAGGGCACGAGAATGAGGATGGCCTAATCTAGCATGCCACACACTATCCAAATTAACAACAAAACAAGATTTAGTAGATAAACTTGGCGAGGTTTTCTCTAGGACATAGAGATCTCCACTCCCTTGTCCCTCTCCAAGAACTTTTCCAGTCTCAATATCCTGAAAATGAACACTATTAGGACCAAAGATTGCATAACAATTCAAATCATTAGTGGTTCTCTTAACCGATAGAAGATTAGATGTGAAGGTAGGCATAAAGAAAGCTTTTGTGGTTTTATCAAATAGTTTCAAGTCCCCTATTCCTTTCACTGGTATTTGTTCTCCATTTGCAATTATAACATTTCCTAAAGCCGGTTTTATATTGTCAATTAGACTAGGATTACTAATCATGTGGTGAGAAGCACCCGAGTCTATGACAAGAGATTTACTAGGCTTAGAGGTAAAGAAAGAGATACCAGACTCCTTGAGTGAGGCAATGGAACGGATGAGCGCCTCAAGGTCTGATTTCCTAACCACTTCTCCATAGGCTGCGGTCATGGCTGCCTCATCTCCTTGCTTTGACGGCCCGGCTCCCTTGTCGCTAACCGCTTCCTTTGAGAGGTTTGCTTTGAACTTGGCCGGTTTGAGATGAGGGTGGAGGACCCAGCACTTGTCTTTCAGGTGACCCCGCCTCTTGCAGTGGTCGCATATCCACACCTTCCTCTCCTCTTGCTTGTACACTCCTTTATTAGCCGTAGCAAGCTCCCCCTTACCGCTAAACAAGTCAAGAGAACCTTGCTCTCTTTGGATTTGTGAACAAATGTCTTCAAAAGAGGGAAGTTTCTCTGCCCTGAGGATGTGCTTCAAGAGATCGTTGAAGGATGGGTTTAAAGTAAGAAGGAGACCAAAGATCTTGTCTTGCTCCTTTCTTTCAGTCAACACACTCGGATCGAGTGTACTCGGCCGCAACATGTCAAGCTCGGACCATAAAGCTCGAAACTTGCCAAGATGTTTAGTGAACTCCACATCATCTTGGTTAAGCTCATTTATGGCCTTCTTGACCTCAAAGACCCGAGTCAAGTTGGAGATATTGCCATAGACACCTTTAAGTGTCTCCCACAACTCCTTGGCCGTCTCGCAATATGAGTAGGCCTCAAGGATTGGTGTGTCAAGAGAGTTTTGGAGAACAGATAGGACAACTTGGTCTTCTTGGAACCACTTGGCCTTCCTCTCGCTCTCTTCTTCTACTTCCTCCTCGGAAGCGCCTTCATCTTCTCCTTTTAGGTTTTGTTTTGGAGCATAGTCACTCTCGACATGACTCCAAAGACCACGACCTCCAAGGGCAGTTCTTGTGGTTCTAGTCCACAGCAAGTAGTTTGTTCCTTTGAGAACAACCGGCATGACAATGGGTTTGGCGTTTTCCATGGTTTAACCGCTATGGACCGATGGACAAAGCTTTTACCCGGAGAATAAAGAGAAATAGGACTGAGAATCGAGTGAACAAGAATGAAGAATGGAAGAATAGAAGAGATAGGTTATCAAGAACGACAACCTGGCTCTGATACCATGTTGAAATAAGCGGAAGACTTAGAGAGATTTGAGAGGTTTAGAATGAAGAAGAAGAGTTGGTGGCTAATAGTATGAAAGAGAGTGATAATAGATTAGAATTAGGTAGAATATATCAAATACAACACATGACAAGGGTTTAAATAGTGAGGCAGCTAGGGCGACCACATGACCTAAAGTAGAAACAAGAGAAATCGACAATTAGGAGAGAGAGGGGTTAGGTGATCGGTGATAGCGACTTGTCCTAGTCTTCCACTCTTGTCCACTTGCGCTTTCTCCCTAACGGCTACACAAGGGATTCTCGATCCTTCTCATGGGCCGGAGGTGAGCAGGCCTCCTCACTATCCTCACACATAGATGACTCGGCCTTAGTGCTTCACTCGGCCTTATTGCTTGCACGTACGGACGGTACGGACTGTACGGACGCCATAGGCTTATTCTTGATCAATATTTACTGCTTCTAAGCAATGTTTTCTTGGTTTTAGCCTGTTTTGGGACGAAATGGGTATAAGTGGCTTTTAAACTCTCCACATCTATCTCAAAGTCTTATAATTAGTTAGTTCCATTGGATTAAGACACATTTTAACCCTAGAAACACTAACAAAGCTGTTTACTGCTTCTAAGCAATGTTTTCTTGGTTTTATTCTGTTTTGGGACAAAATGGGTATAAGTGGCTTTTAAACTCTCCACATCTATCTCAAACTCTTATATTTAGTTAGTATTAGAGAGTAAGGAGGAAGAGAGAGGAGAGGCCGGTAAGGCCGAGCCTTGGAAGAAGAGAAGAAAGGCCGGAAAGGCCATGTAAAGGCCGGTAAGGCCATGTCCGTGTCCGTGAGCGACCATGTACCGTGTCCGGTACCATGTACCGTGTCCGGTACCATGTACCGTGTCCGTGAACGGACCCATGTCCGGTGAGCGGCCAGTTAGGCCGTGAACACGATGAAGAGAAGGCCCGTCCGTACAGGCCCGTCCGTACAAAGAAGAGAAGCGGCCGGTAAGGCCGTGTGCACCAAGAAGAGTGGCCGTGAGGCCATGAATGGCATGAGAACGGCCGGTTAGGCCGTGAATACAATGAGTAAGGCCATGTGGGCTGAATGAAGAATAAGAGAAGGCCATAAGTGCAATGAGAAGGGCAAAGGCCTTATAAGAAGAAGAAGCCCAAGAGGAAGTCTCACAAAGGAAAGAAGGAAGGAATGAGGCCGAGTGTGAGTGATGAGAAGAAGGAAGACTCGGCCCACCATGTGATCAAGAAGATGCCAAAGGAAGAAGGAAGGAAGTCGCTTTCAAGGAGGAAGAACCTAACGGTCACAAGAAAAGAATCACATGTGCAAGGAAGGGAAGGATGTCACTATCACCTTCACCAAATCGAGAGAATGTCCCTATCAACACTCTCTTCCTCTCTCTAACGGTCATAAGCATTGTATTCCCTATATTAAGTTGTAATTCACTTCAATATAACAATACATCACAATATTATCTAAAAGAAGAGAATCCGATTTCCCCTCTCTACTTGTGTTCTTGTTCATATTCACAATGTAGATTGTTTAGGTGATTAGCGGTTAGGGGCTGCCCTTAAGGCAGCCTATTCTCTTCTCAAATCCACCTAAACTCTTCTTATTTACTGCTTTACTTAGCCTAGATTACTGATTCTTAATCCTCCTTCTCCTAAGTACACAAACTCTAAGTGTTGTGATACTAGAAGAGGATAAGTCTCAAACTAGTGCTTCTCCTAGTTAGGATCCGCTTACTCTCTAGTATTTGGGTTCTATCTAGCTTGTTTATGGGGAGTTCATCACAAGTTGATGTTCTCTCCTCCCCCTTGAGAATGAGTTAGTTTGTTGTGGGTAAAGGGGGATTCATTCACCAAGTGTTTGTCTACCCTCTCTTGTGAGCTTTGTCTCATAAATCCCAACATGGTATCAGAGCAGGCTCTGTTCTTGGTGATTTAAACTCATTCTCAAAGTCGTTTTCTTAGGAGTTAGCTTAGTTAAAGTTTTAGACTTTGCTTAGGTGTTAAATCGCTTAGCTTAGTTTCTTTAAAGCTTTAATTTTGCTTTTGTTGATTAAATCGATTCTCTAGCAGCTCATTGTTGAGTAAGCTTGGTCTCTTGTCTTGTTAGAATTTGTAGACCAAGTGTGTGGAAAGAAATCGATTTTACAAGCCCCATCCTTAAGCTTTACCGATTTGGTAATAGCTTTGTTTATTTTTGGGATGTGTGGGAAGTGATGAACCATTGAGCAAATTGTGTTGTTCATGGTGAGGATTCACGGTTCTTGTGTGCTTGTATGAGCCACGAAATTCTTAGGATTTAGCTCTCTTAGGATTTAGTTAATTTTCCTCTAAAGGTTTAATTTTGCTTTTGTTAAATTTCCTTTAAAGGCTTAATTACTAAATCGCTACTTCTTCTTCTCAATGTTGAGAAAGCTTTGTTTCTGGCCCTATGGTGTGTCCAGATTCAAGCTTGAAGAAGAGAGAGATCTTAATTTTCGCATCTCATGTCCGCTTGGTCAACTAGACTAAAGCTGTTCAAAGATGCATTCTTTTAACCGTTGGACAATAGGCTGTTCCAAAGGCTTTTGTTGTTTCTTCTTTGCTTGGGACCACGAAAAACATCTTCTATATGTTATCTTCGTGGATCTAAAGCCTTAATCTCTTGAAGAACACTTGTTTAAGTGATTCTACAAGGAGTTTTGTTGTTAAACCTTTGGAGAAACTAATTTTCCATAAGGTCCATTGTGTTTCAGCCATTAAAGCACCAAAAGAGATTGTCTTCTTGGTTGTTCTTGGCTGTCAAAGCTTCTGCAAACTCAAGAAAACAGAGTCTAACTCTGTCCATAGGAACTCTTGAGTTCTATTCTACTCTCCATTCACCTTATACTATCGCCCATATTCTCTCTTATACTCTCTTATACTTTATTCTCTTGGTTACTTATACTTGGTTACTAATTCTCTATTTATACTCTTATTAATTCTCTAAATTCTCTATTTATTTTCAGTCTATACTCTATACTCTAATCTCTCACAATCTCTTGTTTAGAATCTGTTCCATTGAATTTGGTTTCAGCTTCAGCCTTGAAGATTGTGTGGAGCTCGCCTACTATCTCAAGAAGAAGAAGTGGCGAGGTTGAAGGCTACAAGATAGCCATGTAAGAGCGCAGCACAATGCCTGGAGTTAGAACCAAGGGCCACCAAGTCTTTGTTAGGCTGGTGGAAGGTGATGAATCAGTCCAAGAGCATGTGTGTTAGTGCCAAGTTGTTGATCGGATGTGCACAATGGTCTTTAGGAAAGGTGATGCACAAGGTTTCAACTGTTGATTGGATGTGCACAAGAACGGTGATGCACAAGGCTTCAACTGAGGTGATGAGGTTTCAGCCCATCATCAAGTAAAGGTTACGGGGGAGATCAAGTGACTTCAGACCGTACCTCACAGATTCTGCTCGGCCACAAGCAAAAGTCTTTACTTAAAGCTCAGCCGAAGCGTCTCAAAGATCGACTCGGACGAAACCCTTCCACTGCGATTCGGCTTCCGCGTTCTTCATTAAAGTTCGAGACCACAGAGTCATCTTGCCAGTGGAAGTGGAATCATACCAATCCGAGCAGCCGTTCGAAAGTTATGTCCGATTCAGTGGGCATATGTCAGTCTGACGATAAAACTGGCCGGGTTTAAAAACCATGGTTAGAGTAGGAGCGGTCTCAAGGAGGAATTCCAAACCGCATCAGTGATCAACCCTCTCCTTCCTATCCATCAAAACACCAAAAAGGCTGTGCTCTAAACTCTACTCTATTTAAATTTCTTAAATTCATTATCTTAGCTCTATTACTAGTCTTTACTCTTTAATATGTTCTTTTAAAGTTTTCTTTAGAATTTTCTTTGATATTCCTCATAGCAAACACTTATTCTTTTCTTCTTTATCACTTGTTTCAAGGGTGAAGGAGACTATGAGAGCCTCAAAAGAAAATTCGAGAAGTGCAAGCTTGGAGAGATCATATGAAGTGAGTTCAAGGCAAGAAGGGCTAAGGAGTGTAGCGGTTCAAAGGCCTGAAGAGGAGAGAGCTGGTTCTTGACAAACCAAGATCAATGGGACATCATGGATAGTGGAGTCTATACTCTTTTTCCCTTAACAAAGTTTTATCCCAAGAGGTTTTCTTTGTTGAGGTTTTTAATGAGGTAGATGACACTAGTCCACCCTTGATCTTTGGTCCCCATGGTGCCCTGCAGATCAAGCGTGCGGGGGAGTATTAGAGAGTAAGGAGGAAGAGAGAGGAGAGGCCGGTAAGGCCGAGCCTTGGAAGAAGAGAAGAAAGGCCGGAAAGGCCATGTAAAGGCCGGTAAGGCCATGTCCGTGTCCGTGAGCGACCATGTACCGTGTCCGGTACCATGTACCGTGTCCGGTACCATGTACCGTGTCCGTGAACGGACCCATGTCCGGTGAGCGGCCAGTTAGGCCGTGAACACGATGAAGAGAAGGCCCGTCCGTACAGGCCCGTCCGTACAAAGAAGAGAAGCGGCCGGTAAGGCCGTGTGCACCAAGAAGAGTGGCCGTGAGGCCATGAATGGCATGAGAACGGCCGGTTAGGCCGTGAATACAATGAGTAAGGCCATGTGGGCTGAATGAAGAATAAGAGAAGGCCATAAGTGCAATGAGAAGGGCAAAGGCCTTATAAGAAGAAGAAGCCCAAGAGGAAGTCTCACAAAGGAAAGAAGGAAGGAATGAGGCCGAGTGTGAGTGATGAGAAGAAGGAAGACTCGGCCCACCATGTGATCAAGAAGATGCCAAAGGAAGAAGGAAGGAAGTCGCTTTCAAGGAGGAAGAACCTAACGGTCACAAGAAAAGAATCACATGTGCAAGGAAGGGAAGGATGTCACTATCACCTTCACCAAATCGAGAGAATGTCCCTATCAACACTCTCTTCCTCTCTCTAACGGTCATAAGCATTGTATTCCCTATATTAAGTTGTAATTCACTTCAATATAACAATACATCACAATATTATCTAAAAGAAGAGAATCCGATTTCCCCTCTCTACTTGTGTTCTTGTTCATATTCACAATGTAGATTGTTTAGGTGATTAGCGGTTAGGGGCTGCCCTTAAGGCAGCCTATTCTCTTCTCAAATCCACCTAAACTCTTCTTATTTACTGCTTTACTTAGCCTAGATTACTGATTCTTAATCCTCCTTCTCCTAAGTACACAAACTCTAAGTGTTGTGATACTAGAAGAGGATAAGTCTCAAACTAGTGCTTCTCCTAGTTAGGATCCGCTTACTCTCTAGTATTTGGGTTCTATCTAGCTTGTTTATGGGGAGTTCATCACAAGTTGATGTTCTCTCCTCCCCCTTGAGAATGAGTTAGTTTGTTGTGGGTAAAGGGGGATTCATTCACCAAGTGTTTGTCTACCCTCTCTTGTGAGCTTTGTCTCATAAATCCCAACAGTTAGTTCCATTGGATTAAGACACATTTTAACCCTAGAAACACTAACATAGCTGTTTACAGCTTCTAAGCAATGTTTTCTTGCTGTTAGCCTGTTTTGGGACAAAATGGGTATAAGTGGCTTTCAAACTCTCCACATCTATCTCAAAGTCTTATAATTAGTTAGTTGCATTGGATTAAGACACATTTTAACCCTAGAAACACTAACAAAGCTGTTTACAGCTTCAAAGCAATATTTTCCTGGTTTTAGAATGTTTTGGGACAGAATGGGTATAAGTGGCTTTTAAACTCTCCACATCTATCTCAATGTCTTATAATTAGTTAGTTGCATTGGATTAAGACACATTTTAACCCCATAAACACTAACAAAGCTGTTTACAGCTTCTAAGCAATGTTTTCTTGGTGTTAGCCTGTTTTGGGACAAAATGGGTATAAGTGGCTTTTAAACTCTCCACATCTATCTCAAACTCTTATAATTAGTTAGTTGCATTGGATTAAGACACATTTTAACCCTAGAAACACTAACATAGCTGTTTACAGCTTCTAAGCAATGTTTTCCTGGTTTTAGACTGTTTTGGGACAAAATGGGTATAAGTGGCTTTTAAACTCTCCATATCTATCTCAAAGTCTTATAATTAGTTAGTTGCATTGGATTAAGACACATTTTAACCCCATAAACACTAACAAAGCTGTTTACAGCTTCTAAGCAATGTTTTCTTGGTGTTAGCCTGTTTTGGGACAAAATGGGTATAAGTGGCTTTTAAACTCTCCACATCTATCTCAAACTCTTATAATTAGTTAGTTGCATTGGATTAAGACACATTTTAACCCCATAAACACTAACATAACTGTTTACAGCTTCAAAGCAATGTTTTCTTGCTTTTAGCCTGTTTTGGGACAAAATGGGAATAAGTGGCTTTCAAACTCTCCACATCTATCTCAAAGTCTTATAATTAGTTAGTTGCATTGGATTAAGACACAATTTAACCCCATAAACACTAACAAAGCTGTTTACTGCTTCTAAGCAATGTTTTCTTGGTTTTAGCCTCTATTGGGACAAAATGGGTATAAGTGGCTTTTAAACTCTCCACATCTATCTGAAACTCTTATTATTAGTTAGTTGCATTGGATTAAGACACATTTTAACCCCATAAACACTAACATAGCTGTTTACAGCTTCAAAGCATTGTTTTCTTGCTTTTAGCCTGTTTTGGGACAAAATGGGTATAAGTGGCTTTTAAACTCTCCACATCTATCTCAAAGTCTTATAATTAGTTAGTTGCATTGGATTAAGACACATTTTAATCCCAGAAACACTAACATAGCTGTTTACAGCTTCAAAGCAATATTTTCTTGGTTTTAGCCTGTTTTGGGACAAAATGGGTATAAGTGGCTTTGAAACTCTCCACATCTATCTCAATGTCTTATAATTAGTTAGTTGCATTGGATTAAGACACATTTTAACCCTAGAAACACTAACATAGCTGTTTACAGCTTCTAAGCAATGTTTTCTTGCTTTTAGCCTGTTCTGGGACAAAATGGGTATAACTGGCTTTTAAACTCTCCACATCTATCTCAAACTCTTATAATTAGTTAGTTGCATTGGATTAATACACATTTTAACCCCATAAACACTAACATAGCTGTTTACAGCTACTAAGCAATGTTTTCTTGGTTTTAGCCTGTTTTGGGACTAAATGGGTATAAATGGCTTTCAAACTCTCCACATCTATCTCAAAGTCTTATAATTAGTTAGTTGCATTGGATTACAACACATTTTAACCCCATAAACACTAACATAGCTGTTTACAGCTTCAAAGCAATGTTTATAAGTGGAGAGTGGGTATAAGTGGCTTTTAAACTCTCCACATCTATCTCAAACTCTTATATTTAGTTAGTTCCATTGGATTAAGACACATTTTAACCCTAGAAACACTAACATAGCTGTTTACAGCTTCTAAGCAATGTTTTCTTGGTTTTAGCCTCTATTGGGACAAAGTGGGAATAAGTGGCTTTTAAACTCTCCACATCTATCTCAAACTCTTATAATTAGTTAGTTGCATTGGATTAAGACACATTTTTATTGATCAAAAGAATAAGCCTAAGGCAGCCATGGCCGTCCGTACGAGTGTTGAATATGGGCTGTCCGTACAAGTGTGGTGAAATGGCCGAGTCTTCTAGTGATAAGGAATGGAGAGGAGGCCTGAAGCCCACTAGAAGGATCGAGAAGCACATTATAACCGTTAGAGAGAAGGGAAGGAAATAGTCACATGTTTGGTAAGGATGGGCTGTCGCTTTCACCTTGGGATGTAGTGTGTCTCTCTCCTAATGTCCCTATCCCACTTGTGTGTCTCGGTCAAGGGTGTAGCCCTAGTTTGTGTTTCCTTAAATAGGCTCATAGCCACCTTGTATTATTGCTTCTCATGGAATAAGAAAACCTAATCTTTTCTCCTTCCTCATTCTCTTTGTCTACCGAAACCTATATCCATTCTCTTGATTCTCTTCTTTATTCTACAAAGTCTTACATGGTATCAGAGCAAGTTGTTCGATTCTCTACAGTCTAATCTCATTCTTCTACTTGTTTCTATTCTCTAGTCTCCTTTCCTTCTTTTCTTCTCACTCGCATTCTTTTGTTTATTCTCCGGGTAAAAGCTTTATCCATCGGTCCATAGAAATCCGACCATGGAAAACGCCAAGCCTATCGTTTCACCGATTGTCCTAAAGGGGACAAACTACTTGCTGTGGACAAGAACCACAAGAACCGCCCTTGGAGGTCGTGGCCTTTGGAGTCATGTCGAGTCCGACTATGTCCCAAAGCAAAACCCCAAAGAAGAAGATGCTTCCGAGGCGGAAGCGGAGGAAGAGAGCGAGAGGAAGGCCAAATGGTTCCAAGAAGACCAAGTTGTCCTATCTGTTCTCCAAAACTCTCTGGACACGCCTATCCTTGAGGCCTACTCATACTGCGAGACGGCCAAGGAACTGTGGGAAACACTTAAAGGCGTGTATGGTAATGTCTCTAACATGACTAGAGTCTTTGAGGTCAAGAAGGCCATAAACGACCTTAACCAAGATGATGTGGAGTTCACTAAGCATCTTGGTAAGTTCCGTGCACTATGGTCCGAGCTTGACATGTTGCGGCCAAGTACACTTGAGGCGAGTGTGCTAAACGAAAGGAAGGAGCAAGACAAGATCTTTGGACTCCTCCTTACCTTGAACCCATCCTTCAATGACCTCTTGAAGCACATCCTAAGGGCAGAGAAGCTTCCCTCCTTTGAAGATATTTGCTCCCAAATTCAGAAAGAACAAGGATCTCTTGATTTGTTTAGCGGTAAGGGGGAGCTTGCTACGGCCAACAAAGGAGTGTACAAGCAAGAGGAGAGGAAGGTGTGGGTATGCGACCACTGCAAGAAGCGGGGCCACCTGAAAGACAAATGCTGGGTTCTCCATCCTCATCTCAAGCCGGCCAAGTTCAAAGCCAACTTCTCAAAGGAAGCGGTTAGCGACAAGGGAGCCGGATCATCAAAGCAGGGAGATGAGGTGGCCATGACCGCAGCCTATGGAGATGTGGTGAGGAAGTCAGACCTTGAGGCTCTCATCCGCTCCATTGCCTCACTCAAGGAGTCTGGTATCTCTTTCTTTACCTCTAAGCCTAGTAAATCGCTTGTTATTGACTCGGGGGCTTCACATCATATGATTAGCAACCCTAGGTTAATTGACAACATAAAACCGGCTTTAGGGAATGTTGTTATTGCTAATGGAGATCAAATACCAGTAAAAGGGATAGGGGACTTGAAACTTTTTGATAAAACCTCAAAAGCTTTCTTTATGCCTACATTTACCTCCAATCTTCTATCGGTTAAGAGGGCCACAAATGATTTGAATTGTTATGCAATTTTTGGTCCTAACAGTGTTCATTTTCAGGATATTGAGACTGGAAAGGTTCTTGGAGAAGGGCAAGGGAGTGGAGATCTCTATGTCCTAGAGAAAACCGATCCAAATTTATCTTCTATTAAGTCTTGTTTTGTTGTTGATTCGAATATGGTGTGGCATGCTAGGCTAGGCCACCCTCATTCGCGTGCTTTAGGACTAATGTTTCCTAATATTTCTTTTGATAATTCTACTTGTGAACCTTGTATTCTTGGAAAACATTGCAAGTCTATCTTTCCTAAGTCAACTACTATTTATGAAAATTGTTTTGATTTAGTTCACTCAGATGTTTGGACTTCACCATGCCTATCTAGAGATAATAACAAGTATTTTGTGACTTTTATTGATGAAAAATCAAAATATACTTGGATTACCTTATTGCCTTCTAAAGATAGAGTGTTTGATGCCTTTGTCAACTTTCAAAACTATGTGACTAATCATTTTAATGCAAAACTTAAGGTACTTAGGTCTGATAATGGTGGAGAATACACAAGTTGCAAGTTCAAAGAACATCTCTCCAAGCATGGCATTCTCCATCAAACTAGTTGTCCCTACACGCCACAACAAAATGGTGTGGCCGAGAGAAAGAACCGGCATCTCATGGAAGTGGCGCGGGCAATCATGTTCCACTCTAGTGTTCCCAAACGATATTGGGGTGATGCTGTGATGACTGCATGCTATCTCATCAACCGGACACCAACCCGAGTTCTTCATGACTTATCTCCATTTGAAGTACTAAACAAATTTAAACCATCCCTTGATCACTTACGCGTTTTTGGTTGTGTTTGTTTTGTGTTAGTACCAGGAGAACAAAGGAGTAAGCTGGATGCCAAGAGTACAAAGTGCATGTTCATTGGCTACTCTACCACACAAAAGGGGTACAAATGTTATGATCCGGCCACAAGTCGTCTATATGTCTCCCGAGATGTCCGGTTCCTAGAGAATGTGGGCTACTATGACAAGAAGGACTGGAACAACCTTAAAGACCTCTCTCACTCACCTAATGACCGAGCTTCAAGTCTAAGGTTCCTTCTTGATCACCTTGGCAACCCGTCTCCACCAACGGGTGTCGTGCAGCCTATGCTACGCCAAACTCCTACCGACGGTGGGTCTGACCAAGGAGATACGAATAACAATGTTTCAGCCCAAGATAGTGTGTCCCTTGAGTCTGGCCTACCCATAGCCGGTGTTCCTGTTCCTGGCCCTACACCAGACACACATGCTCCGGCAGCGGCTCCTACCGAGGAAAACACGGAGACGGTTCTTACGGACGGTACGTCAACGGAGTTGCCTAGGACGGATCCACCTCCTGCACCAGTCCTGCGTCGGAGCACCAGACCTCGATCTGACCCCTCCACTTGGAAGAACAAGCGTGTATATTACAACAGTCAAGCCGTCGCTCATCCCATCCAGTCCGTTTGTTCCCTTGAGCTGTTACCTGCTGATCACCAAGCTTTCTTTGGCCAAGTTGACGCCAATTGGATCCCGCAGACATATGATGAAGCCAAGGAGCATCAGGTTTGGTTAGATGCGGTCAAGGATGAAACCGGCGCCATGATCCGGAATCATACGTGGGACGAATCGGATCTTCCTCAAGGCAAGCGGGCAGTTAGCTCCAAATGGGTGTTCACCATAAAGTATTTGAGCAATGGTGACATTGAACGGCATAAAGCCCGGTTAGTGGCCCGTGGCTTCACCCAAACCTATGGTGCGGACTACACGGACACCTTTGCACCCGTGGCCAAGCTCCATACGGTTCGGGTTGTGCTGTCTCTTGCTGTCAACCTATCATGGGACTTATGGCAGATGGATGTGAAGAACGCCTTTCTTCAAGGTGAACTTGATGAAGAAGTGTACATGACGCCTCCTCCCGGCCTTGAAGACATGGTTACACCCGGAAAAGTCTTGAGGCTACGTAAGGCCATCTATGGCCTTAAGCAGTCCCCACGAGCTTGGTACCACAAACTAAGCTCTACTCTCAAGACTTATGGTTTTAAGCGATCGGAGGCTGATCATACTCTCTTCACACGTCGCACCTCTATTGGTTGGGTGGTGGTGCTCATATACGTCGACGACATCATCGTGACTGGTGATGATAAGGCGGCCATTCAGGACACCAAGGACTCCCTCAAGTCGGCATTTGACATCAAGGACCTTGGGGAACTCAAATACTTTCTTGGTATTGAAATTTGTCGCTCACCGGAAGGACTCTTCCTCTCACAACGCAAGTACACTCTTGACTTGTTAGAGGAGACTGGCAAGCTTGGTGTGTCTCCGGTCGCTACGCCACTTGATGACGACTACCAGCTCAAGCGAAAGGGGGAGAGCTTACAGGAAAAAGAAGGCCGACCTAAGGAACCAATGGACGAGCCATTCTTAGACGTCACACGCTACCGCCGGCTTGTAGGTAAGCTAATATACCTTACTATCACACGACCTGACATATGTTATGCTGTGAATCAGGTTAGCCAACATATGAAGGCACCAAGCAAGTACCAATGGAGTCAAGTCGAGAGGATCCTAAGCTATCTCAAGGGCAGTCCGGGTCAAGGTATTTGGATGGGCAAGAATGACAACACCGAGATTGTTGGCTACTGTGATGCGGATTACAATGGCGACACGCTGGATAGAAGATCCACTACTGGGTACTGCACGTTCGTTGGAGGCAACATGGTTACATGGAGGTCTAAGAAACAAAAGGTGGTTTCATGCTCTAGCGCCGAGGCCGAGTATAGAGCTATGAGGAAGCTCACTAACGAGATGACATGGCTGAAGGGTCTACTCAAGGACTTAGGCATCGAAACAAAGCAGCCCATGACCATGCATTGCGACAATGAAGCGGCCATCCACATTGCCACAAACTCGGTCTTTCATGAGAGGACCAAGCACATAGAAAGCGATTGCCACAAGGTGAGAGAGAAGATTGAAGAAGGAGTGGTGTTACCATGCCACACAAGGAGTCAAGATCAGCTAGCTGACATCTTCACCAAGTCTGCAAGCTCCAAGGTTTGTGATCACATCTATAGCAAACTTGGACTTGTAGACATTACGCGGCCATGATCAAGCTTCTCTAATCCGTGGACAGCACACTCTTTTTCCCTTGACTTGGTTTTGTCCCATGAGGTTTTCTAAGTCAAGGTTTTTAATGAGGTGCTGCTTCACGGGTTCCAAGCTTAGCCATTTCATTAGGCTAAGCTTGAGGGGGAGTATTGATCAAAAGAATAAGCCTAAGGCAGCCATGGCCGTCCGTACGAGTGTTGAATATGGGCTGTCCGTACAAGTGTGGTGAAATGGCCGAGTCTTCTAGTGATAAGGAATGGAGAGGAGGCCTGAAGCCCACTAGAAGGATCGAGAAGCACATTATAACCGTTAGAGAGAAGGGAAGGAAATAGTCACATGTTTGGTAAGGATGGGCTGTCGCTTTCACCTTGGGATGTAGTGTGTCTCTCTCCTAATGTCCCTATCCCACTTGTGTGTCTCGGTCAAGGGTGTAGCCCTAGTTTGTGTTTCCTTAAATAGGCTCATAGCCACCTTGTATTATTGCTTCTCATGGAATAAGAAAACCTAATCTTTTCTCCTTCCTCATTCTCTTTGTCTACCGAAACCTATATCCATTCTCTTGATTCTCTTCTTTATTCTACAAAGTCTTACAATTTTAACCCCATAAACACTAACATAGCTGTTTACAGCTTCAAAGCAATGTTTTCTTGGTTTTAGCCTGTTTTGCGACAAAATGGGTATAACTGGCTTTTAAACTCTCCATATCTATCTCAAAGTCTTATAATTAGTTAGTTGCATTGAATTAAGACACATTTTAACCCTAGAAACACTGTTTAGTGCTTCTAAGCAATGTCTTCTTGGTTTTATTCTGTTTTGGGACAGAATGGGTATAAGTGGCTTTGAAACTCTCCACATCTATCTCAATGTCTTATAATTAGTTAGTTGCATTGGATTAAGACACATTTTAACCCCATAAACACTAACATAGCTGTTTACAGCTTCTAAGCAATGTTTTCTTGGTTTTAGCCTGTTTTGGGACAAAATGGGTATAAGTGGCTTTTAAACTCTCCACATCTATCTCAAAGTCTTATAATTAGTTAGTTGCATTGGATTAAGACACATTTTAACCCCAGAAACACTAACAAAGCTGTTTAGTGCTTCTAAGCAATGTCTTCTTGGTTTTAGCCTCTATTGGGACAAAATGGGTATAAGTGGCTTTTAAACTCTCCACATCTATCTCAAACTCTTATAATTAGTTAGTTGCATTGGATTAAGACACATTTTAACCCCATAAACACTAACATAGCTGTTTACAGCTTCAAAGCAATGTTTTCTTGGTTTTAGCCTCTATTGGGACAAAATGGGTATAAGTGGCTTTTAAACTCTCCACATCTATCTCAATGTCTTATAATTAGTTAGTTGCATTGGATTAAGACACATTTTAACCCCAGAAACACTAACATAGCTGTTTACAGCTTCAAAGCAATGTTTTCTTGGTTTTAGCCTGTTTTGGGACGAAATGGGTATAAGTGGCTTTTAAACTCTCCACATCTATCTCAAAGTCTTATAATTAGTTAGTTCCATTGGATTAAGACACATTTTAACCCTAGAAACACTAACAAAGCTGTTTACTGCTTCTAAGCAATGTTTTCTTGGTTTTATTCTGTTTTGGGACAAAATGGGTATAAGTGGCTTTTAAACTCTCCACATCTATCTCAAACTCTTATATTTAGTTAGTTCCATTGGATTAAGACACATTTTAACCCTAGAAACACTAACATAGCTGTTTACAGCTTCTAAGCAATGTTTTCTTGCTGTTAGCCTGTTTTGGGACAAAATGGGTATAAGTGGCTTTCAAACTCTCCACATCTATCTCAAAGTCTTATAATTAGTTAGTTGCATTGGATTAAGACACATTTTAACCCTAGAAACACTAACAAAGCTGTTTACAGCTTCAAAGCAATATTTTCCTGGTTTGAGAATGTTTTGGGACAGAATGGGTATAAGTGGCTTTTAAACTCTCCACATCTATCTCAATGTCTTATAATTAGTTAGTTGCATTGGATTAAGACACATTTTAACCCTAGAAACACTAACAAAGCTGTTTACAGCTTCTAAGCAATGTTTTCCTGGTTTTAGACTGTTTTGGGACAGAATAGGTATAAGCTGCTTTTAAACTCTCCACATCTATCTCAAACTCTTATATTTAGTTAGTTCCATTGGATTAAGACACATTTTAACCCTAGAAACACTAACATAGCTGTTTACGGCTTCTAAGCAATGTTTTCTTGGTTTTAGCCTGTTTTGGGACAAAATGGTTATAACTGGCTTTTAAACTCTCCACATCTATCTCAAAGTCTTATAATTAGTTAGTTGCATTGGATTAAGACACATTTTAACCCTAGAAACACTAACAAAGCTGTTTACTGCTTCTAAGCAATGTTTTCTTGGTTTTAGCCTCTATTGGGACAGAATGGGTATAAGTGGCTTTGAAACTCTCCACATCTATCTCAATGTCTTATAATTAGTTAGTTGCATTGGATTAAGACACATTTTAACCCTAGAAACACTAACATAGCTGTTTACAGCTACTAAGCAATGTTTTCTTGCTGTTAGCCTGTTCTGGGACAAAATGGGTATAAGTGGCTTTTAAACTCTCCACATCTATCTCAAAGTCTTATAATTAGTTAGTTGCATTGGATTAAGACACAATTTAACCTCATAAACACTAACATAACTGTTTACAGCTTCTAAGCAATGTTTTCTTGGTTTTAGCCTGTTTTGGGACAAAATGGGTATAACTGGCTTTTAAACTCTCCACATCTATCTCAAAGTCTTATAATTAGTTAGTTGCATTGGATTAAGACACATTTTAACCCCATAAACACTAACATAACTGTTTACAGCTTCTAAGCAATGTTTTCTTGGTTTTAGCCTGTTTTGGGACAAAATGGGTATAAGTGGCTTTTAAACTCTCCACATCTATCTCAAAGTCTTATAATTAGTTAGTTCCATTGGATTAAGACACATATTAACCCTAGAAACACTAACATAGCTGTTTACAGCTACTAAGCAATGTTTTCTTGTTGTTAGCCTGTTCTGGGACAAAATGGGTATAAGTGGCTTTTAAACTCTCCACATCTATCTCAAAGTCTTATAATTAGTTAGTTGCATTGGATTAAGACACATTTTAACCCCATAAACACTAACATAACTGTTTACAGCTTCTAAGCAATGTTTTCTTGGTTTTAGCCTCTATTGGGACAAAGTGGGAATAAGTGGCTTTTAAACTCTCCACATCTATCTCAAACTCTTATAATTAGTTAGTTGCATTGGATTAAGACACATTTTAACCCCATAAACACTAACATAGCTGTTTACAGCTTCAAAGCAATGTTTTCTTGGTTTTAGCCTGTTTTGCGACAAAATGGGTATAACTGGCTTTTAAACTCTCCATATCTATCTCAAAGTCTTATAATTAGTTAGTTGCATTGAATTAAGACACATTTTAACCCTAGAAACACTGTTTAGTGCTTCTAAGCAATGTCTTCTTGGTTTTATTCTGTTTTGGGACAGAATGGGTATAAGTGGCTTTGAAACTCTCCACATCTATCTCAATGTCTTATAATTAGTTAGTTGCATTGGATTAAGACACATTTTAACCCTAGAAACACTAACATAGCTGTTTACAGCTACTAAGCAATGTTTTCTTGCTGTTAGCCTGTTCTGGGACAAAATGGGTATAAGTGGCTTTTAAACTCTCCACATCTATCTCAAAGTCTTATAATTAGTTAGTTGCATTGGATTAAGACACAATTTAACCTCATAAACACTAACATAACTGTTTACAGCTTCTAAGCAATGTTTTCTTGGTTTTAGCCTGTTTTGGGACAAAATGGGTATAACTGGCTTTTAAACTCTCCACATCTATCTCAAAGTCTTATAATTAGTTAGTTGCATTGGATTAAGACACATTTTAACCCCATAAACACTAACATAACTGTTTACAGCTTCTAAGCAATGTTTTCTTGGTTTTAGCCTGTTTTGGGACAAAATGGGTATAAGTGGCTTTTAAACTCTCCACATCTATCTCAAAGTCTTATAATTAGTTAGTTCCATTGGATTAAGACACATTTTAACCCCATAAACACTAACATAACTGTTTACAGCTTCTAAGCAATGTTTTCTTGGTTTTAGCCTCTATTGGGACAAAGTGGGAATAAGTGGCTTTTAAACTCTCCACATCTATCTCAAACTCTTATAATTAGTTAGTTGCATTGGATTAAGACACATTTTAACCCCATAAACACTAACATAGCTGTTTACAGCTTCAAAGCAATGTTTTCTTGGTTTTAGCCTGTTTTGCGACAAAATGGGTATAACTGGCTTTTAAACTCTCCATATCTATCTCAAAGTCTTATAATTAGTTAGTTGCATTGAATTAAGACACATTTTAACCCTAGAAACACTGTTTAGTGCTTCTAAGCAATGTCTTCTTGGTTTTATTCTGTTTTGGGACAGAATGGGTATAAGTGGCTTTGAAACTCTCCACATCTATCTCAATGTCTTATAATTAGTTAGTTGCATTGGATTAAGACACATTTTAACCCTAGAAACACTAACATAGCTGTTTACAGCTACTAAGCAATGTTTTCTTGCTGTTAGCCTGTTCTGGGACAAAATGGGTATAAGTGGCTTTTAAACTCTCCACATCTATCTCAAAGTCTTATAATTAGTTAGTTGCATTGGATTAAGACACAATTTAACCTCATAAACACTAACATAACTGTTTACAGCTTCTAAGCAATGTTTTCTTGGTTTTAGCCTGTTTTGGGACAAAATGGGTATAACTGGCTTTTAAACTCTCCACATCTATCTCAAAGTCTTATAATTAGTTAGTTGCATTGGATTAAGACACATTTTAACCCCATAAACACTAACATAACTGTTTACAGCTTCTAAGCAATGTTTTCTTGGTTTTAGCCTGTTTTGGGACAAAATGGGTATAAGTGGCTTTTAAACTCTCCACATCTATCTCAAAGTCTTATAATTAGTTAGTTCCATTGGATTAAGACACATTTTAACCCTAGAAACACTAACATAGCTGTTTACAGCTACTAAGCAATGTTTTCTTGTTGTTAGCCTGTTCTGGGACAAAATGGGTATAAGTGGCTTTTAAACTCTCCACATCTATCTCAAAGTCTTATAATTAGTTAGTTGCATTGGATTAAGACACATTTTAACCCCATAAACACTAACATAACTGTTTACAGCTTCTAAGTGTTGGGATTTATGAGACAAAGCTCACAAGAGAGGGTAGACAAACACTTGGTGAATGAATCCCCCTTTACCCACAACAAACTAACCCATTCTCAAGGGGGAGGAGAGAACATCAACTTGTGATGAACTCCCCATAAACTAGCTAAATAGAACCCAAATACTAGAGAGTAAGCGGATCCTACCTAGGAGAAGCACTAGTTTGAGACTATCCCCTTCTAGTATCACAACACTTAGAGTTTGTGTACTTAGGAGAAGGAGGATTAGAATCAGTAATCTAGGCTAAGTAAAGCAGTAAATAAAGAAGAGTTTAGGTGGGTTTGAGAAGAGAATTAGGCTGCCATAAGGGCAGCCCCTAACCGCTAATCACCTAAACAATCTACATTGTGAATATGAACAAGAACACAAGTAGAGAGGGGAAATCGGATTCTCTTCTATTAGATAATATTGTGATATTACAAAATGAGAGATTACAATGCTTAATATAGGAGAACAAATGTATATGGCCGTTTGAGATAAATGAGAGGTGAGAGTGACATATAGCCGTTGGTGCACAAGTGGGTGTATGGTGAAAGGGACAGCTCCTTCCCTTGGTTGTCTCATTCTTCACCAACCAAGGTCTCACATGCTTCCTTCCTTCCCTTCTTTTCCCTTTGTGAGACATTTAACTTCTTCTTGGGCCTCTTCTTCTTATAAGGCCTTTACTTCACAATTCTTCTCACATTACTCTTATGGCCTTGCTGACCACTCTCATTGTTCTCACGGCCCACATGGCCTTATTGGCCACTCTTATTGTGCTCACGGCCTTACTGGCCGCTCCCACACCACTCATGGCCTTACCGGCCACACTTCTTGTACTAGCAGCCTTACCGGCCACTCTCTTCTTCCTTGTGCAGCTCGGCCTCACCGGCCTCACTCTCTCTTCTCCTTCATATATACTAATAGTACGGACGGGCCTGTACGGACGGGCCTGTACGGACGGGCCTGTACGGACGGGCCTGTACGGACGGGCCTGTACGGACGGGCCTGCTCTTCAATGTGTTCACGGCCTAACTGGCCGCTCTCCGGACATGGGTCCGTTCACGGACACGGTACATGGTACCGGACACGGTACATGGTCGCTCACGGACACGGACATGGCCTTACCGGCCTTTACATGGCCTTTCCGGCCTTTCTTCTCTTCTTCCAAGGTTCGGCCTTACCGGCCTCTCCTCTCTCCTCCTTGGTACATTCTAATACTCCCCCGCACGCTTGATCGGTGGGACACCATGGGGACCAAAGATCAAGGGTGGACTAGTGTCATCTACCTCATTAAAAACCTCAACAAAGAAAACCTCTTGGGATAAAACTTTGTTAAGGGAAAAAGAGTATAGACTCCACTATCCATGATGTCCCTTGACCTTGGTTTGCAAAGAACTAGCTCCCTTCTCTTCATGATTTGAACCGCTCCTACTCCTTAGCCCACCTTGCCTTTAGCACATTCCTTATGATCTCCATCCTTGTTCCTTTAGAATTCCTTTGAGGCTCTCATAGTCTCCTTTACCCTTAAACAAGTGATAAAGAAGAAAAGAATAAGTGTTTGCTATGAGGAATATCAAAGAAAATTTCTAAAAGTGTGACAATTTAAGGAGAATCATATTAAAGACTAAAGACTAGTAATGAAGCTAAGGTAATGAGTTTATGAATTAAAATAGAGAAGAGTTTAGAGCACAGCCTTTATGGTGTTTTGATGGATAGGAGGGAGAGAGTTGATCACTGTTGCGGTTTGGAATTCCTCCTTGAGACCGCTCCTCTAACCATGGTGTTAAACCCGGTCAGTTTTATTTGTCAGACTGACACATGCCCACTGAATCGGACATAACTTTCGAACGGCTGCTCGGATTGGTATGATTCCACTTCCACTGGCAAGATGACTCTGTGGTCTCGAACTTTAATGAAGAACGCGGAAGCCGAATCGCAGTGGAAGGGTTTCGTCCGAGTCGATCTTTGAGACGCTTCGGCTGAGCTTTAAGTAAAGACTTTTGCTTGTGGCCGAGCAGAATCTGTGAGGTACGGTCTGAAGTCACTTGATCTCCCCCGTAACCTTTACTTGATGATGGGCTGAAACCTCATCACCTCAGTTGAAGCCTTGTGCATCACCGTTCTTGTGCACATCCAATCAACAGTTGAAACCTTGTGCATCACCTTTCCTAAAGACCATTGTGCACATCCGATCAACAACCTGGCACTAACACACATGCTCTTGGACTGATTCATCACCTTCCACCAGCTTAACAAAGACTTGGTGGCCCTTGGTTCTAACTCCAGGCATTGTGCTGCGCTCTTCTCATGGCTATCTTGTAGCCTTCAACCTCGCCACTTCTTCTTCTTGAGATAGTAGGCGAGCTCCCCACAATCTTCAAGGCTGAAGCTGAAACCAAATTCAATGGAACAGATTCTAAACAAGAGATTGTTAGAGATTAGAGAATAGAGAATATAGAATATTACTGAAAATAAAATAGAATTTAGAGAATAAGTAACCAGAGAATTAGTAACCAAGAGTATAGAGTATAGTAGAGTATATGGGCGGAAGTATAAGGTGAGTGGAGAGTAGAATAGAGCTCAAGAGTTCCTATGGACAGAGTTAGACTCTGTTTTCTTGAGTTTGCAGAAGCTTTGACAGCCAAGAACAACCAAGAAGACCATCTCTTTTGGTGCTTTAATGGCTGAAACACATGGACCTTATGGAAAATTAGTTTCTCCAAAGGTTTAACAACAAAACTCCTTGTAGAATCACTTAAACAAGTGTTCTTCAAGAGATTAAGGCTTTAGATCCACGAAGATAACATATAGAAGATGTTTTTCGTGGTCCCAAGCAAAGAAGAAACAACAAAAGCCTTTGGAACAGCCTATTGTCCAACGGTTAAAAGAATGCATCTTGGACCAACTTGAATCTATTTGACCAAGCGGGCTCTACATGCTAAAATAAAGTCTCTCTCTTCCTCAAACTCGAACCTGGACACACCATATGACCAGAAACAAAGCTTTCTCAACCTTGAGAAGAAGAAGAAGTGATTTAGTAATTAAACTTTAAAGGAAATTTAACAAAAGCAAAATTAAACCTTTAAAGGAAAATTAACTAAATCTTAAGAGAATCCTAGGAAAAATCCTAAGGATTTCGTGGCTCTATACAAGCCTAAAAACACGTGAATCCTTACCAAGAACAAGAACAATTTGCTCCTTGGTTCATCACCACCTCAATTTAAACCCAAGCTTTTACCCAATCGGTGAAGCCTAAGGATGAGGTTTTAAAATCGATTTCTTTCACACACTTGGTCTATGAACTCTACAAAGACCCAAGACCAAGCTTACTCAACATTGAGCTGCTAGAGAATCGATTTAACAACAAAAGCAAAATTAAAGTTTTAAAGAAACTAAGCTAAGCGATTTAACACCTAAGCAAAGTCTAAAACTTTAACTAAGCTAACTCCTAAGAAAACGACTTTGAGAATGAGTTTAAATCACCAAGAACAGAACCTGCTCTGATACCATGTTGGGATTTATGAGACAAAGCTCACAAGAGAGGGTAGACAAACACTTGGTGAATGAATCCCCCTTTACCCACAACAAACTAACCCATTCTCAAGGGGGAGGAGAGAACATCAACTTGTGATGAACTCCCCATAAACTAGCTAAATAGAACCCAAATACTAGAGAGTAAGCGGATCCTACCTAGGAGAAGCACTAGTTTGAGACTATCCCCTTCTAGTATCACAACACTTAGAGTTTGTGTACTTAGGAGAAGGAGGATTAGAATCAGTAATCTAGGCTAAGTAAAGCAGTAAATAAAGAAGAGTTTAGGTGGGTTTGAGAAGAGAATTAGGCTGCCATAAGGGCAGCCCCTAACCGCTAATCACCTAAACAATCTACATTGTGAATATGAACAAGAACACAAGTAGAGAGGGGAAATCGGATTCTCTTCTATTAGATAATATTGTGATATTACAAAATGAGAGATTACAATGCTTAATATAGGAGAACAAATGTATATGGCCGTTTGAGATAAATGAGAGGTGAGAGTGACATATAGCCGTTGGTGCACAAGTGGGTGTATGGTGAAAGGGACAGCTCCTTCCCTTGGTTGTCTCATTCTTCACCAACCAAGGTCTCACATGCTTCCTTCCTTCCCTTCTTTTCCCTTTGTGAGACATTTAACTTCTTCTTGGGCCTCTTCTTCTTATAAGGCCTTTACTTCACAATTCTTCTCACATTACTCTTATGGCCTTGCTGACCACTCTCATTGTTCTCACGGCCCACATGGCCTTATTGGCCACTCTTATTGTGCTCACGGCCTTACTGGCCGCTCCCACACCACTCATGGCCTTACCGGCCACACTTCTTGTACTAGCAGCCTTACCGGCCACTCTCTTCTTCCTTGTGCAGCTCGGCCTCACCGGCCTCACTCTCTCTTCTCCTTCATATATACTAATAGTACGGACGGGCCTGTACGGACGGGCCTGTACGGACGGGCCTGTACGGACGGGCCTGTACGGACGGGCCTGCTCTTCAATGTGTTCACGGCCTAACTGGCCGCTCTCCGGACATGGGTCCGTTCACGGACACGGTACATGGTACCGGACACGGTACATGGTCGCTCACGGACACGGACATGGCCTTACCGGCCTTTACATGGCCTTTCCGGCCTTTCTTCTCTTCTTCCAAGGTTCGGCCTTACCGGCCTCTCCTCTCTCCTCCTTGGTACATTCTAATACTAAGCAATGTTTTCTTGGTTTTAGCCTCTATTGGGACAAAGTGGGAATAAGTGGCTTTTAAACTCTCCACATCTATCTCAAACTCTTATAATTAGTTAGTTGCATTGGATTAAGACACATTTTAACCCCATAAACACTAACATAGCTGTTTACAGCTTCAAAGCAATGTTTTCTTGGTTTTAGCCTGTTTTGCGACAAAATGGGTATAACTGGCTTTTAAACTCTCCATATCTATCTCAAAGTCTTATAATTAGTTAGTTGCATTGAATTAAGACACATTTTAACCCTAGAAACACTGTTTAGTGCTTCTAAGCAATGTCTTCTTGGTTTTATTCTGTTTTGGGACAGAATGGGTATAAGTGGCTTTGAAACTCTCCACATCTATCTCAATGTCTTATAATTAGTTAGTTGCATTGGATTAAGACACATTTTAACCCCATAAACACTAACATAGCTGTTTACAGCTTCTAAGCAATGTTTTCTTGGTTTTAGCCTGTTTTGGGACAAAATGGGTATAAGTGGCTTTTAAACTCTCCACATCTATCTCAAAGTCTTATAATTAGTTAGTTGCATTGGATTAAGACACATTTTAACCCCAGAAACACTAACAAAGCTGTTTAGTGCTTCTAAGCAATGTCTTCTTGGTTTTAGCCTCTATTGGGACAAAATGGGTATAAGTGGCTTTTAAACTCTCCACATCTATCTCAAACTCTTATAATTAGTTAGTTGCATTGGATTAAGACACATTTTAACCCCATAAACACTAACATAGCTGTTTACAGCTTCAAAGCAATGTTTTCTTGGTTTTAGCCTCTATTGGGACAAAATGGGTATAAGTGGCTTTTAAACTCTCCACATCTATCTCAATGTCTTATAATTAGTTAGTTGCATTGGATTAAGACACATTTTAACCCCAGAAACACTAACATAGCTGTTTACAGCTTCAAAGCAATGTTTTCTTGGTTTTAGCCTGTTTTGGGACGAAATGGGTATAAGTGGCTGTTAAACTCTCCACATCTATCTCAAAGTCTTATAATTAGTTAGTTCCATTGGATTAAGACACATTTTAACCCTAGAAACACTAACAAAGCTGTTTACTGCTTCTAAGCAATGTTTTCTTGGTTTTATTCTGTTTTGGGACAAAATGGGTATAAGTGGCTTTTAAACTCTCCACATCTATCTCAAACTCTTATATTTAGTTAGTTCCATTGGATTAAGACACATTTTAACCCTAGAAACACTAACATAGCTGTTTACAGCTTCTAAGCAATGTTTTCTTGCTGTTAGCCTGTTTTGGGACAAAATGGGTATAAGTGGCTTTCAAACTCTCCACATCGATCTCAAAGTCTGATAATTAGTTAGTTGCATTGGATTAAGACACATTTTAACCCTAGAAACACTAACAAAGCTGTTTACAGCTTCAAAGCAATATTTTCCTGGTTTTAGAATGTTTTGGGACAGAATGGGTATAAGTGGCTTTTAAACTCTCCACATCTATCTCAATGTCTTATAATTAGTTAGTTGCATTGGATTAAGACACATTTTAACCCTAGAAACACTAACAAAGCTGTTTACAGCTTCTAAGTGTTGGGATTTATGAGACAAAGCTCACAAGAGAGGGTAGACAAACACTTGGTGAATGAATCCCCCTTTACCCACAACAAACTAACTCATTCTCAAGGGGGAGGAGAGGACATCAACTTGTGATGAACTCCCCATAAATAAGCTAAATAGATCCCCAATACTAGGTAGTAAACGGATCTATGAAGGAGCAAACAATCCTAGTTTGAGACTAATCCTTGTTAAAGTATCACAACACTTAAGAGTTTGTGTACTTAGGTAGAAAGGATTTAGAATCAGTAAGCTAGGGAAATAGAAGGAGATAAAGAAGAGTTTAGGTGGATTTGAGAAGAGAATAGGCTGCCTTAAGGGCAGCCTCTAATCGTTTATCCCTAAGCTATCTACATTGAAGATGATAGCATAAACATAAGTAAAAGAGGGAAAACGTTTCTCTTCTTATTAGATTGTTGTATTGTGTTACATATGAGATGAAATACAAAGCTTAATATAGGAGAATACAAGGTCATATGACCGTTAGAGAGAAGAAGAAGGTGATAGAGACTTGTAGCCGTTTGTCTCGAGTAAAGGATGGTGAAAGCGACTCCTTCTTTCTTTCTCCTACCAAAGGCACGAGATTCTCCTTCCCTTCCATTCCTTGTGACCGTTAGATCCTCCCTTCTTTCCTTTCTTTGTGGCCATTAGATCCTTCTCCCTTTTCCTTTTGAGATATTTCCTTCTTCTTGGGCCTCTTCTTCTTATAAGGCCTTGGTTCTTCTTATAAGGCACTTATGGCCTTGCTGACTTCTCTCACTCTTCACACGGCCCATATGGCCTTACTCATTGTGTTCACGGCCTAACTGGCCGCTCACACACCACTAATGGCCTTACCGGCCACACTTCTTGTACTAGCAGCCTTACCGGCCACTCTCTTCTTCCTTGTGCAGCTCGGCCTCACCGGCCTCACTCTCTCTTCTCCTTCATATATACTAATACTAAGCAATGTTTTCCTTGTTTTAGACTGTTTTGGGACAGAATAGGTATAAGCTGCTTTTAAACTCTCCACATCTATCTCAAACTCTTATATTTAGTTAGTTCCATTGGATTAAGACACATTTTAACCCTAGAAACACTAACATAGCTGTTTACGGCTTCTAAGCAATGTTTTCTTGGTTTTAGCCTGTTTTGGGACAAAATGGTTATAACTGGCTTTTAAACTCTCCACATCTATCTCAAAGTCTTATAATTAGTTAGTTGCATTGGATTAAGACACATTTTAACCCTAGAAACACTAACAAAGCTGTTTACTGCTTCTAAGCAATGTTTTCTTGGTTTTAGCCTCTATTGGGACAGAATGGGTATAAGTGGCTTTGAAACTCTCCACATCTATCTCAAAGTCTTATAATTAGTTAGTTCCATTGGATTAAGACACATATTAACCCTAGAAACACTAACATAGCTGTTTACAGCTACTAAGCAATGTTTTCTTGTTGTTAGCCTGTTCTGGGACAAAATGGGTATAAGTGGCTTTTAAACTCTCCACATCTATCTCAAAGTCTTATAATTAGTTAGTTGCATTGGATTAAGACACATTTTAACCCCATAAACACTAACATAACTGTTTACAGCTTCTAAGCAATGTTTTCTTGGTTTTAGCCTCTATTGGGACAAAGTGGGAATAAGTGGCTTTTAAACTCTCCACATCTATCTCAAACTCTTATAATTAGTTAGTTGCATTGGATTAAGACACATTTTAACCCCATAAACACTAACATAGCTGTTTACAGCTTCAAAGCAATGTTTTCTTGGTTTTAGCCTGTTTTGCGACAAAATGGGTATAACTGGCTTTTAAACTCTCCATATCTATCTCAAAGTCTTATATGTTGAAATAAGCGGAAGACTTAGAGAGATTTGAGAGGTTTAGAATGAAGAAGAAGAGTTGGTGGCGAATAGTATGAAAGAGAGTGATAATAGATTAGAATTAGGTAGAATATCACAAATACAACACATGACAAAGGTTTAAATAGGGAGGCAGCTAGGGCGACCACATGACCTAAAATAGAAACAAAAGAAATCGACAATTAGGAGAGAGAGGGGGTAGGTGATCGGTGATAGCGACTTGTCCTAGTCTTCCACTCTTGTCCACTTGCGCTTTCTCCCTAACGGCTACACAAGGGATTCTCGATCCTTCTCATGGGCTGAAGGTAAGCAGGCCTCCTCACTATCCTCACACATAGATGACTCGGCCTTAGTGCTTCACTCGGCCTTATTGCTTGCACGTACGGACGGTACGGACTGTACGGACGCCATAGGCTTATTCTTGATCAATACTCCCCCTCAAGCTTAGCCTGATGAAATGGCTAAGCTTGGAACCCGTGAAGCAGCACCTCATTAAAAAAACCTTGACTTAGAAAACCTCATGGGACAAAACTAAGCCAAGGGAAAAAGAGTGTGCTGTCCACGGATTAGGAAAGTTGATCACGGCCGTGTGATGTCTACAAGTCCAAGTTTGCTATGAATATAATCACAAACCTTGGGACTTGCAGATTTGGTGAAGATGTCGGCTAGCTGGTCTTGACTCCTTGTGTGGCATGGTAGAACCGCTCCCTCTTCGATCCTCTCCCTAACCTTGTGGCAGTCGCTCTCAATGTGCTTGGTCCGTTCATGGAAGACTGAGTTAGTGGCTATGTGGATCGCTGCCTCATTGTCACAATGCATTGTCATCGGCTGTCTTGTTTCAATGCCGAGATCCTTAAGTAGACCTTTCAACCATGTCATCTCATTAGTTAGCTTCCTCATAGCTCGGTACTCAGCCTCGGCACTTGAACATGACACCACCTTTTGCTTCTTAGACCTCCATGTAACTAGGTTTCCTCCAACAAAGGTGCAATATCCAGTAGTTGACCGCCTATCCAATGTGTCTCCATTATAGTCCGCATCACAATAACCCACTATCTCAGTGTTGCCGTTTTTACCCATCCAAATGCCTTGACCAGGGCTGCCCTTGAGATAGCTCAAAATCCTCTCCACTTGACTCCATTGATACTTGCTTGGAGCTTGCATGTGCTGACTCACCTGATTCACAGCATAAGAGATATCAGGTCGTGTGATAGTTAAATAGATCAACTTACCTACAAGCCGTCGGTAGCGTGTGACGTCCGGGAACGGCTCGTCCAATGGTTCGCGTGGTTTGCCTTCCTTCGCCCGAATGCTCTCCCCCTTTCGCTTGAGCTGGTAATCTTCATCCAGTGGTGTAGTAGCTGGAACCGTACCAAGTTTGCCTGTCTCAGCAAGCAAGTCAAGAGCATACTTGCGTTGTGAGAGGAAGATACCCTCCGGGGAACGGCAGATTTCGATGCCGAGGAAGTATTTGAGCTCTCCGAGGTCCTTAATGTCAAAGGCAGACTTGAGAGAGTCTTTAATGGCAACAATACCGGCCTTGTCATCGCCAGTCACGATGATGTCATCGACATAAACCAGCACCACAACCAGGCCAAGTGATGTCTTGAGAGTGAAAAGAGTGTGGTCAGCCTCCGATCGTCTAAAGCCATTCGCCTTAAGAGTGGAGCTGAGCTTATGGTACCAGGCGCGTGGTGACTGTTTGAGGCCATAGATGGCCTTGCGTAACCGTAAGACCTTCCCGGGAGCAACAATGTCCTCAAGGCCAGGCGGAGGAGTCATGTACACTTCTTCATCTAGCTCGCCTTGGAGGAACGCGTTCTTCACATCCATTTGCCATAAGTCCCAAGAAAGGTTCACGGCCACCGATAGCACTACTCGCACGGTATGCAATTTGGCCACGGGAGCAAACGTTGCCGTGTAGTCATCTCCATAGGTTTGAGTGAACCCTCGGGCCACCAGCCGTGCCTTATGCCTTTCAATCTCTCCCGTGCTCAAGAACTTGATGGTGAATACCCACTTTGAACTTACGGCCTTCTTCCCTTTGGGGAGGTCAGCCTCATCCCATGTGTGATTTCTGATCATTGCACCAGCTTCATCCTCCACAGCATCTACCCATACCTTATGTTCTTTGGCCTCCTCGTACGTTTGGGGAACCCAGTGTTCATCAACTTGGCCGAAGAAGGCTTGGTGCTCGGTCGGAAGCAGCTCGAGCGAACATACGGCTTGGATAGGATGTGCGACGGCTTGACTGTTGTAGTAGACCCTCTTATCTTTCCATGTAGAGGGGTGAGACCGGACACGCGTGCTTCGTCGTGGAGCTGGTTGAGCTGGCGGCACTGATTGGCTGGACTGAGTGACATCTTCGATGACCGGTTCAGCATCAGGTCGTGTCTCGGTCAGGCTTGAGTTTGGCTCGGGCATCTCATGTGCCTCGGTCATGCTCTGGTTTGGCTCGGGCATCTCATGGTCCGGGGATATCATCTCGGGCATAGCACCTTCCGGCTCGAGCGTATGGTCAATGGAGCTCGGGTTGGGTTCTGGCTGAGGAAGGGCTGTGGCCGTAGGCGGATTTCCGAGATGGTCAAGGAGAAACTTAAGGCTGGAGGCTCTATCATTTGGTGATGATGAAAGATCCTTCAAGCTGTTCCAGTCTTTGTTATCAAAATAACCCACATTTTCCAAGAACCGAACATCTCTTGATACATACAGCCGGCTTGTCTTTGGGTCAAAACACTTGTATCCCTTTTGAGTAGTGGAGTAGCCGATGAACATACACCTTATGCTTTTGGGATCGAGCTTACTCCGCTGTTCTCCTGGCACAAGTACAAAAGAAACACACCCAAAGACCCGTAAGTGCTCTAGAGATGGTTTAAATCCATTCAATACCTCAAATGGCGATAGGTCATTAAGGACTTTGGTTGGTGTCCGATTGATCAAGTAGCATGCTGTCATCACAGCATCACCCCAATATCGCCTTGTAACGTGTGAATGGAACATCATCGACCGTGCCACCTCCATTAGATGTCGGTTCTTCCTCTCGGCCACACCATTTTGTTGGGGCGTATAGGGACAACTCGTTTGGTGTAGTATGCCATGTTTTGCTAGGTGTTCTCTGAATTTGTGACTTGTATACTCTCCACCATTGTCTGATCTAAGTACCTTAATTTTAGCATTGAAATGATTAGTAACATAATTTTGAAAGTTTATAAAAGCATCAAACACTCTATCCTTTGAAGGCAACAAAGTAATCCATGTGTACTTAGATTTTTCATCAATAAAAGTCACAAAATATTTGTTATTATCTCTAGAAAGGCATGGTGAAGTCCACACATCCGAGTGCACTAAATCAAAACAATGCTCATAAATAGTTTTAGACTTGGGAAAAATAGATTTGCAATGTTTACCAAGAATACAAGACTCACACATTGAACTATCAAAAGAAACACTTGGTAACATTAAAGCAAGGGCACGAGAATGAGGATGGCCTAATCTAGCATGCCACACACTATCCAAATTAACAACAAAACAAGATTTAGTAGATAAACTTGGTGAGGTTTTCTCTAGGACATAGAGATCTCCACTCCCTTGTCCCTCTCCAAGAACTTTTCCAGTCTCAATATCCTGAAAATGAACACTATTAGGACCAAAGATTGCATAACAATTCAAATCATTAGTGGTTCTCTTAACCGATAGAAGATTAGATGTGAAGGTAGGCATAAAGAAAGCTTTTGTGGTTTTATCAAATAGTTTCAAGTCCCCTATTCCTTTCACTGGTATTTGTTCTCCATTTGCAATTATAACATTTCCTAAAGCCGGTTTTATATTGTCAATTAGACTAGGATTACTAATCATGTGGTGAGAAGCACCCGAGTCTATGACAAGAGATTTACTAGGCTTAGAGGTAAAGAAAGAGATACCAGACTCCTTGAGTGAGGCAATGGAACGGATGAGCGCCTCAAGGTCTGATTTCCTAACCACTTCTCCATAGGCTGCGGTCATGGCTGCCTCATCTCCTTGCTTTGACGGCCCGGCTCCCTTGTCGCTAACCGCTTCCTTTGAGAGGTTTGCTTTGAACTTGGCCGGTTTGAGATGAGGGTGGAGGACCCAGCACTTGTCTTTCAGGTGACCCCGCCTCTTGCAGTGGTCGCATATCCACACCTTCCTCTCCTCTTGCTTGTACACTCCTTTATTAGCCGTAGCAAGCTCCCCCTTACCGCTAAACAAGTCAAGAGAACCTTGCTCTCTTTGGATTTGTGAACAAATGTCTTCAAAAGAGGGAAGTTTCTCTGCCCTGAGGATGTGCTTCAAGAGATCGTTGAAGGATGGGTTTAAAGTAAGAAGGAGACCAAAGATCTTGTCTTGCTCCTTTCTTTCAGTCAACACACTCGGATCGAGTGTACTCGGCCGCAACATGTCAAGCTCGGACCATAAAGCTCGAAACTTGCCAAGATGTTTAGTGAACTCCACATCATCTTGGTTAAGCTCATTTATGGCCTTCTTGACCTCAAAGACCCGAGTCAAGTTGGAGATATTGCCATAGACACCTTTAAGTGTCTCCCACAACTCCTTGGCCGTCTCGCAATATGAGTAGGCCTCAAGGATTGGTGTGTCAAGAGAGTTTTGGAGAACAGATAGGACAACTTGGTCTTCTTGGAACCACTTGGCCTTCCTCTCGCTCTCTTCTTCTACTTCCTCCTCGGAAGCGCCTTCATCTTCTCCTTTGAGGTTTTGTTTTGGAGCATAGTCACTCTCGACATGACTCCAAAGACCACGACCTCCAAGGGCAGTTCTTGTGGTTCTAGTCCACAGCAAGTAGTTTGTTCCTTTGAGAACAACCGGCATGACAATGGGTTTGGCGTTTTCCATGGTTTAACCGCTATGGACCGATGGACAAAGCTTTTACCCGGAGAATAAAGAGAAATAGGACTGAGAATCGAGTGAACAAGAATGAAGAATGGAAGAATAGAAGAGATAGGTTATCAAGAACGACAACCTAGCTCTGATACCATGTTGAAATAAGCGGAAGACTTAGAGAGATTTGAGAGGTTTAGAATGAAGAAGAAGAGTTGGTGGCGAATAGTATGAAAGAGAGTGATAATAGATTAGAATTAGGTAGAATATCACAAATACAACACATGACAAAGGTTTAAATAGGGAGGCAGCTAGGGCGACCACATGACCTAAAATAGAAACAAAAGAAATCGACAATTAGGAGAGAGAGAGGGGGTAGGTGATCGGTGATAGCGACTTGTCCTAGTCTTCCACTCTTGTCCACTTGCGCTTTCTCCCTAACGGCTACACAAGGGATTCTCGATCCTTCTCATGGGCTGAAGGTAAGCAGGCCTCCTCACTATCCTCACACATAGATGACTCGGCCTTAGTGCTTCACTCGGCCTTATTGCTTGCACGTACGGACGGTACGGACTGTACGGACGCCATAGGCTTATTCTTGATCAATATTATAATTAGTTAGTTGCATTGAATTAAGACACATTTTAACCCTAGAAACACTGTTTAGTGCTTCTAAGCAATGTCTTCTTGGTTTTATTCTGTTTTGGGACAGAATGGGTATAAGTGGCTTTGAAACTCTCCACATCTATCTCAATGTCTTATAATTAGTTAGTTGCATTGGATTAAGACACATTTTAACCCTAGAAACACTAACATAGCTGTTTACAGCTACTAAGCAATGTTTTCTTGCTGTTAGCCTGTTCTGGGACAAAATGGGTATAAGTGGCTTTTAAACTCTCCACATCTATCTCAAAGTCTTATAATTAGTTAGTTGCATTGGATTAAGACACAATTTAACCTCATAAACACTAACATAACTGTTTACAGCTTCTAAGCAATGTTTTCTTGGTTTTAGCCTGTTTTGGGACAAAATGGGTATAACTGGCTTTTAAACTCTCCACATCTATCTCAAAGTCTTATAATTAGTTAGTTGCATTGGATTAAGACACATTTTAACCCCATAAACACTAACATAACTGTTTAAAGCTTCTAAGCAATGTTTTCTTGGTTTTAGCCTGTTTTGGGACAAAATGGGTATAAGTGGCTTTTAAACTCTCCACATCTATCTCAAAGTCTTATAATTAGTTAGTTCCATTGGATTAAGACACATTTTAACCCTAGAAACACTAACATAGCTGTTTACAGCTACTAAGCAATGTTTTCTTGTTGTTAGCCTGTTCTGGGACAAAATATTAGAGAGTAAGGAGGAAGAGAGAGGAGAGGCCGGTAAGGCCGAGCCTTGGAAGAAGAGAAGAAAGGCCGGAAAGGCCATGTAAAGGCCGGTAAGGCCATGTCCGTGTCCGTGACCGACCATGTACCGTGTCCGGTACCATGTACCGTGTCCGTGAACGGACCCATGTCCGGTGAGCGGCCAGTTAGGCCGTGAACACATTGAAGAGAAGGCCCGTCCGTACGATGAAGAGAAGGCCCGTCCGTACGGTCTCGGCCCTTAGGCCTGCGCTCGGTCCAGTAGATAGAGAGGCCGAGTTTGAGAGGCTTGGGAGAAAGGAAAACGAGGCCTTACAAGGGAGAGAGGCCCATAAAGAAGAAGAAAGGAAAACCCACAAGGAAAAGGAAGGAAGGGAGAAGATTCACGTGAGCGTTTGGTGAAGGAAGGAAGTCGCTTTCACCAAGTTGAATTGAGAACGTCCCTATCACCTTCTTCTTCTCTCTTTGTGTCTAACGGTCATATGACCTTCTTCTCCTATATTAATGTATAATCTCTCATATGTAACACAATCACAACATTATTCAATAAGAGAATCCGATTTCCCCTCTTTTACCTTGTGTTCTTGTTCTAGCTTCAATGTAGATAGTTTAGGGAATCGGTTAGAGGCTGCCCTTAAGGCAGCCTATTCTCTTCCCAAATCTCACCTAAAGTCTTCTTATTTACTCTTTCATATAGCCTAGATTACTGATTCTTAATCCTCCTCTCCTAAGTACACAAACTCTTAGTGTTGTGTTACTAGAACAAGGATAAGTCTCAAACTAGTGCTTCTCCTTGATAGGATCCGCTTACTCTCTAGTATTTGGGTTCTATCTAGCCTAGTTTATGAGGAGTTCATCACAAGTTGATGTTCTCTTCTTCCCCTTGAGAATGAGTTAGTTTGTTGTGGGTAAAGGGGGATTCATTCACCAAGTGTTTGTCTACCCTCTCTTGTGAGCTTTGTCTCATAAATCCCAACATGGTATCAGAGCAGGTTCTGTTCTTGGTGTTTTAAACTCATTCTCAAAGTCGTTTTCTTAGGAGTTAGCTTAGTTAAAGTTTTAGACTTTGCTTAGGTGTTAAATCGCTTAGCTTAGTTTCTTTAAAGCTTTAATTTTGCTTTTGTTGATTAAATCGATTCTCTAGCAGCTCATTGTTGAGTAAGCTTGGTCTCTTGTCTTGTTAGAATTTGTAGACCAAGTGTGTGGAAAGAAATCGATTTTACAAGCCCCATCCTTAAGCTTCACCGATTTGGTAATAGCTTTGTTTATTTTGGGATGTGTGGGAAGTGATGAACCATTGAGCAAATTGTGTTGTTCATGGTGAGGATTCACGGTTCTTGTGTGCTTGTATGAGCCACGAAATTCTTAGGATTTAGTTCTCTTAGGATTTAGTTAATTTTTCCTCTAAAGGTTTAATTTTGCTTTTGTTAAATTTCCTTTAAAGGCTTAATTACTAAATCGCTTCTTCTTCTTCTCAAGGTTGAGAAAGCTTTGTTTCTGGTCATATGGTGTGTCCAGGTTCGAGTTTGAGGAAGAGAGAGACTTTATTTTAGCATGTAGAGCCCGCTTGGTCAAATAGATTCAAGTTGGTCCAAGATGCATTCTTTTAACCGTTGGACAATAGGCTGTTCCAAAGGCTTTTGTTGTTTCTTCTTTGCTTGGGACCACGAAAAACATCTTCTATATGTTATCTTCGTGGATCTAAAGCCCTAATCTCTTGAAGAACACTTGTTTAAGTGATTCTACAAGGAGTTTTGTTGTTAAACCTTTGGAGAAACTAATTTTCCATAAGGTCCATTGTGTTTCAGCCATTAAAGCACCAAAGTCTTGTTGAATGTTGGATGCTCTTGGCTGTCAAAGCTTCTGCAAACTCAAGAAAACAGAGTATAACTCTGTCCATAAGAACTCTTGAGCAAATTCTCTATTCTACTCTCCATTCACCTTATACTATCGCCCATATTCTCTCTTATACTCTCTTATACTTTATTCTCTTGGTTACTTATACTTGGTTACTTATTCTCTAAATTCTATTTTATTTTCAGTAATATTCTATATTCTCTATTCTCTAATCTCTAACAATCTCTTGTTTAGAATCTGTTCCATTGATTTTTGGTTTCAGTTTCAGCATTGAAGATTGTGTGGAGCTCGCTCACTATCTCAAGGAGAAGAAGTGGCGAGGTTGAAGGCTACAAGATAGCCATGTAAGAGCGCAGCACAATGCCTGGAGTTAGAACCAAGGGCCACCAAGTCTTTGTTAAGCTGGTGGAAGGTGATGAATCAGTCCAAGAGCATGTGTGTTAGTGCCAAGTTGTTGATCGGATGTGCACAATGGTCTTTAGGAAAGGTGATGCACAAGGTTTCAACTGTTGATTGGATGTGCACAAGAACGGTGATGCACAAGGCTTCAACTGAGGTGATGAGGTTTCAGCCCATCATCAAGTAAAGGTTACGGGGGAGATCAAGTGACTTCAGACCGTACCTCACAGATTCTGCTCGGCCACAAGCAAAAGTCTTTACTTAAAGCTCAGCCGAAGCGTCTCAAAGATCGACTCGGACGAAACCCTTCCACTGCGATTCAGCTTCCGCGTTCTTCACAAAAGTTCTAGACCATGGAGTCATCTTGCCAGTGGAAGTGGAATCATACCAATCCGAGCAGCCGTTCGAAAGTTATGTCCGATTCAGTGGGCATGTGTCAGTCTGACAAATAAAACTGACCGGGTTTAAAACCATGGTTAGAGGAGCGGTCTCAAGGAGGAATTCCAAACCGCAACAGTGATCAACTCTCTCCTTCCTATCCATCAAAACACCATAAAGGCTGTGCTCTAAACTCTACTCTATTTAAATTTCTTAAATTCATTACCTTAGCTTCATTACTAGTCTTTACTCTTTAATATGTTCTCTTGAATTGTCACACTTTTAGAAATTTTCTTTGATATTCCTCATAGCAAACACTTATTCTTTTCTTCTTTATCACTTGTTTAAGGGGTAAAGGAGACTATGAGAGCCTCAAAGAAACTCTAAAGGCGCAAGGATGGAGATCATAAGGAATGTGCTAAAGGCAAGGTGGGCTAAGGAGTAGGAGCGGTTCAAATCATGAAGAGAAGGGAGCTAGTTCTTTGCAAACCAAGGTCAAGGGACATCATGGATAGTGGAGTCTATACTCTTTTTCCCTTAACAAAGTTTTATCCCAAGAGGTTTTCTTTGTTGAGGTTTTTAATGAGGTAGATGTCACTAGTCCACCCTTGATCTTTGGTCCCCATGGTGCCCTGCAGATCAAGCGTGCGGGGGAGTATTAGAGAGTAAGGAGGAAGAGAGAGGAGAGGCCGGTAAGGCCGAGCCTTGGAAGAAGAGAAGAAAGGCCGGAAAGGCCATGTAAAGGCCGGTAAGGCCATGTCCGTGTCCGTGACCGACCATGTACCGTGTCCGGTACCATGTACCGTGTCCGTGAACGGACCCATGTCCGGTGAGCGGCCAGTTAGGCCGTGAACACATTGAAGAGAAGGCCCGTCCGTACGATGAAGAGAAGGCCCGTCCGTACGGTCTCGGCCCTTAGGCCTGCGCTCGGTCCAGTAGATAGAGAGGCCGAGTTTGAGAGGCTTGGGAGAAAGGAAAACGAGGCCTTACAAGGGAGAGAGGCCCATAAAGAAGAAGAAAGGAAAACCCACAAGGAAAAGGAAGGAAGGGAGAAGATTCACGTGAGCGTTTGGTGAAGGAAGGAAGTCGCTTTCACCAAGTTGAATTGAGAACGTCCCTATCACCTTCTTCTTCTCTCTTTGTGTCTAACGGTCATATGACCTTCTTCTCCTATATTAATGTATAATCTCTCATATGTAACACAATCACAACATTATTCAATAAGAGAATCCGATTTCCCCTCTTTTACCTTGTGTTCTTGTTCTAGCTTCAATGTAGATAGTTTAGGGAATCGGTTAGAGGCTGCCCTTAAGGCAGCCTATTCTCTTCCCAAATCTCACCTAAAGTCTTCTTATTTACTCTTTCATATAGCCTAGATTACTGATTCTTAATCCTCCTCTCCTAAGTACACAAACTCTTAGTGTTGTGTTACTAGAACAAGGATAAGTCTCAAACTAGTGCTTCTCCTTGATAGGATCCGCTTACTCTCTAGTATTTGGGTTCTATCTAGCCTAGTTTATGAGGAGTTCATCACAAGTTGATGTTCTCTTCTTCCCCTTGAGAATGAGTTAGTTTGTTGTGGGTAAAGGGGGATTCATTCACCAAGTGTTTGTCTACCCTCTCTTGTGAGCTTTGTCTCATAAATCCCAACACAAAATGGGTATAAGTGGCTTTTAAACTCTCCACATCTATCTCAAAGTCTTATAATTAGTTAGTTGCATTGGATTAAGACACATTTTAACCCCATAAACACTAACATAACTGTTTACAGCTTCTAAGCAATGTTTTCTTGGTTTTAGCCTCTATTGGGACAAAGTGGGAATAAGTGGCTTTTAAACTCTCCACATCTATCTCAAACTCTTATAATTAGTTAGTTGCATTGGATTAAGACACATTTTAACCCCATAAACACTAACATAGCTGTTTACAGCTTCAAAGCAATGTTTTCTTGGTTTTAGCCTCTATTGGGACAAAATGGGTATAAGTGGCTTTTAAACTCTCCACATCTATCTCAATGTCTTATAATTAGTTAGTTGCATTGGATTAAGACACATTTTAACCCCAGAAACACTAACATAGCTGTTTACAGCTTCAAAGCAATGTTTTCTTGGTTTTAGCCTGTTTTGGGACGAAATGGGTATAAGTGGCTTTTAAACTCTCCACATCTATCTCAAAGTCTTATAATTAGTTAGTTCCATTGGATTTATTGATCAAGAATAAGCCTATGGCGTCCGTACAGTCCGTACCGTCCGTACGTGCAAGCAATAAGGCCGAGTGAAGCACTAAGGCCGAGTCATCTATGTGTGAGGATAGTGAGGAGGCCTGCTCACCTCCGGCCCATGAGAAGGATCGAGAATCCCTTGTGTAGCCGTTAGGGAGAAAGCGCAAGTGGACAAGAGTGGAAGACTAGGACAAGTCGCTATCACCGATCACCTAACCCCTCTCTCTCCTAATTGTCGATTTCTCTTGTTTCTACTTTAGGTCATGTGGTCGCCCTAGCTGCCTCACTATTTAAACCCTTGTCATGTGTTGTATTTGATATATTCTACCTAATTCTAATCTATTATCACTCTCTTTCATACTATTAGCCACCAACTCTTCTTCTTCATTCTAAACCTCTCAAATCTCTCTAAGTCTTCCGCTTATTTCAACATGGTATCAGAGCCAGGTTGTCGTTCTTGATAACCTATCTCTTCTATTCTTCCATTCTTCATTCTTGTTCACTCGATTCTCAGTCCTATTTCTCTTTATTCTCCGGGTAAAAGCTTTGTCCATCGGTCCATAGCGGTTAAACCATGGAAAACGCCAAACCCATTGTCATGCCGGTTGTTCTCAAAGGAACAAACTACTTGCTGTGGACTAGAACCACAAGAACTGCCCTTGGAGGTCGTGGTCTTTGGAGTCATGTCGAGAGTGACTATGCTCCAAAACAAAACCTAAAAGGAGAAGATGAAGGCGCTTCCGAGGAGGAAGTAGAAGAAGAGAGCGAGAGGAAGGCCAAGTGGTTCCAAGAAGACCAAGTTGTCCTATCTGTTCTCCAAAACTCTCTTGACACACCAATCCTTGAGGCCTACTCATATTGCGAGACGGCCAAGGAGTTGTGGGAGACACTGAAAGGTGTCTATGGCAATATCTCCAACTTGACTCGGGTCTTTGAGGTCAAGAAGGCCATAAATGAGCTTAACCAAGATGATGTGGAGTTCACTAAACATCTTGGCAAGTTTCGAGCTTTATGGTCCGAGCTTGACATGTTGCGGCCGAGTACACTCGATCCGAGTGTGTTGACTGAAAGAAAGGAGCAAGACAAGATCTTTGGTCTCCTTCTTACTTTAAACCCATCCTTCAACGATCTCTTGAAGCACATCCTTAGGGCAGAGAAACTTCCCTCTTTTGAAGACATTTGTTCACAAATCCAAAGAGAGCAAGGTTCTCTTGACTTGTTTAGCGGTAAGGGGGAGCTTGCTACGGCTAATAAAGGAGTGTACAAGCAAGAGGAGAGGAAGGTGTGGATATGCGACCACTGCAAGAGGCGGGGTCACCTGAAAGACAAGTGCTGGGTCCTCCACCCTCATCTCAAACCGGCCAAGTTCAAAGCAAACCTCTCAAAGGAAGCGGTTAGCGACAAGGGAGCCGGGCCGTCAAAGCAAGGAGATGAGGCAGCCATGACCGCAGCCTATGGAGAAGTGGTTAGGAAATCAGACCTTGAGGCGCTCATCCGTTCCATTGCCTCACTCAAGGAGTCTGGTATCTCTTTCTTTACCTCTAAGCCTAGTAAATCTCTTGTCATAGACTCGGGTGCTTCTCACCACATGATTAGTAATCCTAGTCTAATTGACAATATAAAACCGGCTTTAGGAAATGTTATAATTGCAAATGGAGAACAAATACCAGTGAAAGGAATAGGGGACTTGAAACTATTTGATAAAACCACAAAAGCTTTCTTTATGCCTACCTTCACATCTAATCTTCTATCGGTTAAGAGAACCACTAATGATTTGAATTGTTATGCAATCTTTGGTCCTAATAGTGTTCATTTTCAGGATATTGAGACTGGAAAAGTTCTTGGAGAGGGACAAGGGAGTGGAGATCTCTATGTCCTAGAGAAAACCTCGCCAAGTTTATCTACTAAATCTTGTTTTGTTGTTAATTTGGATAGTGTGTGGCATGCTAGATTAGGCCATCCTCATTCTCGTGCCCTTGCTTTAATGTTACCAAGTGTTTCTTTTGATAGTTCAATGTGTGAGTCTTGTATTCTTGGTAAACATTGCAAATCTATTTTTCCCAAGTCTAAAACTATTTATGAGCATTGTTTTGATTTAGTGCACTCGGATGTGTGGACTTCACCATGCCTTTCTAGAGATAATAACAAATATTTTGTGACTTTTATTGATGAAAAATCTAAGTACACATGGATTACTTTGCTGCCTTCAAAGGATAGAGTGTTTGATGCTTTTATAAACTTTCAAAATTATGTTACTAATCATTTCAATGCTAAAATTAAGGTACTTAGATCAGACAATGGTGGAGAGTATACAAGTCACAAATTCAGAGAACACCTAGCAAAACACGGCATACTACACCAAACAAGTTGTCCCTATACGCCCCAACAAAATGGTGTGGCCGAGAGGAAGAACCGACATCTAATGGAGGTGGCACGGTCGATGATGTTCCATTCACACGTTACAAGGCGATATTGGGGTGATGCTGTGATGACAGCATGCTACCTGATCAATCGGACACCAACCAAAGTCCTTAATGACCTATCGCCATTTGAGGTATTGAATGGATTTAAACCATCTCTAGAGCACTTACGGGTCTTTGGGTGTGTTTCTTTTGTACTTGTGCCAGGAGAACAGCGGAGTAAGCTCGATCCCAAAAGCATAAGGTGTATGTTCATCGGCTACTCCACTACTCAAAAGGGATACAAGTGTTTTGACCCAAAGACAAGCCGGCTGTATGTATCAAGAGATGTTCGGTTCTTGGAAAATGTGGGTTATTTTGATAACAAAGACTGGAACAGCTTGAAGGATCTTTCATCATCACCAAATGATAGAGCCTCCAGCCTTAAGTTTCTCCTTGACCATCTCGGAAATCCGCCTACGGCCACAGCCCTTCCTCAGCCAGAACCCAACCCGAGCTCCATTGACCATACGCTCGAGCCGGAAGGTGCTATGCCCGAGATGATATCCCCGGACCATGAGATGCCCGAGTCAAACCAGAGCATGACCGAGGCACATGAGATGCCCGAGCCAAACTCAAGCCTGACCGAGACACGACCTGATGCTGAACCGGTCATCGAAGATGTCACTCAGTCCAGCCAATCAGTGCCGCCAGCTCAACCAGCTCCACGACGAAGCACGCGTGTCCGGTCTCACCCCTCTACATGGAAAGATAAGAGGGTCTACTACAACAGTCAAGCCGTCGCACATCCTATCCAAGCCGTATGTTCGCTCGAGCTGCTTCCGACCGAGCACCAAGCCTTCTTCGGCCAAGTTGATGAACACTGGGTTCCCCAAACGTACGAGGAGGCCAAAGAACATAAGGTATGGGTAGATGCTGTGGAGGATGAAGCTGGTGCAATGATCAGAAATCACACATGGGATGAGGCTGACCTCCCCAAAGGGAAGAAGGCCGTAAGTTCAAAGTGGGTATTCACCATCAAGTTCTTGAGCACGGGAGAGATTGAAAGGCATAAGGCACGGCTGGTGGCCCGAGGGTTCACTCAAACCTATGGAGATGACTACATGGCAACGTTTGCTCCCGTGGCCAAATTGCATACCGTGCGAGTAGTGCTATCGTTGGCCGTGAACCTTTCTTGGGACTTATGGCAAATGGATGTGAAGAACGCGTTCCTCCAAGGCGAGCTAGATGAAGAAGTGTACATGACTCCTCCGCCTGGTCTTGAGGACATTGTTGCTCCCGGGAAAGTCTTACGGTTACGCAAGGCCATCTATGGCCTCAAACAGTCACCACGCGCCTGGTACCATAAGCTCAGCTCCACTCTTAAGGCGAATGGCTTTAGACGATCGGAGGCTGATCACACTCTTTTCACTCTCAAGACATCACTTGGCCTGGTTGTGGTGCTGGTTTATGTCGATGACATCATCGTGACTGGCGATGACAAGGCCGGTATTGTTGCCATTAAAGACTCTCTCAAGTCTGCCTTTGACATTAAGGACCTCGGAGAGCTCAAATACTTCCTCGGCATCGAAATCTGCCGTTCCCCGGAGGGTATCTTCCTCTCACAACGCAAGTATGCTCTGGACTTGCTTGCTGAGACAGGCAAACTTGGTACGGTTCCAGCTACTACACCACTGGATGAAGATTACCAGCTCAAGCGAAAGGGGGAGAGCATTCGGGCGAAGGAAGGCAAACCACGCGAACCATTGGACGAGCCGTTCCCGGACGTCACACGCTACCGACGGCTTGTAGGTAAGTTGATCTATTTAACTATCACACGACCTGATATCTCTTATGCTGTGAATCAGGTGAGTCAGCACATGCAAGCTCCAAGCAAGTATCAATGGAGTCAAGTGGAGAGGATTTTGAGCTATCTCAAGGGCAGCCCTGGTCAAGGCATTTGGATGGGTAAAAACGGCAACACTGAGATCGTGGGTTATTGTGATGCGGACTATAATGGAGACACATTGGATAGGCGGTCAACTACTGGATATTGCACCTTTGTTGGAGGAAACCTAGTTACATGGAGGTCTAAGAAGCAAAAGGTGGTGTCATGTTCAAGTGCCGAGGCTGAGTACCGAGCTATGAGGAAGCTAACTAATGAGATGACATGGTTGAAAGGTCTACTTAAGGATCTCGGCATTGAAACAAGACAGCCGATGACAATGCATTGTGACAATGAGGCAGCGATCCACATAGCCACTAACTCAGTCTTCCATGAACGGACCAAGCACATTGAGAGCGACTGCCACAAGGTTAGGGAGAGGATCGAAGAGGGAGCGGTTCTACCATGCCACACAAGGAGCCAAGACCAGCTAGCCGACATCTTCACCAAATCTGCAAGTCCCAAGGTTTGTGATTATATTCATAGCAAACTTGGACTTGTAGACATCACACGGCCGTGATCAACTTTCCGAATCCGTGGACAGCACACTCTTTTTCCCTTGGCTTAGTTTTGTCCCATGAGGTTTTCTAAGTCAAGGTTTTTAATGAGGTGCTGCTTCACGGGTTCCAAGCTTAGCCATTTCATCAGGCTAAGCTTGAGGGGGAGTATTGATCAAGAATAAGCCTATGGCGTCCGTACAGTCCGTACCGTCCGTACGTGCAAGCAATAAGGCCGAGTGAAGCACTAAGGCCGAGTCATCTATGTGTGAGGATAGTGAGGAGGCCTGCTCACCTCCGGCCCATGAGAAGGATCGAGAATCCCTTGTGTAGCCGTTAGGGAGAAAGCGCAAGTGGACAAGAGTGGAAGACTAGGACAAGTCGCTATCACCGATCACCTAACCCCTCTCTCTCCTAATTGTCGATTTCTCTTGTTTCTACTTTAGGTCATGTGGTCGCCCTAGCTGCCTCACTATTTAAACCCTTGTCATGTGTTGTATTTGATATATTCTACCTAATTCTAATCTATTATCACTCTCTTTCATACTATTAGCCACCAACTCTTCTTCTTCATTCTAAACCTCTCAAATCTCTCTAAGTCTTCCGCTTATTTCAACAGGATTAAGACACATTTTAACCCTAGAAACACTAACAAAGCTGTTTACTGCTTCTAAGCAATGTTTTCTTGGTTTTATTCTGTTTTGGGACAAAATGGGTATAAGTGGCTTTTAAACTCTCCACATCTATCTCAAACTCTTATATTTAGTTAGTTCCATTGGATTAAGACACATTTTAACCCTAGAAACACTAACATAGCTGTTTACAGCTTCTAAGCAATGTTTTCTTGCTGTTAGCCTGTTTTGGGACAAAATGGGTATAAGTGGCTTTCAAACTCTCCACATCGATCTCAAAGTCTTATAATTAGTTAGTTGCATTGGATTAAGACACATTTTAACCCTAGAAACACTAACAAAGCTGTTTACAGCTTCAAAGCAATATTTTCCTGGTTTTAGAATGTTTTGGGACAGAATGGGTATAAGTGGCTTTTAAACTCTCCACATCTATCTCAATGTCTTATAATTAGTTAGTTGCATTGGATTAAGACACATTTTAACCCTAGAAACACTAACAAAGCTGTTTACAGCTTCTAAGCAATGTTTTCCTGGTTTTAGACTGTTTTGGGACAGAATAGGTATAGGCTGCTTTTAAACTCTCCACATCTATCTCAAACTCTTATATTTAGTTAGTTACATTGGATTAAGACACATTTTAACCCTAGAAACACTAACATAGCTGTTTACGGCTTCTAAGCAATGTTTTCTTGGTTTTAGCCTGTTTTGGGACAAAATGGTTATAACTGGCTTTTAAACTCTCCACATCTATCTCAAAGTCTTATAATTAGTTAGTTGCATTGGATTAAGACACATTTTAACCCTAGAAACACTAACAAAGCTGTTTACTGCTTCTAAGCAATGTTTTCTTGGTTTTAGCCTCTATTGGGACAGAATGGGTATAAGTGGCTTTGAAACTCTCCACATCTATCTCAATGTCTTATAATTAGTTAGTTGCATTGGATTAAGACACATTTTAACCCTAGAAACACTAACATAGCTGTTTACAGCTACTAAGCAATGTTTTCTTGCTGTTAGCCTGTTCTGGGACAAAATGGGTATAAGTGGCTTTTAAACTCTCCACATCTATCTCAAAGTCTTATAATTAGTTAGTTGCATTGGATTAAGACACAATTTAACCTCATAAACACTAACATAACTGTTTACAGCTTCTAAGCAATGTTTTCTTGGTTTTAGCCTGTTTTGGGACAAAATGGGTATAACTGGCTTTTAAACTCTCCACATCTATCTCAAAGTCTTATAATTAGTTAGTTGCATTGGATTAAGACACATTTTAACCCCATAAACACTAACATAACTGTTTACAGCTTCTAAGCAATGTTTTCTTGGTTTTAGCCTGTTTTGGGACAAAATGGGTATAAGTGGCTTTTAAACTCTCCACATCTATCTCAAAGTCTTATAATTAGTTAGTTCCATTGGATTAAGACACATTTTAACCCTAGAAACACTAACATAGCTGTTTACAGCTACTAAGCAATGTTTTCTTGTTGTTAGCCTGTTCTGGGACAAAATGGGTATAAGTGGCTTTTAAACTCTCCACATCTATCTCAAAGTCTTATAATTAGTTAGTTGCATTGGATTAAGACACATTTTAACCCCATAAACACTAACATAACTGTTTACAGCTTCTAAGCAATGTTTTCTTGGTTTTAGCCTGTTTTGGGACAAAATGGGTATAAGTGGCTTTTAAACTCTCCACATCTATCTCAAAGTCTTATAATTAGTTAGTTCCATTGGATTAAGACACATTTTAACCCTAGAAACACTAACATAGCTGTTTACAGCTTCTAAGCAATGTTTTCCTGGTTTTAGACTGTTTTGGGACAAAATGGGTATAAGTGGCTTTTAAACTCTCCACATCTATCTCAAAGTCTTATAATTAGTTAGTTGCATTGGATTAAGACACATTTTAACCCCATAAACACTAACATAGCTGTTTACAGCTTCAAAGCAATGTTTTCTTGCTTTTAGCCTGTTTTGGGACAAAATGGGTATAACTGGCTTTTAAACTCTCCATATCTATCTCAAAGTCTTACAATTAGTTAGTTGCATTGGATTAAGACACATTTTAACCCCATAAACACTAACAAAGCTGTTTACAGCTTCTAAGCAATGTTTTCCTGGTTTTAGACTGTTTTGGGACAAAATGGGTATAAGTGGCTTTTAAACTCTCCACATCTATCTCAATGTCTTATAATTAGTTAGTTGCATTGGATTAAGACACATTTTAACCCTAGAAACACTAACATAGCTGTTTACAGCTTCTAAGCAATGTTTTCCTGGTTTTAGACTGTTTTGGGACAAAATGGGTATAAGTGGCTTTTAAACTCTCCATATCTATCTCAAAGTCTTATAATTAGTTAGTTGCATTGGATTAAGACACATTTTAACCCCATAAACACTAACAAAGCTGTTTACAGCTTCTAAGCAATGTTTTCTTGGTGTTAGCCTGTTTTGGGACAAAATGGGTATAAGTGGCTTTTAAACTCTCCACATCTATCTCAAACTCTTATAATTAGTTAGTTGCATTGGATTAAGACACATTTTAACCCCATAAACACTAACATAACTGTTTACAGCTTCAAAGCAATGTTTTCTTGCTTTTAGCCTGTTTTGGGACAAAATGGGAATAAGTGGCTTTCAAACTCTCCACATCTATCTCAAAGTCTTATAATTAGTTAGTTGCATTGGATTAAGACACATTTTAACCCCATAAACACTAACACAACTGTTTACAGCTTCTAAGCAATGTTTTCTTAGTTTTAGCCTGTTTTGGGACAAAATGGGTATAAGTGGCTTTTAAACTCTCCACATCTATCTCAAAGTCTTATAATTAGTTAGTTGCATTGGATTACAACACATTTTAACCCCATAAACACTAACATAGCTGTTTACAGCTTCAAAGCAATGTTTATAAGTGGAGAGTGGGTATAAGTGGCTTTTAAACTCTCCACATCTATCTCAAACTCTTATATTTAGTTAGTTCCATTGGATTAAGACACATTTTAACCCTAGAAACACTAACATAGCTGTTTACAGCTTCTAAGCAATGTTTTCTTGGTTTTAGCCTCTATTGGGACAAAGTGGGAATAAGTGGCTTTTAAACTCTCCACATCTATCTCAAAATCTTATAATTAGTTAGTTGCATTGGATTAAGACACATTTTAACCCCATAAACACTAACATAGCTGTTTACAGCTTCAAAGCAATGTTTTCTTGGTTTTAGCCTGTTTTGCGACAAAATGGGTATAACTGGCTTTTAAACTCTCCATATCTATCTCAAAGTCTTATAATTAGTTAGTTGCATTGGATTAAGACACATTTTAACCCTAGAAACACTAACAAAGCTGTTTAGTGCTTCTAAGCAATGTCTTCTTGGTTTTATTCTGTTTTGGGACAGAATGGGTATAAGTGGCTTTGAAACTCTCCACATCTATCTCAATGTCTTATAATTAGTTAGTTGCATTGGATTAAGACACATTTTAACCCCATAAACACTAACATAGCTGTTTACAGCTTCTAAGCAATGTTTTCTTGGTTTTAGCCTGTTTTGGGACAAAATGGGTATAAGTGGCTTTTAAACTCTCCACATCTATCTCAAAGTCTTATAATTAGTTAGTTGCATTGGATTAAGACACATTTTAACCCCAGAAACACTAACAAAGCTGTTTAGTGCTTCTAAGCAATGTCTTCTTGGTTTTAGCCTCTATTGGGACAAAATGGGTATAAGTGGCTTTTAAACTCTCCACATCTATCTCAAACTCTTATAATTAGTTAGTTGCATTGGATTAAGACACATTTTAACCCCATAAACACTAACATAGCTGTTTACAGCTTCAAAGCAATGTTTTCTTGGTTTTAGCCTCCATTGGGACAAAAAGGGTATAAGTGGCTTTTAAACTCTCCACATCTATCTCAATGTCTTATAATTAGTTAGTTGCATTGGATTAAGACACATTTTAACCCCAGAAACACTAACATAGCTGTTTACAGCTTCAAAGCAATGTTTTCTTGGTTTTAGCCTGTTTTGGGACGAAATGGGTATAAGTGGCTTTTAAACTCTCCACATCTATCTCAAAGTCTTATAATTAGTTAGTTCCATTGGATTAAGACACATTTTAACCCTAGAAACACTAACAAAGCTGTTTACTGCTTCTAAGCAATGTTTTCTTGGTTTTATTCTGTTTTGGGACAAAATGGGTATAAGTGGCTTTTAAACTCTCCACATCTATCTCAAACTCTTATATTTAGTTAGTTCCATTGGATTAAGACACATTTTAACCCTAGAAACACTAACATAGCTGTTTACAGCTTCTAAGCAATGTTTTCTTGCTGTTAGCCTGTTTTGGGACAAAATGGGTATAAGTGGCTTTCAAACTCTCCACATCTATCTCAAAGTCTTATAATTAGTTATTTGCATTGGATTAAGACACATTTTAACCCTAGAAACACTAACAAAGCTGTTTACAGCTTCAAAGCAATATTTTCCTGGTTTTAGAATGTTTTGGGACAGAATGGGTATAAGTGGCTTTTAAACTCTCCACATCTATCTCAATGTCTTATAATTAGTTAGTTGCATTGGATTAAGACACATTTTAACCCTAGAAACACTAACAAAGCTGTTTATGAGTTTGGCACACCACCTTGGCCACCACCGTCCGTACAACCGTACGGACGTCCGTACGATCGACAACCTATGGGCTGACCAAGCCATCTCGTATCTCATAAGCCCAATCCACTAAGGAGAGCTTCCAACGATCTCCCTTCATCGAGATCCTTCTATTATAGCCGTTAGGCAACTTGCAAGTGGGAAGTCAAAGGTTTAGTCACATGTAGGAATAAGGAGATGTCGCTATCTCCCATTAATGTGCACATAGAACCCTAGGAAAGAATATCCTCTTTGTATAGCTCTATATATGGTTTGTAAGTATGTTCTAATTTAAAGCAAGAAAAGAGTTTATTCTCTTTCTCCAACACTCTCTCTCTCAATCGTTCACTCTCCTCACTCTTTACACGATTTCACTCTCTTCCATAATCTCTTGATTACTCTACTCTCAAACTTACATGGTATCAGAGCAGATTTGATTCTGTTCTTGCCTCAAATCTCCATCACTCCCTTCCGCATTCTCTTTCTTGTTCTTGAATCTTCTTTCTTTAACCGTTGGACAATAGCTTTAACCAACGGTCTCTTCATCTTTTTTTCATGGAAACTACCAAAACTCTCATTGTTCCAGTTACTCTCAAGGGAGAGAATTACTTACTGTGGGCTAGAACCACAAAGACAGCCCTATGCGGCCGAGGACTTTGGTCCCATGTTGAGACGAGCGAAGCTCCTAGTGGCGAGACCACCAAAGACGGCAAGGATCTTGTCGATGAGAAGAACAAGTGGTTTCAAGAAGATCAGGGAGTCCTAGCTATCATTCAAAACTCCCTAGATGCACCTATACTTGAAGCTTACTCTTATTGCGAGACAGCAAAAGACTTGTGGGACACTCTCAAGAATGTTTTTGGGAATGTTACAAATGTAAACCGAATTTTTGAGATTAAGAGGGCCATCAACAACCTCAACCAAGAAGACATGGAGTTCACCAAGCACTTTGGGAAGTTTAGGTCCCTTTGGGCTGAACTAGAGATGCTCCGGCCGGCGACTATAGATCCGGCCATTCTGAATGAGAGGCGTGAACAAGATAAGGTGTTCGGCCTTCTCTTGACCTTGAACCCCTCCTACAATGACCTTATCAAGCATATTCTACGGTCGGACAAGCTCCCTAGCCTTGATGATGTCTGTAACCAAATTCAAAAGGAGCATGGCTCCATGGGATTGTTTGGCGGCAAGGGAGAACTTGTGACCGCTAACAAAGCTGAGACGGCATCAGCAAACAAGGGCTACTACAAGCCGGAGGACAAGAACAACCCGCCATTTTGTGAGCATTGTAAGAAGCTTGGTCACTTCAAGAGCCGCTGCTGGATTCTACACCCTCATCTAGCACCACCGCCGGGTACCATCCGAGGTGGACGACCAAACCGCGGAGGACCACCGAGAGCTCATCAAGCAGTAGCCATGGGGGAGTCATCAATCTCTGAGCAACCTCAACAAGTGACCAGTGGAACTGCTCTTGCTGCAGCATCGTCCGAGCTGGTAAGGCGGTCCGACCTTGATGCGCTCATCAAAGCCATCAAAGAGGCCACCGGTAAGGCGTTTCTTGCCTCAAACAAAATTAAACCCCTCATAGTTGATTCTGGTGCATCCCATCACATGATTAGTGATTCTAGGCTAATTAGTGATATTAAACCTGCTAATGGTAATGTGATAATAGCAAATGGTGAGAAAGTACCAGTTAAAGGCATTGGAAACTTGAAACTATTTGATAAGGAGACTAAGGCATTTTATATGCCAAACTTTACTTCTAACTTGCTATCAGTTAAGAGAGCCACTACTGATTTAAATTGTTATGCTATATTTGGTCCTAACAATGTTCATTTTCAGGATATTGAGACAAGTAAGGTTCTTGGTCAAGGAGGATCCAAGGATGACCTCTATGTGCTTGAGGACTTGAACTTATCTTCTAATGTATCTTGTTTTAATTCGGTTATTATGAAACCTAGTGATTCTATTTTACATGCTAGGCTAGGACACCCTCACACAAGAGCTTTATCTTTAATATTTCCTAATGTTTCTTTTCAAAATGATGAGTGTGAGGCTTGTATTCTTGGTAAACATTGCAAGGCTGTTTTTCCTAAATCTATTACTATTTATGAAAAATGTTTTGATTTAATTCATTCTGATGTTTGGACATCTCCTTGCTTATCTAGAGATAATCAAAAATATTTTGTGACTTTTATTGATGAAAAATCAAAATATACTTGGATAACTTTGCTTCCCTCTAAGGATAGAGTTCTTGAGGCCTTTACTAATTTTCAAAATTATGTCACTAACCACTTTCATGCCAAGATTAAAATTTTGAGATCAGATAATGGTGGAGAGTACACAAGCCATGCCTTTAAGCAATATCTAGCCAAACATGGAATTCTTCACCAAACTAGTTGTTCTTACACACCACAACAAAATGGAGTGGCTGAGAGGAAGAATAGGCATCTGATGGAGGTAGCAAGGTCTATGATGTTTCACACAAGGGTTCCAAAGAGGTTTTGGGGAGATGCTGTGCTAGCCGCTTGTTATCTTATTAACCGCACACCAACAAAAATTCTAAAGGATGTGTCTCCATTTGAGGTATTAACTAATGACAAACCTACATTTGATCACTTACGAGTGTTTGGTTGTGTGTGCTATGTTTTGCGACCAGGTGAGCTAAGAGACAAGCTTGATGCAAAGAGTACAAAGGCTATGTTTCTTGGCTATTCTACTACACAAAAGGGGTATAAGTGCTATGAACCTACAACAAGGAGAATTCTAGTATCTCGTGATGTCAAGTTCATGGAGACACACGGCTTTTATGACGAGAAGAATTGGGATGAGCTCCGTAATCTCTCCGACTCTCCATCTGATCGGACGCGCAACCTCCGAGTAATTCTTGAGCGGCTAGGTCTTGAAAATGATAGGATCTCTACCGAGTCAGCCAGACCAACATCACCAGAACAATCTGAGCCATTCACTGAGCCTGATCCTGATATACATGCCGATGACCATACTGAGCAGCATGAGGAGTCACCCGCGGACATCACGGCCGAAACAACCGAGGAGTCGGCCGAACAGCTTGAGGAAATCATAACTCCGGGACGGGCCAACTCCGAAGCTGGGGCTGTAGTTCCTCTTAGGCGCAGCCAACGTATCAAGTATCCTCCTAGTCATTGGAAGAACACCCGTGTGTACTACAACAACATGGCCGTTGCTCATCCGATTCAGGCCGTGTGCACCTTAGCTCATTTTCCGATAGAGCATCAAGTGTTTCTTGGCCATATTGATGAGCATTGGATCCCCAAGACCTATGATGAGGCTAAGCAGCACAAGGTATGGAGAGATGCGGTGGACGCCGAGAATACGGCCATGGTGCAAAATCACACATGGGACGAGGCTGACTTACCCAAGGGCAAGAAGGCTGTCACATCTCGGTATATCTTCACAATCAAATATAAGAGCAATGGGGAGATAGAACGGTATAAGGCACGCCTTGTAGCCCGGGGATTCACGCAAACGTATGGGGAGGACTATCTTGATACGTTTGCTCCGGTGGCCAAACTTCACACTGTTCGAGTGGTTTTCTCTCTTGCCACAAATCTTGATTGGGAGCTATGGCAAATGGATGTGAAGAACGCCTTCCTACAAGGCGAGCTCGAAGATGAAGTGTATATGCGGCCACCACCGGGCCTAGAAGACACCATTGGTCCGGGGAAGGTTCTCAAGCTCAACAAAGCCATCTATGGACTAAAGCAGTCGCCAAGGGCGTGGTACCACAAGCTGAGCACAATCCTCCTTGACAAAGGCTTTCGCAAATCCGAGGCTGATCACACACTATTTACCTCACCAAGCACCAAAGGTATAGTAGTCATCCTAGTGTATGTTGATGATATCATCATCACTGGGAGTGACTCGGTAGGTATTCAAAACACTAAAACCTTCTTGAAATCAGTCTTTGATATTAAGGACCTTGGAGAGTTGAAATATTTTCTTGGGATAGAAATATGTAGATCAAAGGAAGGTTTATTTCTATCACAAAGAAAATATGCTCTTGACTTGTTAAATGAGACAGGAAAATTAGGTTCAAAGGCAGTGGCATCACCTCTTGAAGAGAACTACAAGGCCGGAGGACAGGGGGAGCTTGAGCAGGCACCATACAAGGACGTTGGTCGCTACCGGCGCCTAGTAGGTAAGTTAATCTATTTAACTATAACACGGCCTGATATTTGCTTTGCTGTGAACCAGGTGAGCCAGCACATGAACAATCCAACTGTCCATCATTGGAACATGGTCGACCGAATCCTTAAATACATCAAGGGCTCACCGGGACAAGGCATTTGGATGGGTCGCAACAAGAACACCGAGTTGGTAGGATATTGCGACGCTGACTATGCTGGAGACCGTGGAGACCGTCGCTCCACAACTGGCTATTGCACATTCCTTGGAGGCAACCTGATCACATGGAAGAGCAAGAAACAAAAGGTCGTATCGCTTTCAAGTGCCGAATCCGAGTATAGGGCCATGCGCAAACTCACAACTGAACTAATGTGGCTCAAAGCACTCCTCAAGGATTTAGGAGTGGAAATCACAAGTCCTATCACCATGCATTGTGACAATGAAGCTGCCATTCACATAGCAACCAATTCAGTGTTTCATGAGAGGACCAAACATATTGAGGTGGACTGTCATAAGGTGCGAGAGCAAATCAAGCTTGGAGTTGTCCTACCATGTCACACCGAGAGCAAGGAACAACTCGCTGACATCCTCACCAAAGCTGCAAGTCCCCAAGTGTGCGAATATATTCACTCGAAGCTCGGCCTTATAGACCTCACTCGGCCATGAGTCTTTCACAAGGCACCTACACTCTTTTTCCCTTATGTATAGTTTTTCCCATGAGGTTTTCTATACTAAGGTTTTTAATGAGGTGGGTGCCTAGACTGTCAAGCTTGCCTGATCATCTAAGTCAAGCTTGAGGGGGAGTATGAGTTTGGCACACCACCTTGGCCACCACCGTCCGTACAACCGTACGGACGTCCGTACGATCGACAACCTATGGGCTGACCAAGCCATCTCGTATCTCATAAGCCCAATCCACTAAGGAGAGCTTCCAACGATCTCCCTTCATCGAGATCCTTCTATTATAGCCGTTAGGCAACTTGCAAGTGGGAAGTCAAAGGTTTAGTCACATGTAGGAATAAGGAGATGTCGCTATCTCCCATTAATGTGCACATAGAACCCTAGGAAAGAATATCCTCTTTGTATAGCTCTATATATGGTTTGTAAGTATGTTCTAATTTAAAGCAAGAAAAGAGTTTATTCTCTTTCTCCAACACTCTCTCTCTCAATCGTTCACTCTCCTCACTCTTTACACGATTTCACTCTCTTCCATAATCTCTTGATTACTCTACTCTCAAACTTACACTGTTTACAGCTTCTAAGCAATGTTTTCCTGGTTTTAGACTGTTTTGGGACAGAATAGGTATAGGCTGCTTTTAAACTCTCCACATCTATCTCAAACTCTTATATTTAGTTAGTTACATTGGATTAAGACACATTTTAACCCTAGAAACACTAACATAGCTGTGTACAGCTTCTAAGCAATGTTTTCTTGGTTTTAGCCTGTTTTGAAACAAAATGGGTATAAGTGGCTTTTAAACTCTCCACATCTATCTCAAAGTCTTATAATTAGTTAGTTGCATTGGATTAAGACACATTTTAACCCTAGAAACACTAACAAAGCTGTTTACTGCTTCTAAGCAATGTTTTCTTGGTTTTAGCCTCTATTGGGACAGAATGGGTATAAGTGGCTTTGAAACTCTCCACATCTATCTCAATGTCTTATAATTAGTTAGTTGCATTGGATTAAGACACATTTTAACCCTAGAAACACTAACATAGCTGTTTACAGCTACTAAGCAATGTTTTCTTGCTGTTAGCCTGTTCTGGGACAAAATGGGTATAAGTGGCTTTTAAACTCTCCACATCTATCTCAAAGTCTTATAATTAGTTAGTTGCATTGGATTAAGACACAATTTAACCTCATAAACACTAACATAACTGTTTACAGCTTCTAAGCAATGTTTTCTTGGTTTTAGCCTGTTTTGGGACAAAATGGGTATAACTGGTTTTTAAACTCTCCACATCTATCTCAAAGTCTTATAATTAGTTAGTTGCATTGGATTAAGACACATTTTAACCCCATAAACACTAACATAACTGTTTACAGCTTCTAAGCAATGTTTTCTTGGTTTTAGCCTGTTTTGGGACAAAATGGGTATAAGTGGCTTTTAAACTCTCCACATCTATCTCAAAGTCTTATAATTAGTTAGTTCCATTGGATTAAGACACATTTTAACCCTAGAAACACTAACATAGCTGTTTACAGCTTCTAAGCAATGTTTTCCTGGTTTTAGACTGTTTTGGGACAAAATGGGTATAAGTGGCTTTTAAACTCTCCACATCTATCTCAAAGTCTTATAATTAGTTAGTTGCATTGGATTAAGACACATTTTAACCCCATAAACACTAACATAGCTGTTTACAGCTTCAAAGCAATGTTTTCTTGCTTTTAGCCTGTTTTGGGACAAAATGGGTATAACTGGCTTTTAAACTCTCCATATCTATCTCAAAGTCTTACAATTAGTTAGTTGCATTGGATTAAGACACATTTTAACCCCATAAACACTAACAAAGCTGTTTACAGCTTCTAAGCAATGTTTTCCTGGTTTTAGACTGTTTTGGGACAAAATGGGTATAAGTGGCTTTTAAACTCTCCACATCTATCTCAAAGTCTTATAATTAGTTAGTTGCATTGGATTAAGACACATTTTAACCCCATAAACACTAACATAGCTGTTTACAGCTTCAAAGCAATGTTTTCTTGCTTTTAGCCTGTTTTGGGACAAAATGGGTATAAGTGGCTTTTAAACTCTCCACATCTATCTCAATGTCTTATAATTAGTTAGTTGCATTGGATTAAGACACAATTTAACCCCATAAACACTAACAAAGCTGTTTACTGCTTCTAAGCAATGTTTTCTTGGTTTTAGCCTCTATTGGGACAAAATGGGTATAAGTGGCTTTTAAACTCTCCACATCTATCTGAAACTCTTATAATTAGTTAGTTGCATTGGATTAAGACACATTTTAACCCTAGAAACACTAACAAAGCTGTTTACTGCTTCTAAGCAATGTTTTCTTGGTTTTAGCCTCTATTGGGACAGAATGGGTATAAGTGGCTTTGAAACTCTCCACATCTATCTCAATGTCTTATAATTAGTTAGTTGCATTGGATTAAGACACATTTTAACCCTAGAAACACTAACATAGCTGTTTACAGCTACTAAGCAATGTTTTCTTGCTGTTAGCCTGTTCTGGGACAAAATGGGTATAAGTGGCTTTTAAACTCTCCACATCTATCTCAAAGTCTTATAATTAGTTAGTTGCATTGGATTAAGACACAATTTAACCTCATAAACACTAACATAACTGTTTACAGCTTCTAAGCAATGTTTTCTTGGTTTTAGCCTGTTTTGGGACAAAATGGGTATAACTGGCTTTTAAACTCTCCACATCTATCTCAAAGTCTTATAATTAGTTAGTTGCATTGGATTAAGACACATTTTAACCCCATAAACACTAACATAACTGTTTACTGCTTCTAAGCAATGTTTTCTTGGTTTTATTCTGTTTTGGGACAAAATGGGTATAAGTGGCTTTTAAACTCTCCACATCTATCTCAAACTCTTATATTTAGTTAGTTCCATTGGATTAAGACACATTTTAACCCTAGAAACACTAACATAGCTGTTTACAGCTTCTAAGCAATGTTTTCTTGCTGTTAGCCTGTTTTGGGACAAAATGGGTATAAGTGGCTTTCAAACTCTCCACATCTATCTCAATGTCTTATAATTAGTTAGTTGCATTGGATTAAGACACATTTTAACCCCATAAACACTAACATAGCTGTTTACAGCTTCTAAGCAATGTTTTCTTGGTTTTAGCCTGTTTTGGGACAAAATGGGTATAAGTGGCTTTTAAACTCTCCACATCTATCTCAAAGTCTTATAATTAGTTAGTTCCATTGGATTAAGACACATTTTAACCCTAGAAACACTAACATAGCTGTTTACAGCTTCTAAGCAATGTTTTCCTGGTTTTAGACTGTTTTGGGACAAAATGGGTATAAGTGGCTTTTAAACTCTCCACATCTATCTCAAAGTCTTATAATTAGTTAGTTGCATTGGATTAAGACAAATTTTAACCCCATAAACACTAACATAGCTGTTTACAGCTTCAAAGCAATGTTTTCTTGCTTTTAGCCTGTTTTGGGACAAAATGGGTATAACTGGCTTTTAAACTCTCCATATCTATCTCAAAGTCTTACAATTAGTTAGTTGCATTGGATTAAGACACATTTTAACCCCATAAACACTAACAAAGCTGTTTACAGCTTCTAAGCAATGTTTTCCTGGTTTTAGACTGTTTTGGGACAAAATGGGTATAAGTGGCTTTTAAACTCTCCACATCTATCTCAAAGTCTTATAATTAGTTAGTTGCATTGGATTAAGACACATTTTAACCCCATAAACACTAACATAGCTGTTTACAGCTTCAAAGCAATGTTTTCTTGCTTTTAGCCTGTTTTGGGACAAAATGGGTATAAGTGGCTTTTAAACTCTCCACATCTATCTCAATGTCTTATAATTAGTTAGTTGCATTGGATTAAGACACAATTTAACCCCATAAACACTAACAAAGCTGTTTACTGCTTCTAAGCAATGTTTTCTTGGTTTTAGCCTCTATTGGGACAAAATGGGTATAAGTGGCTTTTAAACTCTCCACATCTATCTGAAACTCTTATAATTAGTTAGTTGCATTGGATTAAGACACATTTTAACCCTAGAAACACTAACAAAGCTGTTTACTGCTTCTAAGCAATGTTTTCTTGGTTTTAGCCTCTATTGGGACAGAATGGGTATAAGTGGCTTTGAAACTCTCCACATCTATCTCAATGTCTTATAATTAGTTAGTTGCATTGGATTAAGACACATTTTAACCCTAGAAACACTAACATAGCTGTTTACAGCTACTAAGCAATGTTTTCTTGCTGTTAGCCTGTTCTGGGACAAAATGGGTATAAGTGGCTTTTAAACTCTCCACATCTATCTCAAAGTCTTATAATTAGTTAGTTGCATTGGATTAAGACACAATTTAACCTCATAAACACTAACATAACTGTTTACAGCTTCTAAGCAATGTTTTCTTGGTTTTAGCCTGTTTTGGGACAAAATGGGTATAACTGGCTTTTAAACTCTCCACATCTATCTCAAAGTCTTATAATTAGTTAGTTGCATTGGATTAAGACACATTTTAACCCCATAAACACTAACATAACTGTTTACAGCTTCTAAGCAATGTTTTCTTGGTTTTAGCCTGTTTTGGGACAAAATGGGTATAAGTGGCTTTTAAACTCTCCACATCTATCTCAAAGTCTTATAATTAGTTAGTTCCATTGGATTAAGACACATTTTAACCCTAGAAACACTAACAAAGCTGTTTACTGCTTCTAAGCAATGTTTTCTTGGTTTTATTCTGTTTTGGGACAAAATGGGTATAAGTGGCTTTTAAACTCTCCACATCTATCTCAAACTCTTATATTTAGTTAGTTCCATTGGATTAAGACACATTTTAACCCTAGAAACACTAACATAGCTGTTTACAGCTTCTAAGCAATGTTTTCTTTGTTGGGATTTATGAGACAAAGCTCATAAGAGAGGGTAGACAAACACTTGGTGAATGAATCCCCCTTTACCCACAACAAACTAACTCATTCTCAAGGGGGAGGAGAGAACATCAACTTGTGATGAACTCCCCATAAACTAGGCTAGATAGAACCCAAATACTAGAGAGTAAGCGGATCCTAACTAGGAGAAGCACTAGTTTGAGACTTATCCTCTTCTAGTATCACAACACTTAGAGTTTGTGTACTTAGGAGAAGGAGGATTAAGAATCAGTAATCTAGGCTAAGTAAAGCAGTAAATAAGAAGAGTTTAGGTGGATTTGAGAAGAGAATAGGCTGCCTTAAGGGCAGCCTCTAACCGCTAATCTCCTAAACACTCTACATTGTTGATATGAACAAGAACACAAGTAGAGAGGGAAAACGGTTTCTCTTAGTATTAGATAATGTTGTGATTGTGTTACATATGAGGTGAAATACAAAGCTTAATATAGGAGAATACAAGGTCATATGACCGTTAGAGAGAAGAAGAGAGTGATGAAAGTGACATTCTCGATTTGGTGTTGGTGAGAGTGACCTTTCCTTCCTTCACCAACCAAGGGCACATGTGATCTTCCCATAAGCCTCTCTCTCTTGTAGGGCCTCGCTTTCCTCCTCTCAAACTCGGCCTCTCTATCTACTGGACCGAGCGCAGGCCTAAGGGCCGAGACCGTACGGACGGGCCTTCTCTTCATTGTACAGACGGGCCTTCTCTTCATCGTACGGACGGGCCTGTACGGACGGGCCTGTACGGACGGGCCTGTACGGACGGGCCTTCTCTTCAATGTGTTCACGGCCTAACTGGCCGCTCACCGGACATGGGTCCGTTCACGGACACGGTACATGGTACCGGACACGGTACATGGTCGCTCACGGACACGGACATGGCCTTACCGGCCTTTACATGGCCTTTCCGGCCTTTCTTCTCTTCTTCCAAGGCTCGGCCTTACCGGCCTCTCCTCTCTCCTCCTTGGTACATTCTAATACTCCCCCGCACGCTTGATCGGTGGGACACCATGGGGACCAAAGATCAAGGGTGGAGTAGTGTAGTCTACCTCATTAAAAACCTCAACAAAGAAAACCTCTTGGGATAAAACTTTGTTAAAGGGAAAAAGAGTATAGCCTCCACTATCCATGATGTCCCTTGACCTTGGTTTAAAAAGAACCAGCTCTCTTCTCTTCATTATTTGAACCGCTACTTCTCCTTAGCCCACCTTGCCTTTGGCACCTTCCTTATGATCTCCATCCTTGCACCTTTAGAATTTCTTTGAGGCTCTCATAGTCTCCTTTACCCTTTAAACAAGTGATAAAGAAGAAAAGTGTAAGTGTATGCTATGAGGAATATCAAAGACAATTTCTATAAGTGTGACAATTTAAGAAAAATCATATGGAAGTGTAAAGACTAGCAATGGAACTAAAAATAATTAGGAATTTAAAGAGAGTAGGGTTTAGAGCACAGCCTTTTGGTGTTTTTATGAATAGGAGGGAGAGAGTGTTGATCATTGTTGCGGTTTGGAATTCCTCCTTGAGACCGCTCCTCTAACCATGGTTTTAAACCCGGTCAGTTTTATCTGTCAGACTGACACATGCCCACTGAATCGGACATAACTTTCGAACGGCTGCTCGGATTGGTATGATTCCACTTCCACTGGCAAGATGACTCTGTGGTCTCGAACTTTAATGAAGAACGCGGAAGCCGAATCGCAGTGGAAGGGTTTCGTCCGAGTCGATCTTTGAGACGCTTCGGCTGAGCTTTAAGTAAAGACTTTTGCTTGTGGCCGAGCAGAATCTGTGAGGTACGGTCTGAAGTCACTTGATCTCCCCCGTAACCTTTACTTGATGATGGGCTGAAACCTCATCACCTCAGTTGAAGCCTTGTGCATCACCGTTCTTGTGCACATCCAATCAACAGTTGAAACCTTGTGCATCACCTTTCCTAAAGACCATTGTGCACATCCGATCAACAACTTGGCACTAACACACATGCTCTTGGACTGATTCATCACCTTCCACCAGCTTAACAAAGACTTGGTGGCCCTTGGTTCTAACTCCAGGCATTGTGCTGCGCTCTTACATGGCTATCTTGTAGCCTTCAACCTCGCCACTTCTTCTCCTTGAGATAGTGAGCGAGCTCCACACAATCTTCAATGCTGAAACTGAAACCAAAAATCAATGGAACAGATTCTAAACAAGAGATTGTTAGAGATTAGAGTATAGAGAATATTACTGAAATTAAATAGAGAATTTAGAGAATTAATAAGAGTATATATGGAGAATAGAAAGTGAGAGTATAAGGGAGAGTATTGGCGGTAGTATAAGATGAATGGAGAGTAGAATAGAGAATCTGCTCAAGAGTTCTTATGGACAGAGTTTAACTCTGTTTTCTTGAGTTGAAAGAAGCTTTGACAGCCAAGAACATCCAAGAAGACAATCTCTTTTGGTGCTTTAATGGCTGAAACACAATGGACCTTATGGAAAATTAGTTTCTCCAAAGGTTTAACAACAAAACTCCTTGTAGAATCACTTAAACAAGTGTTCTTCAAGAGATTAAGGCTTTAGATCCACGAAGATAACATATAGAAGATGTTTTTCGTGGTCCCAAGCAAAGAAGAAACAACAAAAGCCTTTGGAACAGCCTATTGTCCAACGGTTAAAAGAATGCATCTTGGACCAACTTGAATCTATTTGACCAAGCGGGCTCTACATGCTAAAATAGTCTCTCTCTTCCTCAAACTCGAACCTGGACACACCATATGACCAGAAACAAAGCTTTCTCAACCTTGAGAAGAAGAAGAAGTGATTTAGTAATTAAACTTTAAAGGAAATTTAACAAAAGCAAAATTAAACCTTTAAAGGAAAATTAACTAAATCTTAAGAGAATCCTAGGAAAAATCCTAAGGATTTCGTGGCTCTATACAAGCCTAAAAACACGTGAATCCTTACCAAGAACAAGAACAATTTGCTCCTTGGTTCATCACCACCTCAATTTAAACCCAAGCTTTTACCCAATCGGTGAAGCCTAAGGATGAGGTTTTAAAATCGATTTCTTTCACACACTTGGTCTATGAACTCTACAAAGACCCAAGACCAAGCTTACTCAACATTGAGCTGCTAGAGAATCGATTTAACAACAAAAGCAAAATTAAAGTTTTAAAGAAACTAAGCTAAGCGATTTAACACCTAGGCTAGGATTAAAACTTTAATTAAGCTAACTCCTAAGAGAACCAACTTGAGAACGAGTTTGAGTCACCAAGAACAGAGCCTGCTCTGATACCATGTTGGGATTTATGAGACAAAGCTCATAAGAGAGGGTAGACAAACACTTGGTGAATGAATCCCCCTTTACCCACAACAAACTAACTCATTCTCAAGGGGGAGGAGAGAACATCAACTTGTGATGAACTCCCCATAAACTAGGCTAGATAGAACCCAAATACTAGAGAGTAAGCGGATCCTAACTAGGAGAAGCACTAGTTTGAGACTTATCCTCTTCTAGTATCACAACACTTAGAGTTTGTGTACTTAGGAGAAGGAGGATTAAGAATCAGTAATCTAGGCTAAGTAAAGCAGTAAATAAGAAGAGTTTAGGTGGATTTGAGAAGAGAATAGGCTGCCTTAAGGGCAGCCTCTAACCGCTAATCTCCTAAACACTCTACATTGTTGATATGAACAAGAACACAAGTAGAGAGGGAAAACGGTTTCTCTTAGTATTAGATAATGTTGTGATTGTGTTACATATGAGGTGAAATACAAAGCTTAATATAGGAGAATACAAGGTCATATGACCGTTAGAGAGAAGAAGAGAGTGATGAAAGTGACATTCTCGATTTGGTGTTGGTGAGAGTGACCTTTCCTTCCTTCACCAACCAAGTATTAGAATGTACCAAGGAGGAGAGAGGAGAGGTTCAAATCATGAAGAGAAGGGAGCTAGTTCTTTGCAAACCAAGGTCAAGGGACATCATGGATAGTGGAGTCTATACTCTTTTTCCCTTAACAAAGTTTTATCCCAAGAGGTTTTCTTTGTTGAGGTTTTTAATGAGGTAGATGACACTAGTCCACCCTTGATCTTTGGTCCCCATGGTGTCCCACCGATCAAGCGTGCGGGGGAGTATTAGAATGTACCAAGGAGGAGAGAGGAGAGGCCGGAAAGGCCATGTAAAGGCCGGTAAGGCCATGTCCGTGTCCGTGAGCGACCATGTACCGTGTCCGGTACCATGTACCGTGTCCGTGAACGGACCCATGTCCGGTGAGCGGCCAGTTAGGCCGTGAACACATTGAAGAGAAGGCCCGTCCGTACAGGTATTAGAATGTACCAAGGAGGAGAGAGGAGAGGCCGGAAAGGCCATGTAAAGGCCGGTAAGGCCATGTCCGTGTCCGTGAGCGACCATGTACCGTGTCCGGTACCATGTACCGTGTCCGTGAACGGACCCATGTCCGGTGAGCGGCCAGTTAGGCCGTGAACACATTGAAGAGAAGGCCCGTCCGTACAGGCCCGTCCGTACAGGCCCGTCCGTACAGGCCCGTCCGTACTATTAGTATATATGAAGGAGAAGAGAGAGTGAGGCCGGTGAGGCCGAGCTGCACAAGGAAGAAGAGAGTGGCCGGTAAGGCTGCTAGTACAAGAAGTGTGGCCGGTAAGGCCATGAGTGGTGTGGGAGCGGCCAGTAAGGCCGTGAGCACAATAAGAGTGGCCAATAAGGCCATGTGGGCCGTGAGAACAATGAGAGTGGTCAGCAAGGCCATAAGAGCAATGTGAGAAGAATTGTGAAGTAAAGGCCTTATAAGAAGAAGAGGCCCAAGAAGAAGTTAAATGTCTCACAAAGGGAAAACAAGGGAAGGAGCTGTCCCTTTCACCATACACCCACTTGTGCACCAACGGCTATATGTCACTCTCACCTCTCATCTATCTCAAACGGCCATATACATTTGTTCTCCTATATTAAGCATTGTAATCTCTCATTTTGTAATACATCACAACATTATTCAATAAGAGAATCCGATTTCCCCTCTTTTACCTTGTGTTCTTGTTCTAGCTTCAATGTAGATAGTTTAGGGAATCGGTTAGAGGCTGCCCTTAAGGCAGCCTATTCTCTTCCCAAATCTCACCTAAAGTCTTCTTATTTACTCTTTCATATAGCCTAGATTACTGATTCTTAATCCTCCTCTCCTAAGTACACAAACTCTTAGTGTTGTGTTACTAGAACAAGGATAAGTCTCAAACTAGTGCTTCTCCTTGATAGGATCCGCTTACTCTCTAGTATTTGGGTTCTATCTAGCCTAGTTTATGAGGAGTTCATCACAAGTTGATGTTCTCTTCTTCCCCTTGAGAATAAGTTAGTTTGTTGTGGGTAAAGGGGGATTCATTCACCAAGTGTTTGTCTACCCTCTCTTGTGAGCTTTTGTTAGACTTTGTAGAATAAAGAAGAGAATCAAGAGAGTGATGAGAGATGTCGGTAGACAAAGAGAATGAGGAAGAAGAAAAGATTAGGTTATTGTTCCATAAGAATATCGGTTACAATGTAGGCTAATGCCTATTTATATCATGAGAAACTCTAGGGCTACACCCTTTACAATCCGCACAGCTAAGTGATAGGGACAGGAAGAGAGAAGAGACTAATCCCAAGGTTGATAGCGACCCGTCTTAGTCTCCTTAAACCAAACATCACCCGTGACTCTTCTTGCTCCACTTGCGCTTTCCCTCCAACGGCTATCTTGGGAATTCTAGAGTCTTCTAATGGGCTTAGGATGAGCAGGCCTCCTCTCCATTCCTTATCACTAGAAGACTCGGCCATTTCACCACACTTGTACGGACAGCCCATATTCAATACTCGTACGGACGGCCATGGCTGCCTTAGGCTTATTCTTTTGATCAATACTCCCCCTCAAGCTTAGCCTAATGAAATGGCTAAGCTTGGAACCCGTGAAGCAGCACCTCATTAAAAACCTTGACTTAGAAAACCTCATGGGACAAAACCAAGTCGAGGGAAAAAGAGTGTGCTGTCCACGGATTAGAGAAGCTTGATCATGGCCGTGTAATGTCTACAAGTCCAAGTTTGCTATAGATGTGATCACAAACCTTGGAGCTTGCAGACTTGGTGAAGATGTCAGCTAGCTGATCTTGACTCCTTGTGTGGCATGGTAACACCACTCCTTCTTCAATCTTCTCTCTCACCTTGTGGCAATCGCTTTCTATGTGCTTGGTCCTCTCATGAAAGACTGAGTTTGTGGCAATGTGGATGGCCGCTTCATTGTCGCAGTGCATGGTCATGGGCTGCTTTGTCTCGATGCCTAAATCCTTGAGTAGGCCCTTCAGCCATGTCATCTCGTTAGTGAGCTTCCTCATAGCTCTATACTCGGCCTCGGCGCTAGAGCATGAAACCACCTTTTGTTTCTTAGACCTCCATGTAACCAAGTTGCCTCCAACAAACGTGCAGTACCCAGTGGTGGATCTCCTATCCAGCGTGTCGCCATTGTAATCCGCATCACAATAGCCAACGATTTCGGTGTTGTCATTCTTGCCCATCCAAATACCTTGACCCGGACTGCCCTTGAGATAGCTTAGGATCCTCTCGACTTGACTCCATTGGTACTTGCTTGGTGCCTTCATATGTTGGCTAACCTGATTCACAGCATAAGATATGTCAGGTCGTGTGATAGTAAGGTATATCAGCTTACCTACAAGCCGGCGATAGCGTGTGACGTCTAAGAATGGCTCGTCCATTGGTTCCTTAGGTCGGCCTTCCATTGCCCGTAAGCTCTCCCCCTTTCGCTTGAGCTGGTAATCTTCATCAAGGGGCGTAGCAACCGGAGACACACCAAGCTTGCCAGTCTCCTCTAACAAGTCAAGAGTATACTTGCGTTGTGAGAGGAAGAGTCCTTCCGGTGAGCGACAAATCTCAATACCAAGAAAGTATTTGAGTTCCCCAAGGTCCTTGATGTCAAATACCGACTTGAGAGAGTCCTTGGTGTCCTGAATGGCCGCCTTATCATCTCCAGTCACGATGATGTCGTCGACGTATATGAGCACCACCACCCAACCAATAGAGGTGCGACGCGTGAAGAGAGTATGATCAGCCTCCGATCGCGTAAAACCATCAGTCTTGAGAGTGGCGCTTAGTTTGTGGTACCACGCTCGTGGGGACTGCTTAAGGCCATAGATGGCCTTACGTAGCCTCAAGACTTTTCCGGGTGTAACCATGTCTTCAAGGCCGGGAGGAGGCGTCATGTACACTTCTTCATCAAGTTCACCTTGAAGGAAGGCGTTCTTCACATCCATCTGCCATAAGTCCCATGAAAGGTTGACAGCAAGTGACAGCACAACCCGAACCGTATGGAGCTTGGCCACGGGTGCAAAGGTGTCCGTGTAGTCCGCGCCATAGGTTTGGGTGAAGCCACGGGCCACTAACCTGGCTTTATGCCGTTCAATGTCACCATTGCTCAAATATTTTATGGTAAACACCCATTTGGAGCTAACTGCCCGCTTGCCTTGAGGAAGATCCGATTCGTCCCACGTATGATTCCGGATCATGGCGCCAGTTTCATCCTTGACCGCATCTAACCAAACTTGATGTGCCTTGGCTTCATCATATGTCTGCGGGATCCAATTGGCGTCCACTTGGCCGAAGAAAGCTTGGTGATCCGCAGGTAACAGCTCAAGGGAACAAACGGACTGAATGGGATGAGCGACAGCTTGGCTATTGTAATAGACACGCTTGTTCTTCCAAGTGGAGGGATCCGACCGAGGTCTGGTGCTCCGACGCAGGACTGGTGCCGGAAGTGGATCCACGCTAGGCAACACGGTGGACGTACCGTCCGTAGGAGCCGTCTCCGTGTTTTCCTCGGTAGAGGCCGCCGCCGGAGCATGCGTGTCCGTTGTAGGGCCAGGGACGGGAACGCCGGTTATGGGTAGGCCAGTCTCGAGAGATTCACCATCTTGGGCTGAACCATTGTCATTTGCATCTCCTTGGTCAGACCCACCATTGGTAGAAATTTGACTTAGTGTTGGCCGCACGGCACCCGTTGGTGGAGATGGGTTGCCAAGGTGATCAAGAAGGAACCGTAGACTCGAAGCTCGGTCATTAGGTGAGTGAGCGAGATCTTTAAGGCTGTTCCAATCCCTCTTGTCATGGTAGCCCACATGTTCTAGAAACCGGACATCTCGAGAGACATATAGTCGACTTGTGGCCGGATCATAACATTTGTACCCCTTTTGTGTGGTGGAGTAGCCAATGAACATACACTTTGTACTTTTGGCATCCAGCTTACTCCTTTGTTCTCCTGGTACTAACACAAAACAAACACAGCCGAAAACTCGTAAGTGATCAAGAGATGGTTTAAATTTGTTTAGTACTTCAAATGGAGATAAGTCATGAAGAACTCTAGTTGGTGTTCGGTTGATTAGGTAGCATGCAGTCATCACGGCATCACCCCAATATCGTTTAGGAACACTCGAATGGAACATGATTGCCCGCGCCACTTCCATGAGGTGCCGGTTCTTCCTCTCGGCCACACCATTTTGTTGTGGCGTGTAGGGACAACTAGTTTGATGGAGAATGCCATGCTTGGAGAGATGTTCTTTGAACTTGCAACTTGTGTATTCCCCCCCATTATCAGACCTAAGTACCTTAAGTTTAGCATTGAAGTGATTAGTCACATAGTTTTGAAAATTGATAAAGGCATCAAATACTCTATCTTTAGATGGCAACAAGGTAATCCAAGTGTATTTTGATTTTTCATCAATAAAGGTCACAAAATACTTGTTATTATCTCTAGATAGGCATGGTGATGTCCAAACATCTGAGTGAACTAAATCAAAACAATCCTCATAAATAGTAGTTGACTTAGGAAAGATAGACTTGCAATGTTTTCCAAGAATACAAGGTTCACAAGTAGAATTATCAAAAGAAATATTAGGAAACATCAACCCTAAAGCACGTGAATGTGGGTGGCCTAGCCTAGCATGCCACACCATATTCGAATCAACAACAAAACAGGACTTAGTAGAGGATAAATTTGGATCGGTTTTCTCTAGGACATAGAGATCTCCACTCCCTTGCCCTTCTCCAAGAACCTTTCCAGTCTCAATATCCTGAAAATAAACATTGTTAGGACCAAAGATTGCATAACAGTTCAAATCATTTGTGGCCCTCTTAACCGATAGTAAATTGGAGGTAAAGGTAGGCATAAAGAAAGCTTTTGAGGTTTTATCAAATAGTTTCAAGTCCCCTATTCCCTTTACTGGTATCTGTTCTCCATTTGCAATAACAACATTTCCTAAGGCCGGTTTTATGTTGTCAATTAAACTAGGGTTACTAATCATATGATGTGAGGCTCCCGAGTCAATAACAAGCGATTTGCTAGGCCTAGAAGTAAAGAAAGAGATACCAGACTCCTTGAGTGAAGCAATGGAGCGGATGAGAGCCTCAAGGTCTGACTTCCTCACCACATCTCCGTAGGCTGCGGTCATGGCCACCTCATCTCCCTGCTTTGATGATCCGGCTCCTTTATCGCTAACCGCTTCCTTTGAGAGGTTGGCTTTGAACTTGGCCGGCTTGAGGTGAGGATGGAGAACCCAGCACTTGTCTTTCAGATGACCCCGCTTCTTGCAGTGGTCGCACACCAACCACTTCCTCTCCTCTTGCTTGTACGTTCCTTTGTTGGCCGAAGCAAGCTCCCCCTTACCGCTAAACAAATCAAGGGATCCTTGCTCTTTCTGAATTTGGGAGCAAATATCTTCAAAGGAGGGGAGCTTCTCGGCCCTTAGGATGTGCTTCAAGAGATCGTTGAAGGACGGATTCAAGGTAAGTAGGAGTCCGAAGACTTTGTCTTGCTCCTTTCGTTCGTTTAGCACACTTGCCTCAAGTGTACTTGGCCGCAACATGTCAAGCTCGGACCATAGTGCACGGAACTTACCAAGATGCTTAGTGAACTCCACATCATCTTGGTTAAGATCATTTATGGCCTTCTTGACCTCAAAGACTCTAGTCATGTTAGAGACATTACCATACACGCCTTTAAGTGTTTCCCACAGTTCCTTGGCCGTCTCGCAATATGAGTAGGCCTCAAGGATAGGCGTGTCCAGAGAGTTTTGGAGAACAGATAGGACAACTTGGTCTTCTTGGAACCATTTGGCCTTCCTCTCGCTCTCTTCCTCCGCTTCCGCCTCGGAAGCGTCCTCTCCTTTGGGGTTTTTCTTTGGGACATAGTCGGACTCGACATGACTCCAAAGGCCACGACCTCCAAGGGCGGTTCTTGTGGTTCTTGTCCACAGCAAGTAGTTTGTCCCCTTTAGGACAACCGGTGAAACAATGGGCTTGGCGTTTTCCATGGTCGGATTTCTATGGACCGATGGGTAAAGCTTTTACCCGGAGAATAAAAGAGATGTGAGTGAGAAGAAACGAAGATAAGGAGACTAGAGTGTAGAAATGAGTAGGAGAATGAGATTAGACTGTAGAGAATCGAAGAACTTGCTCTGATACCATGTTAGACTTTGTAGAATAAAGAAGAGAATCAAGAGAGTGATGAGAGATGTCGGTAGACAAAGAGAATGAGGAAGAAGAAAAGATTAGGTTATTGTTCCATAAGAATATCGGTTACAATGTAGGCTAATGCCTATTTATATCATGAGAAACTCTAGGGCTACACCCTTTACAATCCGCACAGCTAAGTGATAGGGACAGGAAGAGAGAAGAGACTAATCCCAAGGTTGATAGCGACCCGTCTTAGTCTCCTTAAACCAAACATCACCCGTGACTCTTCTTGCTCCACTTGCGCTTTCCCTCCAACGGCTATCTTGGGAATTCTAGAGTCTTCTAATGGGCTTAGGATGAGCAGGCCTCCTCTCCATTCCTTATCACTAGAAGACTCGGCCATTTCACCACACTTGTACGGACAGCCCATATTCAATACTCGTACGGACGGCCATGGCTGCCTTAGGCTTATTCTTTTGATCAATAGCTTTGTCTCATAAATCCCAACATGGTATCAGAGCAGGTTCTGTTCTTGGTGATTCAAACTCATTCTCAATGTCGTTTTCTTAGGAGTTAGCTTAGTTAAAGTTTTAATCCTAGCTTAGGTGTTAATTCGCTTAGCTTAGTTCTTTAAAGCTTTAATTTTGCTTTTGTTGTTAAATCGATTCTCTAGCAGCTCATTGTTGAGTAAGCTTGGTCTCTTGTCTTGTTAGAATTTGTAGACCAAGTGTGTGAAAGAAATCGATTTTAAAACCTCATCTTTAGGCTTACCGATTTGGTGAAAGCTTGGGTTTAAATGAGGTGGTGATGAACCAAGGAGCAAATCGGTTTTGTTCTTGGTTGAGAAAGCTTTGTTTCTGGCCATATGGTGTGTCCAGATTCGAGTTTGGGGAAGAGAGAGTTCTTGTTTTTAGCATGTATGGCCCGCTTGGTCAAATAGATTCAAGTTGGTCCAAGATGCATTCTTTTAACCAATGGACAAAAGGTTGTTCCAAAGGTGTTTCTTCTTTTATTTGAATTTTGAACATGGAAAGCATCTTCTATATGCTCTTTCGTGATCCTTGAAGGCATTAGACTCTTGGAGAACACCTGTTTAAGTGATTCTACCATGAGAAGTGTCCCAAACCGTTGGAGAAATTAATTTTCCAAACGGTCCATGTGTTTCAGCCATTAAAGCACCAAAGTCTTGTTGAATGTTGGATGCTCTTGGCTGTCAAAGCTTCTGCAAACTCAAGAAAACAGAGTATAACTCTGTCCATAAGAACTCTTGAGCAAATTCCCTATTCTACTCTCCACTCACCTTATACTTCCGCCCATATACTCTACTATACTCTATACTCTTGGTTACTAATTCTCTGGTTACTTATTCTCTAAATTCTATTTTATTTTCAGTAATATTCTATATTCTCTATTCTCTAATCTCTAACAATCTCTTGTTTAGAATCTGTTCCATTGATTTTTGGTTTCAGTTTCAGCATTGAAGATTGTGTGGAGCTCGCTCACTATCTCAAGGAGAAGAAGTGGCGAGGTTGAAGGCTACAAGATAGCCATGTAAGAGCGCAGCACAATGCATGGAGTTAGAACCAAGGGCCACCAAGTCTTTGTTAAGCTGGTGGAAGGTGATGAATCAGTCCAAGAGCATGTGTGTTAGTGCCAAGTTGTTGATCGGATGTGCACAATGGTCTTTAGGAAAGGTGATGCACAAGGTTTCAACTGTTGATTGGATGTGCACAAGAACGGTGATGCACAAGGCTTCAACTGAGGTGATGAGGTTTCAGCCCATCATCAAGTAAAGGTTACGGGGGAGATCAAGTGACTTCAGACCGTACCTCACAGATTCTGCTCGGCCACAAGCAAAAGTCTTTACTTAAAGCTCAGCCGAAGCGTCTCAAAGATCGACTCGGACGAAACCCTTCCACTGCGATTCGGCTTCCGCGTTCTTCATTAAAGTTCGAGACCACAGAGTCATCTTGCCAGTAGAAGTGGAATCATACCAATCCGAGCAGCCGTTCGAAAGTTATGTCCGATTCAGTGGGCATATGTCAGTCTGACGATAAAACTGACCGGGTTAAAACCATGGTTAGAGAAGCGGTCTCAAGGAGGAATTTCAAACCGCATCAGTGTTCAACCCTCTCCTTCCTATCCATCAAAACACCATAAAGGCTGTGCTCTAAACTCTACTCTATTTAAATTTCTTAAATTCATTACCTTAGCTTCATTACTAGTCTTTACTCTTTAATATGTTCTCTTAAATTGTCACACTTTTAGAAATTTTCTTTGATATTCCTCATAGCAAACACTTATTCTTTTCTTCTTTATCACTTGTTTAAGGGGTAAAGGAGACTATGAGAGCCTCAAAGAAACTCTAAAGGCGCAAGGATGGAGATCATAAGGAATGTGCTAAAGGCAAGGTGGGCTAAGGAGTAGGAGCGGTTCAAATCATGAAGAGAAGGGAGCTAGTTCTTTGCAAACCAAGGTCAAGGGACATCATGGATAGTGGAGTCTATACTCTTTTTCCCTTAACAAAGTTTTATCCCAAGAGGTTTTCTTTGTTGAGGTTTTTAATGAGGTAGATGACACTAGTCCACCCTTGATCTTTGGTCCCCATGGTGTCCCACCGATCAAGCGTGCGGGGGAGTATTAGAATGTACCAAGGAGGAGAGAGGAGAGGCCGGAAAGGCCATGTAAAGGCCGGTAAGGCCATGTCCGTGTCCGTGAGCGACCATGTACCGTGTCCGGTACCATGTACCGTGTCCGTGAACGGACCCATGTCCGGTGAGCGGCCAGTTAGGCCGTGAACACATTGAAGAGAAGGCCCGTCCGTACAGGCCCGTCCGTACAGGCCCGTCCGTACAGGCCCGTCCGTACTATTAGTATATATGAAGGAGAAGAGAGAGTGAGGCCGGTGAGGCCGAGCTGCACAAGGAAGAAGAGAGTGGCCGGTAAGGCTGCTAGTACAAGAAGTGTGGCCGGTAAGGCCATGAGTGGTGTGGGAGCGGCCAGTAAGGCCGTGAGCACAATAAGAGTGGCCAATAAGGCCATGTGGGCCGTGAGAACAATGAGAGTGGTCAGCAAGGCCATAAGAGCAATGTGAGAAGAATTGTGAAGTAAAGGCCTTATAAGAAGAAGAGGCCCAAGAAGAAGTTAAATGTCTCACAAAGGGAAAACAAGGGAAGGAGCTGTCCCTTTCACCATACACCCACTTGTGCACCAACGGCTATATGTCACTCTCACCTCTCATCTATCTCAAACGGCCATATACATTTGTTCTCCTATATTAAGCATTGTAATCTCTCATTTTGTAATACATCACAACATTATTCAATAAGAGAATCCGATTTCCCCTCTTTTACCTTGTGTTCTTGTTCTAGCTTCAATGTAGATAGTTTAGGGAATCGGTTAGAGGCTGCCCTTAAGGCAGCCTATTCTCTTCCCAAATCTCACCTAAAGTCTTCTTATTTACTCTTTCATATAGCCTAGATTACTGATTCTTAATCCTCCTCTCCTAAGTACACAAACTCTTAGTGTTGTGTTACTAGAACAAGGATAAGTCTCAAACTAGTGCTTCTCCTTGATAGGATCCGCTTACTCTCTAGTATTTGGGTTCTATCTAGCCTAGTTTATGAGGAGTTCATCACAAGTTGATGTTCTCTTCTTCCCCTTGAGAATAAGTTAGTTTGTTGTGGGTAAAGGGGGATTCATTCACCAAGTGTTTGTCTACCCTCTCTTGTGAGCTTTGTCTCATAAATCCCAACACCAAGGGCACATGTGATCTTCCCATAAGCCTCTCTCTCTTGTAGGGCCTCGCTTTCCTCCTCTCAAACTCGGCCTCTCTATCTACTGGACCGAGCGCAGGCCTAAGGGCCGAGACCGTACGGACGGGCCTTCTCTTCATTGTACAGACGGGCCTTCTCTTCATCGTACGGACGGGCCTGTACGGACGGGCCTGTACGGACGGGCCTGTACGGACGGGCCTTCTCTTCAATGTGTTCACGGCCTAACTGGCCGCTCACCGGACATGGGTCCGTTCACGGACACGGTACATGGTACCGGACACGGTACATGGTCGCTCACGGACACGGACATGGCCTTACCGGCCTTTACATGGCCTTTCCGGCCTTTCTTCTCTTCTTCCAAGGCTCGGCCTTACCGGCCTCTCCTCTCTCCTCCTTGGTACATTCTAATATTCTTGCTGTTAGCCTGTTTTGGGACAAAATGGGTATAAGTGGCTTTCAAACTCTCCACATCTATCTCAATGTCTTATAATTAGTTAGTTGCATTGGATTAAGACACATTTTAACCCCATAAACACTAACATAGCTGTTTACAGCTTCTAAGCAATGTTTTCTTGGTTTTAGCCTGTTTTGGGACAAAATGGGTATAAGTGGCTTTTAAACTCTCCACATCTATCTCAAAGTCTTATAATTAGTTAGTTGCATTGGATTAAGACACATTTTAACCCCAGAAACACTAACAAAGCTGTTTAGTGCTTCTAAGCAATGTCTTCTTGGTTTTAGCCTCTATTGGGACAAAATGGGTATAAGTGGCTTTTAAACTCTCCACATCTATCTCAAACTCTTATAATTAGTTAGTTGCATTGGATTAAGACACATTTTAACCCCATAAACACTAACATAGCTGTTTACAGCTTCAAAGCAATGTTTTCTTGGTTTTAGCCTCCATTGGGACAAAAAGGGTATAAGTGGCTTTTAAACTCTCCACATCTATCTCAATGTCTTATAATTAGTTAGTTGCATTGGATTAAGACACATTTTAACCCCAGAAACACTAACATAGCTGTTTACAGCTTCAAAGCAATGTTTTCTTGGTTTTAGCCTGTTTTGGGACGAAATGGGTATAAGTGGCTTTTAAACTCTCCACATCTATCTCAAAGTCTTATAATTAGTTAGTTCCATTGGATTAAGACACATTTTAACCCTAGAAACACTAACAAAGCTGTTTACTGCTTCTAAGCAATGTTTTCTTGGTTTTATTCTGTTTTGGGACAAAATGGGTATAAGTGGCTTTTAAACTCTCCACATCTATCTCAAACTCTTATATTTAGTTAGTTCCATTGGATTAAGACACATTTTAACCCTAGAAACACTAACATAGCTGTTTACAGCTTCTAAGCAATGTTTTCTTGCTGTTAGCCTGTTTTGGGACAAAATGGGTATAAGTGGCTTTCAAACTCTCCACATCTATCTCAAAGTCTTATAATTAGTTATTTGCATTGGATTAAGACACATTTTAACCCTAGAAACACTAACAAAGCTGTTTACAGCTTCAAAGCAATATTTTCCTGGTTTTAGAATGTTTTGGGACAGAATGGGTATAAGTGGCTTTTAAACTCTCCACATCTATCTCAATGTCTTATAATTAGTTAGTTGCATTGGATTAAGACACATTTTAACCCTAGAAACACTAACAAAGCTGTTTACAGCTTCTAAGCAATGTTTTCCTGGTTTTAGACTGTTTTGGGACAGAATAGGTATAGGCTGCTTTTAAACTCTCCACATCTATCTCAAACTCTTATATTTAGTTAGTTACATTGGATTAAGACACATTTTAACCCTAGAAACACTAACATAGCTGTTTACGGCTTCTAAGCAATGTTTTCTTGGTTTTAGCCTGTTTTGGGACAAAATGGTTATAACTGGCTTTTAAACTCTCCACATCTATCTCAAAGTCTTATAATTAGTTAGTTGCATTGGATTAAGACACATTTTAACCCTAGAAACACTAACAAAGCTGTTTACTGCTTCTAAGCAATGTTTTCTTGGTTTTAGCCTCTATTGGGACAGAATGGGTATAAGTGGCTTTGAAACTCTCCACATCTATCTCAATGTCTTATAATTAGTTAGTTGCATTGGATTAAGACACATTTTAACCCTAGAAACACTAACATAGCTGTTTACAGCTACTAAGCAATGTTTTCTTGCTGTTAGCCTGTTCTGGGACAAAATGGGTATAAGTGGCTTTTAAACTCTCCACATCTATCTCAAAGTCTTATAATTAGTTAGTTGCATTGGATTAAGACACAATTTAACCTCATAAACACTAACATAACTGTTTACAGCTTCTAAGCAATGTTTTCTTGGTTTTAGCCTGTTTTGGGACAAAATGGGTATAACTGGCTTTTAAACTCTCCACATCTATCTCAAAGTCTTATAATTAGTTAGTTGCATTGGATTAAGACACATTTTAACCCCATAAACACTAACATAACTGTTTACAGCTTCTAAGCAATGTTTTCTTGGTTTTAGCCTGTTTTGGGACAAAATGGGTATAAGTGGCTTTTAAACTCTCCACATCTATCTCATGTTGGGATTTCAAGAGAGATGGCTCTTGACAAAGGAGAGACAACTCCCAAGGATTGAATCTCCTTATACCCACAACAAACTAGCTCATTCTCAAGGGGGAAGGAGAGGACATCAACTTGTGATGAACTCCCCACAAACAACCTCAATAGACCCCAAATACTAGATATAAATCGGATCTATGAGGAACAAACAGCCTAGTTTGAGACTTATCCTCTTCTAGTATCACAACACTCAAGTTTGTGTACTTAGGAGAAAGAGGATTAAGAATCAGTAATCTAGGCTATATAAAACAGTAAATAAGGAAGATTTTAGGTGGATTTGAGAAGAGAATAGGCTGCCTTAAGGGCAGCCCCTAAATCGTTTACCCTAATCTCTCTACATTGGTGACATGAACAAGAACACAAGGTAGAGAGAGGAAAAATCGTTTCTCTTCTTTTATTCAATATTATTGTTGTGTTGTTACATATGAGAGTGTATGCAATGTAATATATGAGTACAAAATGTTATATGACCGTTAGAGAGAGAAGAAGGGAGATAGGGACATAAAGTGGTCTTCTCTTGGGCAAGACAATGGTGAAAGGGACAGCTCCTTCCTTCACCAACCAAAGGCCACGTGATTCTTCCTTCCCTTCCTTCCTTGTGCGCTTTTCCCTTCTTCTTCTTCCCATTGGCCTCTCTTTTCTTCTCTTCTTCCCATGGGCCTCTCTCTCTTGTAAGGCCTTGTTTTCCTTCTCTCAAACTCGGCCTTTCTCTTGTGAGGCCCCTTGGACCAAGCGCAGGCCGTACGGACGTAACAGGCCGAGACCGTACGGACGGGCCTGTACGGACGGGCCTGTACGGACGGGCCTGTACGGACGGACCTGTACGGACGGGCATCTTCATGGGCCTTCTCTTCCTGGTGTTCACGGCCTACCTGGCCGCTCACCGGACATGGGTCCGTTCACGGACACGGTACATGGTACCGGACACGGCCTTTACATGGCCTTTCCGGCCTTTCTTCTCTTCTTCCAAGGCTCGGCCTTACCGGCCTTTCTTCTCTTCTTCCAAGGCTCGGCCTTACCGGCCTCTCCTCCTTGGTACATTCTAATACTCCCCCGCACGCTTGATCGGCGGGACACCATGGGGACCAAAGATCAAGAGTGGAGTAGTGTAGTCTACCTCATTAAAAAAAAAACCTCAACAAAGAAAACCTCTTGGGATAAAACTTTGTTAGAGGGAAAAAGAGTATAGCCTTCACTATCCATGATGTCCCTTGACCTTGGTTTATAAGGAACTAGCTCTCTTCTCTTCATGACTTGAACCGCTACTTCTCCTTAGCCCACCTTGCCTTTGGCACCTTCCTTATGATCTCCATCCTTGCACCTTTAGAATTTCTTTGAGGCTCTCATAGTCTCCTTTACCCTTTAAACAAGTGATAAAGAAGAAAAGTGTAAGTGTATGCTATGAGGAATATCAAAGTAAATTTCTATAAGTGTGACAATTTAAGAAAAATCATATGGAAGTGTAAAGACTAGCAATGGAACTAAAAATAATTAGGAATTTAAATAGAGTAGGGTTTAGAGCACAGCCTTTTGGTGTTTTGATGAATAGGAAGGAGAGAGGCTGATCATTGATGCGGTTTGGACCTCTCTTCTTGAGACCGCTACAGACTGATATACGCCCACTGAATCGGGCATAACTTTTGATCGGTTGCTCGGATTGGTATGATTTCACTTTCACTGGCAAGATGACTCTCTGGTCTCGAACTTTGGTGAAGAACGCGGAAGCTGAATCGCAGTGGAAGGGTTTCGTCCGAGTCGATCTTTGAGACGTCTCGGCAAGGACTTGCTTGTTGCCGAGAGTTTGGAACAGGGAATGTGAGGGGCGGCGAGTTTAAGTATAACGTCTATCTCCCCCGTACCATTGACTTGATGATGAGCTGACATCTCATCATTTTCCTTGAAACCTTGTGCTTGACCTCCCTTAAAGTCTTGTGCACATCCGATCAGCACCTTGGCACTAATACACATGTCCTTGGGCTGATTCATCACCTTCCACCAGCTCTCTCCACTAGAACTTCCTCCATAGCTTTATCTCTCTCGGTCAGCCTTAAATAGACCACCTCGCTCAAAAGAGTCTTCTGCTCTCCTCGGATGAGTCTAACCGCCGGAGTTTAATACCCAAAGCTTTATCTCTCTCGGTCAGCTTAATAGGTTACCTCGCTCAAAAGAGTCTTCTGCTCTCCTCGGGTAAACCTGACCGCCGGAGTTTATTACTATGGTGGTGAAACGTGTGGTCTAAGAAGCTTGATGGCCATTGGTTCTAACTCCAAGCATTGTGCTGCGCCTTCTCATGGCTTCTTTGTAGCCTTCAACCTCGCCACTTCTTCTTGAGATAGCAAGTGAGCTCCACACAATCTTCAAGTTTGAAACTGAAACCAAAATTTAATGGGACAGATTCTAAACAAGAGATTGTTAGGGGTTAGAGTATAGAGTGTAGAGTAGAGTATAGAGTGTAAATGGAGAATAAGTAACCAAAGAGAGTATAATAGAGTATATATATAAGAGAATGGGGGGTAGTATAAGATGAGTGGAGAGTAGAATAGAGAATTTGCTCAAGAGTTCTTATGGACAGAGTTATACTCTGTTTTCTTGAGTTTGCAGAAGCTTTGACAGCCAAGAGCATCCAACATTCAACAAGACTTTGGTGCTTTAATGGCTGAAACACATGGACCGTTTGGAAAATTAATTTCTCCAACGGTTTGGACCTAACTCATGGTAGAATCACTTAAACAAAGTGTTCTCCAAGATCTTAAGGCTTTAGATCCACGAAAATAACATATAGAAGATGTTTTTCGTGGTCCCAAGCAAAGAAGAAACAACAAAAGCCTTTGGAACAACCTATTGTCCAACGGTTAAAAGAATGCATCTTTGAACAGCTTTAGTCTAGTTGACCAAGCGGACATGAGATGCGAAAATTAAGATCTCTCTCTTCTTCAAGCTTGGATCTGGACACACCATAGGGCCAGAAACAAAGCTTTCTCAACATTGAGAAGAAGAAGTAGCGATTTAGTAATTAAGCCTTTAAAGGAAATTTAACAAAAGCAAAATTAAACCTTTAGAGGAAAATTAACTAAATCCTAAGAGAGCTAAATCCTAAGAATTTCGTGCCTCATACAAGCACACAAGAACCGTGAATCCTCACCATGAACAACACAATTTGCTCAATGGTTCATCACTTCCCACACATCCCAAAATAAACAAAGCTATTACCAAATCGGTAAAGCTTAAGGATGGGGCTTGTAAAATCGATTTCTTTCCACACACTTGGTCTACAAATTCTAACAAGACAAGAGACCAAGCTTACTCAACAATGAGCTGCTAGAGAATCGATTTAATCAACAAAAGCAAAATTAAAGTTTTAAAGAAACTAAGCTAAGCGATTTAACACCTAGGCTAGGATTAAAACTTTAATTAAGCTAACTCCTAAGAGAACCAACTTGAGAACGAGTTTGAGTCACCAAGAACAGAGCCTGCTCTGATACCATGTTGGGATTTCAAGAGAGATGGCTCTTGACAAAGGAGAGACAACTCCCAAGGATTGAATCTCCTTATACCCACAACAAACTAGCTCATTCTCAAGGGGGAAGGAGAGGACATCAACTTGTGATGAACTCCCCACAAACAACCTCAATAGACCCCAAATACTAGATATAAATCGGATCTATGAGGAACAAACAGCCTAGTTTGAGACTTATCCTCTTCTAGTATCACAACACTCAAGTTTGTGTACTTAGGAGAAAGAGGATTAAGAATCAGTAATCTAGGCTATATAAAACAGTAAATAAGGAAGATTTTAGGTGGATTTGAGAAGAGAATAGGCTGCCTTAAGGGCAGCCCCTAAATCGTTTACCCTAATCTCTCTACATTGGTGACATGAACAAGAACACAAGGTAGAGAGAGGAAAAATTGAAAAATTATTGTTTCTCTTCTTTTATTCAATATTATTGTTGTGTTGTTACATATGAGAGTGTATGCAATGTAATATATGAGTACAAAATGTTATATGACCGTTAGAGAGAGAAGAAGGGAGATAGGGACATAAAGTGGTCTTCTCTTGGGCAAGACAATGGTGAAAGGGACAGCTCCTTCCTTCACCAACCAAAGGCCACGTGATTCTTCCTTCCCTTCCTTCCTTGTGCGCTTTTCCCTTCTTCTTCTTCCCATTGGCCTCTCTTTTCTTCTCTTCTTCCCATGGGCCTCTCTCTCTTGTAAGGCCTTGTTTTCCTTCTCTCAAACTCGGCCTTTCTCTTGTGAGGCCCCTTGGACCAAGCGCAGGCCGTACGGACGTAACAGGCCGAGACCGTACGGACGGGCCTGTACGGACGGGCCTGTACGGACGGGCCTGTACGGACGGACCTGTACGGACGGGCATCTTCATGGGCCTTCTCTTCCTGGTGTTCACGGCCTACCTGGCCGCTCACCGGACATGGGTCCGTTCACGGACACGGTACATGGTACCGGACACGGCCTTTACATGGCCTTTCCGGCCTTTCTTCTCTTCTTCCAAGGCTCGGCCTTACCGGCCTTTCTTCTCTTCTTCCAAGGCTCGGCCTTACCGGCCTCTCCTCCTTGGTACATTCTAATATCTCAAAGTCTTATAATTAGTTAGTTCCATTGGATTAAGACACATTTTAACCCTAGAAACACTAACAAAGCTGTTTACAGCTTCAAAGCAATATTTTCCTGGTTTTAGAATGTTTTGGGACAAAATGGGTATAAGTGGCTTTTAAACTCTCCACATCTATCTCAAAGTCTTATAATTAGTTAGTTGCATTGGATTAAGACACATTTTAACCCCATAAACACTAACATAACTGTTTACAGTTTCTAAGCAATGTTTTCTTGGTTTTAGCCTGTTTTGGGACAAAATGGGTATAAGTGGCTTTTAAACTCTCCACATCTATCTCAAAGTCTTATAATTAGTTAGTTCCATTGGATTAAGACACATTTTAACCCTAGAAACACTAACATAGCTGTTTACAGCTTCTAAGCAATGTTTTCCTGGTTTTAGACTGTTTTGGGACAAAATGGGTATAAGTGGCTTTTAAACTCTCCACATCTATCTCAAAGTCTTATAATTAGTTAGTTGCATTGGATTAAGACACATTTTAACCCCATAAACACTAACATAGCTGTTTACAGCTTCAAAGCAATGTTTTCTTGCTTTTAGCCTGTTTTGGGACAAAATGGGTATAACTGGCTTTTAAACTCTCCATATCTATCTCAAAGTCTTACAATTAGTTAGTTGCATTGGATTAAGACACATTTTAACCCCATAAACACTAACAAAGCTGTTTACAGCTTCTAAGCAATGTTTTCCTGGTTTTAGACTGTTTTGGGACAAAATGGGTATAAGTGGCTTTTAAACTCTCCACATCTATCTCAAAGTCTTATAATTAGTTAGTTGCATTGGATTAAGACACATTTTAACCCCATAAACACTAACATAGCTGTTTACAGCTTCAAAGCAATGTTTTCTTGCTTTTAGCCTGTTTTGGGACAAAATGGGTATAAGTGGCTTTTAAACTCTCCACATCTATCTCAATGTCTTATAATTAGTTAGTTGCATTGGATTAAGACACAATTTAACCCCATAAACACTAACAAAGCTGTTTACTGCTTCTAAGCAATGTTTTCTTGGTTTTAGCCTCTATTGGGACAAAATGGGTATAAGTGGCTTTTAAACTCTCCACATCTATCTGAAACTCTTATAATTAGTTAGTTGCATTGGATTAAGACACATTTTAACCCTAGAAACACTAACAAAGCTGTTTACTGCTTCTAAGCAATGTTTTCTTGGTTTTAGCCTCTATTGGGACAGAATGGGTATAAGTGGCTTTGAAACTCTCCACATCTATCTCAATGTCTTATAATTAGTTAGTTGCATTGGATTAAGACACATTTTAACCCTAGAAACACTAACATAGCTGTTTACAGCTACTAAGCAATGTTTTCTTGCTGTTAGCCTGTTCTGGGACAAAATGGGTATAAGTGGCTTTTAAACTCTCCACATCTATCTCAAAGTCTTATAATTAGTTAGTTGCATTGGATTAAGACACAATTTAACCTCATAAACACTAACATAACTGTTTACAGCTTCTAAGCAATGTTTTCTTGGTTTTAGCCTGTTTTGGGACAAAATGGGTATAACTGGCTTTTAAACTCTCCACATCTATCTCAAAGTCTTATAATTAGTTAGTTGCATTGGATTAAGACACATTTTAACCCCATAAACACTAACATAACTGTTTACAGCTTCTAAGCAATGTTTTCTTGGTTTTAGCCTGTTTTGGGACAAAATGGGTATAAGTGGCTTTTAAACTCTCCACATCTATCTCAAAGTCTTATAATTAGTTAGTTCCATTGGATTAAGACACATTTTATGTTGGGATTTATGAGACAAAGCTCACAAGAGAGGGTAGACAAACACTTGGTGAATGAATCCCCCTTTACCCACAACAAACTAACTCATTCTCAAGGAGGAGGAGAGAACATCAACTTGTGATGAACTCCCCATAAACAAGCTAGATAGAACCCAAATACTAGAGAGTAAGCGGATCCTAACTAGGAGAAGCACTAGTTTGAGACTTATCCTCTTCTAGTATCACAACACTTAGAGTTTGTGTACTTAGGAGAAGGAGGATTAAGAATCAGTAATCTAGGCTAAGTAAAGCAGTAAATAAGAAGAGTTTAGGTGGGATTTGATAAGAGAATAGGCTGCCTTAAGGGCAGCCTCTAACCGCTAATCCTACACCACTCTACATTGTTGATAAGAACAAGAACAAGAGGTGTAGAGAGGGAATCGGTTTCTCTTATTGAATAATGTTGTAGTGTATTACATATGAGAGAATTACAGCTTAATATAGAGAAAACAAAGGCATAGAGCCGTTAGGCACACAAGGGATTCAAAGGAGAGATGAAAGGGACAGCTCCTTGTCTTTGGTTGACTCGCTATGCTTCCCAACCAAAGCCACACGTGATTTCCTTCCCTTCCATGCCTTGTGACCGTTAGATCTCCTTCCCTTATGGCCATTGGATCCTTCTTCCCTTCCTTGTGAGATATTTCCTTCTTCTTGGGCTTCTTCTTCTTATAAGGCCTTTGTTCTTCTTATATTGCACTTATGGCCTTGCTGGCCTCTCTCCTTGCTCTCACGGCCCACATGGCCTTATTGGCCACTCTTATTGTGCTCACGGCCTTACTGGCCGCTCCCACACCACTCATGGCCTTACCGGCCACACTTCTTGTACTAGCAGCCTTACCGGCCACTCTCTTCTTCCTTGTGCAGCTCGGCCTCACCAGCCTCACTCTCTCTTCTCCTTCATATATACTAATAGTACGGACGGGCCTTCTCTTCATCGTACGGACGGGCCTGTACGGACGGGCCTGTACGGACGGGCCTGTACGGACGGGCCTTCTCTTCATCGTGTTCACGGCCTAACTGGCCGCTCACCGGACATGAGTCCGTTCACGGACACGGTACATGGTACCGGACACGGTACATGGTCGCTCACGGACACGGACATGGCCTTACCGGCCTTTACATGGCCTTTCCGGCCTTTCTTCTCTTCTTCCAAGGCTCGGCCTTACCGGCCTCTCCTCTCTCTTCCTCCTTACTCTCTAATACTCCCCCGCACGCTTGATCTGCAGGGCACCATGGGGACCAAAGATCAAGGGTGGACTAGTGTCATCTACCTCATTAAAAACCTCAACAAAGAAAACCTCTTGGGATAAAACTTTGTTAAGGGAAAAAGAGTATAGACTCCACTATCCATGATGTCCCTTGACCTTGGTTTGCAAAGAACTAGCTCCCTTCTCTTCATGATTTGAACCGCTCCTACTCCTTAGCCCACCTTGCCTTTAGCACATTCCTTATGATCTCCATCCTTGCGCCTTTAGAGTTTCTTTGAGGCTCTCATAGTCTCCTTTACCCCTTAAACAAGTGATAAAGAAGAAAAGAATAAGTGTTTGCTATGAGGAATATCAAAGAAAATTTCTAAAAGTGTGACAATTTAAGAGAACATATTAAAGAGTAAAGACTAGTAATGAAGCTAAGGTAATGAATTTAAGAAATTTAAATAGAGTAGAGTTTAGAGCACAGCCTTTATGGTGTTTTGATGGATAGGAAGGAGAGAGTTGATCACAGTTGCGGTTTGGAATTCCTCCTTGAGACCGCTCCTCTAACCATGGTTTTAAACCCGGTCAGTTTTATTTGTCATACTGACACATGCCCACTGAATCGGACATAACTTTCGAACGGCTGCTCGGATTGGTATGATTCCACTTCCACTGGCAAGATGACTCTGTGGTCTCGAACTTTAATGAAGAACGCGGAAGCCGAATCGCAGTGGAAGGGTTTCGTCCGAGTCGATCTTTGAGACGCTTCGGCTGAGCTTTAAGTAAAGACTTTTGCTTGTGGCCGAGCAGAATCTGTGAGGTACGGTCTGAAGTCACTTGATCTCCCCCGTAACCTTTACTTGATGATGGGCTGAAACCTCATCACCTCAGTTGAAGCCTTGTGCATCACCGTTCTTGTGCACATCCAATCAACAGTTGAAACCTTGTGCATCACCTTTCCTAAAGACCATTGTGCACATCCGATCAACAACTTGGCACTAACACACATGCTCTTGGACTGATTCATCACCTTCCACCAGCTTAACAAAGACTTGGTGGCCCTTGGTTCTAACTCCAGGCATTGTGCTGCGCTCTTACATGGCTATCTTGTAGCCTTCAACCTCGCCACTTCTTCTCCTTGAGATAGTGAGCGAGCTCCACACAATCTTCAATGCTGAAACTGAAACCAAAAATCAATGGAACAGATTCTAAACAAGAGATTGTTAGAGATTAGAGTATAGAGAATAATACTGAAAAATAAAATAGAATTTAGAGAATAAGTAAGAGTATAAATAGAGAACAGAGAATCAGTAACCAAGAGTATAGAAAGTGAGAGTATAAGGGAGAGTATTGGCGGTAGTATAAGATGAATGGAGAGTAGAGTAGAGCTCAAGAGTTCCTATGGACAGAGTTAGACTCTGTTTTCTTGAGTTTGCAGAAGCTTTGACAGCCAAGAGCATCCAACATTCAACAAGACTTTGGTGCTTTAATGGCTGAAACACATGGACCTTATGGAAAATTAGTTTCTCCAAAGGTTTAACAACAAAACTCCTTGTAGAATCACTTAAACAAGTGTTCTTCAAGAGATTAAGGCTTTAGATCCACGAAGATAACATATAGAAGATGTTTTTCGTGGTCCCAAGCAAAGAAGAAACAACAAAAGCCTTTGGAACAGCCTATTGTCCAACGGTTAAAAGAATGCATCTTTGAACAGCTTTAGTCTAGTTGACCAAGCGGACATGAGATGCGAAAATTAAGATCTCTCTCTTCTTCAAGCTTGAATCTGGACACACCATAGGGCCAGAAACAAAGCTTTCTCAACATTGAGAAGAAGAAGTAGCGATTTAGTAATTAAGCCTTTAAAGGAAATTTAACAAAAGCAAAATCAAACCTTTAGAGGAAAATTAACTAAATCCTAAGAGAGCTAAATCCTAAGAATTTCGTGGCTCATACAAGCACACAAGAACCGTGAATCCTCACCATGAACAACACAATTTGCTCAATGGTTCATCACTTCCCACACATCCCAAAATAAACAAAGCTATTACCAAATCGGTAAAGCTTAAGGATGGGGCTTGTAAAATCGATTTCTTTCCACACACTTGGTCTACAAATTCTAACAAGACAAGAGACCAAGCTTACTCAACAATGAGCTGCTAGAGAATCGATTTAATCAACAAAAGCAAAATTAAAGCTTTAAAGAAACTAAGCTAAGCGATTTAACACCTAAGCAAAGTCTAAAACTTTAACTAAGCTAACTCCTAAGAAAAACGACTTTGAGAATGAGTTTAAATCACCAAGAACAGAACCTGCTCTGATACCATGTTGGGATTTATGAGACAAAGCTCACAAGAGAGGGTAGACAAACACTTGGTGAATGAATCCCCCTTTACCCACAACAAACTAACTCATTCTCAAGGAGGAGGAGAGAACATCAACTTGTGATGAACTCCCCATAAACAAGCTAGATAGAACCCAAATACTAGAGAGTAAGCGGATCCTAACTAGGAGAAGCACTAGTTTGAGACTTATCCTCTTCTAGTATCACAACACTTAGAGTTTGTGTACTTAGGAGAAGGAGGATTAAGAATCAGTAATCTAGGCTAAGTAAAGCAGTAAATAAGAAGAGTTTAGGTGGGATTTGATAAGAGAATAGGCTGCCTTAAGGGCAGCCTCTAACCGCTAATCCTACACCACTCTACATTGTTGATAAGAACAAGAACAAGAGGTGTAGAGAGGGAATCGGTTTCTCTTATTGAATAATGTTGTAGTGTATTACATATGAGAGAATTACAGCTTAATATAGAGAAAACAAAGGCATAGAGCCGTTAGGCACACAAGGGATTCAAAGGAGAGATGAAAGGGACAGCTCCTTGTCTTTGGTTGACTCGCTATGCTTCCCAACCAAAGCCACACGTGATTTCCTTCCCTTCCATGCCTTGTGACCGTTAGATCTCCTTCCCTTATGGCCATTGGATCCTTCTTCCCTTCCTTGTGAGATATTTCCTTCTTCTTGGGCTTCTTCTTCTTATAAGGCCTTTGTTCTTCTTATATTGCACTTATGGCCTTGCTGGCCTCTCTCCTTGCTCTCACGGCCCACATGGCCTTATTGGCCACTCTTATTGTGCTCACGGCCTTACTGGCCGCTCCCACACCACTCATGGCCTTACCGGCCACACTTCTTGTACTAGCAGCCTTACCGGCCACTCTCTTCTTCCTTGTGCAGCTCGGCCTCACCGGCCTCACTCTCTCTTCTCCTTCATATATACTAATAGTACGGACGGGCCTTCTCTTCATCGTACGGACGGGCCTGTACGGACGGGCCTGTACGGACGGGCCTGTACGGACGGGCCTTCTCTTCATCGTGTTCACGGCCTAACTGGCCGCTCACCGGACATGAGTCCGTTCACGGACACGGTACATGGTACCGGACACGGTACATGGTCGCTCACGGACACGGACATGGCCTTACCGGCCTTTACATGGCCTTTCCGGCCTTTCTTCTCTTCTTCCAAGGCTCGGCCTTACCGGCCTCTCCTCTCTCTTCCTCCTTACTCTCTAATATTTTAACCCTAGAAACACTAACAAAGCTGTTTACAGCTACTAAGCAATGTTTTCTTGTTGTTAGCCTGTTCTGGGACAAAATGGGTATAAGTGGCTTTTAAACTCTCCACATCTATCTCAAAGTCTTATAATTAGTTAGTTGCATTGGATTAAGACACATTTTAACCCCATAAACACTAACATAACTGTTTACAGCTTCTAAGCAATGTTTTCTTGGTTTTAGCCTGTTTTGGGACAAAATGGGTATACGTGGCTTTTAAACTCTCCACATCTATCTCAAAGTCTTATAATTAGTTAGTTGCATTGGATTAAGACACATTTTAACCCCATAAACACTAACATAGCTGTTTACAGCTTCAAAGCAATGTTTCCTTGCTTTTAGCCTGTTTTGGGACAAAATGGGTATAAGTGGCTTTTAAACTCTCCACATCTATCTCAATGTCTTATAATTAGTTAGTTGCATTGGATTAAGACACAATTTAACCCCATAAACACTAACAAAGCTGTTTACTGCTTCTAAGCAATGTTTTCTTGGTTTTAGCCTCTATTGGGACAAAATGGGTATAAGTGGCTTTTAAACTCTCCACATCTATCTGAAACTCTTATAATTAGTTAGTTGCATTGGATTAAGACACATTTTAACCCTAGAAACACTAACAAAGCTGTTTACTGCTTCTAAGCAATGTTTTCTTGGTTTTAGCCTCTATTGGGACAGAATGGGTATAAGTGGCTTTGAAACTCTCCACATCTATCTCAATGTCTTATAATTAGTTAGTTGCATTGGATTAAGACACATTTTAACCCTAGAAACACTAACATAGCTGTTTACAGCTACTAAGCAATGTTTTCTTGCTGTTAGCCTGTTCTGGGACAAAATGGGTATAAGTGGCTTTTAAACTCTCCACATCTATCTCAAAGTCTTATAATTAGTTAGTTTCATTGGCTTAAGACACAATTTAACCTAATAAACACTAACATAACTGTTTACAGCTTCTAAGCAATGTTTTCTTGGTTTTAGCCTGTTTTGGGACAAAATGGGTATAACTGGCTTTTAAACTCTCCACATCTATCTCAAAGTCTTATAATTAGTTAGTTGCATTGGATTAAGACACATTTTAACCCCATAAACACTAACATAACTGTTTACAGCTTCTAAGCAATGTTTTCTTGGTTTTAGCCTGTTTTGGGACAAAATGGGTATAAGTGGCTTTTAAACTCTCCACATCTATCTCAAAGTCTTATAATTAGTTAGTTCCATTGGATTAAGACACATTTTAACCCTAGAAACACTAACAAAGCTGTTTACAGCTACTAAGCAATGTTTTCTTGTTGTTAGCCTGTTCTGGGACAAAATGGGTATAAGTGGCTTTTAAACTCTCCACATCTATCTCAAAGTCTTATAATTAGTTAGTTGCATTGGATTAAGACACATTTTAACCCCATAAACACTAACATAACTGTTTACAGCTTCTAAGCAATGTTTTCTTGGTTTTAGCCTGTTTTGGGACAAAATGGGTATAAGTGGCTTTTAAACTCTCCACATCTATCTCAAAGTCTTATAATTAGTTAGTTCCATTGGATTAAGACACATTTTAACCCTAGAAACACTAACATAGCTGTTTACAGCTTCTAAGCAATGTTTTCCTGGTTTTAGACTGTTTTGGGACAAAATGGGTATAAGTGGCTTTTAAACTCTCCACATCTATCTCAAAGTCTTATAATTAGTTAGTTGCATTGGATTAAGACACATTTTAACCCCATAAACACTAACATAGCTGTTTACAGCTTCAAAGCAATGTTTTCTTGCTTTTAGCCTGTTTTGGGACAAAATGGGTATAACTGGCTTTTAAACTCTCCATATCTATCTCAAAGTCTTACAATTAGTTAGTTGCATTGGATTAAGACACATTTTAACCCCATAAACACTAACAAAGCTGTTTACAGCTTCTAAGCAATGTTTTCCTGGTTTTAGACTGTTTTGGGACAAAATGGGTATAAGTGGCTTTTAAACTCTCCACATCTATCTCAAAGTCTTATAATTAGTTAGTTGCATTGGATTAAGACACATTTTAACCCCATAAACACTAACATAGCTGTTTACAGCTTCAAAGCAATGTTTTCTTGCTTTTAGCCTGTTTTGGGACAAAATGGGTATAAGTGGCTTTTAAACTCTCCACATCTATCTCAAACTCTTATAATTAGTTAGTTGCATTGGATTAAGACACATTTTAACCCCATAAACACTAACATAACTGTTTACAGCTTCAGAGCAATGTTTTCTTGCTTTTAGCCTGTTTTGGGACAAAATGGGTATAAGTGGCTTTCAAACTCTCCACATCTATCTCAAAGTCTTATAATTAGTTAGTTGCATTGGATTAAGACACATTTTAACCCCATAAACACTAACATAACTGTTTACAGCTTCTAAGCAATGTTTTCTTGGTTTTAGCCTGTTTTGGGACAAAATGGGTATAAGTGGCTTTTAAACTCTCCACATCTATCTCAAAGTCTTATAATTAGTTAGTTGCATTGGATTAAGACACAATTTAACCCCATAAACACTAACAAAGCTGTTTACTGCTTCTAAGCAATGTTTTCTTGGTTTTAGCCTCTATTGGGACAAAATGGGTATAAGTGGCTTTTAAACTCTCCACATCTATTCAAACTCTTATAATTAGTTAGTTGCATTGGATTAAGACACATTTTAACCCCATAAACACTAACATAGCTGTTTACAGCTTCAAAGCAATGTTTTCTTGCTTTTAAAAGCCACTTATACAACAATCCATACGTTCTTCAACAAAACACAGGAAATAATATATGAGAATATATTATAGATTGTTGTATAAGTATAGCTGAAAACAAGTTTATAAATAAAATGATTAACTTAAAATAAAGACAAGAGGGATGATTAAAACTTACTTTATTTAAACTTGATTTAAATACAAGAGTAAAGGTACAAACTTTGAAAACAAACTTATGAAAACTAGAGAGTAAGATGTATAGGGAGTTTGTGAATGATCGCTAAAAAAACATTCTGCCCCCTCTTACTACTCTCACTTCCTTATTTATACAAAGCTGTATGAAGTTGCATGAAGTTGCATAAATTGTTGTAGACGTGTCCTATTTTTGAGATTGCGATAGATGAGTAATCCTTTATTGATTGAAGTCTTTGTCTTGTTATAGTCTTGAAGTCTTCATTTCTTGGTCTTGAAGTCTTGTATTGATAGTTGAGCTGTTGCATAATTGAGTTTTTGTCTTCATCTTGTCTTGAAAATTGGAGTCTTGATGGAGTCGGTGGAAGAGGTTGCTTCTTTCTTCTACAAAATTATATACTAAATATATATATGTAGTTATATTACAAGCATGATAAAAATATTTAAAAGAGCTGTAGTAGCATACTTTCACGTTTTTTTTTTTTTTTTTTTTATTTATTTATTTATTTATTTATTTATTTTTATTTTTATTTTTTTTTTTTATTTTTTTTATATAAAGATGTTTTAAAATGGATCGATGTCTTGCGTATTGTTGTCTTGCGTTACATCGTCTTCATCGTCTGAGGAGGATATTTGCATCGCAATTGTCTCGAGGAGTTTCTTGAGTTTTTCTTTGCCTTTACTTTTCTTGGATCCGGAGGACGAAGTTGTTAATTCTGTAGGACTTGGTGGTTTGCGGGGCGAAGTTTTCGTTTGAATAGGTGGTAATGGTCGGGATACTGTAGCTATGGATTGCTTAATTTGTTGATGTGTCTGGATCCATTTCTCCAAGTTGGATAAAGAGCAGCGGTCGAGGTTGTACTTGTCCCACCATTTGATTCTGAATTCTCGGACTAGTGAATATGGCATCTCCGGTAAGATGGGTAGAAGGTTATAGTGCCAAGATAGTATCCAGGGTATTCCCATATCTATGTGGAAGGCTATCTTTGGTAGAGGGCCGATGAGTTGGTACTTTTCGTGTTTAGTGTAGTAGGGTAGTGAAACCTTGGGTATTTGGGGAGGATATATGTCATCAGTTGGGCCACACCAGTACCACCATTCGTAGAACCATCCTGGTATTGTCTTGGGGCAATGAAAGTCGAAGGAGAGGAACCAGGAGTGATCATAGGTTCGTAAGTAAAAGGTGTGGAGAAAGGCTTTCTGGTAATCTATGTAGGTAAATCTTGGAATATGGAACCCCGGGATGGAGAATTCTTTTGCAGTGTGCAGGTTTATGAATCCGAGATCTTGGGGATTGCATACTTTGAGAATTTTGCAGGTGGAGTAGGAAATGAGGTTTGGGTCATTCTTGTCGGTATGGTGGGTTATTTCTACTGATTTGGTGTCTACGAGAATGAATTCGTAGAATGTGCGGTTTTTGGTAAGGTTGTCAGTAAGATATTGGCTTTCTTCGTAAAATATGCGGTTGGTATATTGGGTTAGGTCTTTAAGGGATATTGGTTTGGTGAATGAGGTTGTAATAAGGTGTTGGCGTTGTGGTTTAAGGAAGTAGGACGATTTTTGGTCTACGGTTTTTTGTGAGGTGGATGGATTGGATATTTTTTGTGGCTGGGTGTTGACGGCTTTTGCATAGGATAGAGGAGGAAATTCCGCCAATGGAGAGAATTGGTTGCTAGTGGTTAATTGCTTTCCTTGTAAATGTGGTTGATTCTTGACGTAGTCTGATGCACTCATTGGTTTCTTTTGTGTTTCACTCATTTTGGTGATCCTGAGATTTTCCCTATAAATACCCCCTTGTTAGAAAATCAGGTAAAGAATTATTTTCTCCTTTTATATATTGTATATCGAAATTAAAAAAAGATAAAATAGCTTGCCATCTAGCAAATATTTGTTTAGAAACTAAGTTTTTAACATCCTTTTGTAAAATCTCTTTGGCCGATTTGCAGTCGACACGTAGTAAAAACTTTTTGTTTATTAAATCATCTTGAAATTTAGAAATACAATTTACTATAGATAAAACTTCCTTTTTAACTGTAGAGTAATTCTTTTGTGGTCCAAGCCAAACTCCTGAGTGGAAACGGACTATAGACTCTTGGGTAGACTCTGGCATTTTCTGTTTAAGGATCCCCCCATAACCTATTTCTGATGCATCTGTTTCTACTATCATGAATGCATTGGAGTGTGGGATGACTAGACATGGTAGTGTTATAACCTTTTTCTTGATATCCTGGACTAGTCTAGTATGCAGACTTGACCATGGTATGGGGTTCTTTTGTAATCTTTGAAATAATGGTTGTATAGTTTTTCGAAGATTAGGTAGAAAATCAGATATGTAGTTTAAGCAACCTAAAAATCTTTGTAATTGGGATTTCTCTTTTATTTCATCGGGAAATTTATTTGCAAATTCTATAGATCTAGATATAGGTGTTATAGTACCTTGATAGATGTTGTGGCCTAAAAAACGTATTTTTGTTTGAAATATTTGCATCTTTTTTGCGGATACTACTAATCCATGCTTTTTAACAATGTTTAAAAAGGTGTATAGATGTTTAAAGTGTTGGTCGATAGATTTTGAATATATTAACACATCATCTATGTATACAATAGAGAAGGTGGAGTAAGGGTTAAATATTTCGTTCATTATATTTTGAAATTCGGATGGTGCGTTTTTTAAACCGAAAGGCATAACATTCCATTCATAATGCCCAAAAGGCACTGTGAATGCTGTTTTATATTTATCCTTCTCGGCAATTTGTATTTGCCAAAATCCACTTTTCATGTCAAATTTAGAGAATATACAGGCGTCATATAATCGTTTTAATAGATCTCTTTTGTTTGGTATTGGGTATCTTATCCATTGTATTACATTGTTTAAGGGTTTATAGTTGATTACTAAGCGTGGTACTCCTCTTTCTTTTTCAGCTTGGTTGTTTACATAAAATGCAGAACAACTCCAAGGAGATTTAGATTTTCTTATTAAGTTTTTATCTAGTAATTCTTGTATTTCTTTTTTGCAATGTTCTAGAAGTTCTTGATTCATTTGAATGGGTCTAGCTTTAGTTGGAATATTTTTTTCATTAAAATCTTTTTCATAGGGTATTTCAACAATATGTTCTTTTCATAGAATTTTGTAGGAACTATTCCTTCTCTAATACAATTATAGTCTGCTCCTGTATCTAGAAGTGCTATTGTGTCTAGTTTAAAATCATACCCTATGTGTAATGTGATTTTTGTATACCATTTTTGATAGTTTATTTTGTTTATTATCTGGATATATTCTTCTTCTTCTTTTATTTGTTTATGGTTTTCAGGGTTACTTGTGGAGGGTTGGTCCATTGTTGTGGGTGGAGATTCATGGAGTTTTGGTTCTATAAGGGCTAATCTAGCGTCTACTTGCAATTGGTGAAGTTGATGTTGGTGAACTATTTGTTGTAATTCTTTTATTTGTATTTTTAAATTTTTAACTTCTCCTTGTAACTCACCAGTAGTTACTTGTTTAAATAGTGTTGGAGAGGGATATTTTTCTATTATTTTGTTAAGACTAAAAGGTTGTGGAGTTAATAATTGATTTTCTCGTTGCACTAGATCTTTTAATTTTAATAAATATTCTTTTTTTGTTTCTTGATCATCTATTTTATCTATAATATCTATTAAAAATTGTTTATCAATGTCTTTTGTAATTACGTTTATTGTTTTACAATTGCATATTCCCTCTGAGATATTTTCAGAATTTTGAGAGGATGTGTCACTTTCATCTTCTATAATGTCTAGAGAAGGGTCGCTACTGAGTTCTTCTGAATTTTCAGTTTCTGAAAGAAGTAATTTTTCTAATTTTTCTCTAATGTCTTGTTGATCGTGAAATATTTCATTGATTTTTCTTTTCATTTTACAATCTGTGGATTTATGTCCTGGCCTTTTACAGTTCCAGCATATAATTCTTTCTTTTCTAGATGGTTTTTCGTTGGTGTTTTTGTTTCTTGTATAGTATGAGTTTGAAAATTTCTTTGTAAATCTTTTCTTTTTATTATAAGTTTGTGGATAAAAAGGTTTATTTTGTTTGCGTAGTTTTCGTCTTTCCCTAGAAGATGGAGTGAGACGGTTGTAACCATATTGTTCACAAAATGAACCCATAGTTTCTCCAAATTTAAATTTGTTACTTTGTTGTTTATCTTTGTGTTCTTGACATATTTGTAGTCCTTCCTTTTTAATAAAGGCAAACAATTGACCATAGGTTATTGTATCTCATGGTATTGGCTGTCCTCCAGAATAGTCTTTTAGTTTATTAATTAATCGTTCTGCGAAAAATGATGGTAATCCTGCGATGAACCGTTCTTTCCAGAAGGGTTGGTTGCAGTCGTGTCTTTGAAATATGTTGGTTATAAATATATCTTTATACCATTTAAAGTCCCCTAGAGTTGGACATCTAAGATTTGTTAAAATAAGTTTTTTACTTGTTAGTTCTTCCGAAGGGTTTCCTACAAAGTGCATGGTCATGGTGTGGAGTAATACTTCTACAGCGTTTTGAACTTGGTCTTCTTCATAAAAACCATCTTCTCCTTCTACTCTTCTAGTTTCAGTATGGTTTAGAATAGAATTTTGAGTTTCTACGCCTAAAGCATTGTCCCACCAAAATTTTAAGGCTCCATTGAAGCCCGAGATTAGCATGACACATGCTTGGTGGTCTGACATTCCTTTAGCTTTATAGGATAGGGTTGCCATCCCCATTTCTTGAAATAAATTCATCATTTCATATTCGGATCTACCATCTATATTCCATTCATATATGCCTTCTCCGTTGTAAAAGTTTGTTGAGGGAAATTTATGATGTTCTTCAAATAGTAAGTCGGGTGGTGAGTGCCTTGGGTAATATGGTTTTTTGGATGGTTGGAAGTTCCTTTTTATTCTATTTATTTCTATGTCGGTTTCAGATTGAATATCTTCATCAATATTATTTATTCCCTTAGCTTTGTCTAGTCTGTCTAGTCTACTTGAGATTGATTTTAAAATCTCATTTTCTGGAAATTTAATAGGTTTTGTTAATGGTTTGAAGAGAGGTGGTGAGATTGCAGTGAAGGGTGGTGATAATGGCTGATAGTTTGTTGTTATGTTTTTCTCGTCTTTTTCTAGTTTGTTATCAAGGTTATCTATTTGTCGTGAAATAGTATGTAATATTTGACTTTGAGTAATTATTTTGTTCATATACTATTTTAAGGTCAGCCATATATATTGAGTCTTTATCATCTCGGTTTGCCCCCGTTCTAAAAGGTGTAGCTATTACTTGTCTTTGGGGAGTGTGAATTTTTATATCTTTCAAAGGTGGATGGACTGATTTGTGTATTTCTCCGTTAGTCATTTCCCATGTGTGATATAATGTGGAACTAGTGTTTATTGATTCATTTTTATATGGGTAGCATATGTCATTTTCTAAAGCGTATGTTTCAAACCATGTGAAAAATGGAATGTTTACTTCTATTTTTTCCATGTAGTTATACCATATTTCTCTAAAAGCTGTTAGTTTTTCTTTATTAAAAGCTTGAAAGTACCATTTTCTTTTATCTCCGTTTTTATCTGATAAAAATTCTTCTTTAAGGTAATCTTTGTCTATTGTAAATGTTTTTATGATAACATTTATTGATTTAAAATCTGAAGCTGTTGGGGAAGTAGGAAAGTTAGACGATCCCACTTCTGATTGTTGAACTGGTTCAGCTATTGGTGCTTGAAAAATAATAGGTTTTTTCCCTTGGCTTTTTGTTAAAGTTTGTTCTACACTTTCTTCTGATTCAGTGCTGGCTTGGCCAGTTCTGTACTCAGAGAAAGATGAACGTGGGTAGAATGAACTAAATTTTAATGATGGTGGATCTCTGAAAGAACCAAAGTTTAATAATATTTTTCCATCATATTGTTCTGTTATACTTGTAATAGTTCTTTGTTCAAAGTTTCTTGGTGGTTGAGTAATATTAATTTTCCATTGATCAGGAATTGTAATTTCTGTCCATTTTAATTGTTTAGGTGTGTATGTAGAGGTTGGTGTGTCTTTACCATGTGCAGCCAATATTGTTGTTTCGCCTTTATCATCTTGCAATAAACATCGTGGGTTGAACTCAGATGTAGATTGCTTAAAGTAAATTCGATACAACAACAAATAGCCATGTCTTTCTTGCTGAAATTTAATTTCAGGCAAGTGTACGTTTAAAACTAAAGTATTAAATATTGTAGGGTCATGTAAGCTCACTTGAAAATTTGGTGCACAATTAAAGTATATAGCTCCGTTACATAAGTTTGACTGTACTGCTCCTAATAAGGAGTCTTCAAATTTTAAAAGTGTTTTATCTCTTAATAACATGAGTATTGGAGAATCAATCCCTGTTCTAGATAAAGGTTTAATTGCTATTTGTATTAGACCAAAATGAATATAATTAAAGTTTTTTCTTTTATAGTTTTCTAAAGCCATAGAAGAAAGTAGTTTAATTTCTTCAAATTCATTTTGTAATGATAAAGTTTGTTCATGTTCTTTGATTGAATATGCAGTTTTAAAATCAAAAGTTCCTATTTGATATATATTTTGTGGATTAACATGCGGTAGATGATCTTTTGATATTTCTTGATTAAAGGTTGTAATTTTTGACATAATTTCTCTTGAATTAATTGTTTTTTGAGATGTAGAAGATGATGCATGCTTAGACTTAAATAACTTCCTAACCTTAGATGCCATGTTTAAAGTATCCTTAAACTGATGCTAAAAATGCAAACTAACCGATCTTATCGATGGCGTCTGACGCATGGGCTTACCAACGGACTCACTGCCTCCTGGTCTTACAGCCTGGAACACCTATGCTATCAACGTTTTTGACAAGGTACTGGTAGCTCGGATTCTAACACTATGTTTGTGAATGATCGCTAAAAACACTCTGCCCCCTCTTACTACTCTCACTTCCTTATTTATACAAAGCTGTATGAAGTTGCATGAAGTTGCATAAATTGTTGTAGACGTGTCCTATTTTTGAGATTGCGATAGATGAGTAATCCTTTATTGATTGAAGTCTTTGTCTTGTTATAGTCTTGAAGTCTTCATTTCTTGGTCTTGAAGTCTTGTATTGATAGTTGAGCTGTTGCATAATTGAGTTTTTGTCTTCATCTTGTCTTGAAAATTGGAGTCTTGATGGAGTCGGTGGAAGAGGTTGCTTCTTTCTTCTACAAAATTATATACTAAATATATATATGTAGTTATATTACAAGCATGATAAAAATATTTAAAAGAGCTGTAGTAGCATACTTTCACGTTTTTTTTTTTTTTTTTTTTTTTTTTTTTTTTATATAAAGATGTTTTAAAATGGATCGATGTCTTGCGTATTGTTGTCTTGCGTTACATCGTCTTCATCGTCTGAGGAGGATATTTGCATCGCAATTGTCTCGAGGAGTTTCTTGAGTTTTTCTTTGCCTTTACTTTTCTTGGATCCGGAGGACGAAGTTGTTGATTCTGTAGGACTTGGTGGTTTGCGGGGCGAAGTTTTCGTTTGAATAGGTGGTAATGGTCGGGATACTGTAGCTATGGATTGCTTAATTTGTTGATGTGTCTGGATCCATTTCTCCAAGTTGGATAAAGAGCAGCGGTCGAGGTTGTACTTGTCCCACCATTTGATTCTGAATTCTCGGACTAGTGAATATGGCATCTCCGGTAAGATGGGTAGAAGGTTATAGTGCCAAGATAGTATCCAGGGTATTCCCATACGTTCTTCAACAAAACACAGGAAATAATATATTGTTGTAGACTAATAAAGATATTAGTATACAGAAACGTATGGTATCAGAGCCAAAAGATTTTTACCTATAGTATGATATATGTTTTATCTTATAACATCCAAGCCAAAAGATACTTGTTTAATCTATACTTAAGCATAGTGTTAGAATCCGAGCTACCAGTACCTTGTCAAAAACGTTGATAGCATAGGTGTTCCAGGCTGTAAGACCAGGAGGCAGTGAGTCCGTTGGTAAGCCCATGCGTCAGACGCCATCGATAAGATCGGTTAGTTTGCATTTTTAGCATCAGTTTAAGGATACTTTAAACATGGCATCTAAGGTTAGGAAGTTATTTAAGTCTAAGCATGCATCATCTTCTACATCTCAAAAAACAATTAATTCAAGAGAAATTATGTCAAAAATTACAACCTTTAATCAAGAAATATCAAAAGATCATCTACCGCATGTTAATCCACAAAATATATATCAAATAGGAACTTTTGATTTTAAAACTGCATATTCAATCAAAGAACATGAACAAACTTTATCATTACAAAATGAATTTGAAGAAATTAAACTACTTTCTTCTATGGCTTTAGAAAACTATAAAAGAAAAAACTTTAATTATATTCATTTTGGTCTAATACAAATAGCAATTAAACCTTTATCTAGAACAGGGATTGATTCTCCAATACTCATGTTATTAAGAGATAAAACACTTTTAAAATTTGAAGACTCCTTATTAGGAGCAGTACAGTCAAACTTATGTAACGGAGCTATATACTTTAATTGTGCACCAAATTTTCAAGTGAGCTTACATGACCCTACAATATTTAATACTTTAGTTTTAAACGTACACTTGCCTGAAATTAAATTTCAGCAAGAAAGACATGGCTATTTGTTGTTGTATCGAATTTACTTTAAGCAATCTACATCTGAGTTCAACCCACGATGTTTATTGCAAGATGATAAAGGCGAAACAACAATATTGGCTGCACATGGTAAAGACACACCAACCTCTACATACACACCTAAACAATTAAAATGGACAGAAATTACAATTCCTGATCAATGGAAAATTAATATTACTCAACCACCAAGAAACTTTGAACAAAGAACTATTACAAGTATAACAGAACAATATGATGGAAAAATATTATTAAACTTTGGTTCTTTCAGAGATCCACCATCATTAAAATTTAGTTCATTCTACCCACGTTCATCTTTCTCTGAGTACAGAACTGGCCAAGCCAGCACTGAATCAGAAGAAAGTGTAGAACAAACTTTAACAAAAAGCCAAGGGAAAAAACCTATTATTTTTCAAGCACCAATAGCTGAACCAGTTCAACAATCAGAAGTGGGATCGTCTAACTTTCCTACTTCCCCAACAGCTTCAGATTTTAAATCAATAAATGTTATCATAAAAACATTTACAATAGACAAAGATTACCTTAAAGAAGAATTTTTATCAGATAAAAACGGAGATAAAAGAAAATGGTACTTTCAAGCTTTTAATAAAGAAAAACTTACAGCTTTTAGAGAAATATGGTATAACTACATGGAAAAAATAGAAGTAAACATTCCATTTTTCACATGGTTTGAAACATACGCTTTAGAAAATGACATATGCTACCCATATAAAAATGAATCAATAAACACTAGTTCCACATTATATCACACATGGGAAATGACTAACGGAGAAATACACAAATCAGTCCATCCACCTTTGAAAGATATAAAAATTCACACTTCTCAAAGACAAGTAATAGCTACACCTTTTAGAACGGGGGCAAACCGAGATGATAAAGACTCAATATATATGGCTGACCTTAAAATAGTATATGAACAAAATAATTATCAAAGTCAAATATTACATACTATTTCACGACAAATAGATAACCTTGATAACAAACTAGAAAAAGACGAGAAAAACATAACAACAAACTATCAGCCATTATCACCACCCTTCACCGCAATCTCACCACCTCTCTTCAAACCATTAACAAAACCTATTAAATTTCCAGAAAATGAGATTTTAAAATCAATCTCAAGTAGACTAGACAGACTAGACAAAGCTAAGGGAATAAATAATATTGATGAAGATATTCAATCTGAAACCGACATAGAAATAAATAGAATAAAAAGGAACTTCCAACCATCCAAAAAACCATATTACCCAAGGCACTCACCACCCGACTTACTATTTGAAGAACATCATAAATTTCCCTCAACAAACTTTTACAATGGAGAAGGCATATATGAATGGAATATAGATGGTAGATCCGAATATGAAATGATGAATTTATTTCAAGAAATGGGGATGGCAACCCTATCCTATAAAGCTAAAGGAATGTCAGACCACCAAGCATGTGTCATGCTAATCTCGGGCTTCAATGGAGCCTTAAAATTTTGGTGGGACAATGCTTTAGGCGTAGAAACTCAAAATTCTATTCTAAACCATACTGAAACTAGAAGAGTAGAAGGAGAAGATGGTTTTTATGAAGAAGACCAAGTTCAAAACGCTGTAGAAGTATTACTCCACACCATGACCATGCACTTTGTAGGAAACCCTTCGGAAGAACTAACAAGTAAAAAACTTATTTTAACAAATCTTAGATGTCCAACTCTAGGGGACTTTAAATGGTATAAAGATATATTTATAACCAACATATTTCAAAGACACGACTGCAACCAACCCTTCTGGAAAGAACGGTTCATCGCAGGATTACCATCATTTTTCGCAGAACGATTAATTAATAAACTAAAAGACTATTCTGGAGGACAACCAATACCATGGGATACAATAACCTATGGTCAATTGTTTGCCTTTATTAAAAAGGAAGGACTACAAATATGTCAAGAACACAAAGATAAACAACAAAGTAACAAATTTAAATTTGGAGAAACTATGGGTTCATTTTGTGAACAATATGGTTACAACCGTCTCACTCCACCTTCTAGGGAAAGACGAAAACTACGCAAACAAAATAAACCTTTTTATCCACAAACTTATAATAAAAAGAAAAGATTTACAAAGAAATTTTCAAACTCATACTATACAAAAAACAAAAACACCAACGAAAAACCATCTAGAAAAGAAAGAATTATATGCTGGAACTGTAAAAGGCCAGAACATAAATCCACAGATTGTAAAATGAAAAGAAAAATCAATGAAATATTTCACGATCAACAAGACATTAGAGAAAAATTAGAAAAATTACTTCTTTCAGAAACTGAAAATTCAGAAGAACTCAGTAGCGACCCTTCTCTAGACATTATAGAAGATGAAAGTGACACATCCTCTCAAAATTCTGAAAATATCTCAGAGGGAATATGCAATTGTAAAACAATAAACGTAATTACAAAAGACATTGATAAACAATTTTTAATAGATATTATAGATAAAATAGATGATCAAGAAACAAAAAAAGAATATTTATTAAAATTAAAAGATCTAGTGCAACGAGAAAATCAATTATTAACTCCACAACCTTTTAGTCTTAACAAAATAATAGAAAAATATCCCTCTCCAACACTATTTAAACAAGTAACTACTGGTGAGTTACAAGGAGAAGTTAAAAATTTAAAAATACAAATAAAAGAATTACAACAAATAGTTCACCAACATCAACTTCACCAATTGCAAGTAGACGCTAGATTAGCCCTTATAGAACCAAAACTCCATGAATCTCCACCCACAACAATGGACCAACCCTCCACAAGTAACCCTGAAAACCATAAACAAATAAAAGAAGAAGAAGAATATATCCAAATAATAAACAAAATAAACTATCAAAAATGGTATACAAAAATCACATTACACATAGGGTATGATTTTAAACTAGAGACAATAGCACTTCTAGATACAGGAGCAGACTATAATTGTATTAGAGAAGGAATAGTTCCTACAAAATTCTATGAGAAAACATATGAGAAACTTAGTGGTGCAAACGGAAGTAGTTTAAAGGTCAACTATAAATTACCTAAAGCAAAAATCTGTAACAAAAATTATTGTTTTAAAACTCAATTTATCCTTGTAAAAAACTTAAGCCAAGAAGTTATACTAGGAACTCCATTTTTTACACAAATTTATCCGTTTAAAGTTACAGAACTAGGAATTACCACAAAAATTGTAGGAGAAAAAATAATGTTTGAATTTCTATCCCCAATGAAAACAAAAGAAATCTTAGCCTTACAAAATTCAACAATAGAGAAATCCATAAACTTAATAGACGGGAAACAAAAACAGATACAATATTTACAACAAGAAATTAAATACCAACAGATAGAAAAGCAACTAAGTGAACCACAAGTCACAAATAAAATAAAAACATTAGAAGTCGAACTACTAAACCAAGTATGTTCTGAACTCCCAAATGCCTTTTGGGAAAGAAAAAAACATATTGTTGAAATACCCTATGAAAAAGATTTTAATGAAAAAAATATTCCAACTAAAGCTAGACCCGTTCAAATGAATCAAGAACTTCTAGAACATTGCAAAAAGGAATACAAGAATTACTAGATAAAAACTTAATAAGAAAATCTAAATCTCCTTGGAGTTGTTCTGCATTTTATGTAAACAACCAAGCTGAAAAAGAAAGAGGAGTACCACGCTTAGTAATCAACTATAAACTCTTAAACAATGTAATACAATGGATAAGATACCCAATACCAAACAAAAGAGATCTATTAAAACGATTATTTGACGCCTGTATATTCTCTAAATTTGACATGAAAAGTGGATTTTGGCAAATACAAATTGCCGAGAAGGATAAATATAAAACATCATTCACAGTGCCTTTTGGGCATTATGAATGGAATGTTATGCCTTTCGGTTTAAAAAACGCACCATCCGAATTTCAAAATATAATGAACGAAATATTTAACCCTTACTCCACCTTCTCTATTGTATACATAGATGATGTGTTAATATATTCAAAATCTATCGACCAACACTTTAAACATCTATACACCTTTTTAAACATTGTTAAAAAGCATGGATTAGTAGTATCCGCAAAAAAGATGCAAATATTTCAAACAAAAATACGTTTTTTAGGCCACAACATCTATCAAGGTACTATAACACCTATATCTAGATCTATAGAATTTGCAAATAAATTTCCCGATGAAATAAAAGAGAAATCCCAATTACAAAGATTTTTAGGTTGCTTAAACTACATATCTGATTTTCTACGTAATCTTCGAAAAACTATACAACCATTATTTCAAAGATTACAAAAGAACCCCATACCATGGTCAAGTCTGCATACTAGACTAGTCCAGGATATCAAGAAAAAGGTTATAACACTACCATGTCTAGTCATCCCACACCCCAATGCATTCATGATAGTAGAAACAGATGCATCAGAAATAGGTTATGGGGGGATCCTTAAACAGAAAATGCCAGAGTCTACCCAAGAGTCTATAGTCCGTTTCCACTCAGGAGTTTGGCTTGGACCACAAAAGAATTACTCTACAGTTAAAAAGGAAGTTTTATCTATAGTAAATTGTATTTCTAAATTTCAAGATGATTTAATAAACAAAAAGTTTTTACTACGTGTCGATTGCAAATCGGCCAAAGAGATTTTACAAAAGGATGTTAAAAACTTAGTTTCTAAACAAATATTTGCTAGATGGCAAGCTATTTTATCTGTTTTTAATTTCGATATACAATATATAAAAGGAGAAAATAATTCTTTACCTGATTTTCTAACAAGGGAGTATTTACAGGGAAAATCTCAGGATCACCAAAATGAGTGAAACACAAAAGAAACCAATGAGTGCATCAGACTACGTCAAGAATCAACCACATTTACAAGGAAAGCAATTAACCACTAGCAACCAATTCTGTCCATTGGCGGAATTTCCTCCTCTATCCTATGCAAAAGCCGTCAACACCCAGCCACAAAAAATATCCAATCCATCCACCTCACAAAAAACCGTAGACCAAAAATCGTCCTACTTCCTTAAACCACAACGCCAACACCTTATTACAACCTCATTCACCAAACCAATATCCCTTAAAGACCTAACCCAATATACCAACCGCATATTTTACGAAGAAAGCCAATATCTTACTGACAACCTTACCAAAAACCGCACATTCTACGAATTCATTCTCGTAGACACCAAATCAGTAGAAATAACCCACCATACCGACAAGAATGACCCAAACCACATTTCCTACTCCACCTGCAAAATTCTCAAAGTATGCAATCCCCAAGATCTCGGATTCATAAACCTGCACACTGCAAAAGAATTCTCCATCCCGGGGTTCCATATTCCAAGATTTACCTACATAGATTACCAGAAAGCCTTTCTCCACACCTTTTACTTACGAACCTATGATCACTCCTGGTTCCTCTCCTTCGACTTTCATTGCCCCAAGACAATACCAGGATGGTTCTACGAATGGTGGTACTGGTGTGGCCCAACTGATGACATATATCCTCCCCAAATACCCAAGGTTTCACTACCCTACTACACTAAACACGAAAAGTACCAACTCATCGGCCCTCTACCAAAGATAGCCTTCCACATAGATATGGGAATACCCTGGATACTATCTTGGCACTATAACCTTCTACCCATCTTACCGGAGATGCCATATTCACTAATCCGAGAATTCAGAATCAAATGGTGGGACAAGTACAACCTCGACCGCTGCTCTTTATCCAACTTGGAGAAATGGATCCAGACACATCAACAAATTAAGCAATCCATAGCTACAGTATCCCGACCATTACCACCTATTCAAATGAAAACTTCACCCCGCAAACCACCAAGTCCTACAGAATCAACAACTTCGTCCTCCGGATCCAAGAAAAGTAAAGGCAAAGAAAAACTCAAGAAACTCCTCGAGACAATTGCGATGCAAATATCCTCCTCAGACGATGAAGACGATGTAACGCAAGACAACAATACGCAAGACATCGATCCATTTTAAAACATCTTTATAAAAAAAAAAAAATAAAAAAAATAATAAAAAAAATAATAAAAAAAAAAAATAAATAAAAAAAAACGTGAAAGTATGCTACTACAGCTCTTTTAAATATTTTTATCGTGCTTGTAATATAACTACATATATATATTTAGTATATAATTTTGTAGAAGAAAGAAGCAACCAACCTCTTCCACCGACTCCATCAAGACTCCAATTTTCAAGACAAAATGAAGACAAAAACTCAATTATGCAACAGCTCAACTATCAATACAAGACTTCAAGACCAAGAAATGAAGACTTCAAGACTATAACAAGACAAAGACTTCAATCAATAAAGGATTACTCATCTATCGCAATCTCAAAAATAGGACACGTCTACAACAATTTATGCAACTTCATGCAACTTACATTTTAACCCCAACCGTAAAATATATACTAATATCTTTTCATATTCAAAATTCACATGACAAGTAACTTTCTGGTAAGAAGAGTTTTGAGATTTTGACCCAAAAAAAAACAAAAAGGTAGAGAACATGCAAAAGACATCACGAATGTTTTCCTGCAAAAGACCGAACCAAACGACATGTTCTCAGTTGTAAACAGCTATGTTAGTGTTTATGGGGTTAAAATGTGTCTTAATCCAATGCAACTAACTATATATAAGAGTTTGAGATTGATGTGGAGAGTTTAAAAGCCACTTATACCCATTCTGTCCCAAGACAGGCTAAAACCAAGAAGACATTGCTTAGAAGCTGTAAACAGCTATGTTAGTGTTTATGGGGTTAAAATGTGTCTTAATCTAATGCAACTAACTAATTATAAGAGTGTGAGATAGATGTGGAGAGTCTAAAAGCCAGTTCTACCCATTTTGTCCCAAAACAGGCTAAAACCAAGAAAACTTTGCTTACAAGCACTAAACAGCTATGTTAGTGTTTATGGGGTTTAAATGTGTCTTAAGCCAATGCAACTAACTAATTATAAGACTTTGAGATAGATGTGGAGAGTTTAAAAGCCACTTATACCCATTCTGTCCCAAAACAAGCTAAAACCAAGAAGACATTGCTTAGAATCACTAAACAGCTATGGTAGTGCTTATGGGGTTAAAATGTGTCTTAATCCAATGGAACTAACTAATTATAAGACTTTGAGATAGATGTGGAGAGTTTAAAAGCCACTTATACTTATTTTGTCCCAAAACAGGCTAAAACCAAGAAAACATTGCTTAGAAGCTGTAAACAGCTATGTTAGTGTTTCTGGGGTTAAAATGTGTCTTAATCCAATGCAACTAACTAATTATAAGAGTTTGAGATAGATGTGGAGAGTTTAAAAGCCACTTATATCCATTTTGTCCCAAAACAGGCTAAAACCAAGAAAAAATTGCTTAGAAGCTGTAAACAGCTATGTTAGTGTTTATGGGGTTAAAATGTGTCTTAATCCAATGCAACTAACTAATGATAAGACTTTGAGATAGATGTGGAGAGTTTATAAGCCACTTATACCCATTTTGTCCCAAAATAGGCTAACACCAAGAAAACATTGCTTAGAAGCTGTAAACAGCTATGTTAGTGTTTATGGGGTTAAAATGTGTCTTAATCCGATGCAACTAACTAACTATAAGAGTTTGAGATTGATGTGGAGAGTTTAAAAGCCACTTATACCCATTTTGTCCCAAAACAGGCTAAAACCAAGAAAACATTGCTTAGAAGCACTAAACAGCTATGTTAGTGTTTATGGGGTTAAAATGTGTCTTAATCCAATGCAACTAACTAACTATAAGAGTTTGAGATTGATGTGGAGAGTTTAAAAGCCACTTATACCCATTTTGTCCCAAAACAGGCTAAAACCAAGAAGACAGTGCTTAGAAGCACTAAACAGCTATGTTAGTGTTTATGGGGTTAAAATGTGTCTTAATCTAATGCAACTGACTAATTATAAGAGTTTCAGATAGATGTGGAGAGTTTAAAAGCCACTTATACCCATTTTGTCCCAAAACAGGCTAACACCAAGAAAACATTGCTTAGAAGCTGTAAACAGTTATGTTAGTGTTTATGGGGTTAAAATGTGTCTTAATCCAATGCAACTAACTAATTATAAGACTTTGAGATAGATGTGGATAGTTTAAAAGCCACTTATACCCATTTTGTCCCAAAACAGGCTAACACCAAGAAAACATTGCTTAGAAGCACTAAACAGCTATGTTAGTGTTTCTGGGGTTAAAATGTGTCTTAATCCAATGCAACTAACTAACTATAAGAGTTTGAGATTGATGTGGAGAGTTTAAAAGCCACTTATACCCAATTTGTCCCAAAACAGGCTAAAACCAAGAAAACATTGCTTAGAAGCTGTAAATAGCTTTGTTAATGTTTCTAGGGTTAAAATGTGTCTTAATCCAATGCAACTGACTAGTAATAAGAGTTTGAGATGGATGTGGAGAGTTTAAAAGCCACTTATACCCATTTTGTCCCAGAGCAGGCTAAAACCAAGAAAACATTTCTTAGAAGCTGTAAACAGTTATTTTAGTGTTTATGGGGTTAAAACGTGTCTTAATCCAATGAAACTAACTAATTATAAAACTTTGAGATAGATGTGGAGAGTTTAAAAACCACTTATACCTATTTTGTCCCAAAACAGGCTAAAACCAAGATAACATTGCATAGAAGCACTAAACAGTTATGTTAGTGTTTATGGGGTTAAAATGTGTCTTAATCCAATGCAACTAACTAATTATAAGAGTTTGAGATAGATGTGGAGAGTTTAAAAGCCACTTTTACCCATTTTGTCCCAAAACAGGCTAAAACCAAGAAAACATTGCTTAGAAGCTGTAAACAGCTATGTTAGTGTTTATGGGGTTAAAATGTGTCTTAATCCAATGCAACTAACTATATATAAGAGTTTGAGATTGATGTGGAGAGTTTAAAAGCCACTTATACCCATTCTGTCCCAAGACAGGCTAAAACCAAGAAGACATTGCTTAGAAGCTGTAAACAGCTATGTTAGTGTTTATGGGGTTAAAATGTGTCTTAATCTAATGCAAATAACTAATTATAAGAGTTTGAGATAGATGTGGAGAGTCTAAAAGCCAGTTATACTTATTTTGTCCCAAAACAGGCTAAAACCAAGAAAACTTTACTTCCAAGCACTAAACAACTATGTTAGTGTTTATGGGGTTTAAATGTGTCTTAAGCCAATGCAATAACTAATTATAAGACTTTGAGATAGATGTGGAGAGTTTAAAAGCCACTTATACCCATTCTGTCCCAAAACAAGCTAAAACCAAGAAGACATTACTTAGAATCACTAAACAGCTATGGTAGTGTTTATGGGGTTAAAATGTGTCTTAATCCAATGGAACTAACTAATTATAAGAGTTTGAGATAGATGTGGAGAGTTTAAAAGCCACTTATTGAAACAAGCTTATTTGTGTGGTGAATGATGGTGGATGTATGCAATGATGATATATGAATGGAATGATGGATGGGTGTTTCAATTCCCCTTATGCTATTTCAGTACAAGAGGTATCAATCCTAAATGAGTGTTTGTGAACAGATAAGATGTGCATATGAATCTAAGTTAAGACAAATGTAATGATTGTTTGTCACTAACAATCCTAAGAAGGAAATGTAAAGATGCAGAAAGTAAACTACAAGAACCAAAAACTAAATGCAAATGAAACTGAATGATTGAAACTGTAATGAAGCAAGAACAGAAATAGAAACTACTACTAATGAACTAATGCAAGACAATTAATTAACTGAAAGCTAAATGTATGCAACTGGAATGAAGCAGGAATGAAACAAGACAATCACAAATCATAAACCAGAGTTCTGGGGATGAACTCGAGCAAGCACTCGACCGAGTGTAGGTCGAGTGAGAGGTCGAGTTGGTTAAATCCAGAAAACAGAGCAACACAACAAAAACAGAGCAACACTAAAACCAAACAACAAACAAGCAAGCTACGAGATTAAGACTTTAAAATCAATAAACAAAGAAGGTTCCTGAGGATGGATTCATGGGAAGAACTAATCATTGTGGTTATCTAACTTGGTCAACAAATCTCAAGCAAACTTTGAGCTAACCTCTAGACATATAAATCTAAGACAAGTTTCTCCCACTCTCATGGTCAAGAAACAATCAAACCTATGCAATTCTAGACTTGTTCTCACACAGTAAAGAATCTACACAAGCAGGCATTAAGCAATACATCTCAAACCAAACAAGACCTCTAATCTCTTAGCAAGCCTAATGGTAAGCTCTAGATCTAGCCTTATCTATGCTTCTTAAACATTGGTGTGATGCTAAGGAGCTTGAAATCAGATCCTAACCTCTCAGTTCAAGATCAGCCTTAAGAACATCTAGCCTAGAAGAGATCTACAACAATCAAGCTTGACCAAATCACATAAACCACAAGATCAATCCTTCCTAACCCATCCTCAAGATCCTAAGAAGACTACTCACAACAAGACATGATGAAACAAATAAAAAACCCAGAAAATATTGAAACTTGCATTATTAGAAAGATAAAACTGAGATCTTCAATATTAATGAAAGGATGAAACTCAAATTCTCAATATTAAGGAAGTTATTGAACCAACAATATTGAAGAATCTAAGAGTTTTCTTAAATAAGTACAAAATCTAATAAAATGCAAAAGGAATAATGCTAAAAAAGGTAAAAACTAGGTTTTTGGGAATATCTAAAAAGCTGGACACTTTGGTGGCTGCAGGAACAAGGTCTTATATAGTGGGGAAGTGGAAGCCCTAAAAACAGAAAAAGTCAAAGCAGTCAACGGCTCGGTCAACTCGACCTGTGCTCGGTCGAGCTAGGGGTCGAGCTGACTTCTCACGTGCAATCTCCACTCGGTCGAGTCCTCCTCAGCACACGGTCGAGTGTCTGGTCGAGTGTGCGGTCGAGTTGGACTCCGGACCTTGTTGTTTCAGCCTTAACTCCCTTGTTTCCTCCTCAAGATTGCTTCACATCTCTTCTCCATTGCTTCCATGCTCCTTGAGCTCCAAAATCACCTGTTTATGCATGAAAATATGCAAATGCAATGCAACTAAACTCTAATGCATGATTGGATCTAAAGCTACACAATAATGGCCTAAATGGATAGAAAAAGATGCAAAAGATGTGAATAAACTAAGGGAAAACAAGGCAAAATATATGAACATCAACACCCCCAAACTTAGTCTTTGCTTGCCCTCAAGCAAATAACCAAAAACATAAGAAGGTAAGTGAGGTTTGAAAGTGGGATCTCAGCTCCTTAAGCTTGCAAATAGACCATCTAGAATCAATGTCCAAGTTACTAATACTATGATGCAAGTTGAATGAGCTGGAATTTAAAGACTTTAGACAAGCATTTCACAACCTTTATTGATTTGAGCCTTAGTTATCCACATGCATTCAAATCAACCATTTCCTTTAACATTCATTAAACAAGAACATGAATCAACTCTATGCAATGCTTAAACTCATTTGGCTTGGTAATAAAGGGTTTCGAGACAATGATGGTCTCTTTTTAGAGTGGGGCTTGTCAATATCAAGGTTCTCTCATGAAAATGGATTGAGCTTTAGAAGAATGCTAAAGGGAAGAACACTTAGACACATACAAGAATAAAACCTTGTCTACCCAAAGGTACCCAAAGTGTTTATCCTAGCAATCTAAACCCAAATGATCCTAGTGCTACCCTTTGCTTCTTCTTTTCTCTTTAACCCTTTTCTCTTTTGGTTTTCAAGTCATAGGAGATGTTTCTTATTTGATCTTTCTAGTGGAATGGGGGATTCTTTCTTATTGCTATGGTTCTCTTTTCTTCTTATTCTTAAGACATAAAAGCATTTTGCTAAACTTTTCTTTTCTTTCTTTTCTTTTCCTTAACTAGAACCATCTTAATCAACAGTTTACTTCCCATCCTTTCACTAGACTTTGCTTAAACACAATCTCCTCTTAAAGACTCTACCCTTTTTCTTTCTCTTTTCTTTCTTTTCTTTTCATATCAGCCAAGTCCCAAACCCAACAAGTGATCCACCTAGTCCTATCTAGTTTGAAAAATGCAAACTAGAACTACACAAGGTCTTACTCTTGTCAGTTCAAACCTAACACTTTCTACCAAGCTCAATCCCAAAAATAGGCCTCACACACTCAAGAACAAACAAGGCTTGAAAGAAGGTATGGTTTAGGGGTAGGGGAACTGATCTTAATGATTTAATCAGCTACTTGGATCAACAAGAGTGGTAAAAAGAAGAAAGATGATCCAAGTATATATATGGTATCCATGAGTTTAAAGCAATGCACACATTGATAATTAAAAGTCAATATTAGGTTCTTATAATATAGGAAATGGTTTCAAATCACAACATGCTTCAATTTAGACCAAATGCAATGCAATAATTCAAGGCTTGGTTCAATCTTATTCTTCCTACTACTCAACTAGCATCAAAGTACTAATAACTTGGGCATTGATCCTAGTCTAGTGAATAGGCTAGCTAACAAGGAAATACTCATCATAGATCCCTAATGCAAATATTATACAATTCTATATGAAACATGCTAAACAAGATCCTAATATGCAATGCAAACTACATGAACACTCTTTTTTTATGAAGATTTTTTCAAAATTTTTCAAATTTTTATGGTCTTTCTATGCCTTAGATGCTAATGCAAGTGCTAACATGATGATGATAAAAATTTGAAATAAGAACACAAAACACAACATCAAATGCTATCTCAAACCCTCCCCCAAACTTAAATCACACAGTCCCTTGTGTGAAAAAGTTGTGAGAGGATTCAAGATTTAAACACAACACAAAACACAATATGAAATGCAATGGTATAAACAATGGTAAGGTGATAGTGGTACCTTAGGGATTGTGGAAGTAGTTGTCCACATCCATCTGCATGCTGTCATAGGAGTAGTTGGGGTCAGGCTGGTGGCTTGGAGAAGGACTTCGGGGCAGCTCGATGACTCCGATCGATCTTGACTCGGTCGAGTACGTGTCCGAGTGGGGGGGGTCGAGCTGGACCGTGTGTCTCCAAATGTTGAGCTTGGTGCTGGCAAAATTGCTGGTAGAGAGCTGGATCCATGTAGTATTGAGGTGGGATGGGAGGGTATAATGGATAACCTGGATAAGCAGCTGGAGGTGGGAAGCCATAGGGTGATCTGGGAAGGTGCTCGGCCGAGTGCGTCGGAGGTGCTCGGTCGAGTGGGTGCTCGAGTGACCCGGTCGAGTGCCTCGAAAACTGATGTTCGCGGGGTACTTGAGCTCCTCTTCCTCAGATTTGGCTCATACATTGAAGCCCTAGCTGGTTCCACAGGATTCGCAACACTTGAAAGTGCTCTAGTTGAGCTACTTCTCCTCAAAGGGCTTGAATGTTGGCTAGGAGATGAGTTTCCACTCTTCAGCTCAGCAATCTCCTTCTTCAAGCCTTTGATAGACTTAGCCATGTTGGTCACCTTCTTCTTCAGCTTATCAAATCTCTTTCTATGCCACTTACCCCATTTTTGCAAAAGAGTTAACCTCTTGGCATTCTCCCTCACTCCTCTACTATCTCTTGGGTTGGGCTCATAATCTTCAAAGTAGAACTGCTCCTCTCCATCAGCTACTTGTGCATTCCTAGCTTCCTCAACTCTATGTTGAATCACTCCATCAAACCAATGCTCCTCAGCTGGCCAAAAATCAATGTTGGCTCCTTCTTGAATGGTCGTGAGCTCTTGGTAAGGCAATATGAATTGCTTTTTCCCAAGTGTTGGAAGCTCAAAGTTGAATATGTGGTTCCCTTGATGCTTCTCCTTGGCTAGGATGAGAGTAGAAGTGAGGTAGCTTGAGTCAATCCATCTTGGTGAGACCCTCTCTCCTCTAAGTTGAACTCTAGCAGCTTGAAGGATTGGAGTGATGATGCCTCCAATGGTAAGTGCTCCTCTTGTCCCTTTGGTCTCCAACTTTCCTACCCAACTTCTCAATTGGGTCATGTGGTCAATGAGCACCATTCCTAAATCAGTCTCCACTGTGCTCCCAAGGATGATGGTACCATTCCTTGCTTGAAAGATCACTCCATTAAGAGCCAAGTCAATCATCTTTAGCTCTCCCTCATTGATGTTCCCAGTTTCCTTCTTTGCAAAGAATGTATTTGCAAGAGCTTTGTGGAAGTACCTTAGGACTGGGATTCTTATCCTAGAGCTCTTGGAGTTGGAGGATGAGTAGTACTTGTCATCTCCAATGGTTTCCCACACAGCATACAACTCATCTCTTGGAACCATCAAACTCCTATTGCTCCCAACCTCAAAACCAAACACATTTGCTACCTCTTTCATTGAAAGCTCATGCTTCTTCCCTTTGATAGTGAAAGAGATGTGACCAGCTCCATGTTCAGCACTCTTCTTTGCATATGTGTGCAGCTTGACAGTAGCTAGGAACTCACAGCTTTCCTCCTTGTAGCCTTCCATGCACAGCCCCATGAACTTGGTGAGATTGCTCTTCTCAAAGAGGTATTCCATATCCTCATCAATGGCAAGCTTCTCCATGGTCTCCTTGTGAGGATACCTAGTTCCCAAGAACTCCATCCTCATGAAGGCATCATAAATCTGCCTCTTTGACAGCCCACAAAACTCAGCTTCTCCATCATCCATCAATTTTTCTTCTTCACTCTCCTCCTCACTTTCACTTTCAATCTCTTCTTGCTCAACTTCAACAGCTGGCCTCTTCCCTTTGGCCTTGTGTCTCCTCATAAACTCATTGAGAGTAGGCTCTCTTTCCTCCTCACTCTCAGTCCTTTCAGGATCTTCCTCAACAGAGTCTCTCCTTGGATACGGCATCTGGCTCGACCGACTGCTCGACCCGGCACTCGGTCGAGTGGTCGATCGAGTGGTCCGTCGAGTGACTCTCCCAGCTTCACCTCTTGATTCAAGGTCAGCATCACGACGTTCCATGGAGCTTGCAGCGGTTCGGTGAGACTGCTTGGTGATCTTGGAAGACATTTTCAAAAGAAACTAAAGAGAATAAACTCAAAGCTCAAGTTAATAGGTTAGTGACCCAAAAACTTGAAAGAACAAAGCTTGAGCAAGAAATGAACTTTGAGAGAGATTTCAAAGCTTGAATTTAAGTGTTTTGAGCAAATGAGAGAATGTGAGAGGTTCAAGATCGTGCAAGGGCTATATAAAGAAGCCAAGGGGACAAGGAGACAAGGGTGGAGCGTCCATACCATTCAAATTTGAATTGGGAATCTTTGACTTGCTTTTGGCTGTAGCTCGACCCCACACTCGACCAACACGTGGTCGAGCTCCTTGACCAATTTTGAAATTTCAAAATTTTTCTCCTTGTTCTTCCCTCCACTCGATCGTCCTAACGATTTGATGATAAATGGGCTTTAATTCATACCCAGCTCGGCCGAGTACCTTTCGTGGACTGGTCGAGTGGTCCTGCGAGTCTTCTTCTCCAAGTCCACATCTCTCCTTAACCAACTACATTCTCACCTAAAGCATGTCCAACAAAAAACATAAAAGAAAACACATCAAAACTACTAAGAATTTAAACCATATTTACAAAGGATACCTTAGGGACTTCCTCCCTAGTGAGCTTGTTTAAAGTCACTACGCTTGACTTTGGTTTCCTTCTTAACTTTGGTTTAGATACCAAGGAGGTGATGAAATCCTCCCTGGAACCTCTTGGTCACTGTGAAGTTGATCCTTGATCACCTCACCCTTGGCACTCAAACCATATTTCTTCTTAAATTTGAGCCTAGGTCTTGCTTTCCTCAAAGACCTCTTGTTCAGTTTGACTTTGAGATCCTCAACCATACTAGACAGCTCTTGAACTGACCTCTTAAGCTCCTCAACAGAATCCTCTTGAAGAGGGAGCTCAGCCTTATGAGTTTGGCACACCACCTTGGCCACCACCGTCCGTACAACCGTACGGACGTCCGTACAATCGACAACCTATGGGCTGTCCAAGCCATCTCGTATCTCATGAGCCCAATCCACTAAGGAGAGCTTCCAACGATCTCCTATCATCGAGATCGTTCTATTATAGCCGTTGGGCAACTTGCAAGTGGGAAGTCAAGGGTTTAGTCACATGTAGGAATAAGGAGATGTCGCTATCTCCCATTAATGTGTACATAGGATCCTAGGGAAGAATATCCTCTTTGTATAGCTCTATATATGGTTTGTAAGTATGTTCTAATTCAAGTAAGAAAAGAGTTTAACTCTCTTTCTCCTCTCTACTCTCCTTTACACTCGCATACACTCTACACCTCTCACCCTTGTCCGAATTCAAACTCTTCCTCTTTCTCAAATCTTTCTACCTTAAATCTTACATGGTATCAGAGCAGATTTGATTCTGTTCTTGCCTCAAATCTCCATCACTCCCTTCCGCATTCTCTTTCTTGTTCTTAAAATTTCTTGTTCTTGAATCTTCTTTCTTTAACCGTTGGACAATAGCTTTAACCAACGGTCTCTTCATCTTTTTCCATGGAAACTACCAAAACTCTCATTGTTCCAGTTACTCTCAAGGGAGAGAATTACTTACTGTGGGCTAGAACCACAAAGACAGCCCTATGCGGCCGAGGACTTTGGTCCCATGTTGAGACGAGCGAAGCTCCTAGTGGCGAGACCATCAAAGACGGCAAGGATCTTGTCGCGGATGAGAAGAACAAGTGGTTTCAAGAAGATCAGGGAGTCCTAGCTATCATTCAAAACTCCCTAGATGCACCTATACTTGAAGCTTACTCTTATTGCGGGACAGCAAAAGACTTGTGGGACACTCTCAAGAATGTTTTTGGGAATGTTACAAATGTAAACCGAATTTTTGAGATTAAGAGGGCTATCAACAATCTCAACCAAGAAGACATGGAGTTCACCAAGCACTTTGGGAAGTTTAGGTCCCTTTGGGCTGAACTAGAGATGCTCCGGCCGGCGACTATAGATCCGGCCATTCTGAATGAGAGGCGTGAACAAGATAAGGTGTTCGGCCTTCTCTTGACCTTGAACCCCTCCTACAATGACCTTATCAAGCATATTCTACGGTCGGACAAGCTCCCTAGTCTTGATGATGTTTGTAACCAAATTCAAAAGGAACATGGTTCCATGGGGTTGTTTGGAGGCAAGGGGGAGCTAGTGACCGCCAACAAAGCTGAGGTGGCCTCCGCAAATCGTGGCTACTACAAACCGGAGGACAAGAACCCACCGGTGTGTGAACATTGCAAGAAGGTCGGCCACTTCAAGAGCCGTTGCTGGATCCTTCACCCTCACCTCCGCATAAACCGTGGAGGAACAAGCCGAGGTGGACCTAGAGCTAACCAAGCCAGCATGGTGAGCGAGGCGGCAACCTCAATACCAAGTGGTCAGACGCTTGAGGGGAACGGAGTGGCGTTGGCGGCATCTTCGGAGCTGGTACGCAAGTCAGACCTCGACGCCCTCATCAAGGCCCTAAAGGAGGCCTCCGGTAAAACATTTCTTGCCTCAAATAAAATTAAACCCCTTATTGTTGATTCTGGTGCATCTCACCACATGATTAGTGATTCTAGGCTAATTAGTGATATTAAACCTGCTAATGGTAATGTTGTGATAGCTAATGGTGAGAAAGTTTCTGTTAAAGGCATAGGGAATTTAAAATTATTTGATAAAGAAACTAAAGCCTTTTACATGCCTAATTTCACATCTAATTTGTTATCAGTTAAATGGGCCACCACTGATTTAAATTGTTATGCAATATTTGGTCCTAACAATGTTCATTTTCAGGATATTGAGACAAGTAAGGTTCTTGGTCAAGGAAGTTCCAAGGATGATCTCTATATGCTTGAGGACTTGAATTTATCTTCTACTGCATCTTGTTTTAATTCGGTTATTATTAAACCTAGTGATTCTATTTTACATGCTAGGCTAGGACACCCTCACACAAGAGCTTTATCTTTAATGTTTCCTAATATTTCTTTTAAAAATGAGGAGTGTGAGGCTTGTATTCTTGGTAAACATTGCAAGGCTGTTTTCCCTAATTCTAGTACTATTTATGAAAATTGTTTTGATTTAATTCATTCTGATGTTTGGACATCCCCTTGCTTATCTAGAGAAAATCAAAAATATTTTGTGACTTTTATTGATGAAAAATCAAAATATAGTTGGATAACTTTGCTTCCTTCTAAAGATAGAGTTCTTGAGGCTTTTACTAATTTTCAAAATTATGTCTCTAACCACTATCATGCCAAGATTAAAATTTTGAGATCAGATAATGGTGGAGAGTACACAAGCCATGCCTTTAAGCAATATCTAGCCAACCATGGAATACTACACCAAACTAGCTGTCCATACACACCTCAACAAAATGGGGTAGCTGAAAGGAAGAATAGGCATCTCATGGAGGTAGCAAGGTCTATGATGTTCCACACAAGGGTTCCAAAGAGATTTTGGGGAGATGCTGTGCTAGCTGCTTGTTACCTTATCAACTGCACCCCCACAAAGATCCTCAAAGACTTGTCACCATTTGAGGTATTAACTAAGGACAAACCTACATTTAATCACTTACGAGTTTTTGGGTGTGTGTGCTATGTGTTGCGACCAGGTGAGCTAAGGGACAAGCTTGATGCTAAGAGTACAAAGGCTATGTTTCTTGGCTACTCCACTACACAAAAGGGGTATAAGTGCTATGAACCTACAACAAGGAGAGTCCTAGTATCTCGCGATGTCAAGTTTATAGAGACACAAGGATTCTATGATGAACAGAATTGGGATGAGCTACGCAATCTCTCATCCTCACCATCTGATCGAACACGCAACCTCCGAGTTCTTCTTGAGCGGTTAGGAATTGACAATGATCGGATCAATACCGAGCCGGCCAGCCCTACCTCACCAGCTCACCCTGAACCATTGCGCGAGCCTGAACGTGACATCCATACTGATGATCCAATCGAGCAGCCTGAGGAGTCAACTGAACTACCCGCAGACAACATTGCCGAGCCGACCGAGGATCCGGCCGAGCCACTTGAGGAAATCATTACACCAGGCTGTGCCAACCTGGAAGCTGGAACCATAGTCCCTCTAAGGCGCAGTCAACGCATCAAATATCCTCCTACCAATTGGAAGAACACCCGTGTCTACTACAACAATGTGGCCATTGCTCATCCGATTCAAGCCGTGTGCTCACTTGCCCACTTTCCTAAGGAACATCAAGTTTTCCTTGGCCACATTGATGAACACTGGATTCCAAGAACCTATGATGAGGCCAAAGACCATAAGGTATGGCGGGACGCTGTTGATGCTGAGAACACGGCCATGATACAAAACCACACATGGGATGAAACTGACCTACCCAAGGGTAAGAGAGCAGTCACCTCAAGATATATCTTTACTATCAAATACAAGAGCAATGGGGAGATAGAACGGTATAAGGCACGCCTTTTAGCCCGGGGATTCACGCAAACGTATGGGGAGGACTATCTTGATACGTTTGCTCCGGTGGCCAAACTTCACACCGTTCGAGTGGTTCTCTCTCTTGCCACAAATCTTGATTGGGAGCTATGGCAAATGGATGTGAAGAACGCCTTCCTACAAGGCGAGCTCGAAGATGAAGTGTATATGCGGCCACCACCGGGCCTAGAAGACACCATTGGTCCGGGGAAGGTTCTCAAGCTCAACAAAGCCATCTATGGACTAAAGCAGTCGCCAAGGGCGTGGTACCACAAGCTGAGCACAATCCTCCTTGACAAAGGCTTTCGCAAATCCGAGGCTGATCACACACTATTTACCTCACCTAGCACCAAAGGTATAGTAGTCATCCTAGTGTATGTTGATGATATCATCATCACTGGGAGTGACTCGGTAGGTATTCAAGACACTAAAACCTTCTTGAAATCAGTCTTTGATATTAAGGACCTTGGAGAGTTGAAATATTTTCTTGGGATAGAAATATGTAGATCAAAGGAAGGTTTATTTCTATCACAAAGAAAATATGCTCTTGACTTGTTAAATGAGACAGGAAAATTAGGTTCAAAGGCAGTGGCATCACCTCTTGAAGAGAACTACAAGGCCGGAGGACAGGGGGAGCTTGAGCAGGCACCATACAAGGACGTTGGCCGCTACCGGCGCCTAGTAGGTAAGTTGATCTATTTAACTATAACACGGCCTGATATTTGCTTTGCTGTGAACCAGGTGAGCCAGCACATGAAGAATCCAACTGTCCATCATTGGAACATGGTCGACCGAATCCTTAAATACATCAAGGGCTCACCGGGACAAGGCATTTGGATGGGCCGCAACAAGAACACCGAGTTGGTAGGATATTGTGATGCTGACTATGCTGGAGACCGTGGAGACCGTCGCTCTACAACTGGCTATTGCACATTCCTTGGAGGCAACCTGATCACTTGGAAGAGCAAGAAACAAAAGGTCGTATCACTTTCAAGTGCCGAATCCGAGTATAGGGCCATGCGCAAACTCACAACCGAACTAATGTGGCTCAAAGCACTCCTCAAGGATTTAGGAGTGGAAATCACGAGTCCTATCACCATGCATTGTGACAATGAAGCTGCCATTCACATAGCAACCAATTCAGTGTTTCATGAGAGGACCAAACATATTGAGGTGGACTGTCATAAGGTGCGAGAGCAAATCAAGCTTGGAGTTGTCCTGCCATGTCACACCGAGAGCAAGGAACAACTCGCTGACATCCTCACCAAAGCTGCAAGCCCCCAAGTGTGCGAATATATTCACTCGAAGCTCGGCCTTATAGACCTCACTCGGCCATGAGTCTTTCACATGGCACCTACACTCTTTTTCCCTTATGTATAGTTTTTTTCCCATGAGGTTTTCTATACTAAGGTTTTTAATGAGGTGGGTGCCTAGACTGTCAAGCTTGCCTGGTCATCTAAGTCAAGCTTGAGGGGGAGTATGAGTTTGGCACACCACCTTGGCCACCACCGTCCGTACAACCGTACGGACGTCCGTACAATCGACAACCTATGGGCTGTCCAAGCCATCTCGTATCTCATGAGCCCAATCCACTAAGGAGAGCTTCCAACGATCTCCTATCATCGAGATCGTTCTATTATAGCCGTTGGGCAACTTGCAAGTGGGAAGTCAAGGGTTTAGTCACATGTAGGAATAAGGAGATGTCGCTATCTCCCATTAATGTGTACATAGGATCCTAGGGAAGAATATCCTCTTTGTATAGCTCTATATATGGTTTGTAAGTATGTTCTAATTCAAGTAAGAAAAGAGTTTAACTCTCTTTCTCCTCTCTACTCTCCTTTACACTCGCATACACTCTACACCTCTCACCCTTGTCCGAATTCAAACTCTTCCTCTTTCTCAAATCTTTCTACCTTAAATCTTACAAGCCTTAGGATCTCCTTCATCCTTGAAAACCTCATGATCAACTTTCTCCTTGATAGTGAAGGGTTGATCATCAATGGTAGGCAGGTTGGTTGGGTTATAGATGTTGAACTTCATGACTGTATCCTCTGTAAGTTTAGAAGTATAGAAGATTCAAATGTGGAACAAAGAGAGTTTGAATGTCGTTGAGTATGAGAGAGAGTGTAAGCGAGTAAGAAGGGAGTATAGAAGAAGAAAAGAACTTCTTAATTAGAATGGAACAAGGTTACAAACTACATATAGACATGTGAACTAAAGGAATATTCCTATACAGATTCTAAATGTAATTAAGACATGAAAGGGACATGTCTCTTTCTTAACAACACATGTGACTTCTACTTCTCCCACTTGCTTGCATCTCTAACGGTTGGAATAGAAGGATCTAGAGAATTTGATTCTTCATGAGACTTATGGGACACTAAGCGGGCTTCTCTCTCCCAAACGGCTTGATCGTACGGAAGGCCCGACTAGGATCGTACGGACGGCCCGGTGAGACTTGTACGGACAAGTTTGTACGGACAAGTGTGATCAATCCAATTTATACTCCCCCTCAAGCTTAGTCATCGGACCGCATGACACAAGCTTGAACCATTGATCACCTACCTCATTAAAAACCTTAGTATAGAAAACCTCTTGGGAAAAACTATACTTAAGGGAAAAAGAGTGTAGGATCTCAAGGTTTGGTAAGGTCCATGAGCCCAAGCTTTGAGTGTATGTACTCGCACACTTGAGGGCTGGCTGCCTTGGTGAAAACATCAGCTAGTTGCTCGGAGCTCTCGGTATGGCAAGGAAGGGTTACACCTAGTTGGATTTGCTCTCGGACTTTGTGACAATCAACTTCTATGTGCTTTGTTCTCTCGTGGAAAACTGAGTTAGTTGCGATGTGGATAGCTGCCTCATTGTCACAATGCATTGTGATAGGCTTTGTAATGTCAATTCCAAGGTCTTTAAGTAGGTTCTTGAGCCACATCAACTCGGTAGTCAACTTCCTCATTGCTCTATACTCGGACTCGGCGCTTGAAAGGGACACCACTTTCTGTTTCTTGCTCTTCCACGTGACAAGGTTGCCTCCAAGAAAGGTGCAATAGCCGCTTGTTGATCTCCGGTCTCCTTTGTCTCCAGCATAGTCCGCATCACAATATCCCACGAGCTCCGTGTTGTTGTTGCATCCCATCCATATTCCTTGACCCGGCGATCCTTTGATGTATTTGAGAATCCGGTTGACGATGTTCCAATGGTGCACCTTCGAAGCTTGCATATGCTGACTAGCCTGGTTCACAGCAAAGCAAATGTCCGGCCTAGTGATAGTTAAGTAAATTAGCTTACCCACCAAACGTCTATATTGTGTTACATTCTTGAACGGTTGGTCCTCGGGCTCCCCCTCACGGCAAACCTTGTAGTTTTCATCTAATGGTGTGTTGACTGGCCGTGCTCCAAGCTTTCCTACTTCATTTAAGAGGTCAATAGCATATTTTCTTTGAGATAGAAACAAGCCCTCTTCCGAGCGACACACTTCTATCCCTAAGAAGTATTTTAACTCACCAAGATCCTTAATATCAAAAACTGATTTTAAAAGTCTTAGTTTCTTGAATTCCTACCGTGTCATTCCCGGAGATGATGATATCATCAACATAGACGAGAATGACAATGATACCTTGGTCACTTGGGTAAGTGAATAGGGTGTGATCAGATTCGGACCTCTTGAATCCACGCTTGGTCAAGGTCGAGCTTAACTTGTGGTACCACGCCCTTGGCGACTGCTTCAGCCCATAAATTGCTTTGTTTAGCTTGAACACCTTTCCCGGGCTAACCGTATCTTCTAGGCCAGGTGGTGGCCTCATATAGACTTCGTCCTCCAATTCGCCTTGTAAGAACGCGTTCTTAACGTCCATCTGCCATAGCTCCCATTTCAAGTTAACGGCTAATGAAAGGACTACACGCACTGTGTGAAGCTTGGCGACTGGAGCAAACGTGTCTTTGTAGTCCTCCCCGTACGTTTGCGTGAAGCCTCTCGCCACCAGCCGTGCCTTATACCGTTCAATCTCCCCGTCACTTCGATATTTGATCGTGAAGATCCACTTTGACGTCACCGCCTTCTTCCCTTTAGGCAGATCAGCCTCGTCCCACGTATGATTCTTCTCCATGGCCGTCCTTTCATCTTGGACGGCATCTCGCCACACCTTGTGATCTTTAGCTTCATCATAGGTTTGAGGGATCTAGTGGCTATCTACTTGAGTGAGAAAGGCTTGGTGTTCCACCGGTAAGTGAGCCAAAGTGCACACCGCTTGAATTGGGTGAGCTACGGCTACATTGTTGTAGTAAACTCGCGTATTCTTCCAGTTAGACGGTGGAAACTTGAGTCTTTGGCTTCTTCTCAAGGGAATAATCTCCTCAATCTCCTCAGGATTATTATCTTCATCAGCATTGTCTTGTTGCTCACTGGCCGCGTCCGACTGAACCACCTCCTCAAGGTTCTCCGAATGAGTCTCGTCATGGTGTACCGGGGCAATTGGAGTATGTTGGTTGTTTGTCTCACTGGGATTGTTGTTTCTAGGTGGCTCAGGCTCTTCTGAAGGGTTTGACTCGGGTGAGTCCGGGGTGACCCGATCATTTGTGATTCCTAGCCGTTCGAGAATGATCCGGAGGTTAGTTGCCCGATCGGATGAGGAGTTTGGTAGATCCCGGAGGTCATCCCAATTTTTCTTGCTGTGATAGCCTTGATCCTCTACGAACTTCACATCCCGAGAGACAAGGACTCTTTTGGCTTCATGATTGTAACACTTATATCCTTTTTGGGTGTTAGAGTAGCCGAGAAACATTGCTTTGGTGCTTTTAGCCTCGAGTTTGTCACGCAGTTCACCTGGTCTTAACACAAAACAAGTGCAGCCAAATACGCGTAAGTGATCATATGTAGGTTTTACTTTATTCAATACCTCAAATGAAGAGATGTCTTGAAGGATCTTAGTTGGGGTGCGATTGATAAGATAGCACGCAGCAAGGACGGCGTCTCCCCAAAACCTCCTAGGGACATTAGTATGAAACATCATAGACCTAGCAACCTCCATAAGATGCCTATTCTTTCTTTCGGCCACACCATTTTGTTGAGGGGTGTATGGACAGCTTGTTTGGTGAACGATCCCATGATTGGCCAAGTGTTGTTTGAAGGCATGACTAGTATACTCACCACCATTGTCTGACCTAAAGATTTTGATCTTAGCATTATAATGGTTAGTTACATAGTTTTGAAAACTAGTGAAAGCCTCAAGAACCCTATCTTTAGTAGGCAAGAGAGTTAACCAAGTATATTTAGACTTTTCATCTATAAAAGTAACAAAATATTTTTGATTTTCTCTAGACAAGCAGGGTGAAGTCCACACATCAGAGTGAACCAAATCAAAACAATTTTCATAAATAGTTAAAGACTTTGGAAAAACAGTTTTGCAATGTTTACCAAGAATACAAGCCTCACAATCATTGTTTTTGAAAGAAATACTTGGAAATATAAGTTCTAAGGCACGAGAGTGAGGGTGTCCTAATCTCGCATGCCAAACGGCATTGTTTGCCTTAAGAGAAACAGAATTAAAACAAGATGCATTAGGGAGGTTTAAGTCTTCAAGAACATATAAGTCACCCTTGGAACCTCCTTGTCCAAGAACTTGACTTGTCTCAATATCCTGAAAATGCACATTGTTAGGACCAAAGATAGCATAACAATTTAAATCAGTGGTAGCTCTTTTAACTGATAGTAAGTTTGATGTAAAACTAGGTATGTAGAACGCTTGAGTAGTCTTATCAAATAGCTTTAGATTACCGATTCCTTTAACTGGAACTCTATCACCATTTGCTATAATTACGTTTCCATTTGCAGGTTTAATTTCACTAATCAACCTAGAGTCAATAATCATATGATGCGATGCTCCTGAATCAACTATAAGTGGTTTAGTTTGATTCAAGGCAAGATAAGAGTTACCAGAGTTTTCCTTGAGTGCCTTAATGAGCGCATCAAGGTCAGACTTCCTCACGAGGTCAGACGAGGCAGCCAAGGCAGTTCCATTCATATCCGAGGCTCGCGGGTTTAGTTCAGCAGCCGATGGTTCCATACTTGCTTGGTGAGCTCTTGGTGCTCCATGGTGGTTCATTGGCCGGTTTACTCGGAGGTGTGGGTGGAGAATCCAACACTCATTCTTGAAATGGCCCGGCTTCTTGCAGTGGTGACACACCGGTTCCTTCTTGTTATCTCCTCGATAGTGGCTCTTGTTTGCGGTCGCTACCTCAGCTTGGTTGGCGGTTACAAGCTCCCCCTTGTTACCAAATAACCCCATGGAGCCATGCTCCTTTTGAATTTGGCTACACACATCCTCTAGGCTAGGAAGCTTGTCCGACCTCAAGATATGCTTGATAAGATCATTGTAGGATGGATTTAGCGTAAGGAGGAGGCCGAACACCTTATCTTGTTCACGCCTCTCATTCAAGATCGCCGGATCAAGCGTCGCCGGTCTAAGCATCTCAAGCTCAGCCCATAAAGACCGAAACTTCCCAAAGTGTTTGGTGAACTCCATGTCTTCTTGGCTTAGGTTATTGATGGCTCTCTTGATCTCAAAGACTCGGTTTAAGTTGGTAGTGTTACCAAAAACGTTTTTCAAGGTATCCCATAGATCCTTGGCCGTTTCACAATACGAGTAGGCCTCGAGTATTGGAGCATCAAGGGAGTTTTGTATGATGGCGAGAACACTTTGGTCTTTTCTTCACCACTTGCGGCCACAACTTTGCCGTCTTCGGTAGGCTCGCCTTTCGGAGCTTCACTCGATGTCACATGGGTCCAAAGCCCTCGGCCGCATAGCGCCGTCTTTGTGGTCCTTGCCCACAACAGGTAGTTCTCTCCTTTGAGAGTAACTGGAACAATCAAGGTCTTGGTGCCTTCCATGGAGTTTTGTCCACCGGTCAATGGTATTACCCAACGGTTAAAGAGAAGCGAGTAATGAGATTATAGAGAGAACAAGAGAAAGAGTATGAGCGGAAGTTTGTGGTGAACTGATGATTCGTGACTAGGAACAAAGAGGCTCTGATACCATGTAAGTTTAGAAGTATAGAAGATTCAAATGTGGAACAAAGAGAGTTTGAATGTCGTTGAGTATGAGAGAGAGTGTAAGCGAGTAAGAAGGGAGTATAGAAGAAGAAAAGAACTTCTTAATTAGAATGGAACAAGGTTACAAACTACATATAGACATGTGAACTAAAGGAATATTCCTATACAGATTCTAAATGTAATTAAGACATGAAAGGGACATGTCTCTTTCTTAACAACACATGTGACTTCTACTTCTCCCACTTGCTTGCATCTCTAACGGTTGGAATATAAGGATCTAGAGAATTTGATTCTTCATGAGACTTGTGGGACACTAAGCGGGCTTCTCTCTCCCAAATGGCTTGATCGTACGGAAGGCCCGACTAGGATCGTACGGACGGCCCGGTGAGACTTGTACGGACAAGTGTGATCAATCCAATTTATATCCTCAGCAATGTTCAAGGTCACAAGACCTTCCCTAACATCTATTACTGCTCCAACAGTGGCTAAAAATGGCCTCCCTAACAAGATTGGATCTTCAGGCTCCTTGTCCATCTCTATGACCACAAAATCAGTATGAACCCTTGCCTTCCCTATCTTGAGTGGGAGATTCTCCAACCTTCCAACTACCTCTCTATTTGTCCCATCAGCTAGGCACACATGGAGTTTAGTGGATTTGAAATCAGTTCTCCCAAGCTTTTGAGCTAAGGAGTATGGCATCACACTTGTTGAACCTCCCAAATCACAAAGGCATTGATTGTAGTGGAGGTAACTGATTGTGCAGGGCAGGTAGAATGGCCCTGGGTCCTTAAGCTTAAGTGGGATGATCACTCCTCCAAGGTTCTCAAGATCCTTCTCATCTTGAGCTTGAGCCTTCTTTACTGACAAATCAAGCAAAAAGTTTTTATAGAGAGGATATGGTTCATACTGTTCCAAAGCAGGTCCTCTCTCCTCTTCTTGGTAAGCAATGATGATCTCTTGAATAGCCATCACTTCTTCCTTTTTCTCAACCAAAGCTTCTTCCCTCAAAACCCTTTCTTCCTCATGTTGCTTAGCCAACATCTCCTTTTTCTCAATGATTTCCGTTAACTCCCTGATCCTCTGTGCTTTGAAACGCCCAGGGAATGGCAGTGGAGGCTTGTAAGCAGGAGGAATGTACTTAGCAGGCTTGACAGCTTCGGAGTCCCCAGCTCGATCGACCACTCGAGCATGCACTCGGTCGAGTGGCTGCTCGAGCTCCTGGTCGAGTTCTCCTGCGAGTTCCTGTTGCTTTGCACAGATGTCACTTGGGCTTCAGTAACTAATGAATTCCCCCAAACTTGGACTTCACTGTCCTCAGTGATTTCTTCCTCTTGAAATTGAATGGCTTTGGCTGAGAACTCCCTTGGATTTTGAACAGCTTTTCCAGGGAGTTGGTTGGGTTTTGGAGCTGAAGTAGATGCTATGTTACCCTCCATATACTTCACTCTTGAATTAAGACCCTCAAACTTCATATTCAGATCATTGTATTGTGATGTTAACCTTTGGTTCAACTCAGCAAACTGCTTGGCTTCCTCAATCTTTCCTTGTGTTTGCCCAATCAACAATTGTTGCATCATAGCTCTTAAGTCTTGTTCTTGGCCTTGGTTAGTCTGAAACCCTGGTGGGGGACACAACTGAGGCTGGAACACTTGGTGTTGTTGTTTGGGGATGTAGGTTTGTTGCTGTTGAGGCTGTTGAGGTGGATAGACTTGGTCTTGAGGATTAGCCACATTGGTACTCCTATAAGATAGGTTGTTGTTCTTGAAACCTCCTTGGTTGTAGCCTTTGAATCCACCCTGATTCTGCATGTAGCACAACTCAGCAAACTCAGTCTCCCCCTCTTGAACTTGTGCTTCTTCTTCATCAATGAAATGAATAGACTTGGACTGGCTAAGAAGGATCTTGTCAAGCTTCTCATTGACCATCTTCAAGTCCTTCTTATACTTGTCCTCTTGATCAGTTGAGGAGCTCCTTATGGTCCTATCATAGTCTTCATTATAGTTGCCATCTGACTGAGCAAGATTCTCAACTAATTCCCAGCCTTCTTCCACATTCTTGTTGAGGAAGTTGCCATTAGAAGCTGTGTCAAGCAACATCCTTATCTTTGGAAGCACTCCTCTATACAAGGTACTCAAGAGTGACTCATTGCTGAAACCATGATGAGGACATTGAGTCTGATATCCTTTGAATCTCTCCCATGCCTCACAAAAGGTCTCATTGTTCCTTTGAGCAAATCCAGAGATCTCATTCCTCAGCCTTGCTGTCCTAGCATTAGAAAAGAACTTGGCCAAGAAAGCCTTCTTGCATGCATCCCAAGTAGTGATTGCACCAGTGGGGAGAGTTTTTTCCCATAAATGAGCCTTGTCCCCAAGTGAGAAAGGGAACAACCTTAGCTTAAAACCATCCTCACTTACACCATTGATCCTTGTAAGGCCACATATTCTATCAAACTCATCAAGGTGATCAAGTGGATCCTCCATTGGCAATCCATGAAATTTGTTGGCTTGAATCATGGAGATTAAGCCACTCTTGATCTCAAAGTTGTTGTTGGCAACAGTTGGAGGCACAATTCCAGCCCTTTGGTTGTGAGTGTTAGGTGCATCTCCAGCACCAATGTTCCTTGGTCTCTGAACCTGATCCTGATGATCCATTGCTACTATAACCTCTTGTTGGTCCTGAACAACTCTCCTTTGCTTAGTTCCCAAACCCTTTGTCACCTTGTGGATGTTGTCAATGTGCTTGAGAAGATGGTCCTTTCCTTTAGACCTTGTGTGCATCAACAAACACAAACGATTTTTCCCAGGCACGCGACTGAGCACAGGCTCTTGTTGGTGATCAAGTCGACTGGAAACTGATGGTTATAGAGATCCGGCGTCTGGCTCGAGCAGGTGCTCGATCACTACTCGGTCGAGTGGTGGTCGAGTTGATGGTCGAGTGGTACCTGGAATGGAACTTCAACGCAACAACAGAAGATTCAAGTGTATAAACGAACTTAATCTTAGACTAATATGGATCCTAAATGTCACAAAAACACACTCAAATGGGCAACGGCGCCAAATTGAAACAAACTTATTTGTGTGGTGAATGATGGTGGATGTATGCAATGATGATATATGAATGGAATGATGGATGGGTGTTTCAATTCCCCTTATGCTATTGCAGTACAAGAGGTATCAATCCTAAATGAGTGTTTGTGAACAGATAAGATGTGCATATGAATCTAAGTTAAGACAAATGTAATGATTGTTTGTCACTAACAATCCTAAGAAGGAAATGTAAAGATGCAGAAAGTAAACTACAAGAACCAAAAACTAAATGCAAATGAAACTGAATGATTGAAACTGTAATGAAGCAAGAACAGAAATAGAAACTACTACTAATGAACTAATGCAAGACAATTAATGAACTGAAAGCTAAATGTATGCAACTGGAATAAAGCAGGAATGAAACAAGACAATCACAAATCATAAACCAGAGTTCTGGGGATGAACTCGAGCAAGCACTCGACCGAGTGTAGGTCGAGTGAGAGGTCGAGTTGGCTAAATTCGGAAAACAGAGCAACACAACAAAAACAGAGCAACACTAAAACCAAACAAACAACAAGCAAGCTACGAGATTAAGACTTTAAAATCAATAAACAAAGAAGGTTCCTGAGGATGGATTCATGGGAAGAACTAATCATTGTGGTTATCTAACTTGGTCAACAAATCTCAAGCAAACTTTGAGCTAACCTCTAGACATATAAATCTAAGACAAGTTTCTCCCACTCTCATGGTCAAGAAACAATCAAACCTATGCAATTCTAGACTTGTTCTCACACAGTAAAGAATCTACACAAGCAGGCATTAAGCAATACATCTCAAACAAAACAAGACCTCTAATCTCTTAGTAAGCCTAATGGTAAGCTCTAGATCTAGCTTTATCTATGCTTCTTAAACATTGGTGTGATGCTAAGGAGCTTGAAATCAGATCATAACCTCTCAGTTCAAGATCAGCCTTAAGAACATCTAGCCTAGAAGAGATCTACAACAATCAAGCTTGACCAAATCACATAAACCACAAGATCAATCCTTCCTAACCCATCCTCAAGATCCTAAGAAGATTACTCACAACAAGACATGATGAAACAAATCAAAAACCCAGAAAATATTGAAACTTGCATTATTAGAAAGATAAAACTGAGATCTTCAATATTAATGAAAGGATGAAACTCAAATTCTCAATATTAAGAAAGTTATTGAACCAACAATATTGAAGAATCTAAGAGTTTTCTTAAACAAGTACAAAATCTAATAAAATGCAAAAGGAATAATGCTAAAAAGGTAAAAACTAGGTTTTTGGGAATATCTAAAAAGCTGGACACTTTGGTGGCTGCAGGAACAAGGTCTTATATAGTGGGGAAGTGGAAGCCCTAAAAATAGAAAAAGTCAAAGCAGTCAACGGCTCGGTCAACTCGACCTGTGCTCGGTCGAGCTAGGGGTCGAGCTGACTTCTCACATGCAATCTCCACTCGGTCGAGTCCTGCTCAGCACACGGTCGAGTGTCTGGTCGAGTGTGCGGTCGAGTTGGACTCCGGACCTTGTTGTTTCAGCCTTAACTCCCTTGTTTCCTCCTCAAGATTGCTTCACATCTCTTCTCCATTGCTTCCATGCTCCTTGAGCTCCAAAATCACCTGTTTATGCATGAAAATATGCAAATGCAATGCAACTAAACTCTAATGCATGATTGGATCTAAAGCTACACAATAATGGCCTAAATGGATAGAAAAAGATGCAAAAGATGTGAATAAACTAAGGGAAAACAAGGCAAAATTATGAACATCACTTATACCTATTTTGTCCCAAAATAGGCTAAAACCAAGAAAACATTGCTTAGAAGCTGTAAACAGCTATGTTAGTGTTTCTGGGGTTAAAATGTGTCTTAATCCAATGCAACTAACTAATTATAAGAGTTTGAGATAGATGTGGAGAGTTTAAAAGCCACTTATATCCATTTTGTCCCAAAACAGGCTAAAACCAAGAAAAAATTGCCTAAAAGCTGTAAACAGCTATGTTAGTGTTTATGGGGTTATACTGTGTCTTAATCCAATGAAACTAACTAATTATAAGAGTTTGAGATAGATGTGGAGAGTTTATAAGCCACTTATACCCATTTTGTCCCAAAACAGGCCAAAACCAAGAAAACATTGCTTAGAAGCTGTAAACAGTTATGTTAGTGTTTATGGGGTTAAAATGTGTCTTAATCCAATGCAACTAACTAATTATAAGACTTTGAGATGGATGTGGAGAGTTTTAAAAGCCACTTATACCCATTTTATCCCAAAACAGGCTAACACCAAGAAAACATTGCTTAGAAGCACTAAGCAGCTATGTTAGTGTTTATGGGGTTAAAATGTGTCTTAATCCAATGCAACTAACTAACTATAAGAGTTTGAGATTGATGTGGAGAGTTTAAAAGCCACTTATACCCATTTTGTCCCAAAATAGGCTAAAAGCAAGAAAACATTGCTTAGAAGCACTAGACAGCTATGTTAGTGTTTATGGGGTTAAAATGTGTCTTAATCCAATGCAACTAACTAACTATAAGAGTTTGAGATTGATGTGGAGAGTTTAAAAGCCACTTATATCCATTTTATCCCAAAACAGGCTAAAACCAAGAAAACATTGCTTAGAAGCTGTAAATAGCTATGTTAGTGTTTCTGGGGTTAAAATGTGTCTTAATCCAATGCAACTGACTAGTTATAAGAGTTTGAGATGGATGTGGAGAGTTTAAAAGCCACTTATATCCATTTTGTCCCAAAACAGGCTAAAACCAAGAAAACATTGCTTAGTAGCTGTAAACAGCTATGTTAGTGTTTATGGGATTAAAATGTGTCTTAATCCAATGCAACTAACTAATTATAAGACTTCGAGATAGATGTGGAGAGTTTAAAAGCCATTTATACCTATTTTGTCCCAAAACAGGCTAAAACCAAGAAAACATTGCTTAGAAGCACTAAACAGCTATGTTAGTGTTTATAGGGTTAAAATGTGTCTTAATCCAATGCAACTAACTAATTATAAGAGTTTGAGATAGATGTGGAGAGTTTAAAAGGCACTTATACCCATTTTGTCCCAAAACAGCCTAAAACCAAGAAAAAATTGCTTAGAAGCTGTAAACAGCTATGTTAGTGTTTATGGGGTTAAAATGTGTCTTAATCCAATGCAACTAACTAATTATAAGAGTTTGAGATAGATGTGGAGAGTTTAAAAGCCACTTATACCCATTTTGTCCCAAAACAGGCTAAAACCAAGAAAACATTGCTTAGAAGCTGTAAACAGCTATGTTAGTGTTTCTGGGGTTAAAATGTGTCTTAATCCAATGCAACTAACTAATTATAAGATGTGGAGAGTTTAAAAACATTGCTTAGAAGCTGTAAACAGCTATGTTAGCGTTTATGGGGTTAAAATTATTAGAATGTACCAAGGAGGAGAGAGGAGAGGCCGGTAAGGCCGAGCCTTGGAAGAAGAGAAGAAAGGCCGGAAAGGCCATGTAAAGGCCGGTACCATGTACCGTGTCCGTGAACGGACCCATGTCCGGTGAGCGGCCAGTTAGGCCGTGAACACGATGAAGAGAAGGCCCGTCCGTACAGGCCCGTCCGTACAAAGAAGAGAAGTGGCCGGTGAGGCTGCCAACACAAGAAGAACGGCCGGTAAGGCCGTGTGCACCAAGAAGAGTGGCCGTGAGGCCATGAATGGCATGAGAACGGCCGGTTAGGCCGTGAATACAATGAGTAAGGCCATGTGGGCTGAATGAAGAATAAGAGAAGGCCATAAGTGCAATGAGAAGGGCAAAGGCCTTATAAGAAGAAGAAGCCCAAGAGGAAGTCTCACAAAGGAAAGAAGGAAGGAATGAGGCCGAGTGTGAGTGATGAGAAGAAGGAAGACTCGGCCCACCATGTGATCAAGAAGCTGCCAAAGGAAGAAGATGCCAAAGGAAGAAGGAAGGAAGTCGCTTTCAAGGAGGAAGAACCTAACGGTCACAAGAAAAGAATCACATGTGCAAGGAAGGGAAGGATGTCACTATCACCTTCACCAAATCGAGAGAATGTCCCTATCAACACTCTCTTCCTCTCTCTAACGGTCATAAGCATTGTATTCCCTATATTAAGTTGTAATTCACTTCAATATAACAACACATCACAACATTATTCAATAGAAGAGAATCCGATTTCCCCTCTTTTACCTTGTATTCTTGTTCTAGCTTCAATGTAGATAGTTTAGGGAATCGGTTAGAGGCTGCCCTTAAGGCAGCCTATTCTCTTCCCAAATCTCACCTAAAGTCTTCTTATTTACTCTTTCATATAGCCTAGATTACTGATTCTTAATCCTCCTCTCCTAAGTACACAAACTCTTAGTGTTGTGTTACTAGAACAAGGATAAGTCTCAAACTAGTGCTTCTCCTTGATAGGATCCGCTTACTCTCTAGTATTTGGGTTCTATCTAGCCTAGTTTATGAGGAGTTCATCACAAGTTGATGTTCTCTTCTTCCCTTTGAGAATGAGTTAGTTTGTTGTGGGTAAAGGGGGATTCATTCACCAAGTGTTTGTCTACCCTCTCTTGTGAGCTTTGTCTCATAAATCCCAACATGGTATCAGAGCAGGTTCTGTTCTTGGTGATTCAAACTCATTCTCAATGTCGTTTTCTTAGGAGTTAGCTTAGTTAAAGTTTTAATCCTAGCTTAGGTGTTAATTCGCTTAGCTTAGTTCTTTAAAGCTTTAATTTTGCTTTTGTTGTTAAATCGATTCTCTAGCAGCTCATTGTTGAGTAAGCTTGGTCTCTTGTCTTGTTAGAATTTGTAGACCAAGTGTGTGAAAGAAATCGATTTTAAAACCTCATCTTTAGGCTTACCGATTTGGTGAAAGCTTGGGTTTAAATGAGGTGGTGATGAACCAAGGAGCAAATCGGTTTTGTTCTTGGTTGAGAAAGCTTTGTTTCTGGCCATATGGTGTGTCCAGATTCGAGTTTGGGGAAGAGAGAGTTCTTGTTTTTAGCATGTATGGCCCGCTTGGTCAAATAGATTCAAGTTGGTCCAAGATGCATTCTTTTAACCAATGGACAAAAGGTTGTTCCAAAGGTGTTTCTTCTTTTATTTGAATTTTGAACATGGAAAGCATCTTCTATATGCCCTTTCGTGATCCTTGAAGGCATTAGACTCTTGGAGAACACCTGTTTAAGTGATTCTACCATGAGAAGTGTCCCAAACCGTTGGAGAAATTAATTTTCCAAACGGTCCATGTGTTTCAGCCATTAAAGCACCAAAGTCTTGTTGAATGTTGGATGCTCTTGGCTGTCAAAGCTTCTGCAAACTCAAGAAAACAGAGTATAACTCTGTCCATAAGAACTCTTGAGCAAATTCCCTATTCTACTCTCCATTCATCTTATACTACCGCCAATACTCTCCCTTATACTCTCACTTTCTATTCTCCATATATACTCTTATTAATTCTCTAAATTCTCTATTTAATTTCAGTAATATTCTCTATACTCTAATCTCTAACAATCTCTTGTTTAGAATCTGTTCCATTGATTTTTTGGTTTCAGTTTCAGCATTGAAGATTATGTGGAGCTTGCTCACTATCTCAAGGAGAAGAAGTGGCGAGGTTGAAGGCTACAAGATAGCCGTGTAAGAGCGCAGCACAATGCCTGGAGTTAGAACCAAGGGCCACCAAGTCTTTGTTAAGCTGGTGGAAGGTGATGAATCAGTCCAAGAGCATGTGTGTTAGTGCCAAGTTGTTGATCGGATGTGCACAATGGTCTTTAGGAAAGGTGATGCACAAGGTTTCAACTGTTGATTGGATGTGCACAAGAACGGTGATGCACAAGGCTTCAACTGAGGTGATGAGGTTTCAGCCCATCATCAAGTAAAGGTTACGGGGGAGATCAAGTGACTTCAGACCGTACCTCACAGATTCTGCTCGGCCACAAGCAAAAGTCTTTACTTAAAGCTCAGCCGAAGCGTCTCAAAGATCGACTCGGACGAAACCCTTCCACTGCGATTCGGCTTCCGCGTTATTCATTAAAGTTCGAGACCACAGAGTCATCTTGCCAGTGGAAGTGGAATCATACCAATCCGAGCAGCCGTTCGAAAGTTATGTCCGATTCAGTGGGCATATGTCAGTCTGACGAATAAAGCTAGCCGGGTTTAAAACCATGGTTAAAGAAGCGGTCTCAAGGAGGAATTCCAAACCGCAACAGTGATCAACTCTCTCCCTCCTATCCATCAAAACACCATAAAGGCTGTGCTCTAAACTCTTCTCTATTTTAATTCATAAATTCATTACCTTAGCTTCATTACTAGTCTTTAGTCTTTAATATGATTCTTCTTAAATTGTCACACTTTTAGAAATTTTCTTTGATATTCCTCATAGCAAACACTTATTCTTTTCTTCTTTATCACTTGTTTAAGGGGTAAAGGAGACTATGAGAGCCTCAAAGAAACTCTAAAGGCGCAAGGATGGAGATCATAAGGAATGTGCTAAAGGCAAGGTGGGCTAAGGAGTAGGAGCGGTTCAAATCATGAAGAGAAGGGAGCTAGTTCTTTGCAAACCAAGGTCAAGGGACATCATGGATAGTGGAGTCTATACTCTTTTTCCCTTAACAAAGTTTTATCCCAAGAGGTTTTCTTTGTTGAGGTTTTTAATGAGGTAGATGACACTAGTCCACCCTTGATCTTTGGTCCCCATGGTGTCCCACCGATCAAGCGTGCGGGGGAGTATTAGAATGTACCAAGGAGGAGAGAGGAGAGGCCGGTAAGGCCGAGCCTTGGAAGAAGAGAAGAAAGGCCGGAAAGGCCATGTAAAGGCCGGTACCATGTACCGTGTCCGTGAACGGACCCATGTCCGGTGAGCGGCCAGTTAGGCCGTGAACACGATGAAGAGAAGGCCCGTCCGTACAGGCCCGTCCGTACAAAGAAGAGAAGTGGCCGGTGAGGCTGCCAACACAAGAAGAACGGCCGGTAAGGCCGTGTGCACCAAGAAGAGTGGCCGTGAGGCCATGAATGGCATGAGAACGGCCGGTTAGGCCGTGAATACAATGAGTAAGGCCATGTGGGCTGAATGAAGAATAAGAGAAGGCCATAAGTGCAATGAGAAGGGCAAAGGCCTTATAAGAAGAAGAAGCCCAAGAGGAAGTCTCACAAAGGAAAGAAGGAAGGAATGAGGCCGAGTGTGAGTGATGAGAAGAAGGAAGACTCGGCCCACCATGTGATCAAGAAGCTGCCAAAGGAAGAAGATGCCAAAGGAAGAAGGAAGGAAGTCGCTTTCAAGGAGGAAGAACCTAACGGTCACAAGAAAAGAATCACATGTGCAAGGAAGGGAAGGATGTCACTATCACCTTCACCAAATCGAGAGAATGTCCCTATCAACACTCTCTTCCTCTCTCTAACGGTCATAAGCATTGTATTCCCTATATTAAGTTGTAATTCACTTCAATATAACAACACATCACAACATTATTCAATAGAAGAGAATCCGATTTCCCCTCTTTTACCTTGTATTCTTGTTCTAGCTTCAATGTAGATAGTTTAGGGAATCGGTTAGAGGCTGCCCTTAAGGCAGCCTATTCTCTTCCCAAATCTCACCTAAAGTCTTCTTATTTACTCTTTCATATAGCCTAGATTACTGATTCTTAATCCTCCTCTCCTAAGTACACAAACTCTTAGTGTTGTGTTACTAGAACAAGGATAAGTCTCAAACTAGTGCTTCTCCTTGATAGGATCCGCTTACTCTCTAGTATTTGGGTTCTATCTAGCCTAGTTTATGAGGAGTTCATCACAAGTTGATGTTCTCTTCTTCCCTTTGAGAATGAGTTAGTTTGTTGTGGGTAAAGGGGGATTCATTCACCAAGTGTTTGTCTACCCTCTCTTGTGAGCTTTGTCTCATAAATCCCAACAAAAATGTGTCTTATTCCAATGCAACTAACTAATTATAAGAGTTTGAGATAGATGTGGAGAGTTTAAAAGCCACTTATTGTTAGACTTTGTAGAATAAAGAAGAGAATCAAGAGAGTGATGAGAGATGTCGGTAGACAAAGAGAATGAGGAAGAAGAAAAGATTAGGTTATTGTTCCATAAGAATATCGGTTACAATGTAGGCTAATGCCTATTTATATCATGAGAAACTCTAGGGCTACACCCTTTACAAACCGCACAGCTAAGTGATAGGGACAGGAAGAGAGAAGAGACTAATCCCAAGGTTGATAGCGACCCGTCTTAGTCTCCTTAAACCAAACATCACCCGTGACTCTTCTTGCTCCACTTGCGCTTTCCCTCCAACGGCTATCTTGGGAATTCTAGAGTCTTCTAATGGGCTTAGGATGAGCAGGCCTCCTCTCCATTCCTTATCACTAGAAGACTCGGCCATTTCACCACACTTGTACGGACAGCCCATATTCAATACTCGTACGGACGGCCATGGCTGCCTTAGGCTTATTCTTTTGATCAATACTCCCCCTCAAGCTTAGCCTAATGAAATGGCTAAGCTTGGAACCCGTGAAGCAGCACCTCATTAAAAACCTTGACTTAGAAAACCTCATGGGACAAAACCAAGTCGAGGGAAAAAGAGTGTGCTGTCCACGGATTAGAGAAGCTTGATCATGGCCGTGTAATGTCTACAAGTCCAAGTTTGCTATAGATGTGATCACAAACCTTGGAGCTTGCAGACTTGGTGAAGATGTCAGCTAGCTGATCTTGACTCCTTGTGTGGCATGGTAACACCACTCCTTCTTCAATCTTCTCTCTCACCTTGTGGCAATCGCTTTCTATGTGCTTGGTCCTCTCATGAAAGACTGAGTTTGTGGCAATGTGGATGGCCGCTTCATTGTCGCAGTGCATGGTCATGGGCTGCTTTGTCTCGATGCCTAAATCCTTGAGTAGGCCCTTCAGCCATGTCATCTCGTTAGTGAGCTTCCTCATAGCTCTATACTCGGCCTCGGCGCTAGAGCATGAAACCACCTTTTGTTTCTTAGACCTCCATGTAACCAAGTTGCCTCCAACAAACGTGCAGTACCCAGTGGTGGATCTCCTATCCAGCGTGTCGCCATTGTAATCCGCATCACAATAGCCAACGATTTCGGTGTTGTCATTCTTGCCCATCCAAATACCTTGACCCGGACTGCCCTTGAGATAGCTTAGGATCCTCTCGACTTGACTCCATTGGTACTTGCTTGGTGCCTTCATATGTTGGCTAACCTGATTCACAGCATAAGATATGTCAGGTCGTGTGATAGTAAGGTATATCAGCTTACCTACAAGCCGGCGATAGCGTGTGACGTCTAAGAATGGCTCGTCCATTGGTTCCTTAGGTCGGCCTTCCATTGCCCGTAAGCTCTCCCCCTTTCGCTTGAGCTGGTAATCTTCATCAAGGGGCGTAGCAACCGGAGACACACCAAGCTTGCCAGTCTCCTCTAACAAGTCAAGAGTATACTTGCGTTGTGAGAGGAAGAGTCCTTCCGGTGAGCGACAAATCTCAATACCAAGAAAGTATTTGAGTTCCCCAAGGTCCTTGATGTCAAATACCGACTTGAGAGAGTCCTTGGTGTCCTGAATGGCCGCCTTATCATCACCAGTCACGATGATGTCGTCGACGTATATGAGCACCACCACCCAACCAATAGAGGTGCGACGCGTGAAGAGAGTATGATCAGCCTCCGATCGCGTAAAACCATCAGTCTTGAGAGTGGCGCTTAGTTTGTGGTACCACGCTCGTGGGGACTGCTTAAGGCCATAGATGGCCTTACGTAGCCTCAAGACTTTTCCGGGTGTAACCATGTCTTCAAGGCCGGGAGGAGGCGTCATGTACACTTCTTCATCAAGTTCACCTTGAAGGAAGGCGTTCTTCACATCCATCTGCCATAAGTCCCATGAAAGGTTGACAGCAAGTGACAGCACAACCCGAACCGTATGGAGCTTGGCCACGGGTGCAAAGGTGTCCGTGTAGTCCGCGCCATAGGTTTGGGTGAAGCCACGGGCCACTAACCTGGCTTTATGCCGTTCAATGTCACCATTGCTCAAATATTTTATGGTAAACACCCATTTGGAGCTAACTGCCCGCTTGCCTTGAGGAAGATCCGATTCGTCCCACGTATGATTCCGGATCATGGCGCCAGTTTCATCCTTGACCGCATCTAACCAAACTTGATGTGCCTTGGCTTCATCATATGTCTGCGGGATCCAATTGGCGTCCACTTGGCCGAAGAAAGCTTGGTGATCCGCAGGTAACAGCTCAAGGGAACAAACGGACTGAATGGGATGAGCGACAGCTTGGCTATTGTAATAGACACGCTTGTTCTTCCAAGTGGAGGGATCCGACCGAGGTCTGGTGCTCCGACGCAGGACTGGTGCCGGAAGTGGATCCACGCTAGGCAACACGGTGGACGTACCGTCCGTAGGAGCCGTCTCCGTGTTTTCCTCGGTAGAGGCCGCCGCCGGAGCATGCGTGTCCGTTGTAGGGCCAGGGACGGGAACGCCGGTTATGGGTAGGCCAGTCTCGAGAGATTCACCATCTTGGGCTGAACCATTGTCATTTGCATCTCCTTGGTCAGACCCACCATTGGTAGAAATTTGACTTAGTGTTGGCCGCACGGCACCCGTTGGTGGAGATGGGTTGCCAAGGTGATCAAGAAGGAACCGTAGACTCGAAGCTCGGTCATTAGGTGAGTGAGCGAGATCTTTAAGGCTGTTCCAATCCCTCTTGTCATGGTAGCCCACATGTTCTAGAAACCGGACATCTCGAGAGACATATAGTCGACTTGTGGCCGGATCATAACATTTGTACCCCTTTTGTGTGGTGGAGTAGCCAATGAACATACACTTTGTACTTTTGGCATCCAGCTTACTCCTTTGTTCTCCTGGTACTAACACAAAACAAACACAGCCGAAAACTCGTAAGTGATCAAGAGATGGTTTAAATTTGTTTAGTACTTCAAATGGAGATAAGTCATGAAGAACTCTAGTTGGTGTTCGGTTGATTAGGTAGCATGCAGTCATCACGGCATCACCCCAATATCGTTTAGGAACACTCGAATGGAACATGATTGCCCGCGCCACTTCCATGAGGTGCCGGTTCTTCCTCTCGGCCACACCATTTTGTTGTGGCGTGTAGGGACAACTAGTTTGATGGAGAATGCCATGCTTGGAGAGATGTTCTTTGAACTTGCAACTTGTGTATTCCCCCCCATTATCAGACCTAAGTACCTTAAGTTTAGCATTGAAGTGATTAGTCACATAGTTTTGAAAATTGATAAAGGCATCAAATACTCTATCTTTAGATGGCAACAAGGTAATCCAAGTGTATTTTGATTTTTCATCAATAAAGGTCACAAAATACTTGTTATTATCTCTAGATAGGCATGGTGATGTCCAAACATCTGAGTGAACTAAATCAAAACAATCCTCATAAATAGTAGTTGACTTAGGAAAGATAGACTTGCAATGTTTTCCAAGAATACAAGGTTCACAAGTAGAATTATCAAAAGAAATATTAGGAAACATCAACCCTAAAGCACGTGAATGTGGGTGGCCTAGCCTAGCATGCCACACCATATTCGAATCAACAACAAAACAGGACTTAGTAGAGGATAAATTTGGATCGGTTTTCTCTAGGACATAGAGATCTCCACTCCCTTGCCCTTCTCCAAGAACCTTTCCAGTCTCAATATCCTGAAAATAAACATTGTTAGGACCAAAGATTGCATAACAGTTCAAATCATTTGTGGCCCTCTTAACCGATAGTAAATTGGAGGTAAAGGTAGGCATAAAGAAAGCTTTTGAGGTTTTATCAAATAGTTTCAAGTCCCCTATTCCCTTTACTGGTATCTGTTCTCCATTTGCAATAACAACATTTCCTAAGGCCGGTTTTATGTTGTCAATTAAACTAGGGTTACTAATCATATGATGTGAGGCTCCCGAGTCAATAACAAGCGATTTGCTAGGCCTAGAAGTAAAGAAAGAGATACCAGACTCCTTGAGTGAAGCAATGGAGCGGATGAGAGCCTCAAGGTCTGACTTCCTCACCACATCTCCGTAGGCTGCGGTCATGGCCACCTCATCTCCCTGCTTTGATGATCCGGCTCCTTTATCGCTAACCGCTTCCTTTGAGAGGTTGGCTTTGAACTTGGCCGGCTTGAGGTGAGGATGGAGAACCCAGCACTTGTCTTTCAGATGACCCCGCTTCTTGCAGTGGTCGCACACCAACCACTTCCTCTCCTCTTGCTTGTACGTTCCTTTGTTGGCCGAAGCAAGCTCCCCCTTACCGCTAAACAAATCAAGGGATCCTTGCTCTTTCTGAATTTGGGAGCAAATATCTTCAAAGGAGGGGAGCTTCTCGGCCCTTAGGATGTGCTTCAAGAGATCGTTGAAGGACGGATTCAAGGTAAGTAGGAGTCCGAAGACTTTGTCTTGCTCCTTTCGTTCGTTTAGCACACTTGCCTCAAGTGTACTTGGCCGCAACATGTCAAGCTCGGACCATAGTGCACGGAACTTACCAAGATGCTTAGTGAACTCCACATCATCTTGGTTAAGATCATTTATGGCCTTCTTGACCTCAAAGACTCTAGTCATGTTAGAGACATTACCATACACGCCTTTAAGTGTTTCCCACAGTTCCTTGGCCGTCTCGCAATATGAGTAGGCCTCAAGGATAGGCGTGTCCAGAGAGTTTTGGAGAACAGATAGGACAACTTGGTCTTCTTGGAACCATTTGGCCTTCCTCTCGCTCTCTTCCTCCGCTTCCGCCTCGGAAGCGTCCTCTCCTTTGGGGTTTTTCTTTGGGACATAGTCGGACTCGACATGACTCCAAAGGCCACGACCTCCAAGGGCGGTTCTTGTGGTTCTTGTCCACAGCAAGTAGTTTGTCCCCTTTAGGACAACCGGTGAAACAATGGGCTTGGCGTTTTCCATGGTCGGATTTCTATGGACCGATGGGTAAAGCTTTTACCCGGAGAATAAAAGAGATGTGAGTGAGAAGAAACGAAGATAAGGAGACTAGAGTGTAGAAATGAGTAGGAGAATGAGATTAGACTGTAGAGAATCGAAGAACTTGCTCTGATACCATGTTAGACTTTGTAGAATAAAGAAGAGAATCAAGAGAGTGATGAGAGATGTCGGTAGACAAAGAGAATGAGGAAGAAGAAAAGATTAGGTTATTGTTCCATAAGAATATCGGTTACAATGTAGGCTAATGCCTATTTATATCATGAGAAACTCTAGGGCTACACCCTTTACAAACCGCACAGCTAAGTGATAGGGACAGGAAGAGAGAAGAGACTAATCCCAAGGTTGATAGCGACCCGTCTTAGTCTCCTTAAACCAAACATCACCCGTGACTCTTCTTGCTCCACTTGCGCTTTCCCTCCAACGGCTATCTTGGGAATTCTAGAGTCTTCTAATGGGCTTAGGATGAGCAGGCCTCCTCTCCATTCCTTATCACTAGAAGACTCGGCCATTTCACCACACTTGTACGGACAGCCCATATTCAATACTCGTACGGACGGCCATGGCTGCCTTAGGCTTATTCTTTTGATCAATACTTATTCCCAGTTTGTCCCAAAACAGGCTAAGACCAAGAAAACATTGCTTAGAAGCTGTGAACAGCTATGTTAGTGTTTATGGGGTTAAAATGTGTCTTAATCCAATGCAACTGACTAATGATAAGAGTTTGAGATAGTTTGAGATAGATGTGGAGAGTTTAAAAGCCACTTATACCCATTTTGTCCCAAAACAGGCTAAAACCAAGAAAACATTGCTTAGAAGCTGTAAACAGCTATGTTAGTGTTTATGGGGTTAAAATATGTCTTAATCCAATGCAACTAACTAATTATAAGAGTTTGATATAGATGTGGAGAGATTAAAAGCCACTTATTCCCATTTTGTCCCAAAATAGGCTAAAACACAGAAAACATTGCTTAGAAGCTGTAAACAGCTATGTTAGTGTTTATGGGGTTAAAATGTATCTTAATCCAATGCAACTAACTAACTATAAGAGTTTGAGATTGATGTGGAGAGTTTAAAAGCCACTTATACCCATTTTGTCCCAAAACAGGCTAACACCAAGAAAACATTGCTTAGAAGCTGTAAACAACTATGTTAGTGTTTATGGGGTTAAAATGTGTCTTAATCCAATGCAACTAACTAACTATAAGAGTTTGAGATTGATGTGGAGAGTTTAAAAGCCACTTATACCCATTCTGTCCCAAAACAGGCTAAAACCAAGAAGACATTGCTTAGAAGCTGTACACAGCTATGTTAGTGTTTATGGGGTTAAAATGTGTTTTAATCCAATGCAACTAACTAATTATAAGAGTTTGAGATTGATGTGGAGAGTTTAAAAGCCACTTATACACATTCTGTCCCAAAACAGGCTAAAACCAAGAAGACATTGCTTAGAAGCTGTACACAGCTATGTTAGTGTTTATGGGGTTAAAATGTGTCTTAATCCAATGCAACTAACTAATTATAAGAGTTTGAGATAGATGTGGAGAGTTTAAAAGCCACTTATACCCATTTTGTCCCAAAACAGGCTAAAACCAAGAAAACATTGCTTAGAAGCTGTAAACAGTTATGTTAGTGTTTATGGGGTTAAAATGTGTCTTAATCCAATGCAACTAACTAATTATAAGAGTTTGAGATGGATGTGGAGAGTTTTAAAAGCCACTTATACCCATTTTATCCCAAAACAGGCTAACACCAAGAAAACATTGCTTAGAAGCTATAAACAGCTATGTTAGTGTTTATGGGGTTAAAAGGTGTCTTAATCCAATTCAACTAACTAATTATAAGAGTTTGAGATAGATGTGGAGAGTTTAAAAGCCAGTTATACCCATTTTGTCGCAAAACAGGCTAAAACCAAGAAAACATTGCTTTGAAGCTGTAAACAGCTATGTTAGTGTTTATGGGGTTAAAATGTGTCTTAATCCAATGCAACTAACTAATTATAAGAGTTTGAGATAGATGTGGAGAGTTTAAAAGCCACTTATTCCCACTTTGTCCCAATAGAGGCTAAAACCAAGAAAACATTGCTTAGAAGCTGTAAACAGTTATGTTAGTGTTTATGGGGTTAAAATGTGTCTTAATCCAATGGAACTAACTAATTATAAGACTTTGAGATAGATGTGGAGAGTTTAAAAGCCACTTATACCCATTTTGTCCCAAAACAGGCTAAAACCAAGAAAACATTGCTTAGAAGCACTAAACCGCTATGTTAGTGTTTATGGGGTTAAAATGTGTCTTAATCCAATGCAACTAACTAACTATAAGAGTTTGAGATTGATGTGGAAAGTTTAAAAGCCAATTATATCCATTTTTTCCCAAAACAGGCTAAAACCAAGAAAACATTGCTTAGAAGCTGTAAATAGCTATGTTAGTGTTTCTGGGGTTAAAATGTGTCTTAATCCAATGCAACTGACTAGTTATAAGAGTTTGAGATGGATGTGAAGAGTTTAAAAGCCACTTATATCCATTTTGTCCCAAAATAGGCTAAAACCAAGAAAACATTGCTTAGTAGTTGTAAACAGCTATGTTAGTGTTTATGGGGTTAAAATGTGTCTTAATCCAATGCAACTAACTAATTATAAGACTTCGAGATAGATGTGGAGAGTTTAAAAGCCACTTATACCCATTTTGTCCCAAAACAGGCTAAAACCAAGAAAACATTGCTTAGAAACACTAAACAGCTATGTTAGTGTTTATGGGGTTAAAATGTGTCTTAATCCAATGCAACTAACTAACTATAATAGTTTGAGATTTATGTGGAGAGTTTAAAAGCCACTTATACCCATTTTGTCCCAAAACAGGCTAACACCATGAAAACATTGCTTAGAGGCTGTAAACAGCTATGTTAGTGTTTCTGGGGTTAAAATGTGTCTTAGTCCAATGCAACTAACTAATTATAAGACTTTGAGATAGATGTGGAGAGTTTAAAAGCCACTTATACCCATTTTGTTTCAAAACAGGCTAAAACCAAGAAAACATTGCTTAGAAGCTGTACACAGCTATGTTAGTGTTTATGGGGTTAAAATGTGTCTTAATCCAATGCAACTAACTAATTATAAGAGTTTGAGATTGATGTGGAAAGTTTAAAAGCCAATTATATCCATTTTTTCCCAAAACAGGCTAAAACCAAGAAAACATTGCTTAGAAGCTGTAAATAGCTATGTTAGTGTTTCTGGGGTTAAAATGTGTCTTAATCCAATGCAACTGACTAGTTATAAGAGTTTGAGATGGATGTGAAGAGTTTAAAAGCCACTTATATCCATTTTGTCCCAAAATAGGCTAAAACCAAGAAAACATTGCTTAGAAGCACTAAACCGCTATGTTAGTGTTTATGGGGTTAAAATGTGTCTTAATCCAATGCAACTAACTAATTATAAGACTTCGAGATAGATGTGGAGAGTTTAAAAGCCACTTATACCCATTTTGTCCCAAAACAGGCTAAAACCAAGAAAACATTGCTTAGAAGCTGTAAACAGCTATGTTAGTGTTTATGGGGTTAAATTGTGTCTTAATCCAATGCAACTAACTAATTATAAGAGTTTGAGATAGATGTGGAGAGTTTAAAAGCCACTTATACCTATTTTGTCCCAAAACAGGCTAAAACAAAAAAACATTGCTTAGAAGCTGTAAATAGCTATGTTAGTGTTTCTGGGGTTAAAATGTGTCTTAATCCAATGCAACTGACTAGTTATAAGAGTTTGAGATGGATGTGAAGAGTTTAAAAGCCACTTATATCCATTTTGTCCCAAAATAGGCTAAAACCAAGAAAACATTGCTTAGAAGCACTAAACCGCTATGTTAGTGTTTATGGGGTTAAAATGTGTCTTAATCCAATGCAACTAACTAATTATAAGACTTCGAGATAGATGTGGAGAGTTTAAAAGCCACTTATACCCATTTTGTCCCAAAACAGGCTAAAACCAAGAAAACATTGCTTAGAAACACTAAACAGCTATGTTAGTGTTTATGGGGTTAAATGTTGGGATTTATGAGACAAAGCTCACAAGAGAGGGTAGACAAACACTTGGTGAATGAATCCCCCTTTACCCACAACAAACTAACTCATTCTCAAGGGGGAGGAGAGAACATCAACTTGTGATGAACTCCCCATAAACAAGCTAGATAGAACCCAAATACTAGAGAGTAAGCGGATCCTAACTAGGAGAAGCACTAGTTTGAGACTTATCCTCTTCTAGTATCACAACACTTAGAGTTTGTGTACTTAGGAGAAGGAGGATTAAGAATCAGTAATCTAGGCTAAGTAAAGCAGTAAATAAGAAGAGTTTAGGTGGATTTGAGAAGAGAGTAGGCTGCCTTAAGGGCAGCCTCTAACCGCTAATCTCCTAAACACTCTACATTGTTGATAAGAACACAAGTAGAGAGGGAAAACGGTTTCTCTTCTATTAGATAATATTGTGATTGTTGTTACATATGAGAGATTATACATTAATATAGGAGAAGAAGGTCATATGACCGTTAGACACAAAGAGAGAAGAAGAAGGTGATAGGGACGTTCTCAATTCAACTTGGTGAAAGCGACTTCCTTCCTTCACCAAACGCTCACGTGAATCTTCTCCCTTCCTTCCTTTTCCTTTCTTCTTCTTTATGGGCCTCTCTCCCTTGTAAGGCCTCGTTTTCCTTTCTCCCAAGCCTCTCAAACTCGGCCTCTCTATCTACTGGACCGAGCGTAGGCCTAAGGGCCGAGACCGTACGGACGGGCCTGTACGGACGGGCCTTCTCTTCAATGTGTTCACGGCCTAACTGGCCGCTCACCGGACATGGGTCCGTTCACGGACACGGTACATGGTACCGGACACGGTACATGGTCGCTCACGGACACGGACATGGCCTTACCGGCCTTTCTTCTCTTCTTCCAAGGCTCGGCCTTACCGGCCTCTCCTCTCTCCTCCTTGGTACATTCTAATACTCCCCCGCACGTTTGATCTGCAGGGCACCATGGGGACCAAAGATCAAGCGTGGACACGTGAGGACTACCTCATTAAAAACCTTAACAAAGAAAACCACTTGGGAGAAAACTTTGTTAAGTAAAAAGAGTGTAGTCTCCACGTTCCTTGATGTCGCAATGATCTTGGTTTGTCAAGAACCAGCTCTCTTCTCTTTAAGCCTTTGAACCGCTACACTTCCTTAGCCCTCCTTGCCTTTAGCACATTCCTTATGATCTCCATCCTTGTTCCTTTAGAATTCCTTTGAGGCTCTCATAGTCTCCTTTACCCTTAAACAAGTGATAAAGAAGAAAAGAATAAGTGTTTGCTATGAGGAATATCAAAGAAAAATTCTAAAAGTGTGACAATTTAAGAAGAATCATATTAAAGACTAAAGACTAGTAATGAAGCTAAGGTAATGAATTTATGAATTAAAATAGAGAAGGGTTTAGAGCACAGCCTTTATGGTGTTTTGATGGATAGGAAGGAGAGGGTTGAACACTGATGCGGTTTGAAATTCCTCCTTGAGACCGCTTCTCTAACCATGGTTTTTAACCCGGTCAGTTTTATCGTCAGACTGACATATGCCCACTGAATCGGACATAACTTTCGAACGGCTGCTCGGATTGGTATGATTCCACTTCCACTGGCAAGATGACTCTGTGGTCTCGAACTTTAATGAAGAACGCGGAAGCCGAATCGCAGTGGAAGGGTTTCGTCCGAGTCGATCTTTGAGACGCTTCGGCTGAGCTTTAAGTAAAGACTTTTGCTTGTGGCCGAGCAGAATCTGTGAGGTACGGTCTGAAGTCACTTGATCTCCCCCGTAACCTTTACTTGATGATGGGCTGAAACCTCATCACCTCAGTTGAAGCCTTGTGCATCACCGTTCTTGTGCACATCCAATCAACAGTTGAAACCTTGTGCATCACCTTTCCTAAAGACCATTGTGCACATCCGATCAACAACTTGGCACTAACACACATGCTCTTGGACTGATTCATCACCTTCCACCAGCTTAACAAAGACTTGGTGGCCCTTGGTTCTAACTCCAGGCATTGTGCTGCGCTCTCCTCATGGCTATCTTGTAGCCTTCAACCTCGCCACTTCTTCTCCTTGAGATAGTGAGCGAGCTCCACACAATCTTCAATGCTGAAACTGAAACCAAAAATCAATGGAACAGATTCTAAACAAGAGATTGTTAGAGATTAGAGAATAGAGAATATAGAATATTACTGAAAATAAAATAGAATTTAGAGAATAAGTAACCAAGTATAAGTAACCAAGAGAATAAAGTATAAGAGAGTATATGGGCGGAAGTATAAGGTGAGTGGAGAGTAGAATAGAGAATTTGCTCAAGAGTTCTTATGGACAGAGTTATACTCTGTTTTCTTGAGTTGAAAGAAGCTTTGACAGCCAAGAACATCCAAGAAGACAATCTCTTTTGGTGCTTTAATGGCTGAAACACATGGACCTTATGGAAAATTAGTTTCTCCAAAGGTTTAGGACACTTCTCATGGTAGAATCACTTAAACAGGTGTTCTCCAAGAGTCTAATGCCTTCAAGGATCACGAAAGAGCATATAGAAGATGCTTTCCATGTTCAAAATTCAAATAAAAGAAGAAACACCTTTGGAACAACCTTTTGTCCATTGGTTAAAAGAATGCATCTTGGACCAACTTGAATCTATTTGACCAAGCGGGCCATACATGCTAAAAACAAGAACTCTCTCTTCCCCAAACTCGAATCTGGACACACCATATGGCCAGAAACAAAGCTTTCTCAACCTTGAGAAGAAGAAGAAGCGATTTAGTAATTAAGCCTTTAAAGGAAATTTAACAAAAGCAAAATTAAACCTTTAGAGGAAAATTAACTAAATCCTAAGAGAACTAAATCCTAAGAATTTCGTGGCTCATACAAGCACACAAAAACGTGAATCCTTACCAAGAACAAAACCGATTTGCTCCTTGGTTCATCACCACCTCATTTAAACCCAAGCTTTCACCAAATCGGTAAGCCTAAAGATGAGGTTTTAAAATCGATTTCTTTCACACACTTGGTCTACAAATTCTAACAAGAGAAGAGACCAAGCTTACTCAACAATGAGCTGCTAGAGAATCGATTTAACAACAAAAAGCAAAATTAAAGCTTTAAAGAACTAAGCTAAGCGAATTAACACCTAAGCTAGGATTAAAACTTTAACTAAGCTAACTCCTAAGAAAACGACATTGAGAATGAGTTTGAATCACCAAGAACAGAACCTGCTCTGATACCATGTTGGGATTTATGAGACAAAGCTCACAAGAGAGGGTAGACAAACACTTGGTGAATGAATCCCCCTTTACCCACAACAAACTAACTCATTCTCAAGGGGGAGGAGAGAACATCAACTTGTGATGAACTCCCCATAAACAAGCTAGATAGAACCCAAATACTAGAGAGTAAGCGGATCCTAACTAGGAGAAGCACTAGTTTGAGACTTATCCTCTTCTAGTATCACAACACTTAGAGTTTGTGTACTTAGGAGAAGGAGGATTAAGAATCAGTAATCTAGGCTAAGTAAAGCAGTAAATAAGAAGAGTTTAGGTGGATTTGAGAAGAGAGTAGGCTGCCTTAAGGGCAGCCTCTAACCGCTAATCTCCTAAACACTCTACATTGTTGATAAGAACACAAGTAGAGAGGGAAAACGGTTTCTCTTCTATTAGATAATATTGTGATTGTTGTTACATATGAGAGATTATACATTAATATAGGAGAAGAAGGTCATATGACCGTTAGACACAAAGAGAGAAGAAGAAGGTGATAGGGACGTTCTCAATTCAACTTGGTGAAAGCGACTTCCTTCCTTCACCAAACGCTCACGTGAATCTTCTCCCTTCCTTCCTTTTCCTTTCTTCTTCTTTATGGGCCTCTCTCCCTTGTAAGGCCTCGTTTTCCTTTCTCCCAAGCCTCTCAAACTCGGCCTCTCTATCTACTGGACCGAGCGTAGGCCTAAGGGCCGAGACCGTACGGACGGGCCTGTACGGACGGGCCTTCTCTTCAATGTGTTCACGGCCTAACTGGCCGCTCACCGGACATGGGTCCGTTCACGGACACGGTACATGGTACCGGACACGGTACATGGTCGCTCACGGACACGGACATGGCCTTACCGGCCTTTCTTCTCTTCTTCCAAGGCTCGGCCTTACCGGCCTCTCCTCTCTCCTCCTTGGTACATTCTAATATTAAAATGTGTCTTAATCCAATGCAACTAACTAACTATAATAGTTTGAGATTTATGTGGAGAGTTTAAAAGCCACTTATACCCATTTTGTCCCAAAACAGGCTAACACCATGAAAACATTGCTTAGAGGCTGTAAACAGCTATGTTAGTGTTTCTGGGGTTAAAATGTGTCTTAGTCCAATGCAACTAACTAATTATAAGACTTTGAGATAGATGTGGAGAGTTTAAAAGCCACTTATACCCATTTTGTTTCAAAACAGGCTAAAACCAAGAAAACATTGCTTAGAAGCTGTACACAGCTATGTTAGTGTTTATGGGGTTAAAATGTGTCTTAATCCAATGCAACTAACTAATTATAAGAGTTTGAGATTGATGTGGAAAGTTTAAAAGCCAATTATATCCATTTTTTCCCAAAACAGGCTAAAACCAAGAAAACATTGCTTAGAAGCTGTAAATAGCTATGTTAGTGTTTCTGGGGTTAAAATGTGTCTTAATCCAATGCAACTGACTAGTTATAAGAGTTTGAGATGGATGTGAAGAGTTTAAAAGCCACTTATATCCATTTTGTCCCAAAATAGGCTAAAACCAAGAAAACATTGCTTAGAAGCACTAAACCGCTATGTTAGTGTTTATGGGGTTAAAATGTGTCTTAATCCAATGCAACTAACTAACTATAAGAGTTTGAGATTGATGTGGAAAGTTTAAAAACCAAGAAAACATTGCTTAGAAACACTAAACAGCTATGTTAGTGTTTATGGGGTTAAAATGTGTCTTAATCCAATGCAACTAACTAACTATAATAGTTTGAGATTTATGTGGAGAGTTTAAAAGCCACTTATACCCATTTTGTCCCAAAACAGGCTAACACCAAGAAAACATTGCTTAGAAGCTATAAACAGCTATGTTAGTGTTTATGGGGTTAAAATGTGTCTTAATCCAATTCAACTAACTAATTATAAGAGTTTGAGATAGATGTGGAGAGTTTAAAAGCCACTTATACCCATTTTGTCCCTAAAACAGGCTAACACCAAGAAAACATTGCTTAGAAACTGTAAACAGCTATGTTAGTGTTTCTGGGGTTAAAATGTGTCTTAATCCAGTGCAACTAACTAATTATAAGACTTTGAGATAGATGTGGAGAGTTTAAAAGCCACTTATACCCATTTTGTCCCAAAACAGGCTAAAACCAAGAAAACATTGCTTAGAAGCTGTAAACAGCTACGTTAGTGTTTCTGGGGTTAAAATGTGTCTTAATCCAATGCAACTAACTAATTATAAGACTTTGAGATAAATGTGGAGAGTTTAAAAGCTACTTATACCCATTTTGTCCCAAAACAGGCTAAAACCAAGAAAACATTGCTTAGAAGCTGTAAACAGCTATGTTAGTGTTTATGGGGTTAAATTGTGTCTTAATCCAATGCAACTAACTAATGATAAGAGTTTGAGATAGATGTGGAGAGTTTAAAAGCCACTTATACCTATTTTGTCCCAAAACAGGCTAAAACATAAAAACATTGCTTAGAAGCTGTAAATAGCTATGTTAGTGTTTCTGGGGTTAAAATGTGTCTTAATCCAATGCAACTGACTAGTTATAAGAGTTTGAGATGGATGTGAAGAGTTTAAAAGCCACTTATATCCATTTTGTCCCAAAATAGGCTAAAACCAAGAAAACATTGCTTAGAAGCACTAAACCGCTATGTTAGTGTTTATGGGGTTAAAATGTGTCTTAATCCAATGCAACTAACTAACTATAATAGTTTGAGATTTATGTGGAGAGTTTAAAAGCCACTTATACCCATTTTGTCCCAAAACAGGCTAACACCATGAAAACATTGCTTAGAGGCTGTAAACAGCTATGTTAGTGTTTCTGGGGTTAAAATGTGTCTTAGTCCAATGCAACTAACTAACTATAATAGTTTGAGATTTATGTGGAGAGTTTAAAAGCCACTTATACCCATTTTGTCCCAAAACAGGCTAACACCATGAAAACATTGCTTAGAGGCTGTAAACAGCTATGTTAGTGTTTCTGGGGTTAAAATGTGTCTTAGTCCAATGCAACTAACTAATTATAAGACTTTGAGATAGATGTGGAGAGTTTAAAAGCCACTTATACCCATTTTGTTTCAAAACAGGCTAAAACCAAGAAAACATTGCTTAGAAGCTGTACACAGCTATGTTAGTGTTTATGGGGTTAAAATGTGTCTTAATCCAATGCAACTAACTAATTATTATTAGAATGTACCAAGGAGGAGAGAGGAGAGGCCGGTAAGGCCGAGCCTTGGAAGAAGAGAAGAAAGGCCGGAAAGGCCATGTAAAGGCCGGTAAGGCCATGTCCGTGTCCGTGAGCGACCATGTACCGTGTCCGGTACCATGTACCGTGTCCGTGAACGGACCCATGTCCGGTGAGCGGCCAGTTAGGCCGTGAACACATTGAAGAGAAGGCCCGTCCGTACAGGCCCGTCCGTACAGGCCCGTCCGTACAATGAAGAGAAGGCCCGTCCGTACGGTCTCGGCCCTTAGGCCTACGCTCGGTCCAGTAGATAGAGAGGCCGAGTTTGAATGTACCAAGGAGGAGAGAGGAGAGGCCGGTAAGGCCGAGCCTTGGAAGAAGAGAAGAAAGGCCGGAAAGGCCATGTAAAGGCCGGTAAGGCCATGTCCGTGTCCGTGAGCGACCATGTACCGTGTCCGGTACCATGTACCGTGTCCGTGAACGGACCCATGTCCGGTGAGCGGCCAGTTAGGCCGTGAACACATTGAAGAGAAGGCCCGTCCGTACAGGCCCGTCCGTACAGGCCCGTCCGTACAATGAAGAGAAGGCCCGTCCGTACGGTCTCGGCCCTTAGGCCTACGCTCGGTCCAGTAGATAGAGAGGCCGAGTTTGAGAGGCTTGGGAGAAAGGAAAACGAGGCCTTACAAGGGAGAGAGGCCCATAAAGAAGAAGAAAGGAAAAGGAAGGAAGGGAGAAGATTCACGTGAGCGTTTGGTGAAGGAAGGAAGTCGCTTTCACCAAGTTGAATTGAGAACGTCCCTATCACCTTCTTCTTCTCTCTTTGTGTCTAACGGTCATATGACCTTCTTCTCCTATATTAATGTATAATCTCTCATATGTAACAACATCACAATATTATCTAATAGAAGAGAAACCGTTTTCCCTCTCTACTTGTGTTCTTGTTCATATCAACAATGTAGAGTGTTTAGGAGATTAGCGGTTAGAGGCTGCCCTTAAGGCAGCCTATTCTCTTCTCAAATCCACCTAAACTCTTCTTATTTACTGCTTTACTTAGCCTAGATTACTGATTCTTAATCCTCCTTCTCCTAAGTACACAAACTCTAAGTGTTGTGATACTAGAAGAGGATAAGTCTCAAACTAGTGCTTCTCCTAGTTAGGATCCGCTTACTCTCTAGTATTTGGGTTCTATCTAGCTAGTTTATGGGGAGTTCATCACAAGTTGATGTTCTCTCCTCCTCCTTGAGAATGAGTTAGTTTGTTGTGGGTAAAGGGGGATTCATTCACCAAGTGTTTGTCTACCCTCTCTTGTGAGCTTTGTCTCATAAATCCCAACATGGTATCAGAGCAGGTTCTGTTCTTGGTGTTTTAAACTCATTCTCAAAGTCGTTTTCTTAGGAGTTAGCTTAGTTAAAGTTTTAGACTTTGCTTAGGTGTTAAATCGCTTAGCTTAGTTTCTTTAAAGCTTTAATTTTGCTTTTGTTGATTAAATCGATTCTCTAGCAGCTCATTGTTGAGTAAGCTTGGTCTCTTGTCTTGTTAGAATTTGTAGACCAAGTGTGTGGAAAGAAATCGATTTTACAAGCCCCATCCTTAAGCTTTACCGATTTGGTAATAGCTTTGTTTATTTTGGGATGTGTGGGAAGTGATGAACCCTTGAGCAAATTGTGTTGTTCATGGTGAGGATTCACGGTTCTTGTGTGCTTGTATGAGCCACGAAATTCTTAGGATTTAGCTCTCTTAGGATTTAGTTAATTTTCCTCTAAAGGTTTAATTTTGCTTTTGTTAAAATTCCTTTAAAGGCTTAATTACTAAATCGCAACTTCTTCTTCTCAATGTTGAGAAAGCTTTGTTTCTGGCCCTATGGTGGGTCCAGATTCAAGCTTGAAGAAGAGAGAGATCTTAATTTTCGCATCTCATGTCCGCTTGGTCAACTAGACTAAAGCTGTTCAAAGATGCAGTCTTTTAACCGTTGGACAATAGGTTGTTCCAAAGGCTTTTGTTGTTTCTTCTTTGCTTGGGACCACGAAAAACATCTTCTATATGTTATCTTCGTGGATCTAAAGCCTTAATCTCTTGAAGAACACTTGTTTAAGTGATTCTACAAGGAGTTTTGTTGTTAAACCTTTGGAGAAACTAATTTTCCATAAGGTCCATTGTGTTTCAGCCATTAAAGCACCAAAAGAGATTGTCTTCTTGGATGTTCTTGGCTGTCAAAGCTTCGTTCAACTCAAGAAAACAGAGTGAAACTCTGTCCATAAGAACTCTTGAGCAGATTCTCTATTCTACTCTCCATTCATCTTATACTACCGCCAATACTCTCCCTTATACTCTCACTTTCTATACTCTTGGTTACTGATTCTCTGTTCTCTATTTATACTCTTACTTATTCTCTAAATTCTATTTTATTTTTCAGTATTATTCTCTATACTCTAATCTCTAACAATCTCTTGTTTAGAATCTGTTCCATTGATTTTTGGTTTCAGTTTCAGCATTGAAGATTGTGTGGAGCTCGCTCACTATCTCAAGGAGAAGAAGTGGCGAGGTTGAAGGCTACAAGATAGCCATGTAAGAGCGCAGCACAATGCCTGGAGTTAGAACCAAGGGCCACCAAGTCTTTGTTAAGCTGGTGGAAGGTGATGAATCAGTCCAAGAGCATGTGTGTTAGTGCCAAGTTGTTGATCGGATGTGCACAATGGTCTTTAGGAAAGGTGATGCACAAGGTTTCAACTGTTGATTGGATGTGCACAAGAACGGTGATGCACAAGGCTTCAACTGAGGTGATGAGGTTTCAGCCCATCATCAAGTAAAGGTTACGGGGGAGATCAAGTGACTTCAGACCGTACCTCACAGATTCTGCTCGGCCACAAGCAAAAGTCTTTACTTAAAGCTCAGCCGAAGCGTCTCAAAGATCGACTCGGACGAAACCCTTCCACTGCGATTCGGCTTCCGCGTTCTTCATTAAAGTTCGAGACCACAGAGTCATCTTGCCAGTGGAAGTGGAATCATACCAATCCGAGCAGCCGTTCGAAAGTTATGTCCGATTCAGTGGGCATGTGTCAGTCTGACAAATAAAACTGACCAGGTTTAAAAACCATGGTTAGAGTAGGAGCGGTCTCAAGGAGGAATTCCAAACCGCAACAGTGATCAACTCTCTCCCTCCTATCCATCAAAACACCATAAAGGCTGTGCTCTAAACTCTTCTCTATTTTAATTCATAAATTCATTACCTTAGCTTCATTACTAGTCTTTAGTCTTTAATATGATTCTTCTTAAATTGTCACACTTTTAGAATTTTTCTTTGATATTCCTCATAGCAAACACTTATTCTTTTCTTCTTTATCACTTGTTTAAGGGTAAAGGAGACTATGAGAGCCTCAAAGGAATTCTAAAGGAACAAGGATGGAGATCATAAGGAATGTGCTAAAGGCAAGGAGGGCTAAGGAAGTGTAGCGGTTCAAAGGCTTAAAGAGAAGAGAGCTGGTTCTTGACAAACCAAGATCATTGCGACATCAAGGAACGTGGAGACTACACTCTTTTTACTTAACAAAGTTTTCTCCCAAGTGGTTTTCTTTGTTAAGGTTTTTAATGAGGTAGTCCTCACGTGTCCACGCTTGATCTTTGGTCCCCATGGTGCCCTGCAGATCAAACGTGCGGGGGAGTATTAGAATGTACCAAGGAGGAGAGAGGAGAGGCCGGTAAGGCCGAGCCTTGGAAGAAGAGAAGAAAGGCCGGAAAGGCCATGTAAAGGCCGGTAAGGCCATGTCCGTGTCCGTGAGCGACCATGTACCGTGTCCGGTACCATGTACCGTGTCCGTGAACGGACCCATGTCCGGTGAGCGGCCAGTTAGGCCGTGAACACATTGAAGAGAAGGCCCGTCCGTACAGGCCCGTCCGTACAGGCCCGTCCGTACAATGAAGAGAAGGCCCGTCCGTACGGTCTCGGCCCTTAGGCCTACGCTCGGTCCAGTAGATAGAGAGGCCGAGTTTGAGAGGCTTGGGAGAAAGGAAAACGAGGCCTTACAAGGGAGAGAGGCCCATAAAGAAGAAGAAAGGAAAAGGAAGGAAGGGAGAAGATTCACGTGAGCGTTTGGTGAAGGAAGGAAGTCGCTTTCACCAAGTTGAATTGAGAACGTCCCTATCACCTTCTTCTTCTCTCTTTGTGTCTAACGGTCATATGACCTTCTTCTCCTATATTAATGTATAATCTCTCATATGTAACAACATCACAATATTATCTAATAGAAGAGAAACCGTTTTCCCTCTCTACTTGTGTTCTTGTTCATATCAACAATGTAGAGTGTTTAGGAGATTAGCGGTTAGAGGCTGCCCTTAAGGCAGCCTATTCTCTTCTCAAATCCACCTAAACTCTTCTTATTTACTGCTTTACTTAGCCTAGATTACTGATTCTTAATCCTCCTTCTCCTAAGTACACAAACTCTAAGTGTTGTGATACTAGAAGAGGATAAGTCTCAAACTAGTGCTTCTCCTAGTTAGGATCCGCTTACTCTCTAGTATTTGGGTTCTATCTAGCTAGTTTATGGGGAGTTCATCACAAGTTGATGTTCTCTCCTCCTCCTTGAGAATGAGTTAGTTTGTTGTGGGTAAAGGGGGATTCATTCACCAAGTGTTTGTCTACCCTCTCTTGTGAGCTTTGTCTCATAAATCCCAACAATTATAAGATGTTGGGATTTATGAGACAAAGCTCACAAGAGAGGGTAGACAAACACTTGGTGAATGAATCCCCCTTTACCCACAACAAACTAACTCATTCTCAAGGGGGAGGAGAGAACATCAACTTGTGATGAACTCCCCATAAACAAGCTAGATAGAACCCAAATACTAGAGAGTAAGCGGATCCTAACTAGGAGAAGCACTAGTTTGAGACTTATCCTCTTCTAGTATCACAACACTTAGAGTTTGTGTACTTAGGAGAAGGAGGATTAAGAATCAGTAATCTAGGCTAAGTAAAGCAGTAAATAAGAAGAGTTTAGGTGGATTTGAGAAGAGAATAGGCTGCCTTAAGGGCAGCCCCTAACCGCTAATCCTAAACTCTCTACATTGTTAATATGAAACAAGAACACAAGTATAGAGAGGAAATCGGTTTCTCTTCTATTGGATAATATTGTGTTGTGTTACATATATGAGAAATTACACATCTTAATATAGGAGAACAAAGGCATAGAGCCGTTAGGCACACAAGGGATTCAAAGGAGAGATGAAAGGGACAGCTCCTTGTCTTTGGTTGACTCGCTATGCTTCCCAACCAAAGCTACACGTGATCTCCTTCCCTTCCATGCCTTGTGACCGTTAGATCTCCTTCCCTTGTGGCCATTGGATCCTTCTTCCCTTCCTTGTGGGATTTCCTTTCTTCTTCTTTATGGGCCTCTCCCTTGTAAGGCCTCGTTTTCCTCCTCTCAAACTCGGCCTCTCTATCTACTGGACCGAGCGCAGGCCTAAGGGCCGAGACCGTACGGACGGGCCTTCTCTTCATCGTACGGACGGGCCTTCTCTTCATCGTACGGACGGGCCTGTACGGACGGGCCTGTACGGACGGGCCTGTACGGACGGGCCTTCTCTTCATCTTGTTCACGGCCTAACTGGCCGCTCACCGGACATGGGTCCGTTCACGGACACGGTACATGGTACCGGACACGGTACATGGTCGCTCACGGACACGGACATGGCCTTACCGGCCTTTACATGGCCTTTCCGGCCTTTCTTCTCTTCTTCCTAGGCTCGGCCTTACCGGCCTCTCCTCTCTCTTCCTCCTTACTCTCTAATACTCCCCCGCACGCTTGATCTGCAGGGCACCATGGGGGCCAAAGATCAAGGGTGGACTAGTGTCATCTACCTCATTAAAAACCTCAACAAAGAAAACCTCTTGGGATAAAACTTTGTTAAGGGAAAAAGAGTATAGACTCCACTATCCATGATGTCCCTTGACCTTGGTTTGCAAAGAACTAGCTCCCTTCTCTTCATGATTTGAACCGCTCCTACTCCTTAGCCCACCTTGCCTTTAGCACATTCCTTATGATCTCCATCCTTGCGCCTTTAGAGTTTCTTTGAGGCTCTCATAGTCTCCTTTACCCCTTAAACAAGTGATAAAGAAGAAAAGAATAAGTGTTTGCTATGAGGAATATCAAAGAAAATTTCTAAAAGTGTGACAATTTAAGAGAACATATTAAAGAGTAAAGACTAGTAATGAAGCTAAGGTAATGAATTTAAGAAATTTAAATAGAGTAGAGTTTAGAGCACAGCCTTTATGGTGTTTTGATGGATAGGAAGGAGAGAGTTGATCACTGTTGCGGTTTGGAATTCCTCCTTGAGACCGCTCCTCTAACCATGGTTTTAAACCCGGTCAGTTTTATTTGTCAGACTGACACATGCCCACTGAATCGGACATAACTTTCGAACGGCTGCTCGGATTGGTATGATTCCACTTCCACTGGCAAGATGACTCTGTGGTCTCGAACTTTAATGAAGAACGCGGAAGCCGAATCGCAGTGGAAGGGTTTCGTCCGAGTCGATCTTTGAGACGCTTCGGCTGAGCTTTAAGTAAAGACTTTTGCTTGTGGCCGAGCAGAATCTGTGAGGTACGGTCTGAAGTCACTTGATCTCCCCCGTAACCTTTACTTGATGATGGGCTGAAACCTCATCACCTCAGTTGAAGCCTTGTGCATCACCGTTCTTGTGCACATCCAATCAACAGTTGAAACCTTGTGCATCACCTTTCCTAAAGACCATTGTGCACATCCGATCAACAACTTGGCACTAACACACATGCTCTTGGACTGATTCATCACCTTCCACCAGCTTAACAAAGACTTGGTGGCCCTTGGTTCTAACTCCAGGCATTGTGCTGCGCTCTCCTCATGGCTATCTTGTAGCCTTCAACCTCGCCACTTCTTCTTCTTGAGATAGTAGGCGAGCTCCACACAATCTTCAAGGCTGAAGCTGAAACCAAATTCAATGGAACAGATTCTAAACAAGAGATTGTTAGAGATTAGAGAATAGAGAATATAGAATATTACTGAAAATAAAATAGAATTTAGAGAATAAGTAACCAGAGAATTAGTAACCAAGAGTATAGAGTATAGTAGAGTATATGGGCGGAAGTATAAGGTGAGTGGAGAGTAGAATAGAGAATTTGCTCAAGAGTTCTTATGGACAGAGTTATACTCTGTTTTCTTGAGTTTGCAGAAGCTTTGACAGCCAAGAGCATCCAACATTCAACAAGACTTTGGTGCTTTAATGGCTGAAACACATGGACCGTTTGGAAAATTAATTTCTCCAACGGTTTGGACCTAACTCATGGTAGAATCACTTAAACAAAGTGTTCTCCAAGATCTTAAGGCTTTAGATCCACGAAAATAACATATAGAAGATGTTTTTCGTGGTCCCAAGCAAAGAAGAAACAACAAAAGCCTTTGGAACAACCTATTGTCCAACGGTTAAAAGAATGCATCTTTGAACAGCTTTAGTCTAGTTGACCAAGCGGACATGAGATGCGAAAATTAAGATCTCTCTCTTCTTCAAGCTTGAATCTGGACACACCATAGGGCCAGAAACAAAGCTTTCTCAACATTGAGAAGAAGAAGTAGCGATTTAGTAATTAAGCCTTTAAAGGAAATTTAACAAAAGCAAAATTAAACCTTTAGAGGAAAATTAACTAAATCCTAAGAGAGCTAAATCCTAAGAATTTCGTGGCTCATACAAGCACACAAGAACCGTGAATCCTCACCATGAACAACACAATTTGCTCAATGGTTCATCACTTCCCACACATCCCAAAATAAACAGAGCTATTACCAAATCGGTAAAGCTTAAGGATGGGGCTTGTAAAATCGATTTCTTTCCACACACTTGGTCTACAAATTCTAACAAGACAAGAGACCAAGCTTACTCAACAATGAGCTGCTAGAGAATCGATTTAATCAACAAAAGCAAAATTAAAGCTTTAAAGAAACTAAGCTAAGCGATTTAACACCTAAGCAAAGTCTAAAACTTTAACTAAGCTAACTCCTAAGAAAACGACTTTGAGAATGAGTTTAAATCACCAAGAACAGAACCTGCTCTGATACCATGTTGGGATTTATGAGACAAAGCTCACAAGAGAGGGTAGACAAACACTTGGTGAATGAATCCCCCTTTACCCACAACAAACTAACTCATTCTCAAGGGGGAGGAGAGAACATCAACTTGTGATGAACTCCCCATAAACAAGCTAGATAGAACCCAAATACTAGAGAGTAAGCGGATCCTAACTAGGAGAAGCACTAGTTTGAGACTTATCCTCTTCTAGTATCACAACACTTAGAGTTTGTGTACTTAGGAGAAGGAGGATTAAGAATCAGTAATCTAGGCTAAGTAAAGCAGTAAATAAGAAGAGTTTAGGTGGATTTGAGAAGAGAATAGGCTGCCTTAAGGGCAGCCCCTAACCGCTAATCCTAAACTCTCTACATTGTTAATATGAAACAAGAACACAAGTATAGAGAGGAAATCGGTTTCTCTTCTATTGGATAATATTGTGTTGTGTTACATATATGAGAAATTACACATCTTAATATAGGAGAACAAAGGCATAGAGCCGTTAGGCACACAAGGGATTCAAAGGAGAGATGAAAGGGACAGCTCCTTGTCTTTGGTTGACTCGCTATGCTTCCCAACCAAAGCTACACGTGATCTCCTTCCCTTCCATGCCTTGTGACCGTTAGATCTCCTTCCCTTGTGGCCATTGGATCCTTCTTCCCTTCCTTGTGGGATTTCCTTTCTTCTTCTTTATGGGCCTCTCCCTTGTAAGGCCTCGTTTTCCTCCTCTCAAACTCGGCCTCTCTATCTACTGGACCGAGCGCAGGCCTAAGGGCCGAGACCGTACGGACGGGCCTTCTCTTCATCGTACGGACGGGCCTTCTCTTCATCGTACGGACGGGCCTGTACGGACGGGCCTGTACGGACGGGCCTGTACGGACGGGCCTGTACGGACGGGCCTTCTCTTCATCTTGTTCACGGCCTAACTGGCCGCTCACCGGACATGGGTCCGTTCACGGACACGGTACATGGTACCGGACACGGTACATGGTCGCTCACGGACACGGACATGGCCTTACCGGCCTTTACATGGCCTTTCCGGCCTTTCTTCTCTTCTTCCTAGGCTCGGCCTTACCGGCCTCTCCTCTCTCTTCCTCCTTACTCTCTAATATAAGAGTTTGAGATTGATGTGGAAAGTTTAAAAGCCAATTATATCCATTTTTTCCCAAAACAGGCTAAAACCAAGAAAACATTGCTTAGAAGCTGTAAATAGCTATGTTAGTGTTTCTGGGGTTAAAATGTGTCTTAATCCAATGCAACTGACTAGTTATAAGAGTTTGAGATGGATGTGAAGAGTTTAAAAGCCACTTATATCCATTTTGTCCCAAAATAGGCTAAAACCAAGAAAACATTGCTTAGAAGCACTAAACCGCTATGTTAGTGTTTATGGGGTTAAAATGTGTCTTAATCCAATGCAACTAACTAATTATAAGACTTCGAGATAGATGTGGAGAGTTTAAAAGCCACTTATACCCATTTTGTCCCAAAACAGGCTAAAACCAAGAAAACATTGCTTAGAAGCTGTAAACAGCTATGTTAGTGTTTATGGGGTTAAATTGTGTCTTAATCCAATGCAACTAACTAATTATAAGAGTTTGAGATAGATGTGGAGAGTTTAAAAGCCACTTATATCCATTTTGTCCCAAAATAGGCTAAAACCAAGAAAACATTGCTTAGAAGCTGTAAATAGCTATGTTAGTGTTTCTGGGGTTAAAATGTGTCTTAATCCAATGCAACTGACTAGTTATAAGAGTTTGAGATGGATGTGAAGAGTTTAAAAGCCACTTATATCCATTTTGTCCCAAAATAGGCTAAAACCAAGAAAACATTGCTTAGAAGCACTAAACCGCTATGTTAGTGTTTATGGGGTTAAAATGTGTCTTAATCCAATGCAACTAACTAATTATAAGACTTCGAGATAGATGTGGAGAGTTTAAAAGCCACTTATACCCATTTTGTCCCAAAACAGGCTAAAACCAAGAAAACATTGCTTAGAAACACTAAACAGCTATGTTAGTGTTTATGGGGTTAAAATGTGTCTTAATCCAATGCAACTAACTAACTATAATAGTTTGAGATTTATGTGGAGAGTTTAAAAGCCACTTATACCCATTTTGTCCCAAAACAGGCTAACACCATGAAAACATTGCTTAGAGGCTGTAAACAGCTATGTTAGTGTTTCTGGGGTTAAAATGTGTCTTAGTCCAATGCAACTAACTAATTATAAGACTTTGAGATAGATGTGGAGAGTTTAAAAGCCACTTATACCCATTTTGTTTCAAAACAGGCTAAAACCAAGAAAACATTGCTTAGAAGCTGTACACAGCTATGTTAGTGTTTATGGGGTTAAAATGTGTCTTAATCCAATGCAACTAACTAATTATAAGAGTTTGAGATTGATGTGGAAAGTTTAAAAGCCAATTATATCCATTTTTTCCCAAAACAGGCTAAAACCAAGAAAACATTGCTTAGAAGCTGTAAATAGCTATGTTAGTGTTTCTGGGGTTAAAATGTGTCTTAATCCAATGCAACTGACTAGTTATAAGAGTTTGAGATGGATGTGAAGAGTTTAAAAGCCACTTATATCCATTTTGTCCCAAAATAGGCTAAAACCAAGAAAACATTGCTTAGAAGCACTAACCCGCTATGTTAGTGTTTATGGGGTTAAAATGTGTCTTAATCCAATGCAACTAACTAACTATAAGAGTTTGAGATTGATGTGGAAAGTTTAAAAACCAAGAAAACATTGCTTAGAAACACTAAACAGCTATGTTAGTGTTTATGGGGTTAAAATGTGTCTTAATCCAATGCAACTAACTAACTATAATAGTTTGAGATTTATGTGGAGAGTTTAAAAGCCACTTATACCCATTTTGTCCCAAAACAGGCTAACACCAAGAAAACATTGCTTAGAAGCTATAAACAGCTATGTTAGTGTTTATGGGGTTAAAATGTGTCTTAATCCAATTCAACTAACTAATTATAAGAGTTTGAGATAGATGTGGAGAGTTTAAAAGCCACTTATACCCATTTTGTCCCTAAAACAGGCTAACACCAAGAAAACATTGCTTAGAAACTGTAAACAGCTATGTTAGTGTTTCTGGGGTTAAAATATTGATCAAGAGAATAAGCCTAAGGCAGCCATGGCCGTCCGTACAATTATGGGGCCGTCCGTACAACCAAGCAATAAGGCCGAGTCATGTAAGTGTGTAAAGACAATGAGGAGGCCTGCTCTCCTTAGGCCCATGAGAAGGATCTAGAATGTCGCTTGTAGCCGTTAGAGAGGAGGAACAAGTGGAGTCACGGGTTATGTTGTGTTTAAGGAGACTAGGACGGGTCACTATCACCGTTGGGATTAGTTCTATCTCTCTCCTTGTCCCTATCACTTATACGATCGGTTGGTAGAGGGTGTAGCCCTAATTTTCCCTTGATATATATAGGCTTTAGCCTACATTGTAATATGATTTCTTATGGAACAATAACCTAATCTTTTCTTCTTCCTCATTCTCTTTGTCTACCGATATCTCTCATCAATCTCTTGATTCTCTTCTTTATTCTACAAAGTCTTACATGGTATCAGAGCAAGTTCTTCGATTCTCTACAGTCTAATCTCATTCTCCTACTCATTTCTACACTCTAGTCTCCTTATCTTCGTTTCTTCTTACTCGCATCTCTTTTATTCTCCGGGTAAAAGCTTTACCCATCGGTCCATAGAAATCCGACCATGGAAAACGCCAAGCCCATTGTTTCACCGGTTGTCCTAAAGGGGACAAACTACTTGCTGTGGACAAGAACCACAAGAACCGCCCTTGGAGGTCGTGGCCTTTGGAGTCATGTCGAGTCCGACTATGTCCCAAAGAAAAACCCCAAAGGAGAGGACGCTTCCGAGGCGGAAGCGGAGGAAGAGAGCGAGAGGAAGGCCAAATGGTTCCAAGAAGACCAAGTTGTCCTATCTGTTCTCCAAAACTCTCTGGACACGCCTATCCTTGAGGCCTACTCATATTGCGAGACGGCCAAGGAACTGTGGGAAACACTTAAAGGCGTGTATGGTAATGTCTCTAACATGACTAGAGTCTTTGAGGTCAAGAAGGCCATAAATGATCTTAACCAAGATGATGTGGAGTTCACTAAGCATCTTGGTAAGTTCCGTGCACTATGGTCCGAGCTTGACATGTTGCGGCCAAGTACACTTGAGGCAAGTGTGCTAAACGAAAGAAAGGAGCAAGACAAAGTCTTCGGACTCCTACTTACCTTGAACCCGTCCTTCAACGACCTCTTGAAGCACATCCTAAGGGCAGAGAAGCTCCCCTCCTTTGAAGATATTTGCTCCCAAATTCAGAAAGAGCAAGGATCCCTTGATTTGTTTAGCGGTAAGGGGGAGCTTGCTTCGGCCAACAAAGGAATGTACAAGCAAGAGGAGAGGAAGTTGTTGGTGTGCGACCACTGCAAGAAGCGGGGTCATCTGAAAGACAAGTGCTGGGTTCTCCATCCTCATCTCAAGCCGGCCAAGTTCAAAGCCAACCTCTCAAAGGAAGCGGTTAGCGATAAAGGAGCCGGATCATCAAAGCAGGGAGATGAGGTGGCCATGACCGCAGCCTACGGAGATGTGGTGAGGAAGTCAGACCTTGAGGCTCTCATCCGCTCCATTGCTTCACTCAAGGAGTCTGGTATCTCTTTCTTTACTTCTAGGCCTAGCAAATCGCTTGTTATTGACTCGGGAGCCTCACATCATATGATTAGTAACCCTAGTTTAATTGACAACATAAAACCGGCCTTAGGAAATGTTGTTATTGCAAATGGAGAACAAATACCAGTAAAGGGAATAGGGGACTTGAAACTATTTGATAAAACCTCAAAAGCTTTCTTTATGCCTACCTTTACCTCCAATTTACTATCGGTTAAGAGGACCACAAATGATTTGAATTGTTATGCAATCTTTGGTCCTAACAATGTTTATTTTCAGGATATTGAGACTGGAAAGGTTCTTGGAGAAGGGCAAGGGAGTGGAGATCTCTATGTCCTAGAGAAAACCGATCCAAATTTATCCTCTACTAAGTCTTGTTTTGTTGTTGATTCGAATATGGTGTGGCATGCTAGGCTAGGCCACCCACATTCACGTGCTTTAGGGTTGATGTTTCCTAATATTTCTTTTGATAATTCTACTTGTGAACCTTGTATTCTTGGAAAACATTGCAAGTCTATCTTTCCTAAGTCAACTACTATTTATGAGAATTGTTTTGATTTAGTTCACTCAGATGTTTGGACATCACCATGCCTATCTAGAGATAATAACAAGTATTTTGTGACTTTTATTGATGAAAAATCAAAATACACTTGGATTACCTTGTTGCCATCTAAAGATAGAGTATTTGATGCCTTTATCAATTTTCAAAATTATGTGACTAATCACTTCAATGCTAAACTTAAGGTACTTAGGTCTGATAATGGGGGGGAATACACAAGTTGCAAGTTCAAAGAACATCTCTCCAAGCATGGCATTCTTCATCAAACTAGTTGTCCCTACACGCCACAACAAAATGGTGTGGCCGAGAGGAAGAACCGGCACCTCATGGAAGTGGCGCGGGCAATCATGTTCCATTCGAGTGTTCCTAAACGATATTGGGGTGATGCCGTGATGACTGCATGCTACCTAATCAACCGAACACCAACTAGAGTTCTTCATGACTTATCTCCATTTGAAGTACTAAACAAATTTAAACCATCTCTTGATCACTTACGAGTTTTCGGCTGTATTTGTTTTGTGTTAGTACCAGGAGAACAAAGGAGTAAGCTGGATGCCAAAAGTACAAAGTGTATGTTCATTGGCTACTCCACCACACAAAAGGGGTACAAATGTTATGATCCGGCCACAAGTCGACTATATGTCTCTCGAGATGTCCGGTTTCTAGAACATGTGGGCTACCATGACAAGAGGGATTGGAACAGCCTTAAAGATCTCTCTCACTCACCTAATGACCGAGCTTCGAGTCTACGGTTCCTTCTTGATCACCTTGGCAACCCATCTCCACCAACGGGTGCCGTGCGGCCAACACTAAGTCAAATTTCTACCGATGGTGGGTCTGACCAAGGAGATGCAAATGACAATGGTTCAGCCCAAGATGGTGAATCTCTCGAGTCTGGCCTACCCATAACCGGTGTTCTCGTCCCTGGCCCTACAACGGACACGCATGCTCCGGCGGCGGCCTCTACCGAGGAAAACACGGAGACGGCTCCTACGGACGGTACGTCCACCGTGTTGCCTAGCGTGGATCCACTTCCGGCACCAGTCCTGCGTCGGAGCACCAGACCTCGATCGGATCCCTCCACTTGGAAGAACAAGCGTGTCTATTACAACAGCCAAGCTGTCGCTCATCCCATTCAGTCCGTTTGTTCCCTTGAGCTGTTACCTGCTGATCACCAAGCTTTCTTCGGCCAAGTGGACGCCAATTGGATCCCGCAGACATATGATGAAGCCAAGGAACATCAAGGTTGGTTAGATGCGGTCAAGGATGAAACTGGCGCCATGATCCGGAATCATACGTGGGACGAATCGGATCTTCCTCAAGGCAAGCGGGCAGTTAGCTCCAAATGGGTGTTTACCATAAAGTATTTGAGCAATGGTGACATTGAACGGCATAAAGCCAGGTTAGTGGCCCGTGGCTTCACCCAAACCTATGGCGCGGACTACACGGACACCTTTGCACCCGTGGCCAAGCTCCATACGGTTCGGGTTGTGCTGTCTCTTGCTGTCAACCTCTCATGGGACTTATGGCAGATGGATGTGAAGAACGCCTTCCTTCAAGGTGAACTTGATGAAGAAGTGTACATGACGCCTCCTCCCGGCCTTGAAGACATGGTTACACCCGGAAAAGTCTTGAGGCTACGTAAGGCCATCTATGGCCTTAAGCAGTCCCCACGAGCGTGGTACCACAAACTAAGCTCCACTCTCAAGACTGATGGTTTTACGCGATCGGAGGCTGATCATACTCTCTTCACGCGTCGCACCTCTATTGGTTGGGTGGTGGTGCTCATATACGTCGACGACATCATCGTGACTGGTGATGATAAGGCGGCCATTCAGGACACCAAGGACTCTCTCAAGTCGGTATTTGACATCAAGGACCTTGGGGAACTCAAATACTTTCTTGGTATTGAGATTTGTCGCTCACCGGAAGGACTCTTCCTCTCACAACGCAAGTATACTCTTGACTTGTTAGAGGAGACTGGCAAGCTTGGTGTGTCTCCGGTTGCTACGCCCCTTGATGAAGATTACCAGCTCAAGCGAAAGGGGGAGAGCTTACGGGCAAAAGAAGGCCGACCTAAGGAACCAATGGACGAGCCATTCTTAGACGTCACACGCTACCGCCGGCTTGTAGGTAAGCTGATATACCTTACTATCACACGACCTGACATATCCTATGCTGTGAATCAGGTTAGCCAACATATGAAGGCACCAAGCAAGTACCAATGGAGTCAAGTCGAAAGGATCCTAAGCTATCTCAAGGGCAGTCCGGGTCAAGGTATTTGGATGGGCAAGAATGACAACACCGAAATCGTTGGCTATTGTGATGCGGATTACAATGGCGACACGCTGGATAGGAGATCCACCACTGGGTACTGCACGTTTGTTGGAGGCAACTTGGTTACATGGAGGTCTAAGAAACAAAAGGTGGTTTCATGCTCTAGCGCCGAGGCCGAGTATAGAGCTATGAGGAAGCTCACTAACGAGATGACATGGCTGAAGGGCCTACTCAAGGACTTAGGCATCGAGACAAAGCAGCCCATGACCATGCACTGCGACAATGAAGCGGCTATCCACATTGCCACAAACTCAGTCTTTCATGAGAGGACCAAGCACATAGAAAGCGATTGCCACAAGGTGAGAGAGAAGATTGAAGAAGGAGTGGTGTTACCATGCCACACAAGGAGTCAAGATCAGCTAGCTGACATCTTCACCAAGTCTGCAAGCTCCAAGGTTTGTGATCACATCTACAGCAAACTTGGACTTGTAGACATTACACGGCCATGATCAAGCTTCCCTAATCCGTGGACAGCACACTCTTTTTCCCTTGACTTGGTTTTGTCCCATGAGGTTTTCTAAGTCAAGGTTTTTAATGAGGTGCTGCTTCACGGGTTCCAAGCTTAGCCATTTCACTCGGCTAAGCTTGAGGGGGAGTATTGATCAAGAGAATAAGCCTAAGGCAGCCATGGCCGTCCGTACAATTATGGGGCCGTCCGTACAACCAAGCAATAAGGCCGAGTCATGTAAGTGTGTAAAGACAATGAGGAGGCCTGCTCTCCTTAGGCCCATGAGAAGGATCTAGAATGTCGCTTGTAGCCGTTAGAGAGGAGGAACAAGTGGAGTCACGGGTTATGTTGTGTTTAAGGAGACTAGGACGGGTCACTATCACCGTTGGGATTAGTTCTATCTCTCTCCTTGTCCCTATCACTTATACGATCGGTTGGTAGAGGGTGTAGCCCTAATTTTCCCTTGATATATATAGGCTTTAGCCTACATTGTAATATGATTTCTTATGGAACAATAACCTAATCTTTTCTTCTTCCTCATTCTCTTTGTCTACCGATATCTCTCATCAATCTCTTGATTCTCTTCTTTATTCTACAAAGTCTTACATAAAATGTGTCTTAATCCAGTGCAACTAACTAATTATAAGACTTTGAGATAGATGTGGAGAGTTTAAAAGCCACTTATACCCATTTTGTCCCAAAACAGGCTAAAACCAAGAAAACATTGCTTAGAAGCTGTAAACAGCTACGTTAGTGTTTCTGGGGTTAAAATGTGTCTTAATCCAATGCAACTAACTAATTATAAGACTTTGAGATAGATGTGGAGAGTTTAAAAGCTACTTATACCCATTTTGTCCCAAAACAGGCTAAAACCAAGAAAACATTGCTTAGAAGCTGTAAACAGCTATGTTAGTGTTTATTGGGTTAAATTGTGTCTTAATCCAATGCAACTAACTAATTATAAGAGTTTGAGATAGATGTGGAGAGTTTAAAAGCCACTTATACCTGTTTTGTCCCAAAACAGGCTAAAACAAAAAAACATTGCTTAGAAGCTGTAAATACCTATGTTAGTGTTTCTGGGGTTAAAATGTGTCTTAATCCAATGCAACTGACTAGTTATAAGAGTTTGAGATGGATGTGAAGAGTTTAAAAGCCACTTATATCCATTTTGTCCCAAAATAGGCTAAAACCAAGAAAACATTGCTTAGAAGCACTAAACCGCTATGTTAGTGTTTATGGGGTTAAAATGTGTCTTAATCCAATGCAACTAACTAATTATAAGACTTCGAGATAGATGTGGAGAGTTTAAAAGCCACTTATACCCATTTTGTCCCAAAACAGGCTAAAACCAAGAAAACATTGCTTAGAAACACTAAACAGCTATGTTAGTGTTTATGGGGTTAAAATGTGTCTTAATCCAATGCAACTAACTAACTATAATAGTTTGAGATTTATGTGGAGAGTTTAAAAGCCACTTATACCCATTTTGTCCCAAAACAGGCTAACACCATGAAAACATTGCTTAGAGGCTGTAAACAGCTATGTTAGTGTTTCTGGGGTTAAAATGTGTCTTAGTCCAATGCAACTAACTAATTATAAGACTTTGAGATAGATGTGGAGAGTTTAAAAGCCACTTATACCCATTTTGTTTCAAAACAGGCTAAAACCAAGAAAACATTGCTTAGAAGCTGTACACAGCTATGTTAGTGTTTATGGGGTTAAAATGTGTCTTAATCCAATGCAACTAACTAATTATAAGAGTTTGAGATTGATGTGGAAAGTTTAAAAGCCAATTATATCCATTTTTTCCCAAAACAGGCTAAAACCAAGAAAACATTGCTTAGAAGCTGTAAATAGCTATGTTAGTGTTTCTGGGGTTAAAATGTGTCTTAATCCAATGCAACTGACTAGTTATAAGAGTTTGAGATGGATGTGAAGAGTTTAAAAGCCACTTATATCCATTTTGTCCCAAAATAGGCTAAAACCAAGAAAACATTGCTTAGAAGCACTAAACCGCTATGTTAGTGTTTATGGGGTTAAAATGTGTCTTAATCCAATGCAACTAACTAACTATAAGAGTTTGAGATTGATGTGGAAAGTTTAAAAACCAAGAAAACATTGCTTAGAAACACTAAACAGCTATGTTAGTGTTTATGGGGTTAAAATGTGTCTTAATCCAATGCAACTAACTAACTATAATAGTTTGAGATTTATGTGGAGAGTTTAAAAGCCACTTATACCCATTTTGTCCCAAAACAGGCTAACACCAAGAAAACATTGCTTAGAAGCTATAAACAGCTATGTTAGTGTTTATGGGGTTAAAATGTGTCTTAATCCAATTCAACTAACTAATTATAAGAGTTTGAGATAGATGTGGAGAGTTTAAAAGCCACTTATACCCATTTTGTCCCTAAAACAGGCTAACACCAAGAAAACATTGCTTAGAAACTGTAAACAGCTATGTTAGTGTTTCTGGGGTTAAAATGTGTCTTAATCCAGTGCAACTAACTAATTATAAGACTTTGAGATAGATGTGGAGAGTTTAAAAGCCACTTATACCCATTTTGTCCCAAAACAGGCTAACACCAAGAAAACATTGCTTAGAAGCTATAAACAGCTATGTTAGTGTTTATGGGGTTAAAATGTGTCTTAATCCAATTCAACTAACTAATTATAAGAGTTTGAGATAGATGTGGAGAGTTTAAAAGCCACTTATACCCATTTTGTCCCTAAAACAGGCTAACACCAAGAAAACATTGCTTAGAAACTGTAAACAGCTATGTTAGTGTTTCTGGGGTTAAAATGTGTCTTAATCCAGTGCAACTAACTAATTATAAGACTTTGAGATAGATGTGGAGAGTTTAAAGCCACTTATACCCATTTTGTCCCAAAACAGGCTAAAACCAAGAAAACATTGCTTAGAAGCTGTAAACAGCTACGTTAGTGTTTCTGGGGTTAAAATGTGTCTTAATCCAATGCAACTAACAAATTATAAGACTTTGAGATAGATGTGGAGAGTTTAAAAGCTACTTATACCCATTTTGTCCCAAAACAGGCTAAAACCAAGAAAACATTGCTTAGAAGCTGTAAACAGCTATGTTAGTGTTTATGGGGTTAAATTGTGTCTTAATCCAATGCAACTAACTAATTATAAGAGTTTGAGATAGATGTGGAGAGTTTAAAAGCCACTTATACCTGTTTTGTCCCAAAACAGGCTAAAACAAAAAAACATTGCTTAGAAGCTGTAAATAGCTATGTTAGTGTTTCTGGGGTTAAAATGTGTCTTAATCCAATGCAACTGACTAGTTATAAGAGTTTGAGATGGATGTGAAGAGTTTAAAAGCCACTTATATCCATTTTGTCCCAAAATAGGCTAAAACCAAGAAAACATTGCTTAGAAGGACTAAACCGCTATGTTAGTGTTTATGGGGTTAAAATGTGTCTTAATCCAATGCAACTAACTAATTATAAGACTTCGAGATAGATGTGGAGAGTTTAAAAGCCACTTATACCCATTTTGTCCCAAAACAGGCTAAAACCAAGAAAACATTGCTTAGAAACACTAAACAGCTATGTTAGTGTTTATGGGGTTAAAATGTGTCTTAATCCAATGCAACTAACTAACTATAATAGTTTGAGATTTATGTGGAGAGTTTAAAAGCCACTTATACCCATTTTGTCCCAAAACAGGCTAACACCATGAAAACATTGCTTAGAGGCTGTAAACAGCTATGTTAGTGTTTCTGGGGTTAAAATGTGTCTTAGTCCAATGCAACTAACTAATTATAAGACTTTGAGATAGATGTGGAGAGTTTAAAAGCCACTTATACCCATTTTGTTTCAAAACAGGCTAAAACCAAGAAAACATTGCTTAGAAGCTGTACACAGCTATGTTAGTGTTTATGGGGTTAAAATTTGTCTTAATCCAATGCAACTAACTAATTATAAGAGTTTGAGATTGATGTGGAAAGTTTAAAAGCCAATTATATCCATTTTTTCCCAAAACAGGCTAAAACCAAGAAAACATTGCTTAGAAGCTGTAAATAGCTATGTTAGTGTTTCTGGGGTTAAAATGTGTCTTAATCCAATGCAACTGACTAGTTATAAGAGTTTGAGATGGATGTGAAGAGTTTAAAAGCCACTTATATCCATTTTGTCCCAAAATAGGCTAAAACCAAGAAAACATTGCTTAGAAGCACTAAACCGCTATGTTAGTGTTTATGGGGTTAAAATGTGTCTTAATCCAATGCAACTAACTAACTATAAGAGTTTGAGATTGATGTGGAAAGTTTAAAAACCAAGAAAACATTGCTTAGAAACACTAAACAGCTATGTTAGTGTTTATGGGGTTAAAATGTGTCTTAATCCAATGCAACTAACTAACTATAGTAGTTTGAGATTTATGTGGAGAGTTTAAAAGCCACTTATACCCATTTTGTCCCAAAACAGGCTAACACCAAGAATATTAGAATGTACCAAGGAGGAGAGGCCGGTAAGGCCGAGCCTTGGAAGAAGAGAAGAAAGGCCGGTAAGGCCGAGCCTTGGAAGAAGAGAAGAAAGGCCGGAAAGGCCATGTAAAGGCCGTGTCCGGTACCATGTACCGTGTCCGTGAACGGACCCATGTCCGGTGAGCGGCCAGGTAGGCCGTGAACACCAGGAAGAGAAGGCCCATGAAGATGCCCGTCCGTACAGGTCCGTCCGTACAGGCCCGTCCGTACAGGCCCGTCCGTACAGGCCCGTCCGTACGGTCTCGGCCTGTTACGTCCGTACGGCCTGCGCTTGGTCCAAGGGGCCTCACAAGAGAAAGGCCGAGTTTGAGAGAAGGAAAACAAGGCCTTACAAGAGAGAGAGGCCCATGGGAAGAAGAGAAGAAAAGAGAGGCCAATGGGAAGAAGAAGAAGGGAAAAGCGCACAAGGAAGGAAGGGAAGGAAGAATCACGTGGCCTTTGGTTGGTGAAGGAAGGAGCTGTCCCTTTCACCATTGTCTTGCCCAAGAGAAGACCACTTTATGTCCCTATCTCCCTTCTTCTCTCTCTAACGGTCATATAACATTTTGTACTCATATATTACATTGCATACACTCTCATATGTAACAACACAACAATAATATTGAATAAAAGAAGAGAAACGATTTTTCCTCTCTCTACCTTGTGTTCTTGTTCATGTCACCAATGTAGAGAGATTAGGGTAAACGATTTAGGGGCTGCCCTTAAGGCAGCCTATTCTCTTCTCAAATCCACCTAAAATCTTCCTTATTTACTGTTTTATATAGCCTAGATTACTGATTCTTAATCCTCTTTCTCCTAAGTACACAAACTTGAGTGTTGTGATACTAGAAGAGGATAAGTCTCAAACTAGGCTGTTTGTTCCTCATAGATCCGATTTATATCTAGTATTTGGGGTCTATTGAGGTTGTTTGTGGGGAGTTCATCACAAGTTGATGTCCTCTCCTTCCCCCTTGAGAATGAGCTAGTTTGTTGTGGGTATAAGGAGATTCAATCCTTGGGAGTTGTCTCTCCTTTGTCAAGAGCCATCTCTCTTGAAATCCCAACATGGTATCAGAGCAGGCTCTGTTCTTGGTGACTCAAACTCGTTCTCAAGTTGGTTCTCTTAGGAGTTAGCTTAATTAAAGTTTTAATCCTAGCCTAGGTGTTAAATCGCTTAGCTTAGTTTCTTTAAAACTTTAATTTTGCTTTTGTTGATTAAATCGATTCTCTAGCAGCTCATTGTTGAGTAAGCTTGGTCTCTTGTCTTGTTAGAATTTGTAGACCAAGTGTGTGGAAAGAAATCGATTTTACAAGCCCCATCCTTAAGCTTTACCGATTTGGTAATAGCTTTGTTTATTTTGGGATGTGTGGGAAGTGATGAACCATTGAGCAAATTGTGTTGTTCATGGTGAGGATTCACGGTTCTTGTGTGCTTGTATGAGGCACGAAATTCTTAGGATTTAGCTCTCTTAGGATTTAGTTAATTTTCCTCTAAAGGTTTAATTTTGCTTTTGTTAAATTTCCTTTAAAGGCTTAATTACTAAATCGCTACTTCTTCTTCTCAATGTTGAGAAAGCTTTGTTTCTGGCCCTATGGTGTGTCCAGATCCAAGCTTGAAGAAGAGAGAGATCTTAATTTTCGCATCTCATGTCCGCTTGGTCAACTAGACTAAAGCTGTTCAAAGATGCATTCTTTTAACCGTTGGACAATAGGTTGTTCCAAAGGCTTTTGTTGTTTCTTCTTTGCTTGGGACCACGAAAAACATCTTCTATATGTTATTTTCGTGGATCTAAAGCCTTAAGATCTTGGAGAACACTTTGTTTAAGTGATTCTACCATGAGTTAGGTCCAAACCGTTGGAGAAATTAATTTTCCAAACGGTCCATGTGTTCAGCCATTAAAGCACCAAAGTCTTGTTGAATGTTGGATGCTCTTGGCTGTCAAAGCTTCTGCAAACTCAAGAAAACAGAGTATAACTCTGTCCATAAGAACTCTTGAGCAAATTCTCTATTCTACTCTCCACTCATCTTATACTACCCCCCATTCTCTTATATATATACTCTATTATACTCTCTTTGGTTACTTATTCTCCATTTACACTCTATACTCTACTCTACACTCTATACTCTAACCCCTAACAATCTCTTGTTTAGAATCTGTCCCATTAAATTTTGGTTTCAGTTTCAAACTTGAAGATTGTGTGGAGCTCACTTGCTATCTCAAGAAGAAGTGGCGAGGTTGAAGGCTACAAAGAAGCCATGAGAAGGCGCAGCACAATGCTTGGAGTTAGAACCAATGGCCATCAAGCTTCTTAGACCACACGTTTCACCACCATAGTAATAAACTCCGGCGGTCAGGTTTACCCGAGGAGAGCAGAAGACTCTTTTGAGCGAGGTAACCTATTAAGCTGACCGAGAGAGATAAAGCTTTGGGTATTAAACTCCGGCGGTTAGACTCATCCGAGGAGAGCAGAAGACTCTTTTGAGCGAGGTGGTCTATTTAAGGCTGACCGAGAGAGATAAAGCTATGGAGGAAGTTCTAGTGGAGAGAGCTGGTGGAAGGTGATGAATCAGCCCAAGGACATGTGTATTAGTGCCAAGGTGCTGATCGGATGTGCACAAGACTTTAAGGGAGGTCAAGCACAAGGTTTCAAGGAAAATGATGAGATGTCAGCTCATCATCAAGTCAATGGTACGGGGGAGATAGACGTTATACTTAAACTCGCCGCCCCTCACATTCCCTGTTCCAAACTCTCGGCAACAAGCAAGTCCTTGCCGAGACGTCTCAAAGATCGACTCGGACGAAACCCTTCCACTGCGATTCAGCTTCCGCGTTCTTCACCAAAGTTCGAGACCAGAGAGTCATCTTGCCAGTGAAAGTGAAATCATACCAATCCGAGCAACCGATCAAAAGTTATGCCCGATTCAGTGGGCGTATATCAGTCTGTAGCGGTCTCAAGAAGAGAGGTCCAAACCGCATCAATGATCAGCCTCTCTCCTTCCTATTCATCAAAACACCAAAAGGCTGTGCTCTAAACCCTACTCTATTTAAATTCCTAATTATTTTTAGTTCCATTGCTAGTCTTTACACTTCCATATGATTTTTCTTAAATTGTCACACTTATAGAAATTTACTTTGATATTCCTCATAGCATACACTTACACTTTTCTTCTTTATCACTTGTTTAAAGGGTAAAGGAGACTATGAGAGCCTCAAAGAAATTCTAAAGGTGCAAGGATGGAGATCATAAGGAAGGTGCCAAAGGCAAGGTGGGCTAAGGAGAAGTAGCGGTTCAAGTCATGAAGAGAAGAGAGCTAGTTCCTTATAAACCAAGGTCAAGGGACATCATGGATAGTGAAGGCTATACTCTTTTTCCCTCTAACAAAGTTTTATCCCAAGAGGTTTTCTTTGTTGAGGTTTTTTTAATGAGGTAGACTACACTACTCCACTCTTGATCTTTGGTCCCCATGGTGTCCCGCCGATCAAGCGTGCGGGGGAGTATTAGAATGTACCAAGGAGGAGAGGCCGGTAAGGCCGAGCCTTGGAAGAAGAGAAGAAAGGCCGGTAAGGCCGAGCCTTGGAAGAAGAGAAGAAAGGCCGGAAAGGCCATGTAAAGGCCGTGTCCGGTACCATGTACCGTGTCCGTGAACGGACCCATGTCCGGTGAGCGGCCAGGTAGGCCGTGAACACCAGGAAGAGAAGGCCCATGAAGATGCCCGTCCGTACAGGTCCGTCCGTACAGGCCCGTCCGTACAGGCCCGTCCGTACAGGCCCGTCCGTACGGTCTCGGCCTGTTACGTCCGTACGGCCTGCGCTTGGTCCAAGGGGCCTCACAAGAGAAAGGCCGAGTTTGAGAGAAGGAAAACAAGGCCTTACAAGAGAGAGAGGCCCATGGGAAGAAGAGAAGAAAAGAGAGGCCAATGGGAAGAAGAAGAAGGGAAAAGCGCACAAGGAAGGAAGGGAAGGAAGAATCACGTGGCCTTTGGTTGGTGAAGGAAGGAGCTGTCCCTTTCACCATTGTCTTGCCCAAGAGAAGACCACTTTATGTCCCTATCTCCCTTCTTCTCTCTCTAACGGTCATATAACATTTTGTACTCATATATTACATTGCATACACTCTCATATGTAACAACACAACAATAATATTGAATAAAAGAAGAGAAACGATTTTTCCTCTCTCTACCTTGTGTTCTTGTTCATGTCACCAATGTAGAGAGATTAGGGTAAACGATTTAGGGGCTGCCCTTAAGGCAGCCTATTCTCTTCTCAAATCCACCTAAAATCTTCCTTATTTACTGTTTTATATAGCCTAGATTACTGATTCTTAATCCTCTTTCTCCTAAGTACACAAACTTGAGTGTTGTGATACTAGAAGAGGATAAGTCTCAAACTAGGCTGTTTGTTCCTCATAGATCCGATTTATATCTAGTATTTGGGGTCTATTGAGGTTGTTTGTGGGGAGTTCATCACAAGTTGATGTCCTCTCCTTCCCCCTTGAGAATGAGCTAGTTTGTTGTGGGTATAAGGAGATTCAATCCTTGGGAGTTGTCTCTCCTTTGTCAAGAGCCATCTCTCTTGAAATCCCAACAAAGAAAACATTGCTTAGAAGCTATAAACAGCTATGTTAGTGTTTATGGGGTTAAAATGTGTCTTAATCCAATTCAACTAACTAATTATAAGAGTTTGAGATAGATGTGGAGAGTTTAAAAGCCACTTATACCCATTTTGTCCCTAAAACAGGCTAACACCAAGAAAACATTGCTTAGAAACTGTAAACAGCTATGTTAGTGTTTCTGGGGTTAAAATGTGTCTTAATCCAGTGCAACTAACTAATTATAAGACTTTGAGATAGATGTGGAGAGTTTAAAAGCCACTTGTACCCATTTTGTCCCAAAACAGGCTAAAACCAAGAAAACATTGCTTAGAAGCTGTAAACAGCTACGTTAGTGTTTCTGGGGTTAAAATGTGTCTTAATCCAATGCAACTAACTAATTATAAGACTTTGAGATAGATGTGGAGAGTTTAAAAGCTACTTATACCCATTTTGTCCCAAAACAGGCTAAAACCAAGAAAACATTGCTTAGAAGCTGTAAACAGCTATGTTAGTGTTTATGGGGTTAAATTGTGTCTTAATCCAATGCAACTAACTTATTATAAGAGTTTGAGATAGATGTGGAGAGTTTAAAAGCCACTTATACCTGTTTTGTCCCAAAACAGGCTAAAACAAAAAAACATTGCTTAGAAGCTGTAAATAGCTATGTTAGTGTTTATAGGGTTAAAATGTGTCTTAAGCCAATGCAACTAACTAATTATAAGACTTTGAGATAGATGTGGAGAGTTTAAAAGCCACTTATACCCATTTTGTCCCAAAATAGGCTAAAACCAAGAAAACATTGCTTAGAAGCTGTAAACAGCTATGTTAGTGTTTATGGGGTTAAAATGTGTCTTAATCCAATGCAACTAACTAACTATAAGAGTTTGAGATTGATGTGGAGAGTTTAAAAGCCAATTATATCCATTTTGTCCCAAAACAGGCTAAAACCAAGAAAACATTGCTTAGAAGCTGTAAATAGCTATGTTAGTGTTTCTGGGGTTAAAATGTGTCTTAATCCAATGCAACTGACTAGTTATAAGAGTTTGAGATGGATGTGAAGAGTTTAAAAGCCACTTATATCCATTTTGTCCCAAAATAGGCTAAAACCAAGAAAACATTGCTTAGTAGTTGTAAACAGCTATGTTAGTGTTTATGGGGTTAAAATGTGTCTTAATCCAATGCAACTAACTAATTATAAGACTTCGAGATAGATGTGGAGAGTTTAAAAGCCACTTATGCCCATTTTGTCCCAAAACAGGCTAAAACCAAGAAAACATTGCTTAGAAACACTAAACAGCTATGTTAGTGTTTATGGGGTTAAAATGTGTCTTAATCCAATGCAACTAACTAACTATAATAGTTTGAGATTGATGTGGAGAGTTTAAAAGCCACTTATACCCATTTTGTCCCAAAACAGGCTAACACCATGAAAACATTGCTTAGAGGCTGTAAACAGCTATGTTAGTGTTTCTGGGGTTAAAATGTGTCTTAGTCCAATGCAACTAACTAATTATAAGACTTTGAGATAGATGTGGAGAGTTTAAAAGCCACTTATACCCATTTTGTCCCAAAACAGGCTAACACCAAGAAAACATTGCTTAGAAGCTGTAAACAGCTATGTTAGTGTTTATGGGGTTAAAATGTGTCTTAATCCAATGCAACTAACTAATTATAAGAGTTTGAGATAGATGTGGAGAGTTTAAAAGCCACTTATACCCATTTTGTCCCAAAACAGGCTAACACCAAGAAAACATTGCTTAGAAGCTGTAAACAGCTATGTTAGTGTTTCTGGGGTTAAAATGTGTCTTAATCCAATCCAACTAACTAATTATAAGACTTTGAGATAGATGTGGAGAGTTTAAAAGCCACTTATACCCATTTTGTTTCAAAACAGGCTTAAACCAAGAAAACATTGCTTAGAAGCTGTACACAGCTATGTTAGTGTTTATGGAGTTAAAATGTGTCTTAATCCAATGCAACTAACTAATTATAAGAGTTTGAGATAGATGTGGAGAGTTTAAAAGCCACTTATACCCATTTTGTCCCAAAACAGGCTAAAACCAAGAAAACATTGCTTAGTGTTGGGATTTATGAGACAAAGCTCACAAGAGAGGGTAGACAAACACTTGGTGAATGAATCCCCCTTTACCCACAACAAACTAACTCATTCTCAAGGGGAAGAAGAGAACATCAACTTGTGATGAACTCCTCATAAACTAGGCTAGATAGAACCCAAATACTAGAGAGTAAGCGGATCCTATCAAGGAGAAGCACTAGTTTGAGACTTATCCTTGTTCTAGTAACACAACACTAAGAGTTTGTGTACTTAGGAGAGGAGGATTAAGAATCAGTAATCTAGGCTATATGAAAGAGTAAATAAGAAGACTTTAGGTGAGATTTGGGAAGAGAATAGGCTGCCTTAAGGGCAGCCTCTAACCGATTCCCTAAACTATCTACATTGAAGCTAGAACAAGAACACAAGGTAAAAGAGGGGAAATCGGATTCTCTTATTGAATAATGTTGTGATGTGTTACAAAATGAGAGATTACAATGCTTAATATAGGAGAACAAATGTATATGGCCGTTTGAGATAGATGAGAGGTGAGAGTGACATATAGCCGTTGGTGCACAAGTGGGTGTATGGTGAAAGGGACAGCTCCTTCCCTTGTTTTCCCTTTGTGAGACATTTAACTTCTTCTTGGGCCTCTTCTTCTTATAAGGCCTTTACTTCACAATTCTTCTCACATTGCTCTTATGGCCTTGCTGACCACTCTCATTGTTCTCACGGCCCACATGGCCTTATTGGCCACTCTTATTGTGCTCACGGCCTTACTGGCCGCTCCCACACCACTCATGGCCTTACCGGCCACACTTCTTGTACTAGCAGCCTTACCGGCCACTCTCTTCTTCCTTGTGCAGCTCGGCCTCACCGGCCTCACTCTCTCTTCTCCTTCATATATACTAATAGTACGGACGGGCCTGTACGGACGGGCCTGTACGGACGGGCCTGTACGGACGGGCCTTCTCTTCAATGTGTTCACGGCCTAACTGGCCGCTCACCGGACATGGGTCCGTTCACGGACACGGTACATGGTACCGGACACGGTACATGGTCGCTCACGGACACGGACATGGCCTTACCGGCCTTTACATGGCCTTTCCGGCCTTTCTTCTCTTCTTCCAAGGCTCGGCCTTACCGGCCTCTCCTCTCTCCTCCTTGGTACATTCTAATACTCCCCCGCACGCTTGATCGGTGGGACACCATGGGGACCAAAGATCAAGGGTGGACTAGTGTCATCTACCTCATTAAAAACCTCAACAAAGAAAACCTCTTGGGATAAAACTTTGTTAAGGGAAAAAGAGTATAGACTCCACTATCCATGATGTCCCTTGACCTTGGTTTGCAAAGAACTAGCTCCCTTCTCTTCATGATTTGAACCGCTCCTACTCCTTAGCCCACCTTGCCTTTAGCACATTCCTTATGATCTCCATCCTTGCGCCTTTAGAATTTCTTTGAGGCTCTCATAGTCTCCTTTACCCCTTAAACAAGTGATAAAGAAGAAAAGAATAAGTGTTTGCTATGAGGAATATCAAAGAAAATTTCTAAAAATGTGACAATTTAAGAGAACATATTAAAGACTAAAGACTAGTAATGAAGCTAAGGTAATGAATTTATGAATTAAAATAGAGAAGAGTTTAGAGCACAGCCTTTATGGTGTTTTGATGGATAGGAGGGAGAGAGTTGATCACTGTTGCGGTTTGGAATTCCTCCTTGAGACCGCTCCTCTAACCATGGTTTTAAACCCGGTCAGTTTTATTTGTCAGACTGATACATGCCCACTGAATCGGACATAACTTTCGAACGGCTGCTCGGATTGGTATGATTCCACTTCCACTGGCAAGATGACTCTGTGGTCTCGAACTTTAATGAAGAACGCGGAAGCCGAATCGCAGTGGAAGGGTTTCGTCCGAGTCGATCTTTGAGACGCTTCGGCTGAGCTTTAAGTAAAGACTTTTGCTTGTGGCCGAGCAGAATCTGTGAGGTACGGTCTGAAGTCACTTGATCTCCCCCGTAACCTTTACTTGATGATGGGCTGAAACCTCATCACCTCAGTTGAAGCCTTGTGCATCACCGTTCTTGTGCACATCCAATCAACAGTTGAAACCTTGTGCATCACCTTTCCTAAAGACCATTGTGCACATCCGATCAACAACTTGGCACTAACACACATGCTCTTGGACTGATCCATCACCTTCCACCAGCTTAACAAAGACTTGGTGGCCCTTGGTTCTAACTCCAGGCATTGTGCTGCGCTCTCTTCATGGCTATCTTGTAGCCTTCAACCTCGCCACTTCTTCTTCTTGAGATAGTAGGCGAGCTCCACACAATCTTCAAGGCTGAAGCTGAAACCAAATTCAATGGAACAGATTCTAAACAAGAGATTGTTAGAGATTAGAGAATAGAGAATATAGAATATTACTGAAAATAAAATAGAATTTAGAGAATAAGTAACCAAGAATTAGAGAATTAAAGAGAATAATGGCGGAAGTATAAGAGAATGGTGAGTAGAATAGAGAATTTGCTCAAGAGTTCCTATGGACAGAGTTAGACTCTGTTTTCTTGAGTTTGCAGAAGCTTTGACAGCCAAGAGCATCCAACATTCAACAAGACTTTGGTGCTTTAATGGCTGAAACACATGGACCGTTTGGAAAATTAATTTCTCCAACGGTTTGGGACACTTCTCATGGTAGAATCACTTAAACAGGTGTTCTCCAAGAGTCTAATGCCTTCAAGGATCACGAAAGAGCATATAGAAGATGCTTTCCATGTTCAAAATTCAAATAAAAGAAGAAACACCTTTGGAACAACCTTTTGTCCATTGGTTAAAAGAATGCATCTTGGACCAACTTGAATCTATTTGACCAAGCGGGCCATACATGCTAAAAACAAGAACTCTCTCTTCCCCAAACTCGAATCTGGACACACCATATGGCCAGAAACAAAGCTTTCTCAACCAAGAACAAAACCGATTTGCTCCTTGGTTCATCACCACCTCATTTAAACCCAAGCTTTCACCAAATCGGTAAGCCTAAAGATGAGGTTTTAAAATCGATTTCTTTCACACACTTGGTCTACAAATTCTAACAAGACAAGAGACCAAGCTTACTCAACAATGAGCTGCTAGAGAATCGATTTAACAACAAAAGCAAAATTAAAGCTTTAAAGAACTAAGCTAAGCGAATTAACACCTAAGCTAGGATTAAAACTTTAACTAAGCTAACTCCTAAGAAAACGACATTGAGAATGAGTTTGAATCACCAAGAACAGAACCTTGCTCTGATACCATGTTGGGATTTATGAGACAAAGCTCACAAGAGAGGGTAGACAAACACTTGGTGAATGAATCCCCCTTTACCCACAACAAACTAACTCATTCTCAAGGGGAAGAAGAGAACATCAACTTGTGATGAACTCCTCATAAACTAGGCTAGATAGAACCCAAATACTAGAGAGTAAGCGGATCCTATCAAGGAGAAGCACTAGTTTGAGACTTATCCTTGTTCTAGTAACACAACACTAAGAGTTTGTGTACTTAGGAGAGGAGGATTAAGAATCAGTAATCTAGGCTATATGAAAGAGTAAATAAGAAGACTTTAGGTGAGATTTGGGAAGAGAATAGGCTGCCTTAAGGGCAGCCTCTAACCGATTCCCTAAACTATCTACATTGAAGCTAGAACAAGAACACAAGGTAAAAGAGGGGAAATCGGATTCTCTTATTGAATAATGTTGTGATGTGTTACAAAATGAGAGATTACAATGCTTAATATAGGAGAACAAATGTATATGGCCGTTTGAGATAGATGAGAGGTGAGAGTGACATATAGCCGTTGGTGCACAAGTGGGTGTATGGTGAAAGGGACAGCTCCTTCCCTTGTTTTCCCTTTGTGAGACATTTAACTTCTTCTTGGGCCTCTTCTTCTTATAAGGCCTTTACTTCACAATTCTTCTCACATTGCTCTTATGGCCTTGCTGACCACTCTCATTGTTCTCACGGCCCACATGGCCTTATTGGCCACTCTTATTGTGCTCACGGCCTTACTGGCCGCTCCCACACCACTCATGGCCTTACCGGCCACACTTCTTGTACTAGCAGCCTTACCGGCCACTCTCTTCTTCCTTGTGCAGCTCGGCCTCACCGGCCTCACTCTCTCTTCTCCTTCATATATACTAATAGTACGGACGGGCCTGTACGGACGGGCCTGTACGGACGGGCCTGTACGGACGGGCCTTCTCTTCAATGTGTTCACGGCCTAACTGGCCGCTCACCGGACATGGGTCCGTTCACGGACACGGTACATGGTACCGGACACGGTACATGGTCGCTCACGGACACGGACATGGCCTTACCGGCCTTTACATGGCCTTTCCGGCCTTTCTTCTCTTCTTCCAAGGCTCGGCCTTACCGGCCTCTCCTCTCTCCTCCTTGGTACATTCTAATACTTAGAACCTGTAAACAGTTATGTTAGTGTTTATGGGGTTAAAATGTGTCTTAATCTAATGCAACTAACTAATTATAAGAGTTTGAGATGGATGTGGAGAGTTTTAAAACCCACTTATACCCATTTTATCCCAAAACAGGCTAACACCAAGAAAACATTGCTTAGAAGCTATAAACAGCTATGTTAGTGTTTATGGGGTTAAAATGTGTCTTAATCCAATTCAACTAACTAATTATAAGAGTTTGAGATAGATGTGGAGAGTTTAAAAGCCACTTATACCCATTTTGTCCCTAAAACAGGCTAACACCAAGAAAACATTGCTTAGAAGCTGTAAACAGCTATGTTAGTGTTTCTAGGGTTAAAATGTGTCTTAATCCAATGCAACTAACTAATTATAAGACTTTGAGATAGATGTGGAGAGTTTAAAAGCCACTTATACCCATTTTGTCCCAAAACAGGCTAAAACCAAGAAAACATTGCTTAGAAGCTGTAAACAGCTACGTTAGTGTTTCTGGGGTTAAAATGTGTCTTAATCCAATGCAACTAACTAATTATAAGACTTTGAGATAGATGTGGAGAGTTTAAAAGCTACTTATACCCATTTTGTCCCAAAACAGGCTAAAACCAAGAAAACATTGCTTAGAAGCTGTAAACAGCTATGTTAGTGTTTATGGGGTTAAATTGTGTCTTAATCCAATGCAACTAACTAATTATAAGAGTTTGAGATAGATGTGGAGAGTTTAAAAGCCACTTATACCCGTTTTGTCCCAAAACAGGCTAAAACAAAAAAACATTGCTTAGAAGCTGTAAATAGCTATGTTAGTGTTTATAGGGTTAAAATGTGTCTTAAGCCAATGCAACTAACTAATTATAAGACTTTGAGATAGATGTGGAGAGTTAAAAAGCCACTTATACCCATTTTGTCCCAAAATAGGCTAAAACCAAGAAAACATTGCTTAGAAGCACTAAACCGCTATGTTAGTGTTTATGGGGTTAAAATGTGTCTTAATCCAATGCAACTAACTAACTATAAGAGTTTGAGATTGATGTGGAGAGTTTAAAAGCCAATTATATCCATTTTGTCCCAAAACAGGCTAAAACCAAGAAAACATTGCTTAGAAGCTGTAAATAGCTATGTTAGTGTTTCTGGGGTTAAAATGTGTCTTAATCCAATGCAACTGACTAGTTATAAGAGTTTGAGATGGATGTGAAGAGTTTAAAAGCCACTTATATCCATTTTGTCCCAAAATAGGCTAAAACCAAGAAAACATTGCTTAGTAGTTGTAAACAGCTATGTTAGTGTTTATGGGGTTAAAATGTGTCTTAATCCAATGCAACTAACTAATTATAAGAGTTTGAGATAGATGTGGAGAGTTTAAAAGCCACTTATACCCATTTTGTCCCAAAACAGGCTAACACCAAGAAAACATTGCTTAGAAGCTGTAAACAGCTATGTTAGTGTTTCTAGGGTTAAAATGTGTCTTAATCCAATCCAACTAACTAATTATAAGACTTTGAGATAGATGTGGAGAGTTTAAAAGCCACTTATACCCATTTTGTTTCAAAACAGGCTAAAACCAAGAAAACATTGCTTAGAAGCTGTACACAGCTATGTTAGTGTTTATGGGGTTAAAATGTGTCTTAATCCAATGCAACTAACTAATTTTAGAGTTTGAGATAGATGTGGAGAGTTTAAAAGCCACTTATACCCATTTTGTCCCAAAACAGGCTAAAACTAAGAAAACATTGCTTAGAACCTGTAAACAGTTATGTTAGTGTTTATGGGGTTAAAATGTGTCTTAATCCAATGCAACTAACTAATTATAAGAGTTTGAGATGGATGTGGAGAGTTTTAAAAGCCACTTATACCCATTTTATCCCAAAACAGGCTAACACCAAGAAAACATTGCTTAGAAGCTATAAACAGCTATGTTAGTGTTTATGGGGTTAAAATGTGTCTTAATCCAATTCAACTAACTAATTATAAGAGTTTGAGATAGATGTGGAGAGTTTAAAAGCCACTTATACCCATTTTGTCCCTAAAACAGGCTAACACCAAGAAAACATTGCTTAGAAGCTGTAAACAGCTATGTTAGTGTTTCTAGGGTTAAAATGTGTCTTAATCCAATCCAACTAACTAATTATAAGACTTTGAGATAGATGTGGAGAGTTTAAAAGCCACTTATACCCATTTTGTCCCAAAACAGGCTAAAACCAAGAAAACATTGCTTAGAAGCTGTAAACAGCTATGTTAGTGTTTATGGGGTTAAATTGTGTCTTAATCCAATGCAACTAACTAATTATAAGAGTTTGAGATAGATGTGGAGAGTTTAAAAGCCACTTATACCCATTTTGTCCCTAAAACAGGCTAACACCAAGAAAACATTGCTTAGAAGCTGTAAACAGCTATGTTAGTGTTTCTGGGGTTAAAATGTGTCTTAATCCAATTCAACTAACTAATTATAAGAGTTTGAGATAGATGTGGAGAGTTTAAAAGCCACTTATACCCATTTTGTCCCAAAACAGGCTAAAACCAAGAAAACATTGCTTAGAAACACTAAACAGCTATGTTAGTGTTTATGGGGTTAAAATGTGTCTTAATCCAATGCAACTAACTAACTATAATAGTTTGAGATTGATGTGGAGAGTTTAAAAGCCACTTATACCCATTTTGTCCCAAAACAGGCTAACACCATGAAAACATTGCTTAGAGGCTGTAAACAGCTATGTTAGTGTTTCTGGGGTTAAAATGTGTCTTAGTCCAATGCAACTAACTAATTATAAGACTTTGAGATAGATGTGGAGAGTTTAAAAGCCACTTATACCCATTTTGTCCCAAAACAGGCTAACACCAAGAAAACATTGCTTAGAAGCTGTAAACAGCTATGTTAGTGTTTATGGGGTTAAAATGTGTCTTAATCCAATGCAACTAACTAATTATAAGAGTTTGAGATAGATGTGGAGAGTTTAAAAGCCACTTATACCCATTTTGTCCCAAAACAGGCTAAAACCAAGAAAACATTGCTTAGAAACACTAAACAGCTATGTTAGTGTTTATGGGGTTAAAATGTGTCTTAATCCAATGCAACTAACTAACTATAATAGTTTGAGATTGATGTGGAGAGTTTAAAAGCCACTTATACCCATTTTGTCCCAAAACAGGCTAACACCATGAAAACATTGCTTAGAGGCTGTAAACAGCTATGTTAGTGTTTCTGGGGTTAAAATGTGTCTTAGTCCAATGCAACTAACTAATTATAAGACTTTGAGATAGATGTGGAGAGTTTAAAAGCCACTTATACCCATTTTGTCCCAAAACAGGCTAACACCAAGAAAACATTGCTTAGAAGCTGTAAACAGCTATGTTAGTGTTTATGGGGTTAAAATGTGTCTTAATCCAATGCAACTAACTAATTATAAGAGTTTGAGATAGATGTGGAGAGTTTAAAAGCCACTTATACCCATTTTGTCCCAAAACAGGCTAACACCAAGAAAACATTGCTTAGAAGCTGTAAACAGCTATGTTAGTGTTTCTGGGGTTAAAATGTGTCTTAATCCAATCCAACTAACAAATTATAAGACTTTGAGATAGATGTGGAGAGTTTAAAAGCCACTTATACCCATTTTGTTTCAAAACAGGCTAAAACCAAGAAAACATTGCTTAGAAGCTGTACACAGCTATGTTAGTGTTTATGGGGTTAAAATGTGTCTTAATCCAATGCAACTAACTAATTATAAGAGTTTGAGATAGATGTGGAGAGTTTAAAAGCCACTTATACCCATTTTGTCCCAAAACAGGCTAAAACCAAGAAAACATTGCTTAGAACCTGTAAACAGTTATGTTAGTGTTTATGGGGTTAAAATGTGTCTTAATCTAATGCAACTAACTAATTATAAGAGTTTGAGATGGATGTGGAGAGTTTTAAAACCCACTTATACCCATTTTATCCCAAAACAGGCTAACACCAAGAAAACATTGCTTAGAAGCTATAAACAGCTATGTTAGTGTTTATGGGGTTAAAATGTGTCTTAATCCAATTCAACTAACTAATTATAAGAGTTTGAGATAGATGTGGAGAGTTTAAAAGCCACTTATACCCATTTTGTCCCTAAAACAGGCTAACACCAAGAAAACATTGCTTAGAAGCTGTAAACAGCTATGTTAGTGTTTCTAGGGTTAAATTGTGTCTTAATCCAATGCAACTAACTAATTATAAGACTTTGAGATCGATGTGGAGAGTTTAAAAGCCACTTATACCCATTTTGTCCCAAAACAGGCTAAAACCAAGAAAACATTGCTTAGAAGCTGTAAACAGCTACGTTAGTGTTTCTGGGGTTAAAATGTGTCTTAATCCAATGCAACTAACTAATTATAAGACTTTGAGATAGATGTGGAGAGTTTAAAAGCTACTTATACCCATTTTGTCCCAAAACAGGCTAAAACCAAGAAAACATTGCTTAGAAGCTGTAAACAGCTATGTTAGTGTTTATGGGGTTAAATTGTGTCTTAATCCAATGCAACTAACTAATTATAAGAGTTTGAGATAGATGTGGAGAGTTTAAAAGCCACTTATACCCGTTTTGTCCCAAAACAGGCTAAAACAAAAAAACATTGCTTAGAAGCTGTAAATAGCTATGTTAGTGTTTATAGGGTTAAAATGTGTCTTAAGCCAATGCAACTAACTAATTATAAGACTTTGAGATAGATGTGGAGAGTTTAAAAGCCACTTATACCCATTTTGTCCCAAAATAGGCTAAAACCAAGAAAACATTGCTTAGAAGCACTAAACCGCTATGTTAGTGTTTATGGGGTTAAAATGTGTCTTAATCCAATGCAACTAACTAACTATAAGAGTTTGAGATTGATGTGGAGAGTTTAAAAGCCAATTATATCCATTTTGTCCCAAAACAGGCTAAAACCAAGAAAACATTGCTTAGAAGCTGTAAATAGCTATGTTAGTGTTTCTGGGGTTAAAATGTGTCTTAATCCAATGCAACTGACTAGTTATAAGAGTTTGAGATGGATGTGAAGAGTTTAAAAGCCACTTATATCCATTTTGTCCCAAAATAGGCTAAAACCAAGAAAACATTGCTTAGTAGTTGTAAACAGCTATGTTAGTGTTTATGGGGTTAAAATGTGTCTTAATCCAATGCAACTAACTAATTATAAGACTTCGAGATAGATATGGAAAGTTTAAAAGCCACTTATACCCATTTTGTCCCAAAACCGGCTAACACCAAGAAAACATTGCTTAGAAACACTAAACTATTGATCAAGAATAAGCCTATGGCGTCCGTACAGTCCGTACCGTCCGTACGTGCAAGCAATAAGGCCGAGTGAAGCACTAAGGCCGAGTCATCTATGTGTGAGGATAGTGAGGAGGCCTGCTCACCTCCGGCCCATGAGAAGGATCGAGAATCCCTTGTGTAGCCGTTAGGGAGAAAGCGCAAGTGGACAAGAGTGGAAGACTAGGACAAGTCGCTATCACCGATCACCTAACCCCTCTCTCTCCTAATTGTCGATTTCTCTTGTTTCTACTTTAGGTCATGTGGTCGCCCTAGCTGCCTCACTATTTAAACCCTTGTCATGTGTTGTATTTGATATATTCTACCTAATTCTAATCTATTATCACTCTCTTTCATACTATTAGCCACCAACTCTTCTTCTTCATTCTAAACCTCTCAAATCTCTCTAAGTCTTCCGCTTATTTCAACATGGTATCAGAGCCAGGTTGTCGTTCTTGATAACCTATCTCTTCTATTCTTCCATTCTTCATTCTTGTTCACTCGATTCTCAGTCCTATTTCTCTTTATTCTCCGGGTAAAAGCTTTGTCCATCGGTCCATAGCGGTTAAACCATGGAAAACGCCAAACCCATTGTCATGCCGGTTGTTCTCAAAGGAACAAACTACTTGCTGTGGACTAGAACCACAAGAACTGCCCTTGGAGGTCGTGGTCTTTGGAGTCATGTCGAGAGTGACTATGCTCCAAAACAAAACCTAAAAGGAGAAGATGAAGGCGCTTCCGAGGAGGAAGTAGAAGAAGAGAGCGAGAGGAAGGCCAAGTGGTTCCAAGAAGACCAAGTTGTCCTATCTGTTCTCCAAAACTCTCTTGACACACCAATCCTTGAGGCCTACTCATATTGCGAGACGGCCAAGGAGTTGTGGGAGACACTTAAAGGTGTCTATGGCAATATCTCCAACTTGACTCGGGTCTTTGAGGTCAAGAAGGCCATAAATGAGCTTAACCAAGATGATGTGGAGTTCACTAAACATCTTGGCAAGTTTCGAGCTTTATGGTCCGAGCTTGACATGTTGCGGCCGAGTACACTCGATCCGAGTGTGTTGACTGAAAGAAAGGAGCAAGACAAGATCTTTGGTCTCCTTCTTACTTTAAACCCATCCTTCAACGATCTCTTGAAGCACATCCTCAGGGCAGAGAAACTTCCCTCTTTTGAAGACATTTGTTCACAAATCCAAAGAGAGCAAGGTTCTCTTGACTTGTTTAGCGGTAAGGGGGAGCTTGCTACGGCTAATAAAGGAGTGTACAAGCAAGAGGAGAGGAAGGTGTGGATATGCGACCACTGCAAGAGGCGGGGTCACCTGAAAGACAAGTGCTGGGTCCTCCACCCTCATCTCAAACCGGCCAAGTTCAAAGCAAACCTCTCAAAGGAAGCGGTTAGCGACAAGGGAGCCGGGCCGTCAAAGCAAGGAGATGAGGCAGCCATGACCGCAGCCTATGGAGAAGTGGTTAGGAAATCAGACCTTGAGGCGCTCATCCGTTCCATTGCCTCACTCAAGGAGTCTGGTATCTCTTTCTTTACCTCTAAGCCTAGTAAATCTCTTGTCATAGACTCGGGTGCTTCTCACCACATGATTAGTAATCCTAGTCTAATTGACAATATAAAACCGGCTTTAGGAAATGTTATAATTGCAAATGGAGAACAAATACCAGTGAAAGGAATAGGGGACTTGAAACTATTTGATAAAACCACAAAAGCTTTCTTTATGCCTACCTTCACATCTAATCTTCTATCGGTTAAGAGAACCACTAATGATTTGAATTGTTATGCAATCTTTGGTCCTAATAGTGTTCATTTTCAGGATATTGAGACTGGAAAAGTTCTTGGAGAGGGACAAGGGAGTGGAGATCTCTATGTCCTAGAGAAAACCTCGCCAAGTTTATCTACTAAATCTTGTTTTGTTGTTAATTTGGATAGTGTGTGGCATGCTAGATTAGGCCATCCTCATTCTCGTGCCCTTGCTTTAATGTTACCAAGTGTTTCTTTTGATAGTTCAATGTGTGAGTCTTGTATTCTTGGTAAACATTGCAAATCTATTTTTCCCAAGTCTAAAACTATTTATGAGCATTGTTTTGATTTAGTGCACTCGGATGTGTGGACTTCACCATGCCTTTCTAGAGATAATAACAAATATTTTGTGACTTTTATTGATGAAAAATCTAAGTACACATGGATTACTTTGCTGCCTTCAAAGGATAGAGTGTTTGATGCTTTTATAAACTTTCAAAATTATGTTACTAATCATTTCAATGCTAAAATTAAGGTACTTAGATCAGACAATGGTGGAGAGTATACAAGTCACAAATTCAGAGAACACCTAGCAAAACACGGCATACTACACCAAACAAGTTGTCCCTATACGCCCCAACAAAATGGTGTGGCCGAGAGGAAGAACCGACATCTAATGGAGGTGGCACGGTCGATGATGTTCCATTCACACGTTACAAGGCGATATTGGGGTGATGCTGTGATGACAGCATGCTACCTGATCAATCGGACACCAACCAAAGTCCTTAATGACCTATCGCCATTTGAGGTATTGAATGGATTTAAACCATCTCTAGAGCACTTACGGGTCTTTGGGTGTGTTTCTTTTGTACTTGTGCCAGGAGAACAGCGGAGTAAGCTCGATCCCAAAAGCATAAGGTGTATGTTCATCGGCTACTCCACTACTCAAAAGGGATACAAGTGTTTTGACCCAAAGACAAGCCGGCTGTATGTATCAAGAGATGTTCGGTTCTTGGAAAATGTGGGTTATTTTGATAACAAAGACTGGAACAGCTTGAAGGATCTTTCATCATCACCAAATGATAGAGCCTCCAGCCTTAAGTTTCTCCTTGACCATCTCGGAAATCCGCCTACGGCCACAGCCCTTCCTCAGCCAGAACCCAACCCGAGCTCCATTGACCATACGCTCGAGCCGGAAGGTGCTATGCCCGAGATGATATCCCCGGACCATGAGATGCCCGAGTCAAACCAGAGCATGACCGAGGCACATGAGATGCCCGAGCCAAACTCAAGCCTGACCGAGACACGACCTGATGCTGAACCGGTCATCGAAGATGTCACTCAGTCCAGCCAATCAGTGCCGCCAGCTCAACCAGCTCCACGACGAAGCACGCGTGTCCGGTCTCACCCCTCTACATGGAAAGATAAGAGGGTCTACTACAACAGTCAAGCCGTCGCACATCCTATCCAAGCCGTATGTTCGCTCGAGCTGCTTCCGACCGAGCACCAAGCCTTCTTCGGCCAAGTTGATGAACACTGGGTTCCCCAAACGTACGAGGAGGCCAAAGAACATAAGGTATGGGTAGATGCTGTGGAGGATGAAGCTGGTGCAATGATCAGAAATCACACATGGGATGAGGCTGACCTCCCCAAAGGGAAGAAGGCCGTAAGTTCAAAGTGGGTATTCACCATCAAGTTCTTGAGCACGGGAGAGATTGAAAGGCATAAGGCACGGCTGGTGGCCCGAGGGTTCACTCAAACCTATGGAGATGACTACATGGCAACGTTTGCTCCCGTGGCCAAATTGCATACCGTGCGAGTAGTGCTATCGTTGGCCGTGAACCTTTCTTGGGACTTATGGCAAATGGATGTGAAGAACGCGTTCCTCCAAGGCGAGCTAGATGAAGAAGTGTACATGACTCCTCCGCCTGGTCTTGAGGACATTGTTGCTCCCGGGAAAGTCTTACGGTTACGCAAGGCCATCTATGGCCTCAAACAGTCACCACGCGCCTGGTACCATAAGCTCAGCTCCACTCTTAAGGCGAATGGCTTTAGACGATCGGAGGCTGATCACACTCTTTTCACTCTCAAGACATCACTTGGCCTGGTTGTGGTGCTGGTTTATGTCGATGACATCATCGTGACTGGCGATGACAAGGCCGGTATTGTTGCCATTAAAGACTCTCTCAAGTCTGCCTTTGACATTAAGGACCTCGGAGAGCTCAAATACTTCCTCGGCATCGAAATCTGCCGTTCCCCGGAGGGTATCTTCCTCTCACAACGCAAGTATGCTCTGGACTTGCTTGCTGAGACAGGCAAACTTGGTACGGTTCCAGCTACTACACCACTGGATGAAGATTACCAGCTCAAGCGAAAGGGGGAGAGCATTCGGGCGAAGGAAGGCAAACCACGCGAACCATTGGACGAGCCGTTCCCGGACGTCACACGCTACCGACGGCTTGTAGGTAAGTTGATCTATTTAACTATCACACGACCTGATATCTCTTATGCTGTGAATCAGGTGAGTCAGCACATGCAAGCTCCAAGCAAGTATCAATGGAGTCAAGTGGAGAGGATTTTGAGCTATCTCAAGGGCAGCCCTGGTCAAGGCATTTGGATGGGTAAAAACGGCAACACTGAGATCGTGGGTTATTGTGATGCGGACTATAATGGAGACACATTGGATAGGCGGTCAACTACTGGATATTGCACCTTTGTTGGAGGAAACCTAGTTACATGGAGGTCTAAGAAGCAAAAGGTGGTGTCATGTTCAAGTGCCGAGGCTGAGTACCGAGCTATGAGGAAGCTAACTAATGAGATGACATGGTTGAAAGGTCTACTTAAGGATCTCGGCATTGAAACAAGACAGCCGATGACAATGCATTGTGACAATGAGGCAGCGATCCACATAGCCACTAACTCAGTCTTCCATGAACGGACCAAGCACATTGAGAGCGACTGCCACAAGGTTAGGGAGAGGATCGAAGAGGGAGCGGTTCTACCATGCCACACAAGGAGCCAAGACCAGCTAGCCGACATCTTCACCAAATCTGCAAGTCCCAAGGTTTGTGATTATATTCATAGCAAACTTGGACTTGTAGACATCACACGGCCGTGATCAACTTTCCGAATCCGTGGACAGCACACTCTTTTTCCCTTGGCTTAGTTTTGTCCCATGAGGTTTTCTAAGTCAAGGTTTTTAATGAGGTGCTGCTTCACGGGTTCCAAGCTTAGCCATTTCATCAGGCTAAGCTTGAGGGGGAGTATTGATCAAGAATAAGCCTATGGCGTCCGTACAGTCCGTACCGTCCGTACGTGCAAGCAATAAGGCCGAGTGAAGCACTAAGGCCGAGTCATCTATGTGTGAGGATAGTGAGGAGGCCTGCTCACCTCCGGCCCATGAGAAGGATCGAGAATCCCTTGTGTAGCCGTTAGGGAGAAAGCGCAAGTGGACAAGAGTGGAAGACTAGGACAAGTCGCTATCACCGATCACCTAACCCCTCTCTCTCCTAATTGTCGATTTCTCTTGTTTCTACTTTAGGTCATGTGGTCGCCCTAGCTGCCTCACTATTTAAACCCTTGTCATGTGTTGTATTTGATATATTCTACCTAATTCTAATCTATTATCACTCTCTTTCATACTATTAGCCACCAACTCTTCTTCTTCATTCTAAACCTCTCAAATCTCTCTAAGTCTTCCGCTTATTTCAACATAAACAGCTATGTTAGTGTTTATGGGGTTAAAATGTGTCTTAATCCAATGCAACTAACTAACTATAATAGTTTGAGATTGATGTGGAGAGTTTAAAAGCCACTTATACCCATTTTGTCCCAAAACAGGCTAACACCATGAAAACATTGCTTAGAGGCTGTAAACAGCTATGTTAGTGTTTCTGGGGTTAAAATGTGTCTTAGTCCAATGCAACTAACTAATTATAAGACTTTGAGATAGATGTGGAGAGTTTAAAAGCCACTTATACCCATTTTGTCCCAAAACAGGCTAACACCAAGAAAACATTGCTTAGAAGCTGTAAACAGCTATGTTAGTGTTTATGGGGTTAAAATGTGTCTTAATCCAATGCAACTAACTAATTATAAGAGTTTGAGATAAATGTGGAGAGTTTAAAAGCCACTTATACCCATTTTGTCCCAAAACAGGCTAACACCAAGAAAACATTGCTTAGAAGCTGTAAACAGCTATGTTAGTGTTTCTAGGGTTAAAATGTGTCTTAATCCAATCCAACTAACTAATTATAAGACTTTGAGATAGATGTGGAGAGTTTAAAAGCCACTTATACCCATTTTGTTTCAAAACAGGCTAAAACCAAGAAAACATTGCTTAGAAGCTGTACACAGCTATGTTAGTGTTTATGGGGTTAAAATGTGTCTTAATCCAATGCAACTAACTAATTTTAGAGTTTGAGATAGATGTGGAGAGTTTAAAAGCCACTTATACCCATTTTGTCCCAAAACAGGCTAAAACTAAGAAAACATTGCTTAGAACCTGTAAACAGTTATGTTAGTGTTTATGGGGTTAAAATGTGTCTTAATCCAATGCAACTAACTAATTATAAGAGTTTGAGATGGATGTGGAGAGTTTTAAAAGCCACTTATACCCATTTTATCCCAAAACAGGCTAACACCAAGAAAACATTGCTTAGAAGCTATAAACAGCTATGTTAGTGTTTATGGGGTTAAAATGTGTCTTAATCCAATTCAACTAACTAATTATAAGAGTTTGAGATAGATGTGGAGAGTTTAAAAGCCACTTATACCCATTTTGTCCCTAAAACAGGCTAACACCAAGAAAACATTGCTTAGAAGCTGTAAACAGCTATGTTAGTGTTTCTGGGGTTAAAATGTGTCTTAATCCAATGCAACTAACTAATTATAAGACTTTGAGATAGATGTGGAGAGTTTAAAAGCCACTTATACCCATTTTGTCCCAAAACAGGCTAAACCAAGAAAACATTGCTTAGAAGCTGTAAACAGCTATGTTAGTGTTTATGGGGTTAAAATGTGTCTTAATCCAATGCAACTAACTAATTATAAGAGTTTGAGATAGATGTGGAGAGTTTAAAAGCCACTTATACCCATTTTGTCCCAAAACAGGCTAACACCAAGAAAACATTGCTTAGAAGCTGTAAACAGCTATGTTAGTGTTTATGGGGTTAAAATGTGTCTTAATCCAATGCAACTAACTAATTATAAGACTTTGAGATAGATGTGGAGAGTTTAAAAGCCACTTATACCCATTTTGTCCCAAAACAGGCTAAAACCAAGAAAACATTGCTTAGAAACACTAAACAGCTATGTTAGTGTTTATGGGGTTAAAATGTGTCTTAATCCAATGCAACTAACTAACTATAATAGTTTGAGATTGATGTGGAGAGTTTAAAAGCCACTTATACCCATTTTGTCCCAAAACAGGCTAACACCATGAAAACATTGCTTAGAGGCTGTAAACAGCTATGTTAGTGTTTCTGGGGTTAAAATGTGTCTTAGTCCAATGCAACTAACTAATTATAAGACTTTGAGATAGATGTGGAGAGTTTAAAAGCCACTTATACCCATTTTGTCCCAAAACAGGCTAACACCAAGAAAACATTGCTTAGAAGCTGTAAACAGCTATGTTAGTGTTTCTGGGGTTAAAATGTGTCTTAATCCAATGCAACTAACTAATTATAAGAGTTTGAGATAGATGTGGAGAGTTTAAAAGCCACTTATACCCATTTTGTCCCAAAACAGGCTAACACCAAGAAAACATTGCTTAGAAGCTGTAAACAGCTATGTTAGTGTTTATGGGGTTAAAATGTGTCTTAATCCAATGCAACTAACTAATTATAAGAGTTTGAGATAGATGTGGAGAGTTTAAAAGCCACTTATACCCATTTTGTCCCAAAACAGGCTAACACCAAGAAAACATTGCTTAGAAGCTGTAAACATCTATGTTAGTGTTTCTAGGGTTAAAATGTGTCTTAATCCAATCCAACTAACTAATTATAAGACTTTGAGATAGATGTGGAGAGTTTAAAAGCCACTTATACCCATTTTGTTTCAAAACAGGCTAAAACCAAGAAAATGTAAGTTTTAAATTAGAGAGATTTGAGAGTAACTAAGAATAGAGATCGGATAGAGAAGGGAAGAGAGTAGGCGCATGGAGAGAATTGGAGAAAGAGATATTTTCTCTTCTTACTTTATTAGTAACCTAGTTACATCCTTATTATAGTCATACATACAAGAATATTCCTCTAAGATGCTATACACATTTACAAATGGAGATAGTGACACCTCCTTAATCACAACATGTGATCTTCCTTTCCCTTCCACTTGCACAGCTTGTCAACGGTTATGAAGGAGGAAGGATCTCGAAGGCTTGTGACCGTTGGAGGCTCTCACTGATGGGCTGGACCTGATATCCTCGATGGTTGTACGGACGGCCCACTTTGATAACAGTACGGACGTCCGTACGGCCGTACGGACGGTGGTGTCCCATTTCAGACTCCCCCTCAAGCTTGACTAAGGCCATGGATCAAGCTTGACTAAATGGGCACCCACCTCATTAAAAACCTTAGTATAGAAAACCACTTGGGAAAAACTATACACAAGGGAAAAAGAGTGTAGGTGCCGATTTAGGATCTCATGGCCGAGTAAGGTCTATGAGGCCAAGCTTCGAGTGAATGTATTCACACACTTGTGGGCTTGCTGCTTTGGTGAGGATGTCAGCCAGTTGTTCTTTGCTTTCGGTATGACATGGTAGGACAACCCCAAGCTTGATTTGCTCTCTAACTTTATGACAATCGACTTCAATATGCTTGGTTCTCTCATGAAACACTGAATTGGTGGCGATATGGATGGCGGCTTCATTATCACAATGCATAGTGATTGGTTTCGGTGATTCAATTCCAAGATCCTTGAGGAGTGCCTTTAACCACATCAGTTCCGTTGTTAGTTTCCTCATAGCTCTATACTCGGACTCCGCACTTGAAAGTGATACGACCTTTTGCTTCTTGCTCTTCCAAGTGACCAAGTTACCACCAAGGAACGTGCAGTAGCCTGTAGTTGAGCGGCGGTCCTCTCGATCTCCGGCATAGTCAGCATCGCAATAGCCCACTAGTTCGGTGTTCTTATTGCGTCCCATCCAAATGCCTTGTCCCGGTGAGCCTTTGATGTACTTGAGGATTCGTGTCACCATGTTCCAATGATGGATCGTTGGGTTCTTCATATGCTGGCTGGCCTGGTTCACAGCAAAACAAATATCAGGTCGTGTGATCGTTAAGTAGATAAGCTTACCTACTAGGCGCCGGTATAGGCTAACGTCCTTGAACGGAGCTGTATCAAGCTCCCCCTGTCCTCCGGCCTTGTAGTTCTCTTCAAGGGGTGTAGACACCGCTTTTGAACCTAATTTTCCTGTTTCACTCAACAAGTCAAGTGCATATTTCCTTTGTGACAAGAATAGACCTTTATCCGATCTGTAAACTTCTATCCCAAGAAAATATTTCAACTCTCCAAGGTCTTTAATATCAAAAACTGATTTCAAAAAGGTTTTAGTGGTTTGAATACCTACCGAGTCACTTCCAGTGATGATGATATCATCAACATACACTAGAATGACTATTATACCTTTTGTGCTTGTTAGCGTGAATAGAGTATGATCAGCCTCGGATTTTCGGAATCCTTTGTCAAGGAGAGTGGTGCTTAGCTTGTGGTACCATGCTCTTGGAGACTGTTTTAGGCCATAGATTGCTTTGTTGAGTTTTAACACCTTGCCCGGACTAATGGTGTCTTCTAAGCCCGGTGGTGGCCGCATATACACTTCGTCTTCAAGCTCTCCTTGCAAGAAGGCGTTCTTAACATCCATTTGCCAAAGTTCCCAATCGAGGTTGGTGGCAAGAGAGAGAACGACTCGAACGGTGTGAAGCTTGGCCACCGGAGCAAACGTATCAAGATAGTCCTCCCCATACGTTTGTGTGAATCCTCGTGCAACAAGCCGGGCTTTGTAGCGTTCGATCTCACCATTGCTCTTGTATTTGATGGTGAAGATATAACGCGAGGTAACGGCCTTCTTGCCGTTGGGCAAATCGGCTTCATCCCACGTACGGTTTTGGACCATGGCCGTGTTTTCAGCGTTGATCGCATCTTGCCATTCCTTGTGGTCCTTGGCCTCAGCATAGGTCTGGGGAATCCAGTTCGCATCAATGTGGCCAAGAAAGACTTGATGATCAATCGGGAGATGAGCAAGTGAACATACGGCCTGAATTGGGTGCGCGACGGCCATGTTGTTGTAGTACACTCGAGTGTTCGTCCAGTTGTTGGGGTGAAACTTGATGCGCTGACTTCGTCGGAGAGGAACGATAGGCCCAGCCTCGGACTCAGCACTGACTGGAACTTCCGGTTCCGTGAATGGTACTGTGTCCGTGTCCGTGTCCGTGTCCGTGTCCGTGGTACCGTGTCCGTGTCCGTGTCCGTGTCCGTGTCCATGTCCGTGTCCGTGTCCGTGTCCGTGTCCATGTCCATGTCCGTGTCCGTGTCCGTGTCCGTGTCCGGAGTCCGCGGTACCATGATCTTCCATAGATGTTTCTGGTGCATTTGGCTCGACAGGAACAGGATCAGTAGATGGGACAGAAGGTTCAGTTGGCTCGGCAGGATCATTGGCGGCCCGATCGTTTTCAATGCCTAGCCGCTCAAGGATGACACGTAGGTTCCGCGTTCGATCCGATGGGGTGGTTGATAGGTTACGTAGTTCATCCCAGTTGGGCTCGTCATAGAATCCTTTTGTCTCCACAAACTTGACATCACGAGATATGAGAACTCTCCTTGTCGCCGGATCATAGCACTTATAGCCCTTTTGTGTTGTGGAGTAGCCGATAAACATGCTCTTAACACTCTTGGCATCGAGTTTGTCTCGTAGTTCACCTGGTCGCAACACATAACAAACACAACCAAACACCCTTAGATGGTCAAATGTAGGTTTAGCCTTGTTTAATACCTCAAATGGGGATATGTCATTAAGGATCTTCGTTGGTGTGCGATTAATAAGGTAACAGGCCGCAAGGACAGCATCACCCCAAAAACGCTTTGGAACCGTTGTATGGAACATCATAGACCTTGCAACCTCCATGAGATGCCTATTCTTCCTCTCAGCCACTCCATTTTGTTGTGGTGTGTATGGGCAACTAGTTTGGTGAAGAATTCCATGTTTGGCTAGATGTTGTTTAAAGGCATGACTTGTGTACTCTCCACCATTATCTGATCTCAAAATTTTAATCTTTGCATGATAGTGGTTAGTAACATAATTTTGGAAATTAGTAAAGGCCTCAAGAACTCTATCCTTAGAAGGGAGTAAGGTCAACCAAGTATATTTCGATTTTTCATCAATAAAAATAACAAAATACTTTTGATTTTCTCTAGAAAGGCAAGGAGATGTCCAAACATCAGAATGGACTAAATCAAAACAGTTTTCATACATAGTAATAGATTTAGGAAAAACAGCTTTGCAATGTTTACCAAGGATACAAGCCTCACATTCATCATTTTTAAAAGAAATACTAGGAAACATCAAGGTTAAGGCTCTAGTGTGAGGATGTCCTAATCTAGCATGAAGAATAGAGTCATTAGGTTTAACAACAACCGATTTAAAACAAGATGCAGAAGTAGAAGATAGATTCAAGTCCTCAAGCACATAGAGATCATCCTTAGAACCTCCTTGTCCAAGAACTTTACTTGTTTCAATATCCTGAAAATGAACCTTGTTAGGACTAAATATTGCATAACAATTCAAATCAGTGGTAGCTCTCTTAACGGATAGTAAATTTGATGTGAAAGTTGGCATATAAAAAGCCTTGGTTACTTTGTCAAACAATTTCAAATTTCCTACACCTTTAACCGGTACCTTCTCGCCATTAGCTATAACAACATTACCATTTGCCGGTGTAATATCACTTATTAATCTAGAATCACTAATCATGTGATGAGATGCACCGGAATCAACAATAAGAGGTTTAGTTTTGTTTAGGGCGAGAAAAGATTTACCGGAGGCCTCCTTGAGGGCTTTGATGAGCGCATCAAGGTCGGACTTCCTCACCAGCTCGGAGGACGCCGTGAGTGCAGTAGCTTGTTGGGATGGTTCGGTTGGTGTTTCTCCCATTACAGCGGCTTGATGGGCTCTTGGTGGTCCTCCACGGTTTGGTCCTCCACGGCGAAGGTGTGGGTGAAGGATCCAGCAGCGGCTCTTGAAGTGACCCACTTTCTTACAATGTTCACATACTGGTGGATTCTTGTCGTCCGGCTTGTAGTATCCTCGGTTAGCCGATGCCATTTCCACCTTGTTGACAGTTATTAACTCCCCTTTGCCTCCGAATAGCCCCATGGAACCATGTTCCTTTTGAATTTGGTTACATACGTCGTCTAGGCTAGGAAGCTTGTCAGATCGTAGGATATGCTTGATAAGGTCGTTGTAGGAGGGGTTCAACGTTAAGAGTAAGCCGAACACTTTATCTTGTTCACGCCTTTCGTTCAAGATGGCTGGATCTACGGTCGCCGGCCGGAGCATCTCTAGTTCAGCCCAAAGTGACCTAAACTTTCCAAAGTGTTTAGTGAACTCCATGTCTTCCTGGTTGAGATTGTTGATGGTTCTCTTAATCTCGAAGATCCGGTTCACGTTAGTAACATTTCCAAAGACATTCTTAAGAGTGTCCCATAAGTCCTTTGCAGTTTCGCAATAGGAGTAAGCTTCAAGGATGGGGGCATCTAGGGAGTTTTGAATAATGGCTAGGACTCCTTGGTCTTCTTGAAACCACTTGTTCCTTTCGTCTGCGACAAGATCCTTGTCGTCTTTGGTGGCCTCGCCACTTGGAGCCTCACTCGCTTCAACATGGGACCAAAGTCCTCGGCCGCATAGGGCTGTCTTCGTGGTTCTAGCCCACAGTAAGTAGTTCTCTCCCTTGAGAGTAACCGGAACAATCATAGTTTTGGTGTTTTCCATGATGAATTCGGTGGTTTAGGTGTTTACCCAACGGTTAAAAGAAATTTTGGGAACAAAGAGATTTGAAAGCACAAGATAGAGAGAATGCGGAAGATTGTGATGGAGATGAAGTCAAAGAACAGGAACAATCTGCTCTGATACCATGTAAGTTTTAAATTAGAGAGATTTGAGAGTAACTAAGAATAGAGATCGGATAGAGAAGGGAAGAGAGTAGGCGCATGGAGAGAATTGGAGAAAGAGATATTTTCTCTTCTTACTTTATTAGTAACCTAGTTACATCCTTATTATAGTCATACATACAAGAATATTCCTCTAAGATGCTATACACATTTACAAATGGAGATAGTGACACCTCCTTAATCACAACATGTGATCTTCCTTTCCCTTCCACTTGCACAGCTTGTCAACGGTTATGAAGGAGGTGTTGGGATTTATGAGACAAAGCTCACAAGAGAGGGTAGACAAACACTTGGTGAATGAATCCCCCTTTACCCACAACAAACTAACTCATTCTCAAGGGGGAGGAGAGAACATCAACTTGTGATGAACTCCCCATAATCTAGACTTAGTAAAGCAATAAATAAGAAGAGTTTAGGTGGGATTTGAGAAGAGAATAGGCTGCCTTAAGGGCAGCCCCTAACCGATTCCCTAAACTATCTACATTGAAGCTAAGAACAAGAACACAAGGTAAAAGAGGGGAAATCGGATCTCTTCTATTAGATTGTTGTATTGTGATGTGTTACATATGAGAGAATTACAGCTTAATATAGAGAAAACAAAGGCATAGAGCCGTTAGGCACACAAGGGATTCAAAGGAGAGATGAAAGGGACAGCTCCTTGTCTTTGGTTGACTCGCTATGCTTCCCAACCAAAGCCACACGTGATTTCCTTCCCTTCCATGCCTTGTGACCGTTAGATCTCCTTCCCTTATGGCCATTGGATCCTTCTTCCCTTCCTTGTGAGATATTTCCTTCTTCTTGGGCTTCTTCTTCTTATAAGGCCTTTGTTCTTCTTATATTGCACTTATGGCCTTGCTGACCACTCTCCTTGCTCTCACGGCCCACATGGCCTTATTGGCCACTCTTATTGTGCTCACGGCCTTACTGGCCGCTCCCACACCACTCATGGCCTTACCGGCCACACTTCTTGTACTAGCAGCCTTACCGGCCACTCTCTTCTTCCTTGTGCAGCTCGGCCTCACCGGCCTCACTCTCTCTTCTCCTTCATATATACTAATACTCCCCCGCACGTTTGATCTGCAGGGCACCATGGGGACCAAAGATCAAGCGTGGACACGTGAGGACTACCTCATTAAAAACCTTAACAAAGAAAACCACTTGGGAGAAAACTTTGTTAAGTAAAAAGAGTGTAGTCTCCACGTTCCTTGATGTCGCAATGATCTTGGTTTGTCAAGAACCAGCTCTCTTCTCTTTAAGCCTTTGAACCGCTACACTTCCTTAGCCCTCCTTGCCTTTAGCACATTCCTTATGATCTCCATCCTTGTTCCTTTAGAATTACTTTGAGGCTCTCATAGTCTCCTTTACCCTTAAACAAGTGATAAAGAAGAAAAGAATAAGTGTTTGCTATGAGGAATATCAAAGAAAAATTCTAAAAGTGTGACAATTTAAGAAGAATCATATTAAAGACTAAAGACTAGTAATGAAGCTAAGGTAATGAATTTATGAATTAAAATAGAGAAGGGTTTAGAGCACAGCCTTTAGAGAGTTGATCACAGTTGCGGTTTGGAATTCCTCCTTGAGACCGCTCCTCTAACCATGGTTTTAAACCCGGTCAGTTTTATTTGTCAGACTGACACATGCCCACTGAATCGGACATAACTTTCGAACGGCTGCTCGGATTGGTATGATTCCACTTCCACTGGCAAGATGACTCTGTGGTCTCGAACTTTAATGAAGAACGCGGAAGCCGAATCGCAGTGGAAGGGTTTCGTCCGAGTCGATCTTTGAGACGCTTCGGCTGAGCTTTAAGTAAAGACTTTTGCTTGTGGCCGAGCAGAATCTGTGAGGTACGGTCTGAAGTCACTTGATCTCCCCCGTAACCTTTACTAGATGATGGGCTGAAACCTCATCACCTCAGTTGAAGCCTTGTGCATCACCGTTCTTGTGCACATCCAATCAACAGTTGAAACCTTGTGCATCACCTTTCCTAAAGACCATTGTGCACATCCGATCAACAACTTGGCACTAACACACATGCTCTTGGACTGATTCATCACCTTCCACCAGCTTAACAAAGACTTGGTGGCCCTTGGTTCTAACTCCAGGCATTGTGCTGCGCTCTCCTCATGGCTATCTTGTAGCCTTCAACCTCGCCACTTCTTCTTCTTGAGATAGTAGGCGAGCTCCACACAATCTTCAAGTTTGAAACTGAAACCAAAACTCAATGGGACAGTTTCTAAACAAGAGATTGTTAGAGATTAGAGTATAGAGAATATAGAATATTACTGAAAATAAAATAGAGAATTTAGAGAATTAATAAGAGTATATATGGAGAATAGAAAGTGAGAGTATAAGGGAGAGTATTGGCGGTAGTATAAGATGAATGGAGAGTAGAATAGAGAATCTGCTCAAGAGTTCTTATGGACAGAGTTTAACTCTGTTTTCTTGAGTTGAACGAAGCTTTGACAGCCAAGAACATCCAAGAAGACAATCTCTTTTGGTGCTTTAATGGCTGAAACACAATGGACCTTATGGAAAATTAGTTTCTCCAAAGGTTTAACAACAAAACTCCTTGTAGAATCACTTAAACAAGTGTTCTTCAAGAGATTAAGGCTTTAGATCCACAAAGATAACATATAGAAGATGTTTTTCGTGGTCCCAAGCAAAGAAGAAACAACAAAAGCCTTTGGAACAACCTATTGTCCAACGGTTAAAAGAATGCATCTTGGACCAACTTGAATCTATTTGACCAAGCGGGCTCTACATGCTAAAATAAAGTCTCTCTCTTCCTCAAACTCGAACCTGGACACACCATATGACCAGAAACAAAGCTTTCTCAACCTTGAGAAGAAGAAGAAGCGATTTAGTAATTAAGCCTTTAAAGGAAATTTAACAAAAGCAAAATTAAACCTTTAGAGGAAAATTAACTAAATCCTAAGAGAACTAAATCCTAAGAATTTCGTGGCTCATACAAGCACACAAGAACCGTGAATCCTCACCATGAACAACACAATTTGCTCAATGGTTCATCACTTCCCACACATCCCAAAATAAACAAAGCTATTACCAAATCGGTAAAGCTTAAGGATGGGGCTTGTAAAATCGATTTCTTTCCACACACTTGGTCTACAAATTCTAACAAGACAAGAGACCAAGCTTACTCAACAATGAGCTGCTAGAGAATCGATTTAATCAACAAAAGCAAAATTAAAGCTTTAAAGAAACTAAGCTAAGCGATTTAACACCTAAGCAAAGTCTAAAACTTTAACTAAGCTAACTCCTAAGAAAACGACTTTGAGAATGAGTTTAAATTACCAAGAACAGAACCTGCTCTGATACCATGTTGGGATTTATGAGACAAAGCTCACAAGAGAGGGTAGACAAACACTTGGTGAATGAATCCCCCTTTACCCACAACAAACTAACTCATTCTCAAGGGGGAGGAGAGAACATCAACTTGTGATGAACTCCCCATAATCTAGACTTAGTAAAGCAATAAATAAGAAGAGTTTAGGTGGGATTTGAGAAGAGAATAGGCTGCCTTAAGGGCAGCCCCTAACCGATTCCCTAAACTATCTACATTGAAGCTAAGAACAAGAACACAAGGTAAAAGAGGGGAAATCGGATCTCTTCTATTAGATTGTTGTATTGTGATGTGTTACATATGAGAGAATTACAGCTTAATATAGAGAAAACAAAGGCATAGAGCCGTTAGGCACACAAGGGATTCAAAGGAGAGATGAAAGGGACAGCTCCTTGTCTTTGGTTGACTCGCTATGCTTCCCAACCAAAGCCACACGTGATTTCCTTCCCTTCCATGCCTTGTGACCGTTAGATCTCCTTCCCTTATGGCCATTGGATCCTTCTTCCCTTCCTTGTGAGATATTTCCTTCTTCTTGGGCTTCTTCTTCTTATAAGGCCTTTGTTCTTCTTATATTGCACTTATGGCCTTGCTGACCACTCTCCTTGCTCTCACGGCCCACATGGCCTTATTGGCCACTCTTATTGTGCTCACGGCCTTACTGGCCGCTCCCACACCACTCATGGCCTTACCGGCCACACTTCTTGTACTAGCAGCCTTACCGGCCACTCTCTTCTTCCTTGTGCAGCTCGGCCTCACCGGCCTCACTCTCTCTTCTCCTTCATATATACTAATAGGAGGAAGGATCTCGAAGGCTTGTGACCGTTGGAGGCTCTCACTGATGGGCTGGACCTGATATCCTCGATGGTTGTACGGACGGCCCACTTTGATAACAGTACGGACGTCCGTACGGCCGTACGGACGGTGGTGTCCCATTTCAGAGAAAACATTGCTTAGAAGCTGTACACAGCTATGTTAGTGTTTATGGGGTTAAAATGTGTCTTAATCCAATGCAACTAACTAATTTTAGAGTTTGAGATAGATGTGGAGAGTTTAAAAGCCACTTATACCCATTTTGTCCCAAAACAGGCTAAAACTAAGAAAACATTGCTTAGAACCTGTAAACAGTTATGTTAGTGTTTATGGGGTTAAAATGTGTCTTAATCCAATGCAACTAACTAATTATAAGAGTTTGAGATGGATGTGGAGAGTTTTAAAAGCCACTTATACCCATTTTATCCCAAAACAGGCTAACACCAAGAAAACATTGCTTAGAAGCTATAAACAGCTATGTTAGTGTTTATGGGGTTAAAATGTGTCTTAATCCAATTCAACTAACTAATTATAAGAGTTTGAGATAGATGTGGAGAGTTTAAAAGCCACTTATACCCATTTTGTCCCTAAAACAGGCTAACACCAAGAAAACATTGCTTAGAAGCTGTAAACAGCTATGTTAGTGTTTCTGGGGTTAAAATGTGTCTTAATCCAATGCAACTAACTAATTATAAGACTTTGAGATAGATGTGGAGAGTTTAAAAGCCACTTATACCCATTTTGTCCCAAAACAGGCTAAACAAAGAAAACATTGCTTAGAAGCTGTAAACAGCTATGTTAGTGTTTATGGGGTTAAAATGTGTCTTAATCCAATGCAACTAACTAATTATAAGAGTTTGAGATAGATGTGGAGAGTTTAAAAGCCACTTATACCCATTTTGTCCCAAAACAGGCTAACACCAAGAAAACATTGCTTAGAAGCTGTAAACAGCTATGTTAGTGTTTATGGGGTTAAAATGTGTCTTAATCCAATGCAACTAACTAATTATAAGACTTTGAGATAGATGTGGAGAGTTTAAAAGCCACTTATACCCATTTTGTCCCAAAACAGGCTAAAACCAAGAAAACATTGCTTAGAAACACTAAACAGCTATGTTAGTGTTTATGGGGTTAAAATGTGTCTTAATCCAATGCAACTAACTAACTATAATAGTTTGAGATTGATGTGGAGAGTTTAAAAGCCACTTATACCCATTTTGTCCCAAAACAGGCTAACACCATGAAAACATTGCTTAGAGGCTGTAAACAGCTATGTTAGTGTTTCTGGGGTTAAAATGTGTCTTAGTCCAATGCAACTAACTAATTATAAGACTTTGAGATAGATGTGGAGAGTTTAAAAGCCACTTATACCCATTTTGTCCCAAAACAGGCTAACACCAAGAAAACATTGCTTAGAAGCTGTAAACAGCTATGTTAGTGTTTATGGGGTTAAAATGTGTCTTAATTCAATGCAACTAACTAATTATAAGAGTTTGAGATAGATGTGTAGAGTTTAAAAGCCACTTATACCCATTTTGTCCCAAAACATATTAGAGAGTAAGGAGGAAGAGAGAGGAGAGGCCGGTAAGGCCGAGCCTTGGAAGAAGAGAAGAAAGGCCGGAAAGGCCATGTAAAGGCCGGTAAGGCCATGTCCGTGTCCGTGAGCGACCATGTACCGTGTCCGGTACCATGTACCGTGTCCGTGAACGGACTCATGTCCGGTGAGCGGCCAGTTAGGCCGTGAACACGATGAAGAGAAGGCCCGTCCGTACAGGCCCGTCCGTACAGGCCCGTCCGTACAGGCCCGTCCGTACGATGAAGAGAAGGCCCGTCCGTACTATTAGTATATATGAAGGAGAAGAGAGAGTGAGGCCGGTGAGGCCGAGCTGCACAAGGAAGAAGAGAGTGGCCGGTAAGGCTGCTAGTACAAGAAGTGTGGCCGGTAAGGCCATGAGTGGTGTGGGAGCGGCCAGTAAGGCCGTGAGCACAATAAGAGTGGCCAATAAGGCCATGTGGGCCGTGAGAGCAAGGAGAGAGGCCAGCAAGGCCATAAGTGCAATATAAGAAGAACAAAGGCCTTATAAGAAGAAGAAGCCCAAGAAGAAGGAAATATCTCACAAGGAAGGGAAGAAGGATCCAATGGCCATAAGGGAAGGAGATCTAACGGTCACAAGGCATGGAAGGGAAGGAAATCACGTGTGGCTTTGGTTGGGAAGCATAGCGAGTCAACCAAAGACAAGGAGCTGTCCCTTTCATCTCTCCTTTGAATCCCTTGTGTGCCTAACGGCTCTATGCCTTTGTTTTCTCTATATTAAGCTGTAATTCTCTCATATGTAATACACTACAACATTATTCAATAAGAGAAACCGATTCCCTCTCTACACCTCTTGTTCTTGTTCTTATCAACAATGTAGAGTGGTGTAGGATTAGCGGTTAGAGGCTGCCCTTAAGGCAGCCTATTCTCTTATCAAATCCCACCTAAACTCTTCTTATTTACTGCTTTACTTAGCCTAGATTACTGATTCTTAATCCTCCTTCTCCTAAGTACACAAACTCTAAGTGTTGTGATACTAGAAGAGGATAAGTCTCAAACTAGTGCTTCTCCTAGTTAGGATCCGCTTACTCTCTAGTATTTGGGTTCTATCTAGCTTGTTTATGGGGAGTTCATCACAAGTTGATGTTCTCTCCTCCTCCTTGAGAATGAGTTAGTTTGTTGTGGGTAAAGGGGGATTCATTCACCAAGTGTTTGTCTACCCTCTCTTGTGAGCTTTGTCTCATAAATCCCAACATGGTATCAGAGCAGGTTCTGTTCTTGGTGATTTAAACTCATTCTCAAAGTCGTTTTTCTTAGGAGTTAGCTTAGTTAAAGTTTTAGACTTTGCTTAGGTGTTAAATCGCTTAGCTTAGTTTCTTTAAAGCTTTAATTTTGCTTTTGTTGATTAAATCGATTCTCTAGCAGCTCATTGTTGAGTAAGCTTGGTCTCTTGTCTTGTTAGAATTTGTAGACCAAGTGTGTGGAAAGAAATCGATTTTACAAGCCCCATCCTTAAGCTTTACCGATTTGGTAATAGCTTTGTTTATTTTGGGATGTGTGGGAAGTGATGAACCATTGAGCAAATTGTGTTGTTCATGGTGAGGATTCACGGTTCTTGTGTGCTTGTATGAGCCACGAAATTCTTAGGATTTAGCTCTCTTAGGATTTAGTTAATTTTCCTCTAAAGGTTTGATTTTGCTTTTGTTAAATTTCCTTTAAAGGCTTAATTACTAAATCGCTACTTCTTCTTCTCAATGTTGAGAAAGCTTTGTTTCTGGCCCTATGGTGTGTCCAGATTCAAGCTTGAAGAAGAGAGAGATCTTAATTTTCGCATCTCATGTCCGCTTGGTCAACTAGACTAAAGCTGTTCAAAGATGCATTCTTTTAACCGTTGGACAATAGGCTGTTCCAAAGGCTTTTGTTGTTTCTTCTTTGCTTGGGACCACGAAAAACATCTTCTATATGTTATCTTTGTGGATCTAAAGCCTTAATCTCTTGAAGAACACTTGTTTAAGTGATTCTACAAGGAGTTTTGTTGTTAAACCTTTGGAGAAACTAATTTTCCATAAGGTCCATGTGTTTCAGCCATTAAAGCACCAAAGTCTTGTTGAATGTTGGATGCTCTTGGCTGTCAAAGCTTCTGCAAACTCAAGAAAACAGAGTCTAACTCTGTCCATAGGAACTCTTGAGCTCTACTCTACTCTCCATTCATCTTATACTACCGCCAATACTCTCCCTTATACTCTCACTTTCTATACTCTTGGTTACTGATTCTCTGTTCTCTATTTATACTCTTACTTATTCTCTAAATTCTATTTTATTTTTCAGTATTATTCTCTATACTCTAATCTCTAACAATCTCTTGTTTAGAATCTGTTCCATTGATTTTTGGTTTCAGTTTCAGCATTGAAGATTGTGTGGAGCTCGCTCACTATCTCAAGGAGAAGAAGTGGCGAGGTTGAAGGCTACAAGATAGCCATGTAAGAGCGCAGCACAATGCCTGGAGTTAGAACCAAGGGCCACCAAGTCTTTGTTAAGCTGGTGGAAGGTGATGAATCAGTCCAAGAGCATGTGTGTTAGTGCCAAGTTGTTGATCGGATGTGCACAATGGTCTTTAGGAAAGGTGATGCACAAGGTTTCAACTGTTGATTGGATGTGCACAAGAACGGTGATGCACAAGGCTTCAACTGAGGTGATGAGGTTTCAGCCCATCATCAAGTAAAGGTTACGGGGGAGATCAAGTGACTTCAGACCGTACCTCACAGATTCTGCTCGGCCACAAGCAAAAGTCTTTACTTAAAGCTCAGCCGAAGCGTCTCAAAGATCGACTCGGACGAAACCCTTCCACTGCGATTCGGCTTCCGCGTTCTTCATTAAAGTTCGAGACCACAGAGTCATCTTGCCAGTGGAAGTGGAATCATACCAATCCGAGCAGCCGTTCGAAAGTTATGTCCGATTCAGTGGGCATGTGTCAGTATGACAAATAAAACTGACCGGGTTTAAAACCATGGTTAGAGGAGCGGTCTCAAGGAGGAATTCCAAACCGCAACTGTGATCAACTCTCTCCTTCCTATCCATCAAAACACCATAAAGGCTGTGCTCTAAACTCTACTCTATTTAAATTTCTTAAATTCATTACCTTAGCTTCATTACTAGTCTTTACTCTTTAATATGTTCTCTTAAATTGTCACACTTTTAGAAATTTTCTTTGATATTCCTCATAGCAAACACTTATTCTTTTCTTCTTTATCACTTGTTTAAGGGGTAAAGGAGACTATGAGAGCCTCAAAGAAACTCTAAAGGCGCAAGGATGGAGATCATAAGGAATGTGCTAAAGGCAAGGTGGGCTAAGGAGTAGGAGCGGTTCAAATCATGAAGAGAAGGGAGCTAGTTCTTTGCAAACCAAGGTCAAGGGACATCATGGATAGTGGAGTCTATACTCTTTTTCCCTTAACAAAGTTTTATCCCAAGAGGTTTTCTTTGTTGAGGTTTTTAATGAGGTAGATGACACTAGTCCACCCTTGATCTTTGGTCCCCATGGTGCCCTGCAGATCAAGCGTGCGGGGGAGTATTAGAGAGTAAGGAGGAAGAGAGAGGAGAGGCCGGTAAGGCCGAGCCTTGGAAGAAGAGAAGAAAGGCCGGAAAGGCCATGTAAAGGCCGGTAAGGCCATGTCCGTGTCCGTGAGCGACCATGTACCGTGTCCGGTACCATGTACCGTGTCCGTGAACGGACTCATGTCCGGTGAGCGGCCAGTTAGGCCGTGAACACGATGAAGAGAAGGCCCGTCCGTACAGGCCCGTCCGTACAGGCCCGTCCGTACAGGCCCGTCCGTACGATGAAGAGAAGGCCCGTCCGTACTATTAGTATATATGAAGGAGAAGAGAGAGTGAGGCCGGTGAGGCCGAGCTGCACAAGGAAGAAGAGAGTGGCCGGTAAGGCTGCTAGTACAAGAAGTGTGGCCGGTAAGGCCATGAGTGGTGTGGGAGCGGCCAGTAAGGCCGTGAGCACAATAAGAGTGGCCAATAAGGCCATGTGGGCCGTGAGAGCAAGGAGAGAGGCCAGCAAGGCCATAAGTGCAATATAAGAAGAACAAAGGCCTTATAAGAAGAAGAAGCCCAAGAAGAAGGAAATATCTCACAAGGAAGGGAAGAAGGATCCAATGGCCATAAGGGAAGGAGATCTAACGGTCACAAGGCATGGAAGGGAAGGAAATCACGTGTGGCTTTGGTTGGGAAGCATAGCGAGTCAACCAAAGACAAGGAGCTGTCCCTTTCATCTCTCCTTTGAATCCCTTGTGTGCCTAACGGCTCTATGCCTTTGTTTTCTCTATATTAAGCTGTAATTCTCTCATATGTAATACACTACAACATTATTCAATAAGAGAAACCGATTCCCTCTCTACACCTCTTGTTCTTGTTCTTATCAACAATGTAGAGTGGTGTAGGATTAGCGGTTAGAGGCTGCCCTTAAGGCAGCCTATTCTCTTATCAAATCCCACCTAAACTCTTCTTATTTACTGCTTTACTTAGCCTAGATTACTGATTCTTAATCCTCCTTCTCCTAAGTACACAAACTCTAAGTGTTGTGATACTAGAAGAGGATAAGTCTCAAACTAGTGCTTCTCCTAGTTAGGATCCGCTTACTCTCTAGTATTTGGGTTCTATCTAGCTTGTTTATGGGGAGTTCATCACAAGTTGATGTTCTCTCCTCCTCCTTGAGAATGAGTTAGTTTGTTGTGGGTAAAGGGGGATTCATTCACCAAGTGTTTGTCTACCCTCTCTTGTGAGCTTTGTCTCATAAATCCCAACAAAACAGGCTAACACCAAGAAAACATTGCTTAGAAGCTGTAAACAGCTATGTTAGTGTTTCTGGGGTTAAAATGTGTCTTAATCCAATCCAACTAACTAATTATAAGACTTTGAGATAGATGTGGAGAGTTTAAAAGCCACTTATACCCATTTTGTTTCAAAACAGGCTAAAACCAAGAAAACATTGCTTAGAAGCTGTACACAGCTATGTTAGTGTTTATGGGGTTAAAATGTGTCTTAATCCAATGCAACTAACTAATTATAAGAGTTTGAGATAGATGTGGAGAGTTTAAAAGCCACTTATACCCATTTTGTCCCAAAACAGGCTAAAACCAAGAAAACATTGCTTAGAACCTGTAAACAGTTATGTTAGTGTTTATGGGGTTAAAATGTGTCTTAATCCAATGCAACTAACTAACTATAATAGTTTGAGATTGATGTGGAGAGTTTAAAAGCCACTTATACCCATTTTGTCCCAAAACAGGCTAACACCATGAAAACATTGCTTAGAGGCTGTAAACAGCTATGTTAGTGTTTCTGGGGTTAAAATGTGTCTTAGTCCAATGCAACTAACTAATTATAAGACTTTGAGATAGATGTGGAGAGTTTAAAAGCCACTTATACCCATTTTGTCCCAAAACAGGCTAACACCAAGAAAACATTGCTTAGAAGCTGTAAACAGCTATGTTAGTGTTTATGGGGTTAAAATGTGTCTTAATTCAATGCAACTAACTAATTATAAGAGTTTGAGATAGATGTGTAGAGTTTAAAAGCCACTTATACCCATTTTGTCCCAAAACAGGCTAACACCAAGAAAACATTGCTTAGAAGCTGTAAACAGCTATGTTAGTGTTTCTGGGGTTAAAATGTGTCTTAATCCAATCCAACTAACTAATTATAAGACTTTGAGATAGATGTGGAGAGTTTAAAAGCCACTTATACCCATTTTGTTTCAAAACAGGCTAAAACCAAGAAAACATTGCTTAGAAGCTGTACACAGCTATGTTAGTGTTTATGGGGTTAAAATGTGTAATCCAATGCAACTAACTAATTATAAGAGTTTGAGATAGATGTGGAGAGTTTAAAAGCCACTTATACCCATTTTGTCCCAAAACAGGCTAAAACCAAGAAAACATTGCTTAGAACCTGTAAACAGTTATGTTAGTGTTTATGGGGTTAAAATGTGTCTTAATCCAATGCAACTAACTAATTATAAGAGTTTGAGATGGATGTGGAGAGTTTTAAAAGCCACTTATACCCATTTTATCCCAAAACAGGCTAACACCAAGAAAACATTGCTTAGAAGCTATAAACAGCTATGTTAGTGTTTATGGGGTTAAAATGTGTCTTAATCCAATTCAACTAACTAATTATAAGAGTTCGAGATAGATGTGGAGAGTTTAAAAGCCACTTATACCCATTTTGTCCCAAAACAGGCTAAAACCAAGAAAACATTGCTTAGAAGCACTAAACAGCTATGTTAGTGTTTTTGGGGTTAAAATGTGTCTTAATCCAATGCAACTAACTAACTATAATAGTTTGAGATTGATGTGGAGAGTTTAAAAGCCACTTATATCCATTTTGTCCCAAAACAGGCTAAAACCAAGAAAACATTGCTTAGTAGCTGTAAACAGCTATGTTAGTGTTTATGGGGTTAAAATGTGTCTTAATCCAATGCAACTAACTAATTATAAGACTTCGAGATAGATGTGGAGAGTTTAAAAGCCACTTATACCCATTTTGTCCCAAAATAGGCTAAAACCAAAAAAACATTGCTTAGAAGCACAAAACAGCTAAGTTAGTGTTTATGGGGTTAAAATGTGTCTTAATCCAATGTAACTAACTAACTATAATAGTTTGAGATTGATGTGGAGAGTTTAAAAGCCACATATACCCATTTTGTCCCAGAACAGGCTAACACCATAAAAACATTCCTAGAAGCTGTAAACAGCTATGTTAGTGTTTCTGGGGTTAAAATATGTCTTAATCCAATGCAACTAACTAATTATAAGACTTTGAGATAGATGTGGAGAGTTTAAAAGCCACTTATACCCATTTTGTCCCAAAACAAGCTAACACCAAGAAAACATTGCTTAGAAGCTGTAAATGTTGGGATTTATGAGACAAAGCTCACAAGAGAGGGTAGACAAACACTTGGTGAATGAATCCCCCTTTACCCACAACAAACTAACTCATTCTCAAGGGGGAGGAGAGAACATCAACTTGTGATGAACTCCCCATAAACAAGCTAGATAGAACCCAAATACTAGAGAGTAAGCGGATCCTAACTAGGAGAAGCACTAGTTTGAGACTTATCCTCTTCTAGTATCACAACACTTAGAGTTTGTGTACTTAGGAGAAGGAGGATTAAGAATCAGTAATCTAGGCTAAGTAAAGCAGTAAATAAGAAGAGTTTAGGTGGATTTGAGAAGAGAATAGGCTGCCTTAAGGGCAGCCCCTAACCGCTAATCCTAAACTCTCTACATTGTTAATATGAAACAAGAACACAAGTATAGAGAGGAAATCGGTTTCTCTTCTATTGAATAATATTGTAGTGTATTACATATGAGAGAATTACAGCTTAATATAGAGAAAACAAAGGCATAGAGCCGTTAGGCACACAAGGGATTCAAAGGAGAGATGAAAGGGACAGCTCCTTGTCTTTGGTTGACTCGCTATGCTTCCCAACCAAAGCCACACGTGATTTCCTTCCCTTCCATGCCTTGTGACCGTTAGATCTCCTTCCCTTATGGCCATTGGATCCTTCTTCCCTTCCTTGTGAGATATTTCCTTCTTCTTGGGCTTCTTCTTCTTATAAGGCCTTTGTTCTTCTTATATTGCACTTATGGCCTTGCTGACCACTCTCCTTGCTCTCACGGCCCACATGGCCTTATTGGCCACTCTTATTGTGCTCACGGCCTTACTGGCCGCTCCCACACCACTCATGGCCTTACCGGCCACACTTCTTGTACTAGCAGCCTTACCGGCCACTCTCTTCTTCCTTGTGCAGCTCGGCCTCACCGGCCTCACTCTCTCTTCTCCTTCATATATACTAATAGTACGGACGGGCCTTCTCTTCATCGTACGGACGGGCCTGTACGGACGGGCCTGTACGGACGGGCCTGTACGGACGGGCCTTCTCTTCATCGTGTTCACGGCCTAACTGGCCGCTCACCGGACATGAGTCCGTTCACGGACACGGTACATGGTACCGGACACGGTACATGGTCGCTCACGGACACGGACATGGCCTTACCGGCCTTTACATGGCCTTTCCGGCCTTTCTTCTCTTCTTCCAAGGCTCGGCCTTACCGGCCTCTCCTCTCTCTTCCTCCTTACTCTCTAATAGTAAACAGCTATGTTAGTGTTTCTGGGGTTAAAATGTGTCTTAATCCAATGCAACTAACTAATTATAAGACTTTGAGATAGATGTGGAGAGTTTAAAAGCCACTTATACCCATTTTGTCCCAAAACAGGCTAAAACCAAGAAAACATTGCATAGAAGCTGTAAACAGCTATGTTAGTGTTTCTGGGGTTAAAATGTGTCTTAATCCAATGCAACTAACTAATTATAAGAGTTTGAGATGGATGTGGAGAGTTTTAAAAGCCACTTATACCCATTTTATCCCAAAACAGGCTAACACCAAGAAAACATTGCTTAGAAGCTGTAAACAGCTATGTTAGTGTTTCTGGGGTTAAAATGTGTCTTAATCCAATGCAACTAACTAATTATAAGAGTTTGAGATGGATGTGGAGAGTTTTAAAAGCCACTTATACCCATTTTATCCCAAAACAGGCTAACACCAAGAAAACATAGCTTAGTAGCTGTAAACAGCTATGTTAGTGTTTATGGGGTTAAAATGTGTCTTAATCCAATGCAACTAACTAATTATAAGACTTCGAGATAGATGTGGAGAGTTTAAAAGCCACTTATACCCATTTTGTCCCAAAATAGGCTAAAACCAAGAAAACATTGCTTAGAAGCACAAAACAGCTATGTTAGTGTTTATGGGGTTAAAATGTGTCTTAATCCAATGCAACTAACTAACTATAATAGTTTGAGATTGATGTGGAGAGTTTAAAAGCCACATATACCCATTTTGTCCCAGAACAGGCTAACACCATGAAAACATTCCAGGAAGCTGTAAACAGCTATGTTAGTGTTTCTGGGGTTAAAATATGTCTTAATCCAATGCAACTAACTAATTATAAGACTTTGAGATAGATGTGGAGAGTTTAAAAGCCACTTATACCCATTTTGTCCCAAAACAAGCTAACACCAAGAAAACATTGCTTAGAAGCTGTAAACAGCTATGTTAGTGTTTCTGGGGTTAAAATGTGTCTTAATCCAATGCAACTAACTAATTATAAGACTTTGAGATAGATGTGGAGAGTTTAAAAGCCACTTATACCCATTTTGTCCCAAAACAGGCTAAAACCAAGAAAACATTGCTTAGAAGCTGTAAACAGTTATGTTAGTGTTTATGGGGTTAAATTGTGTCTTAATCCAATGCAACTAACTAATTATAAGAGTTTGAGATGGATGTGGAGAGTTTTAAAAGCCACTTATACCCATTTTATCCCCAAACAAGCTAACAACAAGAAAACATTGCTTAGAAGCTGTAAACAGCTATGTTAGTGTTTATGGGGTTAAAATGTGTCTTAATCCAATGCAACTAACTAATTATAAGAGTTTGAGATAGATGTGGAGAGTTTAAAAGCCACTTATACCATTTTGTCCCAAAACAGGCTAAAACCAAGAAAGCATTGCTTAGAAGCTGTAAACAGCAATGTTAGTGTTTCTGGGGTTAAAATGTGTCTTAATCCAATGCAACTAACTAATTATAAGATGTGGAGAGTTTAAAAACATTGCTTAGAAGTTGTAAACAGCTATGTTAGTGTTTATGGGGTTAAAATGTGTCTTAATCCAATGCAACTAACTATTTATAAGAGTTTAAGATGGATGTGGAGAGTTTAAAAGCCACTTATACCCATTTTGTCCCAAAACAGGCTAAAACCAAGAAAACATTGCATAGAAGCTGTAAACAGCTATGTTAGTGTTTCTGGGGTTAAAATGTGTCTTAATCCAATGCAACTAACTAATTATAAGAGTTTGAGATGGATGTGGAGAGTTTTAAAAGCCACTTATACCCATTTTATCCCAAAACAGGCTAACACCAAGAAAACATTGCTTAGAAGCTGTAAACAGCTATGTTAGTGTTTATGGGGTTAAAATGTGTCTTAATCCAATGCAACTAACTAATTATAAGAGTTTGAGATAGATGTGGAGAGTTTAAAAGCCACTTATACCCATTTTGTCCCAAAACAGGCTAACACCAAGAAAACATTGCATAGAAGCTGTAAACAGCTATGTTAGTGTTTCTGGGGTTAAAATGTGTCTTAATCCAATGCAAATAACTAATTATAAGACTTTGAGATAGATGTGGAGAGTTTAAAAGCCACTTATACCCATTTTGTCCCAAAATAGGCTAAAACCAAGAAAACATTGCTTAGAAGCACAAAACAGCTATGTTAGTGTTTATGGGGTTAAAATGTGTCTTAATCCAATGCAACTAACTAACTATAATAGTTTGAGATTGATGTGGAGAGTTTAAAAGCCACATATACCCATTTTGTCCCAGAACAGGCTAACACCATGAAAACATTCCTAGAAGCTGTAAACAGCTATGTTAGTGTTTCTGGGGTTAAAATATGTCTTAATCCAATGCAACTAACTAATTATAAGACTTTGAGATAGATGTGGAGAGTTTAAAAGCCACTTATACCCATTTTGTCCCAAAACAAGCTAACACCAAGAAAACATTGCTTAGAAGCTGTAAACAGCTATGTTAGTGTTTCTGGGGTTAAAATGTGTCTTAATCCAATGCAACTAACTAATTATAAGAGTTTGAGATAGATGTGGAGAGTTTAAAAGCCACTTATACCCATTTTGTCCCAAAACAGGCTAAAACCAAGAAAACATTGCTTAGAAGCTGTAAACAGCTATGTTAGTGTTTATGGGGTTAAGATGTGTCTTAATCCAATGCAACTAACTAATTATAAGAGTTTGAGATAGATGTGGAGAGTTTAAAAGCCACTTATACCCATTTTGTCCCAAAACAAGCTAACACCAAGAAAACATTGCTTAGAAGCTGTAAACAGCTATGTTAGTGTTTCTGGGGTTAAAATGTGTCTTAATCCAATGCAACTAACTAATTATAAGAGTTTGAGATAGATGTGGAGAGTTTAAAAGCCACTTATACCCATTTTGTCCCAAAACAGGCTAAAACCAAGAAAACATTGCTTAGAAGCTGTAAACAGCTATGTTAGTGTTTATGGGGTTAAGATGTGTCTTAATCCAATGCAACTAACTAATTATAAGAGTTTGAGATAGATGTGGAGAGTTTAAAAGCCACTTATACCCATTTTGTCCCAAAACAGGCTAAAACCAAGAAAACATTGCTTAGAAGCTGTAAACAGTTATGTTAGTGTTTATGGGGTTAAATTGTGTCTTAATCCAATGCAACTAACTAATTATAAGAGTTTGAGATGGATGTGGAGAGTTTTAAAAGCCACTTATACCCATTTTATCCCCAAACAAGCTAACAACAAGAAAACATTGCTTAGTATGAGTTTGGCACACCACCTTGGCCACCACCGTCCGTACAACCGTACGGACGTCCGTACGATCGACAACCTATGGGCTGACCAAGCCATCTCGTATCTCATAAGCCCAATCCACTAAGGAGAGCTTCCAACGATCTCCCTTCATCGAGATCCTTCTATTATAGCCGTTAGGCAACTTGCAAGTGGGAAGTCAAAGGTTTAGTCACATGTAGGAATAAGGAGATGTCGCTATCTCCCATTAATGTGCACATAGAACCCTAGGAAAGAATATCCTCTTTGTATAGCTCTATATATGGTTTGTACGTATGTTCTAATTTAAAGCAAGAAAAGAGTTTATTCTCTTTCTCCAACACTCTCTCTCTCAATCGTTCACTCTCCTCACTCTTTACACGATTTCACTCTCTTCCATAATCTCTTGATTACTCTACTCTCAAACTTACATGGTATCAGAGCAGATTTGATTCTGTTCTTGCTGTTAGACTTTGTAGAATAAAGAAGAGAATCAAGAGAGTGATGAGAGATGTCGGTAGACAAAGAGAATGAGGAAGAAGAAAAGATTAGGTTATTGTTCCATAAGAATATCGGTTACAATGTAGGCTAATGCCTATTTATATCATGAGAAACTCTAGGGCTACACCCTTTACAAACCGCACAGCTAAGTGATAGGGACAGGAAGAGAGAAGAGACTAATCCCAAGGTTGATAGCGACCCGTCTTAGTCTCCTTAAACCAAACATCACCCGTGACTCTTCTTGCTCCACTTGCGCTTTCCCTCCAACGGCTATCTTGGGAATTCTAGAGTCTTCTAATGGGCTTAGGATGAGCAGGCCTCCTCTCCATTCCTTATCACTAGAAGACTCGGCCATTTCACCACACTTGTACGGACAGCCCATATTCAATACTCGTACGGACGGCCATGGCTGCCTTAGGCTTATTCTTTTGATCAATACTCCCCCTCAAGCTTAGCCTAATGAAATGGCTAAGCTTGGAACCCGTGAAGCAGCACCTCATTAAAAACCTTGACTTAGAAAACCTCATGGGACAAAACCAAGTCGAGGGAAAAAGAGTGTGCTGTCCACGGATTAGAGAAGCTTGATCATGGCCGTGTAATGTCTACAAGTCCAAGTTTGCTATAGATGTGATCACAAACCTTGGAGCTTGCAGACTTGGTGAAGATGTCAGCTAGCTGATCTTGACTCCTTGTGTGGCATGGTAACACCACTCCTTCTTCAATCTTCTCTCTCACCTTGTGGCAATCGCTTTCTATGTGCTTGGTCCTCTCATGAAAGACTGAGTTTGTGGCAATGTGGATGGCCGCTTCATTGTCGCAGTGCATGGTCATGGGCTGCTTTGTCTCGATGCCTAAATCCTTGAGTAGGCCCTTCAGCCATGTCATCTCGTTAGTGAGCTTCCTCATAGCTCTATACTCGGCCTCGGCGCTAGAGCATGAAACCACCTTTTGTTTCTTAGACCTCCATGTAACCAAGTTGCCTCCAACAAACGTGCAGTACCCAGTGGTGGATCTCCTATCCAGCGTGTCGCCATTGTAATCCGCATCACAATAGCCAACGATTTCGGTGTTGTCATTCTTGCCCATCCAAATACCTTGACCCGGACTGCCCTTGAGATAGCTTAGGATCCTCTCGACTTGACTCCATTGGTACTTGCTTGGTGCCTTCATATGTTGGCTAACCTGATTCACAGCATAAGATATGTCAGGTCGTGTGATAGTAAGGTATATCAGCTTACCTACAAGCCGGCGATAGCGTGTGACGTCTAAGAATGGCTCGTCCATTGGTTCCTTAGGTCGGCCTTCCATTGCCCGTAAGCTCTCCCCCTTTCGCTTGAGCTGGTAATCTTCATCAAGGGGCGTAGCAACCGGAGACACACCAAGCTTGCCAGTCTCCTCTAACAAGTCAAGAGTATACTTGCGTTGTGAGAGGAAGAGTCCTTCCGGTGAGCGACAAATCTCAATACCAAGAAAGTATTTGAGTTCCCCAAGGTCCTTGATGTCAAATACCGACTTGAGAGAGTCCTTGGTGTCCTGAATGGCCGCCTTATCATCACCAGTCACGATGATGTCGTCGACGTATATGAGCACCACCACCCAACCAATAGAGGTGCGACGCGTGAAGAGAGTATGATCAGCCTCCGATCGCGTAAAACCATCAGTCTTGAGAGTGGCGCTTAGTTTGTGGTACCACGCTCGTGGGGACTGCTTAAGGCCATAGATGGCCTTACGTAGCCTCAAGACTTTTCCGGGTGTAACCATGTCTTCAAGGCCGGGAGGAGGCGTCATGTACACTTCTTCATCAAGTTCACCTTGAAGGAAGGCGTTCTTCACATCCATCTGCCATAAGTCCCATGAAAGGTTGACAGCAAGTGACAGCACAACCCGAACCGTATGGAGCTTGGCCACGGGTGCAAAGGTGTCCGTGTAGTCCGCGCCATAGGTTTGGGTGAAGCCACGGGCCACTAACCTGGCTTTATGCCGTTCAATGTCACCATTGCTCAAATATTTTATGGTAAACACCCATTTGGAGCTAACTGCCCGCTTGCCTTGAGGAAGATCCGATTCGTCCCACGTATGATTCCGGATCATGGCGCCAGTTTCATCCTTGACCGCATCTAACCAAACTTGATGTGCCTTGGCTTCATCATATGTCTGCGGGATCCAATTGGCGTCCACTTGGCCGAAGAAAGCTTGGTGATCCGCAGGTAACAGCTCAAGGGAACAAACGGACTGAATGGGATGAGCGACAGCTTGGCTATTGTAATAGACACGCTTGTTCTTCCAAGTGGAGGGATCCGACCGAGGTCTGGTGCTCCGACGCAGGACTGGTGCCGGAAGTGGATCCACGCTAGGCAACACGGTGGACGTACCGTCCGTAGGAGCCGTCTCCGTGTTTTCCTCGGTAGAGGCCGCCGCCGGAGCATGCGTGTCCGTTGTAGGGCCAGGGACGGGAACGCCGGTTATGGGTAGGCCAGTCTCGAGAGATTCACCATCTTGGGCTGAACCATTGTCATTTGCATCTCCTTGGTCAGACCCACCATTGGTAGAAATTTGACTTAGTGTTGGCCGCACGGCACCCGTTGGTGGAGATGGGTTGCCAAGGTGATCAAGAAGGAACCGTAGACTCGAAGCTCGGTCATTAGGTGAGTGAGCGAGATCTTTAAGGCTGTTCCAATCCCTCTTGTCATGGTAGCCCACATGTTCTAGAAACCGGACATCTCGAGAGACATATAGTCGACTTGTGGCCGGATCATAACATTTGTACCCCTTTTGTGTGGTGGAGTAGCCAATGAACATACACTTTGTACTTTTGGCATCCAGCTTACTCCTTTGTTCTCCTGGTACTAACACAAAACAAACACAGCCGAAAACTCGTAAGTGATCAAGAGATGGTTTAAATTTGTTTAGTACTTCAAATGGAGATAAGTCATGAAGAACTCTAGTTGGTGTTCGGTTGATTAGGTAGCATGCAGTCATCACGGCATCACCCCAATATCGTTTAGGAACACTCGAATGGAACATGATTGCCCGCGCCACTTCCATGAGGTGCCGGTTCTTCCTCTCGGCCACACCATTTTGTTGTGGCGTGTAGGGACAACTAGTTTGATGGAGAATGCCATGCTTGGAGAGATGTTCTTTGAACTTGCAACTTGTGTATTCCCCCCCATTATCAGACCTAAGTACCTTAAGTTTAGCATTGAAGTGATTAGTCACATAGTTTTGAAAATTGATAAAGGCATCAAATACTCTATCTTTAGATGGCAACAAGGTAATCCAAGTGTATTTTGATTTTTCATCAATAAAGGTCACAAAATACTTGTTATTATCTCTAGATAGGCATGGTGATGTCCAAACATCTGAGTGAACTAAATCAAAACAATCCTCATAAATAGTAGTTGACTTAGGAAAGATAGACTTGCAATGTTTTCCAAGAATACAAGGTTCACAAGTAGAATTATCAAAAGAAATATTAGGAAACATCAACCCTAAAGCACGTGAATGTGGGTGGCCTAGCCTAGCATGCCACACCATATTCGAATCAACAACAAAACAGGACTTAGTAGAGGATAAATTTGGATCGGTTTTCTCTAGGACATAGAGATCTCCACTCCCTTGCCCTTCTCCAAGAACCTTTCCAGTCTCAATATCCTGAAAATAAACATTGTTAGGACCAAAGATTGCATAACAGTTCAAATCATTTGTGGCCCTCTTAACCGATAGTAAATTGGAGGTAAAGGTAGGCATAAAGAAAGCTTTTGAGGTTTTATCAAATAGTTTCAAGTCCCCTATTCCCTTTACTGGTATCTGTTCTCCATTTGCAATAACAACATTTCCTAAGGCCGGTTTTATGTTGTCAATTAAACTAGGGTTACTAATCATATGATGTGAGGCTCCCGAGTCAATAACAAGCGATTTGCTAGGCCTAGAAGTAAAGAAAGAGATACCAGACTCCTTGAGTGAAGCAATGGAGCGGATGAGAGCCTCAAGGTCTGACTTCCTCACCACATCTCCGTAGGCTGCGGTCATGGCCACCTCATCTCCCTGCTTTGATGATCCGGCTCCTTTATCGCTAACCGCTTCCTTTGAGAGGTTGGCTTTGAACTTGGCCGGCTTGAGGTGAGGATGGAGAACCCAGCACTTGTCTTTCAGATGACCCCGCTTCTTGCAGTGGTCGCACACCAACCACTTCCTCTCCTCTTGCTTGTACGTTCCTTTGTTGGCCGAAGCAAGCTCCCCCTTACCGCTAAACAAATCAAGGGATCCTTGCTCTTTCTGAATTTGGGAGCAAATATCTTCAAAGGAGGGGAGCTTCTCGGCCCTTAGGATGTGCTTCAAGAGATCGTTGAAGGACGGATTCAAGGTAAGTAGGAGTCCGAAGACTTTGTCTTGCTCCTTTCGTTCGTTTAGCACACTTGCCTCAAGTGTACTTGGCCGCAACATGTCAAGCTCGGACCATAGTGCACGGAACTTACCAAGATGCTTAGTGAACTCCACATCATCTTGGTTAAGATCATTTATGGCCTTCTTGACCTCAAAGACTCTAGTCATGTTAGAGACATTACCATACACGCCTTTAAGTGTTTCCCACAGTTCCTTGGCCGTCTCGCAATATGAGTAGGCCTCAAGGATAGGCGTGTCCAGAGAGTTTTGGAGAACAGATAGGACAACTTGGTCTTCTTGGAACCATTTGGCCTTCCTCTCGCTCTCTTCCTCCGCTTCCGCCTCGGAAGCGTCCTCTCCTTTGGGGTTTTTCTTTGGGACATAGTCGGACTCGACATGACTCCAAAGGCCACGACCTCCAAGGGCGGTTCTTGTGGTTCTTGTCCACAGCAAGTAGTTTGTCCCCTTTAGGACAACCGGTGAAACAATGGGCTTGGCGTTTTCCATGGTCGGATTTCTATGGACCGATGGGTAAAGCTTTTACCCGGAGAATAAAAGAGATGTGAGTGAGAAGAAACGAAGATAAGGAGACTAGAGTGTAGAAATGAGTAGGAGAATGAGATTAGACTGTAGAGAATCGAAGAACTTGCTCTGATACCATGTTAGACTTTGTAGAATAAAGAAGAGAATCAAGAGAGTGATGAGAGATGTCGGTAGACAAAGAGAATGAGGAAGAAGAAAAGATTAGGTTATTGTTCCATAAGAATATCGGTTACAATGTAGGCTAATGCCTATTTATATCATGAGAAACTCTAGGGCTACACCCTTTACAAACCGCACAGCTAAGTGATAGGGACAGGAAGAGAGAAGAGACTAATCCCAAGGTTGATAGCGACCCGTCTTAGTCTCCTTAAACCAAACATCACCCGTGACTCTTCTTGCTCCACTTGCGCTTTCCCTCCAACGGCTATCTTGGGAATTCTAGAGTCTTCTAATGGGCTTAGGATGAGCAGGCCTCCTCTCCATTCCTTATCACTAGAAGACTCGGCCATTTCACCACACTTGTACGGACAGCCCATATTCAATACTCGTACGGACGGCCATGGCTGCCTTAGGCTTATTCTTTTGATCAATACTTGCCTCAAATCTCCATCACTCCCTTCCGCATTCTCTTTCTTGTTCTTGAATCTTCTTTCTTTAACCGTTGGACAATAGCTTTAACCAACGGTCTCTTCATCTTTTTTTCATGGAAACTACCAAAACTCTCATTGTTCCAGTTACTCTCAAGGGAGAGAATTACTTACTGTGGGCTAGAACCACAAAGACAGCCCTATGCGGCCGAGGACTTTGGTCCCATGTTGAGACGAGCGAAGCTCCTAGTGGCGAGACCACCAAAGACGGCAAGGATCTTGTCGATGAGAAGAACAAGTGGTTTCAAGAAGATCAGGGAGTCCTAGCTATCATTCAAAACTCCCTAGATGCACCTATACTTGAAGCTTACTCTTATTGCGAGACAGCAAAAGACTTGTGGGACACTCTCAAGAATGTTTTTGGGAATGTTACAAATGTAAACCGAATTTTTGAGATTAAGAGGGCCATCAACAACCTCAACCAAGAAGACATGGAGTTCACCAAGCACTTTGGGAAGTTTAGGTCCCTTTGGGCTGAACTAGAGATGCTCCGGCCGGCGACTATAGATCCGGCCATTCTGAATGAGAGGCGTGAACAAGATAAGGTGTTCGGCCTTCTCTTGACCTTGAACCCCTCCTACAATGACCTTATCAAGCATATTCTACGGTCGGACAAGCTCCCTAGCCTTGATGATGTCTGTAACCAAATTCAAAAGGAGCATGGCTCCATGGGATTGTTTGGCGGCAAGGGAGAACTTGTGACCGCTAACAAAGCTGAGACGGCATCAGCAAACAAGGGCTACTACAAGCCGGAGGACAAGAACAACCCGCCATTTTGTGAGCATTGTAAGAAGCTTGGTCACTTCAAGAGCCGCTGCTGGATTCTACACCCTCATCTAGCACCACCGCCGGGTACCATCCGAGGTGGACGACCAAACCGCGGAGGACCACCGAGAGCTCATCAAGCAGTAGCCATGGGGGAGTCATCAATCTCTGAGCAACCTCAACAAGTGACCAGTGGAACTGCTCTTGCTGCAGCATCGTCCGAGCTGGTAAGGCGGTCCGACCTTGATGCGCTCATCAAAGCCATCAAAGAGGCCACCGGTAAGGCGTTTCTTGCCTCAAACAAAATTAAACCCCTCATAGTTGATTCTGGTGCATCCCATCACATGATTAGTGATTCTAGGCTAATTAGTGATATTAAACCTGCTAATGGTAATGTGATAATAGCAAATGGTGAGAAAGTACCAGTTAAAGGCATTGGAAACTTGAAACTATTTGATAAGGAGACTAAGGCATTTTATATGCCAAACTTTACTTCTAACTTGCTATCAGTTAAGAGAGCCACTACTGATTTAAATTGTTATGCTATATTTGGTCCTAACAATGTTCATTTTCAGGATATTGAGACAAGTAAGGTTCTTGGTCAAGGAGGATCCAAGGATGACCTCTATGTGCTTGAGGACTTGAACTTATCTTCTAATGTATCTTGTTTTAATTCGGTTATTATGAAACCTAGTGATTCTATTTTACATGCTAGGCTAGGACACCCTCACACAAGAGCTTTATCTTTAATATTTCCTAATGTTTCTTTTCAAAATGATGAGTGTGAGGCTTGTATTCTTGGTAAACATTGCAAGGCTGTTTTTCCTAAATCTATTACTATTTATGAAAAATGTTTTGATTTAATTCATTCTGATGTTTGGACATCTCCTTGCTTATCTAGAGATAATCAAAAATATTTTGTGACTTTTATTGATGAAAAATCAAAATATACTTGGATAACTTTGCTTCCCTCTAAGGATAGAGTTCTTGAGGCCTTTACTAATTTTCAAAATTATGTCACTAACCACTTTCATGCCAAGATTAAAATTTTGAGATCAGATAATGGTGGAGAGTACACAAGCCATGCCTTTAAGCAATATCTAGCCAAACATGGAATTCTTCACCAAACTAGTTGTTCTTACACACCACAACAAAATGGAGTGGCTGAGAGGAAGAATAGGCATCTGATGGAGGTAGCAAGGTCTATGATGTTTCACACAAGGGTTCCAAAGAGGTTTTGGGGAGATGCTGTGCTAGCCGCTTGTTATCTTATTAACCGCACACCAACAAAAATTCTAAAGGATGTGTCTCCATTTGAGGTATTAACTAATGACAAACCTACATTTGATCACTTACGAGTGTTTGGTTGTGTGTGCTATGTTTTGCGACCAGGTGAGCTAAGAGACAAGCTTGATGCAAAGAGTACAAAGGCTATGTTTCTTGGCTATTCTACTACACAAAAGGGGTATAAGTGCTATGAACCTACAACAAGGAGAATTCTAGTATCTCGTGATGTCAAGTTCATGGAGACACACGGCTTTTATGACGAGAAGAATTGGGATGAGCTCCGTAATCTCTCCGACTCTCCATCTGATCGGACGCGCAACCTCCGAGTAATTCTTGAGCGGCTAGGTCTTGAAAATGATAGGATCTCTACCGAGTCAGCCAGACCAACATCACCAGAACAATCTGAGCCATTCACTGAGCCTGATCCTGATATACATGCCGATGACCATACTGAGCAGCATGAGGAGTCACCCGCGGACATCACGGCCGAAACAACCGAGGAGTCGGCCGAACAGCTTGAGGAAATCATAACTCCGGGACGGGCCAACTCCGAAGCTGGGGCTGTAGTTCCTCTTAGGCGCAGCCAACGTATCAAGTATCCTCCTAGTCATTGGAAGAACACCCGTGTGTACTACAACAACATGGCCGTTGCTCATCCGATTCAGGCCGTGTGCACCTTAGCTCATTTTCCGATAGAGCATCAAGTGTTTCTTGGCCATATTGATGAGCATTGGATCCCCAAGACCTATGATGAGGCTAAGCAGCACAAGGTATGGAGAGATGCGGTGGACGCCGAGAATACGGCCATGGTGCAAAATCACACATGGGACGAGGCTGACTTACCCAAGGGCAAGAAGGCTGTCACATCTCGGTATATCTTCACAATCAAATATAAGAGCAATGGGGAGATAGAACGGTATAAGGCACGCCTTGTAGCCCGGGGATTCACGCAAACGTATGGGGAGGACTATCTTGATACGTTTGCTCCGGTGGCCAAACTTCACACTGTTCGAGTGGTTTTCTCTCTTGCCACAAATCTTGATTGGGAGCTATGGCAAATGGATGTGAAGAACGCCTTCCTACAAGGCGAGCTCGAAGATGAAGTGTATATGCGGCCACCACCGGGCCTAGAAGACACCATTGGTCCGGGGAAGGTTCTCAAGCTCAACAAAGCCATCTATGGACTAAAGCAGTCGCCAAGGGCGTGGTACCACAAGCTGAGCACAATCCTCCTTGACAAAGGCTTTCGCAAATCCGAGGCTGATCACACACTATTTACCTCACCAAGCACCAAAGGTATAGTAGTCATCCTAGTGTATGTTGATGATATCATCATCACTGGGAGTGACTCGGTAGGTATTCAAAACACTAAAACCTTCTTGAAATCAGTCTTTGATATTAAGGACCTTGGAGAGTTGAAATATTTTCTTGGGATAGAAATATGTAGATCAAAGGAAGGTTTATTTCTATCACAAAGAAAATATGCTCTTGACTTGTTAAATGAGACAGGAAAATTAGGTTCAAAGGCAGTGGCATCACCTCTTGAAGAGAACTACAAGGCCGGAGGACAGGGGGAGCTTGAGCAGGCACCATACAAGGACGTTGGTCGCTACCGGCGCCTAGTAGGTAAGTTAATCTATTTAACTATAACACGGCCTGATATTTGCTTTGCTGTGAACCAGGTGAGCCAGCACATGAACAATCCAACTGTCCATCATTGGAACATGGTCGACCGAATCCTTAAATACATCAAGGGCTCACCGGGACAAGGCATTTGGATGGGTCGCAACAAGAACACCGAGTTGGTAGGATATTGCGACGCTGACTATGCTGGAGACCGTGGAGACCGTCGCTCCACAACTGGCTATTGCACATTCCTTGGAGGCAACCTGATCACATGGAAGAGCAAGAAACAAAAGGTCGTATCGCTTTCAAGTGCCGAATCCGAGTATAGGGCCATGCGCAAACTCACAACTGAACTAATGTGGCTCAAAGCACTCCTCAAGGATTTAGGAGTGGAAATCACAAGTCCTATCACCATGCATTGTGACAATGAAGCTGCCATTCACATAGCAACCAATTCAGTGTTTCATGAGAGGACCAAACATATTGAGGTGGACTGTCATAAGGTGCGAGAGCAAATCAAGCTTGGAGTTGTCCTACCATGTCACACCGAGAGCAAGGAACAACTCGCTGACATCCTCACCAAAGCTGCAAGTCCCCAAGTGTGCGAATATATTCACTCGAAGCTCGGCCTTATAGACCTCACTCGGCCATGAGTCTTTCACAAGGCACCTACACTTTTTTTCCCTTATGTATAGTTTTTCCCATGAGGTTTTCTATACTAAGGTTTTTAATGAGGTGGGTGCCTAGACTGTCAAGCTTGCCTGATCATCTAAGTCAAGCTTGAGGGGGAGTATGAGTTTGGCACACCACCTTGGCCACCACCGTCCGTACAACCGTACGGACGTCCGTACGATCGACAACCTATGGGCTGACCAAGCCATCTCGTATCTCATAAGCCCAATCCACTAAGGAGAGCTTCCAACGATCTCCCTTCATCGAGATCCTTCTATTATAGCCGTTAGGCAACTTGCAAGTGGGAAGTCAAAGGTTTAGTCACATGTAGGAATAAGGAGATGTCGCTATCTCCCATTAATGTGCACATAGAACCCTAGGAAAGAATATCCTCTTTGTATAGCTCTATATATGGTTTGTACGTATGTTCTAATTTAAAGCAAGAAAAGAGTTTATTCTCTTTCTCCAACACTCTCTCTCTCAATCGTTCACTCTCCTCACTCTTTACACGATTTCACTCTCTTCCATAATCTCTTGATTACTCTACTCTCAAACTTACACTTAGAAGCTGTAAACAGCTATGTTAGTGTTTATGGGGTTAAAATGTGTCTTAATCCAATGCAACTAACTAATTATAAGAGTTTGAGATAGATGTGGAGAGTTTAAAAGCCACTTATACCATTTTGTCCCAAAACAGGCTAAAACCAAGAAAGCATTGCTTAGAAGCTGTAAACAGCAATGTTAGTGTTTCTGGGGTTAAAATGTGTCTTAATCCAATGCAACTAACTAATTATAAGATGTGGAGAGTTTAAAAACATTGCTTAGAAGTTGTAAACAGCTATGTTAGTGTTTATTGTTGAAATAAGCGGAAGACTTAGAGAGATTTGAGAGGTTTAGAATGAAGAAGAAGAGTTGGTGGCGAATAGTATGAAAGAGAGTGCTAATAGATTAGAATTAGGTAGAATATACCAAATACAACACATGACAAAGGTTTAAATAGGGAGGCAGCTAGGGCGACCACATGACCTAAAATAGAAACAAAAGAAATCGACAATTAGGAGAGAGAGGGGGTAGGTGATCGGTGATAGCGACTTGTCCTAGTCTTCCACTCTTGTCCACTTGCGCTTTCTCCCTAACGGCTACACAAGGGATTCTCGATCCTTCTCATGGGCTGAAGGTAAGCAGGCCTCCTCACTATCCTCACACATAGATGACTCGGCCTTAGTGCTTCACTCGGCCTTATTGCTTGCACGTACGGACGGTACGGACTGTACGGACGCCATAGGCTTATTCTTGATCAATACTCCCCCTCAAGCTTAGCCTGATGAAATGGCTAAGCTTGGAACCCGTGAAGCAGCACCTCATTAAAAACCTTGACTTAGAAAACCTCATGGGACAAAACTAAGCCAAGGGAAAAAGAGTGTGCTGTCCACGGATTAGGAAAGTTGATCACGGCCGTGTGATGTCTACAAGTCCAAGTTTGCTATGAATATAATCACAAACCTTGGGACTTGCAGATTTGGTGAAGATGTCGGCTAGCTGGTCTTGACTCCTTGTGTGGCATGGTAGAACCGCTCCCTCTTCGATCCTCTCCCTAACCTTGTGGCAGTCGCTCTCAATGTGCTTGGTCCGTTCATGGAAGACTGAGTTAGTGGCTATGTGGATCGCTGCCTCATTGTCACAATGCATTGTCATCGGCTGTCTTGTTTCAATGCCGAGATCCTTAAGTAGACCTTTCAACCATGTCATCTCATTAGTTAGCTTCCTCATAGCTCGGTACTCAGCCTCGGCACTTGAACATGACACCACCTTTTGCTTCTTAGACCTCCATGTAACTAGGTTTCCTCCAACAAAGGTGCAATATCCAGTAGTTGACCGCCTATCCAATGTGTCTCCATTATAGTCCGCATCACAATAACCCACGATCTCAGTGTTGCCGTTTTTACCCATCCAAATGCCTTGACCAGGGCTGCCCTTGAGATAGCTCAAAATCCTCTCCACTTGACTCCATTGATACTTGCTTGGAGCTTGCATGTGCTGACTCACCTGATTCACAGCATAAGAGATATCAGGTCGTGTGATAGTTAAATAGATCAACTTACCTACAAGCCGTCGGTAGCGTGTGACGTCCGGGAACGGCTCGTCCAATGGTTCGCGTGGTTTGCCTTCCTTCGCCCGAATGCTCTCCCCCTTTCGCTTGAGCTGGTAATCTTCATCCAGTGGTGTAGTAGCTGGAACCGTACCAAGTTTGCCTGTCTCAGCAAGCAAGTCAAGAGCATACTTGCGTTGTGAGAGGAAGATACCCTCCGGGGAACGGCAGATTTCGATGCCGAGGAAGTATTTGAGCTCTCCGAGGTCCTTAATGTCAAAGGCAGACTTGAGAGAGTCTTTAATGGCAACAATACCGGCCTTGTCATCGCCAGTCACGATGATGTCATCGACATAAACCAGCACCACAACCAGGCCAAGTGATGTCTTGAGAGTGAAAAGAGTGTGGTCAGCCTCCGATCGTCTAAAGCCATTCGCCTTAAGAGTGGAGCTGAGCTTATGGTACCAGGCGCGTGGTGACTGTTTGAGGCCATAGATGGCCTTGCGTAACCGTAAGACCTTCCCGGGAGCAACAATGTCCTCAAGGCCAGGCGGAGGAGTCATGTACACTTCTTCATCTAGCTCGCCTTGGAGGAACGCGTTCTTCACATCCATTTGCCATAAGTCCCAAGAAAGGTTCACGGCCACCGATAGCACTACTCGCACGGTATGCAATTTGGCCACGGGAGCAAACGTTGCCGTGTAGTCATCTCCATAGGTTTGAGTGAACCCTCGGGCCACCAGCCGTGCCTTATGCCTTTCAATCTCTCCCGTGCTCAAGAACTTGATGGTGAATACCCACTTTGAACTTACGGCCTTCTTCCCTTTGGGGAGGTCAGCCTCATCCCATGTGTGATTTCTGATCATTGCACCAGCTTCATCCTCCACAGCATCTACCCATACCTTATGTTCTTTGGCCTCCTCGTACGTTTGGGGAACCCAGTGTTCATCAACTTGGCCGAAGAAGGCTTGGTGCTCGGTCGGAAGCAGCTCGAGCGAACATACGGCTTGGATAGGATGTGCGACGGCTTGACTGTTGTAGTAGACCCTCTTATCTTTCCATGTAGAGGGGTGAGACCGGACACGCGTGCTTCGTCGTGGAGCTGGTTGAGCTGGCGGCACTGATTGGCTGGACTGAGTGACATCTTCGATGACCGGTTCAGCATCAGGTCGTGTCTCGGTCAGGCTTGAGTTTGGCTCGGGCATCTCATGTGCCTCGGTCATGCTCTGGTTTGGCTCGGGCATCTCATGGTCCGGGGATATCATCTCGGGCATAGCACCTTCCGGCTCGAGCGTATGGTCAATGGAGCTCGGGTTGGGTTCTGGCTGAGGAAGGGCTGTGGCCGTAGGCGGATTTCCGAGATGGTCAAGGAGAAACTTAAGGCTGGAGGCTCTATCATTTGGTGATGATGAAAGATCCTTCAAGCTGTTCCAGTCTTTGTTATCAAAATAACCCACATTTTCCAAGAACCGAACATCTCTTGATACATACAGCCGGCTTGTCTTTGGGTCAAAACACTTGTATCCCTTTTGAGTAGTGGAGTAGCCGATGAACATACACCTTATGCTTTTGGGATCGAGCTTACTCCGCTGTTCTCCTGGCACAAGTACAAAAGAAACACACCCAAAGACCCGTAAGTGCTCTAGAGATGGTTTAAATCCATTCAATACCTCAAATGGCGATAGGTCATTAAGGACTTTGGTTGGTGTCCGATTGATCAAGTAGCATGCTGTCATTACAGCATCACCCCAATATCGCCTTGTAACGTGTGAATGGAACATCATCGACCGTGCCACCTCCATTAGATGTCGATTCTTCCTCTCGGCCACACCATTTTGTTGGGGCGTATAGGGACAACTCGTTTGGTGTAGTATGCCGTGTTTTGCTAGGTGTTCTCTGAATTTGTGACTTGTATACTCTCCACCATTGTCTGATCTAAGTACCTTAATTTTAGCATTGAAATGATTAGTAACATAATTTTGAAAGTTTATAAAAGCATCAAACACTCTATCCTTTGAAGGCAACAAAGTAATCCATGTGTACTTAGATTTTTCATCAATAAAAGTCACAAAATATTTGTTATTATCTCTAGAAAGGCATGGTGAAGTCCACACATCCGAGTGCACTAAATCAAAACAATGCTCATAAATAGTTTTAGACTTGGGAAAAATAGATTTGCAATGTTTACCAAGAATACAAGACTCACACATTGAACTATCAAAAGAAACACTTGGTAACATTAAAGCAAGGGCACGAGAATGAGGATGGCCTAATCTAGCATGCCACACACTATCCAAATTAACAACAAAACAAGATTTAGTAGATAAACTTGGCGAGGTTTTCTCTAGGACATAGAGATCTCCACTCCCTTGTCCCTCTCCAAGAACTTTTCCAGTCTCAATATCCTGAAAATGAACACTATTAGGACCAAAGATTGCATAACAATTCAAATCATTAGTGGTTCTCTTAACCGATAGAAGATTAGATGTGAAGGTAGGCATAAAGAAAGCTTTTGTGGTTTTATCAAATAGTTTCAAGTCCCCTATTCCTTTCACTGGTATTTGTTCTCCATTTGCAATTATAACATTTCCTAAAGCCGGTTTTATATTGTCAATTAGACTAGGATTACTAATCATGTGGTGAGAAGCACCCGAGTCTATGACAAGAGATTTACTAGGCTTAGAGGTAAAGAAAGAGATACCAGACTCCTTGAGTGAGGCAATGGAACGGATGAGCGCCTCAAGGTCTGATTTCCTAACCACTTCTCCATAGGCTGCGGTCATGGCTGCCTCATCTCCTTGCTTTGACGGCCCGGCTCCCTTGTCGCTAACCGCTTCCTTTGAGAGGTTTGCTTTGAACTTGGCCGGTTTGAGATGAGGGTGGAGGACCCAGCACTTGTCTTTCAGGTGACCCCGCCTCTTGCAGTGGTCGCATATCCACACCTTCCTCTCCTCTTGCTTGTACACTCCTTTATTAGCCGTAGCAAGCTCCCCCTTACCGCTAAACAAGTCAAGAGAACCTTGCTCTCTTTGGATTTGTGAACAAATGTCTTCAAAAGAGGGAAGTTTCTCTGCCCTGAGGATGTGCTTCAAGAGATCGTTGAAGGATGGGTTTAAAGTAAGAAGGAGACCAAAGATCTTGTCTTGCTCCTTTCTTTCAGTCAACACACTCGGATCGAGTGTACTCGGCCGCAACATGTCAAGCTAGGACCATAAAGCTCGAAACTTGCCAAGATGTTTAGTGAACTCCACATCATCTTGGTTAAGCTCATTTATGGCCTTCTTGACCTCAAAGACCCGAGTCAAGTTGGAGATATTGCCATAGACACCTTTAAGTGTCTCCCACAACTCCTTGGCCGTCTCGCAATATGAGTAGGCCTCAAGGATTGGTGTGTCAAGAGAGTTTTGGAGAACAGATAGGACAACTTGGTCTTCTTGGAACCACTTGGCCTTCCTCTCGCTCTCTTCTTCTACTTCCTCCTCGGAAGCGCCTTCATCTTCTCCTTTGAGGTTTTGTTTTGGAGCATAGTCACTCTCGACATGACTCCAAAGACCACGACCTCCAAGGGCAGTTCTTGTGGTTCTAGTCCACAGCAAGTAGTTTGTTCCTTTGAGAACAACCGGCATGACAATGGGTTTGGCGTTTTCCATGGTTTAACCGCTATGGACCGATGGACAAAGCTTTTACCCGGAGAATAAAGAGAAATAGGACTGAGAATCGAGTGAACAAGAATGAAGAATGGAAGAATAGAAGAGATAGGTTATCAAGAACGACAACCTAGCTCTGATACCATGTTGAAATAAGCGGAAGACTTAGAGAGATTTGAGAGGTTTAGAATGAAGAAGAAGAGTTGGTGGCGAATAGTATGAAAGAGAGTGCTAATAGATTAGAATTAGGTAGAATATACCAAATACAACACATGACAAAGGTTTAAATAGGGAGGCAGCTAGGGCGACCACATGACCTAAAATAGAAACAAAAGAAATCGACAATTAGGAGAGAGAGGGGGTAGGTGATCGGTGATAGCGACTTGTCCTAGTCTTCCACTCTTGTCCACTTGCGCTTTCTCCCTAACGGCTACACAAGGGATTCTCGATCCTTCTCATGGGCTGAAGGTAAGCAGGCCTCCTCACTATCCTCACACATAGATGACTCGGCCTTAGTGCTTCACTCGGCCTTATTGCTTGCACGTACGGACGGTACGGACTGTACGGACGCCATAGGCTTATTCTTGATCAATATTTATGGGGTTAAAATGTGTCTTAATCCAATGCAACTAACTATTTATAAGAGTTTAAGATGGATGTGGAGAGTTTAAAAGCCACTTATACCCATTTTGTCCCAAAACAGGCTAAAACCAAGAAAACATTGCATAGAAGCTGTAAACAGCTATGTTAGTGTTTCTGGGGTTAAAATGTGTCTTAATCCAATGCAACTAACTAATTATAAGAGTTTGAGATGGATGTGGAGAGTTTTAAAAGCCACTTATACCCATTTTATCCCAAAACAGGCTAACACCAAGAAAACATTGCTTAGAAGCTGTAAACAGCTATGTTAGTGTTTATGGGGTTAAAATGTGTCTTAATCCAATGCAACTAACTAATTATAAGAGTTTGAGATAGATGTGGAGAGTTTAAAAGCCACTTATACCCATTTTGTCCCAAAACAGGCTAACACCAAGAAAACATTGCATAGAAGCTGTAAACAGCTATGTTAGTGTTTCTGGGGTTAAAATGTGTCTTAATCCAATGCAAATAACTAATTATAAGACTTTGAGATAGATGTGTAGAGTTTAAAAGCCACTTATACCCATTTTGTCCCAAAACAGGCTAAAACCAAGAAAACATTGCTTAGAAGCTATAAACAGCTATGTTAGTGTTTATGGGGTTAAAATGTGTCTTAATCCAATGCAACTAACTAATTATAAGACTTTGAGATAGATGTGGAGAGTTTAAAAGCCACTTATACCCATTTTGTCCCAAAATAGGCTAAAACCAAGAAAACATTGCTTAGAAGCTATAAACAGCTATGTTAGTGTTTATGGGGTTAAAATGTGTCTTAATTCAATGCAACTAACTATTTATAAGAGTTTGAGATAGATGTGGAGAGTTTAAAAGCCACTTATACCCATTTTGTCCCAAAACAGGCTAAAACCAAGAAAACATTGCTTAGAAGCTGTAAACAGCTATGTTAGTGTTTCTAGGGTTAAAATGTGTCTTAATCCAATGCAACTAACTAATTATAAGATGTGGAGAGTTTAAAAACATTGCTTAGAAGCTGTAAACAGCTATGTTAGTGTTTCTGGGGTTAAAATGTGTCTTAATCCAATGCAACTAACTAATTATAAGAGATTGAGATAGATGTGGAGAGTTGAAAAGCCACTTATTCCCATTTTGTCCCAAAACAGGCTAAAACCAAGAAAACATTGCTTAGAAGCTGTGAACAGCTATGTTAGTGTTTATGGGGTTAAAATGTGTCTTAATCCAATGCAACTAACTAATTATTGATCAAAAGAATAAGCCTAAGGCAGCCATGGCCGTCCGTACGAGTATTGAATATGGGCTGTCCGTACAAGTGTGGTGAAATGGCCGAGTCTTCTAGTGATAAGGAATGGAGAGGAGGCCTGCTCATCCTAAGCCCATTAGAAGACTCTAGAATTCCCAAGATAGCCGTTGGAGGGAAAGCGCAAGTGGAGCAAGAAGAGTCACGGGTGATGTTTGGTTTAAGGAGACTAAGACGGGTCGCTATCAACCTTGGGATTAGTCTCTTCTCTCTTCCTGTCCCTATCACTTAGCTGTGCGGTTTGTAAAGGGTGTAGCCCTAGAGTTTCTCATGATATAAATAGGCATTAGCCTACATTGTAACCGATATTCTTATGGAACAATAACCTAATCTTTTCTTCTTCCTCATTCTCTTTGTCTACCGACATCTCTCATCACTCTCTTGATTCTCTTCTTTATTCTACAAAGTCTAACATGGTATCAGAGCAAGTTCTTCGATTCTCTACAGTCTAATCTCATTCTCCTACTCATTTCTACACTCTAGTCTCCTTATCTTCGTTTCTTCTCACTCACATCTCTTTTATTCTCCGGGTAAAAGCTTTACCCATCGGTCCATAGAAATCCGACCATGGAAAACGCCAAGCCCATTGTTTCACCGGTTGTCCTAAAGGGGACAAACTACTTGCTGTGGACAAGAACCACAAGAACCGCCCTTGGAGGTCGTGGCCTTTGGAGTCATGTCGAGTCCGACTATGTCCCAAAGAAAAACCCCAAAGGAGAGGACGCTTCCGAGGCGGAAGCGGAGGAAGAGAGCGAGAGGAAGGCCAAATGGTTCCAAGAAGACCAAGTTGTCCTATCTGTTCTCCAAAACTCTCTGGACACGCCTATCCTTGAGGCCTACTCATATTGCGAGACGGCCAAGGAACTGTGGGAAACACTTAAAGGCGTGTATGGTAATGTCTCTAACATGACTAGAGTCTTTGAGGTCAAGAAGGCCATAAATGATCTTAACCAAGATGATGTGGAGTTCACTAAGCATCTTGGTAAGTTCCGTGCACTATGGTCCGAGCTTGACATGTTGCGGCCAAGTACACTTGAGGCAAGTGTGCTAAACGAACGAAAGGAGCAAGACAAAGTCTTCGGACTCCTACTTACCTTGAATCCGTCCTTCAACGATCTCTTGAAGCACATCCTAAGGGCCGAGAAGCTCCCCTCCTTTGAAGATATTTGCTCCCAAATTCAGAAAGAGCAAGGATCCCTTGATTTGTTTAGCGGTAAGGGGGAGCTTGCTTCGGCCAACAAAGGAACGTACAAGCAAGAGGAGAGGAAGTGGTTGGTGTGCGACCACTGCAAGAAGCGGGGTCATCTGAAAGACAAGTGCTGGGTTCTCCATCCTCACCTCAAGCCGGCCAAGTTCAAAGCCAACCTCTCAAAGGAAGCGGTTAGCGATAAAGGAGCCGGATCATCAAAGCAGGGAGATGAGGTGGCCATGACCGCAGCCTACGGAGATGTGGTGAGGAAGTCAGACCTTGAGGCTCTCATCCGCTCCATTGCTTCACTCAAGGAGTCTGGTATCTCTTTCTTTACTTCTAGGCCTAGCAAATCGCTTGTTATTGACTCGGGAGCCTCACATCATATGATTAGTAACCCTAGTTTAATTGACAACATAAAACCGGCCTTAGGAAATGTTGTTATTGCAAATGGAGAACAGATACCAGTAAAGGGAATAGGGGACTTGAAACTATTTGATAAAACCTCAAAAGCTTTCTTTATGCCTACCTTTACCTCCAATTTACTATCGGTTAAGAGGGCCACAAATGATTTGAACTGTTATGCAATCTTTGGTCCTAACAATGTTTATTTTCAGGATATTGAGACTGGAAAGGTTCTTGGAGAAGGGCAAGGGAGTGGAGATCTCTATGTCCTAGAGAAAACCGATCCAAATTTATCCTCTACTAAGTCCTGTTTTGTTGTTGATTCGAATATGGTGTGGCATGCTAGGCTAGGCCACCCACATTCACGTGCTTTAGGGTTGATGTTTCCTAATATTTCTTTTGATAATTCTACTTGTGAACCTTGTATTCTTGGAAAACATTGCAAGTCTATCTTTCCTAAGTCAACTACTATTTATGAGGATTGTTTTGATTTAGTTCACTCAGATGTTTGGACATCACCATGCCTATCTAGAGATAATAACAAGTATTTTGTGACCTTTATTGATGAAAAATCAAAATACACTTGGATTACCTTGTTGCCATCTAAAGATAGAGTATTTGATGCCTTTATCAATTTTCAAAACTATGTGACTAATCACTTCAATGCTAAACTTAAGGTACTTAGGTCTGATAATGGGGGGGAATACACAAGTTGCAAGTTCAAAGAACATCTCTCCAAGCATGGCATTCTCCATCAAACTAGTTGTCCCTACACGCCACAACAAAATGGTGTGGCCGAGAGGAAGAACCGGCACCTCATGGAAGTGGCGCGGGCAATCATGTTCCATTCGAGTGTTCCTAAACGATATTGGGGTGATGCCGTGATGACTGCATGCTACCTAATCAACCGAACACCAACTAGAGTTCTTCATGACTTATCTCCATTTGAAGTACTAAACAAATTTAAACCATCTCTTGATCACTTACGAGTTTTCGGCTGTGTTTGTTTTGTGTTAGTACCAGGAGAACAAAGGAGTAAGCTGGATGCCAAAAGTACAAAGTGTATGTTCATTGGCTACTCCACCACACAAAAGGGGTACAAATGTTATGATCCGGCCACAAGTCGACTATATGTCTCTCGAGATGTCCGGTTTCTAGAACATGTGGGCTACCATGACAAGAGGGATTGGAACAGCCTTAAAGATCTCGCTCACTCACCTAATGACCGAGCTTCGAGTCTACGGTTCCTTCTTGATCACCTTGGCAACCCATCTCCACCAACGGGTGCCGTGCGGCCAACACTAAGTCAAATTTCTACCAATGGTGGGTCTGACCAAGGAGATGCAAATGACAATGGTTCAGCCCAAGATGGTGAATCTCTCGAGACTGGCCTACCCATAACCGGCGTTCCCGTCCCTGGCCCTACAACGGACACGCATGCTCCGGCGGCGGCCTCTACCGAGGAAAACACGGAGACGGCTCCTACGGACGGTACGTCCACCGTGTTGCCTAGCGTGGATCCACTTCCGGCACCAGTCCTGCGTCGGAGCACCAGACCTCGGTCGGATCCCTCCACTTGGAAGAACAAGCGTGTCTATTACAATAGCCAAGCTGTCGCTCATCCCATTCAGTCCGTTTGTTCCCTTGAGCTGTTACCTGCGGATCACCAAGCTTTCTTCGGCCAAGTGGACGCCAATTGGATCCCGCAGACATATGATGAAGCCAAGGCACATCAAGTTTGGTTAGATGCGGTCAAGGATGAAACTGGCGCCATGATCCGGAATCATACGTGGGACGAATCGGATCTTCCTCAAGGCAAGCGGGCAGTTAGCTCCAAATGGGTGTTTACCATAAAATATTTGAGCAATGGTGACATTGAACGGCATAAAGCCAGGTTAGTGGCCCGTGGCTTCACCCAAACCTATGGCGCGGACTACACGGACACCTTTGCACCCGTGGCCAAGCTCCATACGGTTCGGGTTGTGCTGTCACTTGCTGTCAACCTTTCATGGGACTTATGGCAGATGGATGTGAAGAACGCCTTCCTTCAAGGTGAACTTGATGAAGAAGTGTACATGACGCCTCCTCCCGGCCTTGAAGACATGGTTACACCCGGAAAAGTCTTGAGGCTACGTAAGGCCATCTATGGCCTTAAGCAGTCCCCACGAGCGTGGTACCACAAACTAAGCGCCACTCTCAAGACTGATGGTTTTACGCGATCGGAGGCTGATCATACTCTCTTCACGCGTCGCACCTCTATTGGTTGGGTGGTGGTGCTCATATACGTCGACGACATCATCGTGACTGGTGATGATAAGGCGGCCATTCAGGACACCAAGGACTCTCTCAAGTCGGTATTTGACATCAAGGACCTTGGGGAACTCAAATACTTTCTTGGTATTGAGATTTGTCGCTCACCGGAAGGACTCTTCCTCTCACAACGCAAGTATACTCTTGACTTGTTAGAGGAGACTGGCAAGCTTGGTGTGTCTCCGGTTGCTACGCCCCTTGATGAAGATTACCAGCTCAAGCGAAAGGGGGAGAGCTTACGGGCAATGGAAGGCCGACCTAAGGAACCAATGGACGAGCCATTCTTAGACGTCACACGCTATCGCCGGCTTGTAGGTAAGCTGATATACCTTACTATCACACGACCTGACATATCTTATGCTGTGAATCAGGTTAGCCAACATATGAAGGCACCAAGCAAGTACCAATGGAGTCAAGTCGAGAGGATCCTAAGCTATCTCAAGGGCAGTCCGGGTCAAGGTATTTGGATGGGCAAGAATGACAACACCGAAATCGTTGGCTATTGTGATGCGGATTACAATGGCGACACGCTGGATAGGAGATCCACCACTGGGTACTGCACGTTTGTTGGAGGCAACTTGGTTACATGGAGGTCTAAGAAACAAAAGGTGGTTTCATGCTCTAGCGCCGAGGCCGAGTATAGAGCTATGAGGAAGCTCACTAACGAGATGACATGGCTGAAGGGCCTACTCAAGGATTTAGGCATCGAGACAAAGCAGCCCATGACCATGCACTGCGACAATGAAGCGGCCATCCACATTGCCACAAACTCAGTCTTTCATGAGAGGACCAAGCACATAGAAAGCGATTGCCACAAGGTGAGAGAGAAGATTGAAGAAGGAGTGGTGTTACCATGCCACACAAGGAGTCAAGATCAGCTAGCTGACATCTTCACCAAGTCTGCAAGCTCCAAGGTTTGTGATCACATCTATAGCAAACTTGGACTTGTAGACATTACACGGCCATGATCAAGCTTCTCTAATCCGTGGACAGCACACTCTTTTTCCCTCGACTTGGTTTTGTCCCATGAGGTTTTCTAAGTCAAGGTTTTTAATGAGGTGCTGCTTCACGGGTTCCAAGCTTAGCCATTTCATTAGGCTAAGCTTGAGGGGGAGTATTGATCAAAAGAATAAGCCTAAGGCAGCCATGGCCGTCCGTACGAGTATTGAATATGGGCTGTCCGTACAAGTGTGGTGAAATGGCCGAGTCTTCTAGTGATAAGGAATGGAGAGGAGGCCTGCTCATCCTAAGCCCATTAGAAGACTCTAGAATTCCCAAGATAGCCGTTGGAGGGAAAGCGCAAGTGGAGCAAGAAGAGTCACGGGTGATGTTTGGTTTAAGGAGACTAAGACGGGTCGCTATCAACCTTGGGATTAGTCTCTTCTCTCTTCCTGTCCCTATCACTTAGCTGTGCGGTTTGTAAAGGGTGTAGCCCTAGAGTTTCTCATGATATAAATAGGCATTAGCCTACATTGTAACCGATATTCTTATGGAACAATAACCTAATCTTTTCTTCTTCCTCATTCTCTTTGTCTACCGACATCTCTCATCACTCTCTTGATTCTCTTCTTTATTCTACAAAGTCTAACACTAATGATAAGAGTTTGAGATAGTTTGAGATAGTTTGAGATAGATGTGGAGAGTTTAAAAGCCATTTATACCCATTTTGTCCCAAAACAGGCTAAAACCAAGAAAACATTGCTTAGAAGCTGTAAACAGCTATGTTAGTGTTTATGGGGATAAAATGTGTCTTAATCCAATGCAACTAGCTAATTATAAGAGTTTGAGATAGATGTGGAGAGATTAAAAGCCACTTATTCCCATTTTATCCCAAAATAGGCTAAAACCAAGAAAATATTGCTTAGAAAGCTGTAAACAGCTATGTTAGTGTTTATGGGGTTAAAATGTGTCTTAATCCAATGCAACTAACTAATTATAAGGGTTTGAGATAGATGTGGAGAGTTTAAAAGCCACTTATTCCCATTTTGTCCCAGAACAGGCTAAAACCAAAAAAACATTGCTTAGAAGCTGTGAACAGCTATGTTAGTGTTTATGGGGTTAAAATGTGTCTTAATCCAATGCAACTAACTAATGATAAGAGTTTGAGATAGTTTGAGATAGACGTGGAGAGTTTAAAAGCCACTTATATTCATTTTGTCCCAAAACAGGCTAAAACCAAGAAAACATTGCTTAGAAGCTGTAAACAGCTATGTTAGTGTTAATGGGGTTAAAATGTGTCTTAATCCAATGCAACTAACTAATTATAAGAGTTTGAGATAGATGTGGAGAGTTTAAAAGCCACTTATACCCATTCTATCCCAAAACAGGCTAAAACCAAGTAAACATTGCTTAGAAGCTGTAAACAGCTATGTTAGTGTTTCTGGGGTTAAAATGTGTCTTAATCCAATGCAACTAACTAATTATAAGAGTTTGAGATAGATGTGGAGAGTTTAAAAGCCACTTATACCCATTTTGTCCCAAAACAGGCTAAAACCAAGAAAACATTGCTTAGAAGCTTTAAACAGCTATGTTAGTGTTTGTGGGGTTAAAATGTGTCTTTATCCAATGCAACTGACTAGTTATAAGAGTTTGAGATAGATGTGGAGAATTTAAAAGCCACTTATACCCATTTTGTCCCAAAACAGGCTAAAACCAAGAAAACATTGCTTAGAAGCACTAAACAGCTTTGTTAGTGTTTCTGGGGTTAAATTGTTTCTTAATCCAATGCAATTGACTAGTTATAAGAGTTTGAGATAGATGTGGAGAGTTTAAAAGCCACTTATACCCATTTTGTCCCAAAACATGCTAAAACCAAGAAAACATTGCTTAAAAGCACTAAACAGCTTTGTTAGTGTTTCTGGGGTTAAAATGTGTCTTAATCCAATGCAACTAACTAATTATAAGACTTTAAGATAGATATGGAGAGTTTAAAAGCCACTTATACCCATTCTGTCCCAAAACAGGCTAAAACCAAGAAACATTGCTTAGAAGCTGTAAACAGCTATGTTAGTGTTTATGGGATTAAAATGTGTCTTTATCCAATGCAACTGACTAGTTATAAGAGTTTGAGATAGATGTGGAGAGTTTAAAAGCCACTTATACCCATTCTATCCCAAAACAGGCTAAAACCAAGGAAACATTGCTTAGAAGCACTAAACAGCTTTGTTAGTGTTTCTGGGATTAAAATGTGTCTTAATCCAATGCAACTAACTAATTATAAGAGTTTGAGATAGATGTGGAGAGTTTAAAAGCCACTTATACCTATTTTGTCCCAAAACAGGCTAAAACGAAAAAAAAACATTGCTAAAACCAAGAAAACATTGCTTAGAAGCTGTAAACAGCTATGTTAGTGTTTGTGGGGTTAAAATGTGTCTTAATCTAATGCAACTAACTAATTATAAGACTTTGAGATAGATGTGGAGAGTTTAAAAGCCACTTATACCCATTTTGTCCCAAAACATGCTAAAACGAAGAAAACATTGCTTAGAAGCACTAAACAGCTTTGTTAGTGTTGATGCGGTTAAAATCTGTCTTAATCCAATGCAACCAGCGAATTATAAGAGTTTGAGATTGATGTGGAGAGTTTAAAAGCCACTTATACCCATTTTGTCCCAAAACAGGCTAAAACCAAGAAAACATTGCTTACAAGCACTAAACAGCTTTGTTAGTGTTTCTGGGGTTAAAATGTGTCTTAATCCAATGCAACTAACTAATTATAAGAGTTTGAGAGAGATGTGGAGAGTTTAAAAGCCACTTATACCCATTTTGTCCCAAAACAGGCTAAAACCAAGAAAACATTGCGTAGAAGCACCAAACAGCTTTGTTAGTGTTTTTGGGGTTAAAATGTGTCTTATACTAATTATAAGAGTTTGAGATAGATGTGGAGGGTTTAAAAGCCACTTATACCCATTCTATCCCAAAACAGGCTAAAACCAAGGAAACATTGCTTAGAAGCTATAAACAGCTATGTTAGTGTTTCTGGGGTTTAAATGTGTCTTAATCCAATGCAACTAACTAATTATAAGAGTTTGAGATAGATGTGGAGAGTTTAAAAGCCACTTATACCCATTTTGTCCCAAAACAGGCTAAAACCAAGAAAACATTGCTTAGAAGCTTTAAACAGCTATGTTAGTGTTTGTGGGGTTAAAATGTGTCTTTATCCAATGCAACTGACTAGTTATAAGAGTTTGAGATAGATGTAGAGAATTTAAAAGCCACTTATACCCATTTTGTCCCAAAACAGGCTAAAACCAAGAAAACATTGCTTAGAAGCACTAAACAGCTTTGTTAGTGTTTCTGGGGTTAAATTGTGTCTTAATCCAATGCAACTGACTAGTTATAAGAGTTTGAGATAGATGTGGAGAGTTTAAAAGCCACTTATACCCATTTTGTGTTGGGATTTATGAGACAAAGCTCACAAGAGAGGGTAGACAAACACTTGGTGAATGAATCCCCCTTTACCCACAACAAACTAACTCATTCTCAAGGGGAAGAAGAGAACATCAACTTGTGATGAACTCCTCATAAACTAGGCTAGATAGAACCCAAATACTAGAGAGTAAGCGGATCCTATCAAGGAGAAGCACTAGTTTGAGACTTATCCTTGTTCTAGTAACACAACACTAAGAGTTTGTGTACTTAGGAGAGGAGGATTAAGAATCAGTAATCTAGGCTATATGAAAGAGTAAATAAGAAGACTTTAGGTGAGATTTGGGAAGAGAATAGGCTGCCTTAAGGGCAGCCTCTAACCGATTCCCTAAACTATCTACATTGAAGCTAGAACAAGAACACAAGGTAAAAGAGGGGAAATCGGATTCTCTTATTGAATAATGTTGTGATGTATTGTGTTACAAAATGAGAGATTACAATGCTTAATATAGGAGAACAAATGTATATGGCCGTTTGAGATAAATGAGAGGTGAGAGTGACATATAGCCGTTGGTGCACAAGTGGGTGTATGGTGAAAGGGACAGCTCCTTCCCTTGGTTGTCTCATTCTTCACCAACCAAGGTCTCACATGCTTCCTTCCTTCCCTTCTTTTCCCTTTGTGAGACATTTAACTTCTTCTTGGGCCTCTTCTTCTTATAAGGCCTTTACTTCACAATTCTTCTCACATTGCTCTTATGGCCTTGCTGACCACTCTCATTGTTCTCACGGCCCACATGGCCTTATTGGCCACTCTTATTGTGCTCACGGCCTTACTGGCCGCTCCCACACCACTCATGGCCTTACCGGCCACACTTCTTGTACTAGCAGCCTTACCGGCCACTCTCTTCTTCCTTGTGCAGCTCGGCCTCACCGGCCTCACTCTCTCTTTTCCTTCATATATACTAATAGTACGGACGGGCCTGTACGGACGGGCCTGTACGGACGGGCCTGTACGGACGGGCCTGTACGGACGGGCCTGCTCTTTAATGTGTTCACGGCCTAACTGGCCGCTCTCCGGACATGGGTCCGTTCACGGACACGGTACATGGTACCGGACACGGTACATGTGTTAGACTTTGTAGAATAAAGAAGAGAATCAAGAGAGTGATGAGAGATGTCGGTAGACAAAGAGAATGAGGAAGAAGAAAAGATTAGGTTATTGTTCCATAAGAATATCGGTTACAATGTAGGCTAATGCCTATTTATATCATGAGAAACTCTAGGGCTACACCCTTTACAAACCGCACAGCTAAGTGATAGGGACAGGAAGAGAGAAGAGACTAATCCCAAGGTTGATAGCGACCCGTCTTAGTCTCCTTAAACCAAACATCACCCGTGACTCTTCTTGCTCCACTTGCGCTTTCCCTCCAACGGCTATCTTGGGAATTCTAGAGTCTTCTAATGGGCTTAGGATGAGCAGGCCTCCTCTCCATTCCTTATCACTAGAAGACTCGGCCATTTCACCACACTTGTACGGACAGCCCATATTCAATACTCGTACGGACGGCCATGGCTGCCTTAGGCTTATTCTTTTGATCAATACTCCCCCTCAAGCTTAGCCTAATGAAATGGCTAAGCTTGGAACCCGTGAAGCAGCACCTCATTAAAAACCTTGACTTAGAAAACCTCATGGGACAAAACCAAGTCGAGGGAAAAAGAGTGTGCTGTCCACGGATTAGAGAAGCTTGATCATGGCCGTGTAATGTCTACAAGTCCAAGTTTGCTATAGATGTGATCACAAACCTTGGAGCTTGCAGACTTGGTGAAGATGTCAGCTAGCTGATCTTGACTCCTTGTGTGGCATGGTAACACCACTCCTTCTTCAATCTTCTCTCTCACCTTGTGGCAATCGCTTTCTATGTGCTTGGTCCTCTCATGAAAGACTGAGTTTGTGGCAATGTGGATGGCCGCTTCATTGTCGCAGTGCATGGTCATGGGCTGCTTTGTCTCGATGCCTAAATCCTTGAGTAGGCCCTTCAGCCATGTCATCTCGTTAGTGAGCTTCCTCATAGCTCTATACTCGGCCTCGGCGCTAGAGCATGAAACCACCTTTTGTTTCTTAGACCTCCATGTAACCAAGTTGCCTCCAACAAACGTGCAGTACCCAGTGGTGGATCTCCTATCCAGCGTGTCGCCATTGTAATCCGCATCACAATAGCCAACGATTTCGGTGTTGTCATTCTTGCCCATCCAAATACCTTGACCCGGACTGCCCTTGAGATAGCTTAGGATCCTCTCGACTTGACTCCATTGGTACTTGCTTGGTGCCTTCATATGTTGGCTAACCTGATTCACAGCATAAGATATGTCAGGTCGTGTGATAGTAAGGTATATCAGCTTACCTACAAGCCGGCGATAGCGTGTGACGTCTAAGAATGGCTCGTCCATTGGTTCCTTAGGTCGGCCTTCCATTGCCCGTAAGCTCTCCCCCTTTCGCTTGAGCTGGTAATCTTCATCAAGGGGCGTAGCAACCGGAGACACACCAAGCTTGCCAGTCTCCTCTAACAAGTCAAGAGTATACTTGCGTTGTGAGAGGAAGAGTCCTTCCGGTGAGCGACAAATCTCAATACCAAGAAAGTATTTGAGTTCCCCAAGGTCCTTGATGTCAAATACCGACTTGAGAGAGTCCTTGGTGTCCTGAATGGCCGCCTTATCATCACCAGTCACGATGATGTCGTCGACGTATATGAGCACCACCACCCAACCAATAGAGGTGCGACGCGTGAAGAGAGTATGATCAGCCTCCGATCGCGTAAAACCATCAGTCTTGAGAGTGGCGCTTAGTTTGTGGTACCACGCTCGTGGGGACTGCTTAAGGCCATAGATGGCCTTACGTAGCCTCAAGACTTTTCCGGGTGTAACCATGTCTTCAAGGCCGGGAGGAGGCGTCATGTACACTTCTTCATCAAGTTCACCTTGAAGGAAGGCGTTCTTCACATCCATCTGCCATAAGTCCCATGAAAGGTTGACAGCAAGTGACAGCACAACCCGAACCGTATGGAGCTTGGCCACGGGTGCAAAGGTGTCCGTGTAGTCCGCGCCATAGGTTTGGGTGAAGCCACGGGCCACTAACCTGGCTTTATGCCGTTCAATGTCACCATTGCTCAAATATTTTATGGTAAACACCCATTTGGAGCTAACTGCCCGCTTGCCTTGAGGAAGATCCGATTCGTCCCACGTATGATTCCGGATCATGGCGCCAGTTTCATCCTTGACCGCATCTAACCAAACTTGATGTGCCTTGGCTTCATCATATGTCTGCGGGATCCAATTGGCGTCCACTTGGCCGAAGAAAGCTTGGTGATCCGCAGGTAACAGCTCAAGGGAACAAACGGACTGAATGGGATGAGCGACAGCTTGGCTATTGTAATAGACACGCTTGTTCTTCCAAGTGGAGGGATCCGACCGAGGTCTGGTGCTCCGACGCAGGACTGGTGCCGGAAGTGGATCCACGCTAGGCAACACGGTGGACGTACCGTCCGTAGGAGCCGTCTCCGTGTTTTCCTCGGTAGAGGCCGCCGCCGGAGCATGCGTGTCCGTTGTAGGGCCAGGGACGGGAACGCCGGTTATGGGTAGGCCAGTCTCGAGAGATTCACCATCTTGGGCTGAACCATTGTCATTTGCATCTCCTTGGTCAGACCCACCATTGGTAGAAATTTGACTTAGTGTTGGCCGCACGGCACCCGTTGGTGGAGATGGGTTGCCAAGGTGATCAAGAAGGAACCGTAGACTCGAAGCTCGGTCATTAGGTGAGTGAGCGAGATCTTTAAGGCTGTTCCAATCCCTCTTGTCATGGTAGCCCACATGTTCTAGAAACCGGACATCTCGAGAGACATATAGTCGACTTGTGGCCGGATCATAACATTTGTACCCCTTTTGTGTGGTGGAGTAGCCAATGAACATACACTTTGTACTTTTGGCATCCAGCTTACTCCTTTGTTCTCCTGGTACTAACACAAAACAAACACAGCCGAAAACTCGTAAGTGATCAAGAGATGGTTTAAATTTGTTTAGTACTTCAAATGGAGATAAGTCATGAAGAACTCTAGTTGGTGTTCGGTTGATTAGGTAGCATGCAGTCATCACGGCATCACCCCAATATCGTTTAGGAACACTCGAATGGAACATGATTGCCCGCGCCACTTCCATGAGGTGCCGGTTCTTCCTCTCGGCCACACCATTTTGTTGTGGCGTGTAGGGACAACTAGTTTGATGGAGAATGCCATGCTTGGAGAGATGTTCTTTGAACTTGCAACTTGTGTATTCCCCCCCATTATCAGACCTAAGTACCTTAAGTTTAGCATTGAAGTGATTAGTCACATAGTTTTGAAAATTGATAAAGGCATCAAATACTCTATCTTTAGATGGCAACAAGGTAATCCAAGTGTATTTTGATTTTTCATCAATAAAGGTCACAAAATACTTGTTATTATCTCTAGATAGGCATGGTGATGTCCAAACATCTGAGTGAACTAAATCAAAACAATCCTCATAAATAGTAGTTGACTTAGGAAAGATAGACTTGCAATGTTTTCCAAGAATACAAGGTTCACAAGTAGAATTATCAAAAGAAATATTAGGAAACATCAACCCTAAAGCACGTGAATGTGGGTGGCCTAGCCTAGCATGCCACACCATATTCGAATCAACAACAAAACAGGACTTAGTAGAGGATAAATTTGGATCGGTTTTCTCTAGGACATAGAGATCTCCACTCCCTTGCCCTTCTCCAAGAACCTTTCCAGTCTCAATATCCTGAAAATAAACATTGTTAGGACCAAAGATTGCATAACAGTTCAAATCATTTGTGGCCCTCTTAACCGATAGTAAATTGGAGGTAAAGGTAGGCATAAAGAAAGCTTTTGAGGTTTTATCAAATAGTTTCAAGTCCCCTATTCCCTTTACTGGTATCTGTTCTCCATTTGCAATAACAACATTTCCTAAGGCCGGTTTTATGTTGTCAATTAAACTAGGGTTACTAATCATATGATGTGAGGCTCCCGAGTCAATAACAAGCGATTTGCTAGGCCTAGAAGTAAAGAAAGAGATACCAGACTCCTTGAGTGAAGCAATGGAGCGGATGAGAGCCTCAAGGTCTGACTTCCTCACCACATCTCCGTAGGCTGCGGTCATGGCCACCTCATCTCCCTGCTTTGATGATCCGGCTCCTTTATCGCTAACCGCTTCCTTTGAGAGGTTGGCTTTGAACTTGGCCGGCTTGAGGTGAGGATGGAGAACCCAGCACTTGTCTTTCAGATGACCCCGCTTCTTGCAGTGGTCGCACACCAACCACTTCCTCTCCTCTTGCTTGTACGTTCCTTTGTTGGCCGAAGCAAGCTCCCCCTTACCGCTAAACAAATCAAGGGATCCTTGCTCTTTCTGAATTTGGGAGCAAATATCTTCAAAGGAGGGGAGCTTCTCGGCCCTTAGGATGTGCTTCAAGAGATCGTTGAAGGACGGATTCAAGGTAAGTAGGAGTCCGAAGACTTTGTCTTGCTCCTTTCGTTCGTTTAGCACACTTGCCTCAAGTGTACTTGGCCGCAACATGTCAAGCTCGGACCATAGTGCACGGAACTTACCAAGATGCTTAGTGAACTCCACATCATCTTGGTTAAGATCATTTATGGCCTTCTTGACCTCAAAGACTCTAGTCATGTTAGAGACATTACCATACACGCCTTTAAGTGTTTCCCACAGTTCCTTGGCCGTCTCGCAATATGAGTAGGCCTCAAGGATAGGCGTGTCCAGAGAGTTTTGGAGAACAGATAGGACAACTTGGTCTTCTTGGAACCATTTGGCCTTCCTCTCGCTCTCTTCCTCCGCTTCCGCCTCGGAAGCGTCCTCTCCTTTGGGGTTTTTCTTTGGGACATAGTCGGACTCGACATGACTCCAAAGGCCACGACCTCCAAGGGCGGTTCTTGTGGTTCTTGTCCACAGCAAGTAGTTTGTCCCCTTTAGGACAACCGGTGAAACAATGGGCTTGGCGTTTTCCATGGTCGGATTTCTATGGACCGATGGGTAAAGCTTTTACCCGGAGAATAAAAGAGATGTGAGTGAGAAGAAACGAAGATAAGGAGACTAGAGTGTAGAAATGAGTAGGAGAATGAGATTAGACTGTAGAGAATCGAAGAACTTGCTCTGATACCATGTTAGACTTTGTAGAATAAAGAAGAGAATCAAGAGAGTGATGAGAGATGTCGGTAGACAAAGAGAATGAGGAAGAAGAAAAGATTAGGTTATTGTTCCATAAGAATATCGGTTACAATGTAGGCTAATGCCTATTTATATCATGAGAAACTCTAGGGCTACACCCTTTACAAACCGCACAGCTAAGTGATAGGGACAGGAAGAGAGAAGAGACTAATCCCAAGGTTGATAGCGACCCGTCTTAGTCTCCTTAAACCAAACATCACCCGTGACTCTTCTTGCTCCACTTGCGCTTTCCCTCCAACGGCTATCTTGGGAATTCTAGAGTCTTCTAATGGGCTTAGGATGAGCAGGCCTCCTCTCCATTCCTTATCACTAGAAGACTCGGCCATTTCACCACACTTGTACGGACAGCCCATATTCAATACTCGTACGGACGGCCATGGCTGCCTTAGGCTTATTCTTTTGATCAATAACATGGTCGCTCACGGACACGGACATGGCCTTACCGGCCTTTACATGGCCTTTCCGGCCTTTCTTCTCTTCTTCCAAGGTTCGGCCTTACCGGCCTCTCCTCTCTCCTCCTTGGTACATTCTAATACTCCCCCGCACGCTTGATCGGTGGGACACCATGGGGACCAAAGATCAAGGGTGGACTAGTGTCATCTACCTCATTAAAAACCTCAACAAAGAAAACCTCTTGGGATAAAACTTTGTTAAGGGAAAAAGAGTATAGACTCCATTATCCATGATGTCCCTTGACCTTGGTTTGCAAAGAACTAGCTCCCTTCTCTTCATGATTTGAACCGCTCCCTTCTCTTCATGATTTGAACCGCTCCTACTCCTTAGCACATTCCTTATGATCTCCATCCTTGCGCCTTTAGAATTTCTTTGAGGCTCTCATAGTCTCCTTTACCCCTTAAACAAGTGATAAAGAAGAAAAGAATAAGTGTTTGCTATGAGGAATATCAAAGAAAATTTCTAAAAGTGTGACAATTTAAGAGAACATATTAAAGACTAAAGACTAGTAATGAAGCTAAGGTAATGAATTTATGAATTAAAATAGAGAAGAGTTTAGAGCACAGCCTTTATGGTGTTTTGATGGATAGGAGGGAGAGAGTTGATCACTGTTGCGGTTTGGAATTCCTCCTTGAGACCGCTCCTCTAACCATGGTTTTAAACCCGGTCAGTTTTATTTGTCAGACTGACACATGCCCACTGAATCGGACATAACTTTCGAACGGCTGCTCGGATTGGTATGATTCCACTTCCACTGGCAAGATGACTCTGTGGTCTCGAACTTTAATGAAGAACGCGGAAGCCGAATCGCAGTGGAAGGGTTTCGTCCGAGTCGATCTTTGAGACGCTTCGGCTGAGCTTTAAGTAAAGACTTTTGCTTGTGGCCGAGCAGAATCTGTGAGGTACGGTCTGAAGTCACTTGATCTCCCCCGTAACCTTTACTTGATGATGGGCTGAAACCTCATCACCTCAGTTGAAGCCTTGTGCATCACCGTTCTTGTGCACATCCAATCAACAGTTGAAACCTTGTGCATCACCTTTCCTAAAGACCATTGTGCACATCCGATCAACAACTTGGCACTAACACACATGCTCTTGGACTGATTCATCACCTTCCACCAGCTTAACAAAGACTTGGTGGCCCTTGGTTCTAACTCCAGGCATTGTGCTGCGCTCTTACACGGCTATCTTGTAGCCTTCAACCTCGCCACTTCTTCTCCTTGAGATAGTGAGCAAGCTCCACATAATCTTCAATGCTGAAACTGAAACCAAAAAATCAATGGAACAGATTCTAAACAAGAGATTGTTAGAGATTAGAGTATAGAGAATATTACTGAAATTAAATAGAGAATTTAGAGAATTAATAAGAGTATATATGGAGAATAGAAAGTGAGAGTATAAGGGAGAGTATTGGCGGTAGTATAAGATGAATGGAGAGTAGAATAGGGAATTTGCTCAAGAGTTCTTATGGACAGAGTTATACTCTGTTTTCTTGAGTTTGCAGAAGCTTTGACAGCCAAGAGCATCCAACATTCAACAAGACTTTGGTGCTTTAATGGCTGAAACACATGGACCGTTTGGAAAATTAATTTCTCCAACGGTTTGGGACACTTCTCATGGTAGAATCACTTAAACAGGTGTTCTCCAAGAGTCTAATGCCTTCAAGGATCACGAAAGAGCATATAGAAGATGCTTTCCATGTTCAAAATTCAAATAAAAGAAGAAACACCTTTGGAACAACCTTTTGTCCATTGGTTAAAAGAATGCATCTTGGACCAACTTGAATCTATTTGACCAAGCGGGCCATACATGCTAAAAACAAGAACTCTCTCTTCCCCAAACTCGAATCTGGACACACCATATGGCCAGAAACAAAGCTTTCTCAACCAAGAACAAAACCGATTTGCTCCTTGGTTCATCACCACCTCATTTAAACCCAAGCTTTCACCAAATCGGTAAGCCTAAAGATGAGGTTTTAAAATCGATTTCTTTCACACACTTGGTCTACAAATTCTAACAAGACAAGAGACCAAGCTTACTCAACAATGAGCTGCTAGAGAATCGATTTAACAACAAAAGCAAAATTAAAGCTTTAAAGAACTAAGCTAAGCGAATTAACACCTAAGCTAGGATTAAAACTTTAACTAAGCTAACTCCTAAGAAAACGACATTGAGAATGAGTTTGAATCACCAAGAACAGAACCTGCTCTGATACCATGTTGGGATTTATGAGACAAAGCTCACAAGAGAGGGTAGACAAACACTTGGTGAATGAATCCCCCTTTACCCACAACAAACTAACTCATTCTCAAGGGGAAGAAGAGAACATCAACTTGTGATGAACTCCTCATAAACTAGGCTAGATAGAACCCAAATACTAGAGAGTAAGCGGATCCTATCAAGGAGAAGCACTAGTTTGAGACTTATCCTTGTTCTAGTAACACAACACTAAGAGTTTGTGTACTTAGGAGAGGAGGATTAAGAATCAGTAATCTAGGCTATATGAAAGAGTAAATAAGAAGACTTTAGGTGAGATTTGGGAAGAGAATAGGCTGCCTTAAGGGCAGCCTCTAACCGATTCCCTAAACTATCTACATTGAAGCTAGAACAAGAACACAAGGTAAAAGAGGGGAAATCGGATTCTCTTATTGAATAATGTTGTGATGTATTGTGTTACAAAATGAGAGATTACAATGCTTAATATAGGAGAACAAATGTATATGGCCGTTTGAGATAAATGAGAGGTGAGAGTGACATATAGCCGTTGGTGCACAAGTGGGTGTATGGTGAAAGGGACAGCTCCTTCCCTTGGTTGTCTCATTCTTCACCAACCAAGGTCTCACATGCTTCCTTCCTTCCCTTCTTTTCCCTTTGTGAGACATTTAACTTCTTCTTGGGCCTCTTCTTCTTATAAGGCCTTTACTTCACAATTCTTCTCACATTGCTCTTATGGCCTTGCTGACCACTCTCATTGTTCTCACGGCCCACATGGCCTTATTGGCCACTCTTATTGTGCTCACGGCCTTACTGGCCGCTCCCACACCACTCATGGCCTTACCGGCCACACTTCTTGTACTAGCAGCCTTACCGGCCACTCTCTTCTTCCTTGTGCAGCTCGGCCTCACCGGCCTCACTCTCTCTTTTCCTTCATATATACTAATAGTACGGACGGGCCTGTACGGACGGGCCTGTACGGACGGGCCTGTACGGACGGGCCTGTACGGACGGGCCTGCTCTTTAATGTGTTCACGGCCTAACTGGCCGCTCTCCGGACATGGGTCCGTTCACGGACACGGTACATGGTACCGGACACGGTACATGGTCGCTCACGGACACGGACATGGCCTTACCGGCCTTTACATGGCCTTTCCGGCCTTTCTTCTCTTCTTCCAAGGTTCGGCCTTACCGGCCTCTCCTCTCTCCTCCTTGGTACATTCTAATATAGGAGAACAAATGTATATGGCCGTTTGAGATAAATGAGAGGTGAGAGTGACATATAGCCGTTGGTGCACAAGTGGGTGTATGGTGAAAGGGACAGCTCCTTCCCTTGGTTGTCTCATTCTTCACCAACCAAGGTCTCACATGCTTCCTTCCTTCCCTTCTTTTCCCTTTGTGAGACATTTAACTTCTTCTTGGGCCTCTTCTTCTTATAAGGCCTTTACTTCACAATTCTTCTCACATTGCTCTTATGGCCTTGCTGACCACTCTCATTGTTCTCACGGCCCACATGGCCTTATTGGCCACTCTTATTGTGCTCACGGCCTTACTGGCCGCTCCCACACCACTCATGGCCTTACCGGCCACACTTCTTGTACTAGCAGCCTTACCGGCCACTCTCTTCTTCCTTGTGCAGCTCGGCCTCACCGGCCTCACTCTCTCTTTTCCTTCATATATACTAATAGTACGGACGGGCCTGTACGGACGGGCCTGTACGGACGGGCCTGTACGGACGGGCCTGTACGGACGGGCCTGCTCTTTAATGTGTTCACGGCCTAACTGGCCGCTCTCCGGACATGGGTCCGTTCACGGACACGGTACATGGTACCGGACACGGTACATGGTCGCTCACGGACACGGACATGGCCTTACCGGCCTTTACATGGCCTTTCCGGCCTTTCTTCTCTTCTTCCAAGGTTCGGCCTTACCGGCCTCTCCTCTCTCCTCCTTGGTACATTCTAATATTTTGTACCAAAACATGCTAAAACCAAGAAAACATTGCTTAGAAGCACTAAACAGCTTTGTTATTGTTTCTGGGGTTAAAATGTGTCTTAATCCAATGCAACTAACTAATTATAAGACTTTAAGATAGATATGGAGAGTTTAAAAGCCACTTATACCCATTCTGTCCCAAAACAGGCTAAAACCAAGAAACATTGCTTAGAAGCTGTAAACAGCTATGTTAGTGTTTTTGGGGTTAAAATGTGTCTTAATCTAATGCAACTAACTAATTATAAGACTTTGAGATAGATGTGGAGAGTTTAAAAGCCACTTATACCCATTTTGTCCCAAAACATGCTAAAACGAAGAAAACATTGCTTAGAAGCACTAAACAGCTTTGTTAGTGTTGATGGGGTTAAAATGTGTCTTAATCCATTGCAACTAACTAATTATAACAGTTTGAGATTGATGTGGAGAGTTTAAAAGCCACTTATACCCATTTTGTCCCAAAACAGGCTAAAACCAAGAAAACATTGCTTACAAGCACTAAACAGCTTTGTTAGTGTTTCTGGGGTTAAAATGTGTCTTAATCCAATGCAACTAACTAATTATAAGAGTTTGAGATAGATGTGGAGAGTTTAAAAGCCACTTATACCCATTTTGTCCCAAAACAGGCTAAAACCAAGAAAACATTGCTTAGAAGCACCAAACAGCTTTGTTAGTGTTTTTGGGGTTAAAATGTGTCTTATACTAATTATAAGAGTTTGAGATAGATGTGGAGGGTTTAAAAGCCACTTATACCCATTTTGTCCCAAAACAGGCTAAAACCAAGAAACATTGCTTAGAAGCTGTAAACAGCTATGTTAGTGTTTATGAGGTTAAAATGTGTCTTAATCCAATGCAACTAACTAATTATAAGAGTTTGAGATAGATGTGGAGAGTTTAAAAGCCACTTATACCCATTCTATCCCAAAACAGGCTAAAACCAAGTAAACATTGCTTAGAAGCTGTAAACAGCTATGTTAGTGTTTCTGGGGTTAAAATGTGTCTTAATCCAATGCAACTAACTAATTATAAGAGTTTGAGATAGATGTGGAGAGTTTAAAAGCCACTTATACCCATTTTGTCCCAAAACAGGCTAAAACCAAGAAAACATTGCTTAGAAGCTTTAAACAGCTATGTTAGTGTTTGTGGGGTTAAAATGTGTCTTTATCCAATGCAACTGACTAGTTGTAAGAGTTTGAGATAGATGTAGAGAATTTAAAAGCCACTTATACCCATTTTGTCCCAAAACAGGCTAAAACCAAGATAACATTGCTTAGAAGCACTAAACAGCTTTGTTAGTGTTTCTGGGGTTAAACTGTGTCTTAATCCAATGCAACTGACTAGTTATAAGAGTTTGAGATAGATGTGGAGAGTTTAAAAGCCACTTATACCCATTTTGTACCAAAAACATGCTAAAACCAAGAAAACATTGCTTAGAAGCACTAAACAGCTTTGTTAGTGTTTCTGGGGTTAAAATGTGCCTTAATCCAATGCAACTAACTAATTATAAGACTTTAAGATAGATATGGAGAGTTTAAAAGCCACTTATACCCATTCTGTCCCAAAACAGGCTAAAACCAAGAAACATTGCTTAGAAGCTGTAAACAGCTATGTTAGTGTTTATGGGGTTAAAATGTGTCTTTATCCAATGCAACTGACTAGTTATAAGAGTTTGAGATAGATGTGGAGAGTTTAAAAGCCACTTATACCCATTCTATCCCAAAACAGGCTAAAACCAAGGAAACATTGCTGAGAAGCACTAAACAGCTTTGTTAGTGTTTCTGGGGTTAAAATGTGTCTTAATCCAATGCAACTAACTAATTATAAGAGTTTGAGATAGATGTGGAGAGTTTAAAAGCCACTTATACCTATTTTGTCCCAAAACAGGCTAAAACCAAAAAAACATTGCTAAAACCAAGAAAACATTGCTTAGAAGCTGTAAACAGCTATGTTAGTGTTTTTGGGGTTAAAATGTGTCTTAATCTAATGCAACTAACTAATTATAAGACTTTGAGATAGATGTGGAGAGTTTAAAAGCCACTTATACCCATTTTGTCCCAAAACATGCTTAAATGAAGAAAACATTGCTTAGAAGCTGTAAACAGCTTTGTTAGTGTTGATGGGGTTAAAATGTGTCTTAATCCATTGCAACTAACTAATTATAAGAGTTTGAGATTGATGTGGAGAGTTTAAAAGCCACTTATACCCATTCTATCCCAAAACAGGCTAAAACCAAGTAAACATTGCTTAGAAGCTGTAAACAGCTATGTTAGTGTTTCTGGGGTTAAAATGTGTCTTAATCCAATGCAACTAACTAATTATAAGAGTTTGAGATAGATGTGGAGAGTTTAAAAGCCACTTATACCCATTTTGTCCCAAAACAGGCTAACACCAAGAAAACATTGCTTAGAAGCTGTAAACAGCTATGTTAGTGTTTATGGGGTTAAAATGTGTCTTAATCCAATGCAACTAACTAATTATAAGACTTTGAGATAGATGTGGAGAGTTTAAAAGCCACTTATACCCATTTTGTCCCAAAACAGGCTAAAACCAAGAAAACATTGCTTAGAAACACTAAACAGCTATGTTAGTGTTTATGGGGTTAAAATGTGTCTTAATCCAATGCAACTAACTAACTATAATAGTTTGAGATTGATGTGGAGAGTTTAAAAGCCACTTATACCCATTTTGTCCCAAAACAGGCTAACACCATGAAAACATTGCTTAGAGGCTGTAAACAGCTATGTTAGTGTTTCTGGGGTTAAAATGTGTCTTAGTCCAATGCAACTAACTAATTATAAGACTTTGAGATAGATGTGGAGAGTTTAAAAGCCACTTATACCCATTTTGTCCCAAAACAGGCTAACACCAAGAAAACATTGCTTAGAAGCTGTAAACAGCTATGTTAGTGTTATTGGGGTTAAAATGTGTCTTAATTCAATGCAACTAACTAATTATAAGAGTTTGAGATAGATGTGTAGAGTTTAAAAGCCACTTATACCCATTTTGTCCCAAAACAGGCTAACACCAAGAAAACATTGCTTAGAAGCTGTAAACAGCTATGTTAGTGTTTCTGGGGTTAAAATGTGTCTTAATCCAATCCAACTAACTAATTATAAGACTTTGAGATAGATGTGGAGAGTTTAAAAGCCACTTATACCCATTTTGTTTCAAAACAGGCTAAAACCAAGAAAACATTGCTTAGAAGCACTAAACAGCTTTGTTAGTGTTTCTGGGGTTAAACTGTGTCTTAATCCAATGCAACTGACTAGTTATAAGAGTTTGAGATAGATGTGGAGAGTTTAAAAGCCACTTATACCCATTTTGTACCAAAACATGCTAAAACCAAGAAAACATTGCTTAGAAGCACTAAACAGCTTTGTTAGTGTTTCTGGGGTTAAAATGTGCCTTAATCCAATGCAACTAACTAATTATAAGACTTTAAGATAGATATGGAGAGTTTAAAAGCCACTTATACCCATTCTGTCCCAAAACAGGCTAAAACCAAGAAACATTGCTTAGAAGCTGTAAACAGCTATGTTAGTGTTTATGGGGTTAAAATGTGTCTTTATCCAATGCAACTGACTAGTTATAAGAGTTTGAGATAGATGTGGAGAGTTTAAAAGCCACTTATACCCATTCTATCCCAAAACAGGCTAAAACCAAGGAAACATTGCTGAGAAGCACTAAACAGCTTTGTTAGTGTTTCTGGGGTTAAAATGTGTCTTAATCCAATGCAACTAACTAATTATAAGAGTTTGAGATAGATGTGGAGAGTTTAAAAGCCACTTATACCTATTTTGTCCCAAAACAGGCTAAAACCAAAAAAACATTGCTAAAACCAAGAAAACATTGCTTAGAAGCTGTAAACAGCTATGTTAGTGTTTTTGGGGTTAAAATGTGTCTTAATCTAATGCAACTAACTAATTATAAGACTTTGAGATAGATGTGGAGAGTTTAAAAGCCACTTATACCCATTTTGTCCCAAAACATGCTTAAATGAAGAAAACATTGCTTAGAAGCTGTAAACAGCTTTGTTAGTGTTGATGGGGTTAAAATGTGTCTTAATCCATTGCAACTAACTAATTATAAGAGTTTGAGATTGATGTGGAGAGTTTAAAAGCCACTTATACCCATTCTATCCCAAAACAGGCTAAAACCAAGTAAACATTGCTTAGAAGCTGTAAACAGCTATGTTAGTGTTTCTGGGGTTAAAATTGTAAGACTTTGTAGAATAAAGAAGAGAATCAAGAGATTGATGAGAGATATCGGTAGACAAAGAGAATGAGGAAGAAGAAAAGATTAGGTTCTTGTTCCATAAGAATCAATAATACAAGGTGGCTATGAGCCTATTTAAGGAAACACAAACTAGGGCTACTCCCTTGACCGAGACACACAAGTGGGATAGGGACATTAGGAGAGAGACACACTACATCCCAAGGTGAAAGCGACAGCCCATCCTTACCAAACATGTGACTATTTCCTTCCCTTCTCTCTAACGGTTATAATGTGCTTCTCGATCCTTCTAGTGGGCTTCAGGCCTCCTCTCCATTCCTTATCACTAGAAGACTCGGCCATTTCACCACACTTGTACGGACAGCCCATATTCAACACTCGTACGGACGGCCATGGCTGCCTTAGGCTTATTCTTTTGATCAATACTCCCCCTCAAGCTTAGCCTAATGAAATGGCTAAGCTTGGAACCCGTGAAGCAGCACCTCATTAAAAACCTTGACTTAGAAAACCTCATGGGACAAAACCAAGTCAAGGGAAAAAGAGTGTGCTGTCCACGGATTAGAGAAGCTTGATCATGGCCGTGTAATGTCTACAAGTCCAAGTTTGCTATAGATGTGATCACAAACCTTGGAGCTTGCAGACTTGGTGAAGATGTCAGCTAGCTGATCTTGACTCCTTGTGTGGCATGGTAACACCACTCCTTCTTCAATCTTCTCTCTCACCTTGTGGCAATCGCTTTCTATGTGCTTGGTCCTCTCATGAAAGACCGAGTTTGTGGCAATGTGGATGGCCGCTTCATTGTCGCAGTGCATGGTCATGGGCTGCTTTGTTTCGATGCCTAAGTCCTTGAGTAGACCCTTCAGCCATGTCATCTCGTTAGTGAGCTTCCTCATAGCTCTATACTCGGCCTCGGCGCTAGAGCATGAAACCACCTTTTGTTTCTTAGACCTCCATGTAACCATGTTGCCTCCAACGAACGTGCAGTACCCAGTAGTGGATCTTCTATCCAGCGTGTCGCCATTGTAATCCGCATCACAGTAGCCAACAATCTCGGTGTTGTCATTCTTGCCCATCCAAATACCTTGACCCGGACTGCCCTTGAGATAGCTTAGGATCCTCTCGACTTGACTCCATTGGTACTTGCTTGGTGCCTTCATATGTTGGCTAACCTGATTCACAGCATAACATATGTCAGGTCGTGTGATAGTAAGGTATATTAGCTTACCTACAAGCCGGCGGTAGCGTGTGACGTCTAAGAATGGCTCGTCCATTGGTTCCTTAGGTCGGCCTTCTTTTTCCCGTAAGCTCTCCCCCTTTCGCTTGAGCTGGTAGTCTTCATCAAGTGGCGTAGCGACCGGAGACACACCAAGCTTGCCAGTCTCCTCTAACAAGTCAAGAGTGTACTTGCGTTGTGAGAGGAAGAGTCCTTCCGGTGAGCGACAAATTTCAATACCAAGAAAGTATTTGAGTTCCCCAAGGTCCTTGATGTCAAATGCCGACTTGAGGGAGTCCTTGGTGTCCTGAATGGCCGCCTTATCATCACCAGTCACGATGATATCGTCGACGTATATGAGCACCACCACCCAACCAATAGAGGTGCGACGTGTGAAGAGAGTATGATCAGCCTCCGATCGCTTAAAACCATAAGTCTTGAGAGTAGAGCTTAGTTTGTGGTACCAAGCTCGTGGGGACTGCTTAAGGCCATAGATGGCCTTACGTAGCCTCAAGACTTTTCCGGGTGTAACCATGTCTTCAAGGCCGGGAGGAGGCGTCATGTACACTTCTTCATCAAGTTCACCTTGAAGAAAGGCGTTCTTCACATCCATCTGCCATAAGTCCCATGATAGGTTGACAGCAAGAGACAGCACAACCCGAACCGTATGGAGCTTGGCCACGGGTGCAAAGGTGTCCGTGTAGTCCGCACCATAGGTTTGGGTGAAGCCACGGGCCACTAACCGGGCTTTATGCCGTTCAATGTCACCATTGCTCAAATACTTTATGGTGAACACCCATTTGGAGCTAACTGCCCGCTTGCCTTGAGGAAGATCCGATTCGTCCCACGTATGATTCCGGATCATGGCGCCGGTTTCATCCTTGACCGCATCTAACCAAACCTGATGCTCCTTGGCTTCATCATATGTCTGCGGGATCCAATTGGCGTCAACTTGGCCAAAGAAAGCTTGGTGATCAGCAGGTAACAGCTCAAGGGAACAAACGGACTGGATGGGATGAGCGACGGCTTGACTGTTGTAATATACACGCTTGTTCTTCCAAGTGGAGGGGTCAGATCGAGGTCTGGTGCTCCGACGCAGGACTGGTGCAGGAGGTGGATCCGTCCTAGGCAACTCCGTTGACGTACCGTCCGTAAGAACCGTCTCCGTGTTTTCCTCGGTAGGAGCCGCTGCCGGAGCATGTGTGTCCGGTGTAGGGCCAGGAACAGGAACACCGGCTATGGGTAGGCCAGACTCAAGGGACACACTATCTTGGGCTGAAACATTGTTATTCGTATCTCCTTGGTCAGACCCACCGTCGGTAGGAGTTTGGCGTAGCATAGGCTGCACGACACCCGTTGGTGGAGACGGGTTGCCAAGGTGATCAAGAAGGAACCTTAGACTTGAAGCTCGGTCATTAGGTGAGTGAGAGAGGTCTTTAAGGTTGTTCCAGTCCTTCTTGTCATAGTAGCCCACATTCTCTAGGAACCGGACATCTCGGGAGACATATAGACGACTTGTGGCCGGATCATAACATTTGTACCCCTTTTGTGTGGTAGAGTAGCCAATGAACATGCACTTTGTACTCTTGGCATCCAGCTTACTCCTTTGTTCTCCTGGTACTAACACAAAACAAACACAACCAAAAACGCGTAAGTGATCAAGGGATGGTTTAAATTTGTTTAGTACTTCAAATGGAGATAAGTCATGAAGAACTCGGGTTGGTGTCCGGTTGATGAGATAGCATGCAGTCATCACAGCATCACCCCAATATCGTTTGGGAACACTAGAGTGGAACATGATTGCCCGCGCCACTTCCATGAGATGCCGGTTCTTTCTCTCGGCCACACCATTTTGTTGTGGCGTGTAGGGACAACTAGTTTGATGGAGAATGCCATGCTTGGAGAGATGTTCTTTGAACTTGCAACTTGTGTATTCTCCACCATTATCAGACCTAAGTACCTTAAGTTTTGCATTAAAGTGATTAGTCACATAGTTTTGAAAGTTGACAAAGGCATCAAACACTCTATCTTTAGAAGGCAATAAGGTAATCCAAGTATATTTTGATTTTTCATCAATAAAAGTCACAAAATACTTGTTATTATCTCTAGATAGGCATGGTGAAGTCCAAACATCTGAGTGAACTAAATCAAAACAATTTTCATAAATAGTAGTTGACTTAGGAAAGATAGACTTGCAATGTTTTCCAAGAATACAAGGTTCACAAGTAGAATTATCAAAAGAAATATTGGGAAACATTAGTCCTAAAGCACGCGAATGAGGGTGGCCTAGCCTAGCATGCCACACCATATTCGAATCAACAACAAAACAAGACTTAATAGAAGATAAATTTGGATCGGTTTTCTCTAGGACATAGAGATCTCCACTCCCTTGCCCTTCTCCAAGAACCTTTCCAGTCTCAATATCCTGAAAATGAACACTGTTAGGACCAAAAATTGCATAACAATTCAAATCATTTGTGGCCCTCTTAACCGATAGAAGATTGGAGGTAAATGTAGGCATAAAGAAAGCTTTTGAGGTTTTATCAAAAAGTTTCAAGTCCCCTATCCCTTTTACTGGTATTTGATCTCCATTAGCAATAACAACATTCCCTAAAGCCGGTTTTATGTTGTCAATTAACCTAGGGTTGCTAATCATATGATGTGAAGCCCCCGAGTCAATAACAAGCGATTTACTAGGCTTAGAGGTAAAGAAAGAGATACCAGACTCCTTGAGTGAGGCAATGGAGCGGATGAGAGCCTCAAGGTCTGACTTCCTCACCACATCTCCATAGGCTGCGGTCATGGCCACCTCATCTCCCTGCTTTGATGATCCGGCTCCCTTGTCGCTAACCGCTTCCTTTGAGAAGTTGGCTTTGAACTTGGCCGGCTTGAGATGAGGATGGAGAACCCAGCATTTGTCTTTCAGGTGGCCCCGCTTCTTGCAGTGGTCGCATACCCACACCTTCCTCTCCTCTTGCTTGTACACTCCTTTGTTGGCCGTAGCAAGCTCCCCCTTACCGCTAAACAAATCAAGAGATCCTTGTTCTTTCTGAATTTGGGAGCAAATATCTTCAAAGGAGGGAAGCTTCTCTGCCCTTAGGATGTGCTTCAAGAGGTCATTGAAGGATGGGTTCAAGGTAAGGAGGAGTCCAAAGATCTTGTCTTGCTCCTTCCTTTCGTTTAGCACACTCGCCTCAAGTGTACTTGGCCGCAACATGTCAAGCTCGGACCATAGTGCACGGAACTTACCAAGATGCTTAGTGAACTCCACATCATCTTGGTTAAGGTCGTTTATGGCCTTCTTGACCTCAAAGACTCTAGTCATGTTAGAGACATTACCATACACGCCTTTAAGTGTTTCCCACAGTTCCTTGGCCGTCTCGCAGTATGAGTAGGCCTCAAGGATAGGCGTGTCCAGAGAGTTTTGGAGAACAGATAGGACAACTTGGTCTTCTTGGAACCATTTGGCCTTCCTCTCGCTCTCTTCCTCCGCTTCCGCCTCGGAAGCGTCCTCTCCTTTGGGGTTTTTCTTTGGAACATAGTCGGACTCGACATGACTCCAAAGGCCACGACCTCCAAGGGCGGTTCTTGTGGTTCTTGTCCACAGCAAGTAGTTTGTCCCCTTTAGGACAATCGGTGAAACAATGGGCTTGGCGTTTTCCATGGTCGGATTTCTATGGACCGATGGGTAAAGCTTTTACCCGGAGAATAAAAGAGATGCGAGTAAGAAGAAACGGAGATAAGGAGACTAGAGTGTAGAAATGAGTAGGAGAATGAGATTAGACTGTAGAGAATCGAAGAACTTGCTCTGATACCATGTAAGACTTTGTAGAATAAAGAAGAGAATCAAGAGATTGATGAGAGATATCGGTAGACAAAGAGAATGAGGAAGAAGAAAAGATTAGGTTCTTGTTCCATAAGAATCAATAATACAAGGTGGCTATGAGCCTATTTAAGGAAACACAAACTAGGGCTACTCCCTTGACCGAGACACACAAGTGGGATAGGGACATTAGGAGAGAGACACACTACATCCCAAGGTGAAAGCGACAGCCCATCCTTACCAAACATGTGACTATTTCCTTCCCTTCTCTCTAACGGTTATAATGTGCTTCTCGATCCTTCTAGTGGGCTTCAGGCCTCCTCTCCATTCCTTATCACTAGAAGACTCGGCCATTTCACCACACTTGTACGGACAGCCCATATTCAACACTCGTACGGACGGCCATGGCTGCCTTAGGCTTATTCTTTTGATCAATAAAAATGTGTCTTAATCCAATGCAACTAACTAATTATAAGAGTTTGAGATAGATGTGGAGAGTTTAAAAGCCACTTATACCCATTTTGTCCCAAAACAGGCTAAAACCAAGAAAACATTGCTTAGAAGCTTTAAACAGCTATGTTAGTGTTTGTGGGGGTTAAAATGTGTCTTTATCCAATGCAACTGACTAGTTATAAGAGTTTGAGATAGATGTGGAGAATTTAAAAGCCACTTATACCCATTTTGTCCCAAAACAGGCTAAAACCAAGAAAACATTGCTTAGAAGCACTAAACAGCTTTGTTAGTGTTTCTTGTTGGGATTTATGAGACAAAGCTCACAAGAGAGGGTAGACAAACACTTGGTGAATGAATCCCCCTTTACCCACAACAAACTAACTCATTCTCAAGGGGGAGGAGAGAACATCAACTTGTGATGAACTCCCCATAATCTAGACTTAGTAAAGCAATAAATAAGAAGAGTTTAGGTGGGATTTGAGAAGAGAATAGGCTGCCTTAAGGGCAGCCCCTAACCGATTCCCTAAACTATCTACATTGAAGCTAAGAACAAGAACACAAGGTAAAAGAGGGGAAATCGGATCTCTTCTATTAGATTGTTGTATTGTGATGTGTTACATATGAGAGAATTACAGCTTAATATAGAGAAAACAAAGGCATAGAGCCGTTAGGCACACAAGGGATTCAAAGGAGAGATGAAAGGGACAGCTCCTTGTCTTTGGTTGACTCGCTATGCTTCCCAACCAAAGCCACACGTGATTTCCTTCCCTTCCATGCCTTGTGACCGTTAGATCTCCTTCCCTTATGGCCATTGGATCCTTCTTCCCTTCCTTGTGAGATATTTCCTTCTTCTTGGGCTTCTTCTTCTTATAAGGCCTTTGTTCTTCTTATATTGCACTTATGGCCTTGCTGACCACTCTCCTTGCTCTCACGGCCCACATGGCCTTATTGGCCACTCTTATTGTGCTCACGGCCTTACTGGCCGCTCCCACACCACTCATGGCCTTACCGGCCACACTTCTTGTACTAGCAGCCTTACCGGCCACTCTCTTCTTCCTTGTGCAGCTCGGCCTCACCGGCCTCACTCTCTCTTCTCCTTCATATATACTAATACTCCCCCGCACGTTTGATCTGCAGGGCACCATGGGGACCAAAGATCAAGCGTGGACACGTGAGGACTACCTCATTAAAAACCTTAACAAAGAAAACCACTTGGGAGAAAACTTTGTTAAGTAAAAAGAGTGTAGTCTCCACGTTCCTTGATGTCGCAATGATCTTGGTTTGTCAAGAACCAGCTCTCTTCTCTTTAAGCCTTTGAACCGCTACACTTCCTTAGCCCTCCTTGCCTTTAGCACATTCCTTATGATCTCCATCCTTGTTCCTTTAGAATTACTTTGAGGCTCTCATAGTCTCCTTTACCCTTAAACAAGTGATAAAGAAGAAAAGAATAAGTGTTTGCTATGAGGAATATCAAAGAAAATTTCTAAAAGTGTGACAATTTAAGAAGAATCATATTTAAAGACTAAAGACTAGTAATGAAGCTAAGGTAATGAATTTATGAATTAAAATAGAGAAGAGTTTAGAGCACAGCCTTTAGAGAGTTGATCACAGTTGCGGTTTGGAATTCCTCCTTGAGACCGCTCCTCTAACCATGGTTTTAAACCCGGTCAGTTTTATTTGTCAGACTGACACATGCCCACTGAATCGGACATAACTTTCGAACGGCTGCTCGGATTGGTATGATTCCACTTCCACTGGCAAGATGACTCTGTGGTCTCGAACTTTAATGAAGAACGCGGAAGCCGAATCGCAGTGGAAGGGTTTCGTCCGAGTCGATCTTTGAGACGCTTCGGCTGAGCTTTAAGTAAAGACTTTTGCTTGTGGCCGAGCAGAATCTGTGAGGTACGGTCTGAAGTCACTTGATCTCCCCCGTAACCTTTACTTGATGATGGGCTGAAACCTCATCACCTCAGTTGAAGCCTTGTGCATCACCGTTCTTGTGCACATCCAATCAACAGTTGAAACCTTGTGCATCACCTTTCCTAAAGACCATTGTGCACATCCGATCAACAACTTGGCACTAACACACATGCTCTTGGACTGATTCATCACCTTCCACCAGCTTAACAAAGACTTGGTGGCCCTTGGTTCTAACTCCAGGCATTGTGCTGCGCTCTCCTCATGGCTATCTTGTAGCCTTCAACCTCGCCACTTCTTCTTCTTGAGATAGTAGGCGAGCTCCACACAATCTTCAAGTTTGAAACTGAAACCAAAACTCAATGGGACAGTTTCTAAACAAGAGATTGTTAGAGATTAGAGTATAGAGAATATAGAATATTACTGAAAATAAAATAGAGAATTTAGAGAATTAATAAGAGTATATATGGAGAATAGAAAGTGAGAGTATAAGGGAGAGTATTGGCGGTAGTATAAGATGAATGGAGAGTAGAATAGAGAATCTGCTCAAGAGTTCTTATGGACAGAGTTTAACTCTGTTTTCTTGAGTTGAACGAAGCTTTGACAGCCAAGAACATCCAAGAAGACAATCTCTTTTGGTGCTTTAATGGCTGAAACACAATGGACCTTATGGAAAATTAGTTTCTCCAAAGGTTTAACAACAAAACTCCTTGTAGAATCACTTAAACAAGTGTTCTTCAAGAGATTAAGGCTTTAGATCCACAAAGATAACATATAGAAGATGTTTTTCGTGGTCCCAAGCAAAGAAGAAACAACAAAAGCCTTTGGAACAACCTATTGTCCAACGGTTAAAAGAATGCATCTTGGACCAACTTGAATCTATTTGACCAAGCGGGCTCTACATGCTAAAATAAAGTCTCTCTCTTCCTCAAACTCGAACCTGGACACACCATATGACCAGAAACAAAGCTTTCTCAACCTTGAGAAGAAGAAGAAGCGATTTAGTAATTAAGCCTTTAAAGGAAATTTAACAAAAGCAAAATTAAACCTTTAGAGGAAAATTAACTAAATCCTAAGAGAACTAAATCCTAAGAATTTCGTGGCTCATACAAGCACACAAGAACCGTGAATCCTCACCATGAACAACACAATTTGCTCAATGGTTCATCACTTCCCACACATCCCAAAATAAACAAAGCTATTACCAAATCGGTAAAGCTTAAGGATGGGGCTTGTAAAATCGATTTCTTTCCACACACTTGGTCTACAAATTCTAACAAGACAAGAGACCAAGCTTACTCAACAATGAGCTGCTAGAGAATCGATTTAATCAACAAAAGCAAAATTAAAGCTTTAAAGAAACTAAGCTAAGCGATTTAACACCTAAGCAAAGTCTAAAACTTTAACTAAGCTAACTCCTAAGAAAACGACTTTGAGAATGAGTTTAAATTACCAAGAACAGAACCTGCTCTGATACCATGTTGGGATTTATGAGACAAAGCTCACAAGAGAGGGTAGACAAACACTTGGTGAATGAATCCCCCTTTACCCACAACAAACTAACTCATTCTCAAGGGGGAGGAGAGAACATCAACTTGTGATGAACTCCCCATAATCTAGACTTAGTAAAGCAATAAATAAGAAGAGTTTAGGTGGGATTTGAGAAGAGAATAGGCTGCCTTAAGGGCAGCCCCTAACCGATTCCCTAAACTATCTACATTGAAGCTAAGAACAAGAACACAAGGTAAAAGAGGGGAAATCGGATCTCTTCTATTAGATTGTTGTATTGTGATGTGTTACATATGAGAGAATTACAGCTTAATATAGAGAAAACAAAGGCATAGAGCCGTTAGGCACACAAGGGATTCAAAGGAGAGATGAAAGGGACAGCTCCTTGTCTTTGGTTGACTCGCTATGCTTCCCAACCAAAGCCACACGTGATTTCCTTCCCTTCCATGCCTTGTGACCGTTAGATCTCCTTCCCTTATGGCCATTGGATCCTTCTTCCCTTCCTTGTGAGATATTTCCTTCTTCTTGGGCTTCTTCTTCTTATAAGGCCTTTGTTCTTCTTATATTGCACTTATGGCCTTGCTGACCACTCTCCTTGCTCTCACGGCCCACATGGCCTTATTGGCCACTCTTATTGTGCTCACGGCCTTACTGGCCGCTCCCACACCACTCATGGCCTTACCGGCCACACTTCTTGTACTAGCAGCCTTACCGGCCACTCTCTTCTTCCTTGTGCAGCTCGGCCTCACCGGCCTCACTCTCTCTTCTCCTTCATATATACTAATATTTCTGGGGTTAAATTGTGTCTTAATCCAATGCAACTGACTAGTTATAAGAGTTTGAGATAGATGTGGAGAGTTTAAAAGCCACTTATACCCATTTTGTACCAAAACATGCTAAAACCAAGAAAACATTGCTTAGAAGCACTAAACAGCTTTGTTAGTGTTTCTGGGGTTAAAATGTGTCTTAATCCAATGCAACTAACTAATTATAATACTTTAAGATAGATATGGAGAGTTTAAAAGCCACTTATACCCATTCTGTCCCAAAACAGGCTAAAACCAAGAAACATTGCTTAGAAGCTGTAAACAGCTATGTTAGTGTTTATGGGGTTAAAATGTGTCTTTATCCAATGCAACTGACTAGTTATAAGAGTTTGAGATAGATGTGGAGAGTTTAAAAGCCACTTATACCCATTCTATCCCAAAACAGGCTAAAACCAAGGAAACATTGCTTAGAAGCACTAAACAGCTTTGTTAGTGTTTCTGGGGTTAAAATGTGTCTTAATCTAATGCAACTAACTAATTATAAGACTTTGAGATAGATGTGGAGAGTTTAAAAGCCACTTATACCGATTTTGTCCCAAAACATGCTAAAACGAAGAAAACATTGCTTAGAAGCACTAAACAGCTTTGTTAGTGTTGATGGGGTTAAAACGTGTCTTAATCCAATGCAACTAACTAATTATAAGAGTTTGAGATTGATGTGGAGAGTTTAAAAGCCACTTATACCCATTTTGTCCCAAAACATGCTAAAACCAAGAAAACATTGCTTAGAAGCACTAAACAGCTTTGTTAGTGTTTCTAGGGTTAAAATGTGTCTTAATCCAATGCAACTAACTAATTATAAGAGTTTGAGATAGATGTGGAGAGTTTAAAAGCCACTTATACCCATTTTGTCCCAAAACAGGCTAAAACCAAGAAAATATTGCTTAGAAGCTGTAAACAACTATGTTAGTGTTTGTAGGGTTAAAATGTGTCTTAATCCAATGCAACTAACTAATTATAAGACTTTGAGATAGATGTGGAGAGTTTAAAAGCCACTTATACCCATTTTGTCCCAAAACAAGCTAAAAACCAAGAAAACATTGCTTAGAAGCTGTAAACAGCTATGTTAGTGTTTCTGGGATTAAAATGTGTTTTTATCCAATGCAACTGACTAATTATAAGACTTTAAGATAGATGTGGAGATTTTAAAAGTCACTTATACCCATTCTGTCCCAAAACAGGCTAAAACGAAGAAAACATTGCTTAGAAGCACTAAACAGCTTTGTTAGTGTTTCTGGTGTTAAAATGTGTCTTAATCCAATGCAACTAACTAATTATAAGAGTTTGAGATAGATGTGGAGAGTTTAAAAGCCACTTATACCCATTTTGTCCCAAAACAGGCTAAAACCAAGAAAACATTGCTTAGAAGCTGTAAACAGCTATGTTAGTGTTTATGGGGATAAAATGTGTCTTAATCCAATGCAACTAACTAATTATAAGACTTTGAGATAGATGTGGAGAGTTTAAAAGCCATTTATACCCATTTTGTCCCAAAACAGGCTAAAACCAAGAAAACATTGCTTAGAAGCACTAAACAGTTTTGTTAGTGTTTTTGGGGGTAAAATGTGTCTTAATCCAATGCAACTGACTAAGTATAAGAGTTTGAGATAGATGCGGAGAGTTTAAAAGCCACTTATACCCATTTTGTCCCAAAACAACCTAAAACCAAGAAAACATTGCTTAGAAGCACTAAACAGCTATGTTAGTGTTTCTGGGGTTAAAATGTGTCTTAATCTAATGCAACTAACTAATTATAAGACTTTGAGATAGATGTGGAGAGTTCAAAAGCCACTTATACCCATTTTGTCCCAAAACAGACTAAAACCAAAAAAACATTGCTTAGAAGCTGTAAACAGGTATGTTAGTGTTGATGGGGTTAAAATGTGTCTTAATCCAATGCAACTAACTAATTATTAGAGTTTGAGATTGATGTGGAGAGTATAAAAGCCACTTATACCCATTTTGTCCCAAAACAAGCTAAAACCAAAAAAACATTGCTTAGAAGCTGTAAACAGCTATGTTAGTGTTTCTGGGGTTAAAATGTGTCTTAATCCAATGCAACTGACTAGTTATAAGAGTTTGAGATAGATGTGGAGAGTTTAAAAGCCACTTATACCCATTTTGTCCCAAAATAGGCTAAAACCAAGAAAACATTGCTTAAAAGCTGTAAACAGCTATGTTAGTGTTTCTAGGGTTAAAATGTGTCTTAATCCAATGCAACTAACTAATTATAAGACTTTAAGATAGATGTGGAGAGTTTGAAAGCTACTTATACGCATTTTGTCCCAAAACAGGCTAAAACCAAGAAAACATTGCTTAGAAGCTGTAAACAGCTATGTTAGTGTTGATGGGGTTAAAATGTGTCTTAATCCAATGCAAGTAACTAATTATAAGACTTAAAGATAGATGTGGAGAGTTTAAAAGCCACTTATACCCATTTTGTCCCAAAACAAACTAAAACCAAGAAAACATTGCTTAGAAGCTGTAAACAGCTATGTTAGTGTTTCTGGGGTTAAAATGTGTCTTAATCCAATGCAACTAACTAATTATAAGACTTTGAGATAGATGTGGAGAGTTTAATAGCCACTTATACCCATTTTGTCCCAAAACAGGCTAAAACCAAGAAAACATTGCTTAGAAGCTGTAAACAGCTATGTTAGTGTTGATGGGGTTAAAATGTGTCTTAATCCAATGCAACTAATAATTATAAGAGATTATGATAGATGTGGATAGTTTAAAAGCCACTTATACCCACTTTATCCCAAAACAGGCTAAAACCAAGAAAACATTGCTTAGAAGCTGTAAACAGCTTTGTTAGTGTTTCTGGGGATAAAATGTGTCTTAATCCAATGCAACTGACTAGTTATAAGAGTTTGAGATAGATGTGGAGAGTTTAAAAGCCACTTATACCCATTTTGTCCCAAAACAAGCTAAAAACCAAGAAAACATTGCTTAGAAGCTGTAAACAGCTATGTTAGAGTTTATGGGGTTAAAATGTGTCTTAATCCAATGCAACTAACTAATTTTAAGAGTTTGAGATGGATGTGGAGAGTTTAAAAGCCACTTATACCCATTTTGTCCCAAAACAGGCTAAAACCAAGAAAACATTGCTTAGAAGCTATAAACAGCTATGTTAGTGTTTCTGGGGTAAAATGTGTCTTAATCCAATGCAACTAACTAATTATAAGAGTTTGAGATAGATGTGGAGAGTTTAAAAGCCACTGATATCCATTCTGTCCCAAAACAAACTAAAACCAAGAAAACATTGCTTAGAAGCACTAAACAGCTTTGTTCGTATTTCTGGGGTTCAAATGTGTCTTAATCCAATGCAACTGCATAGTTATATTTTGAGATGGATGTGAAGAGTTTAAAAGCCACTTATACCCATTCTGTCCCAAAACAAACTAAAACCAAGGGTTAAAATGTGGGGAGTTTAAAAGCCAGTTATACCCATTTTGTCCCAAAACATGCTAAAACGAAGAAAACATTGCTTAGAAGCTTGAAACTGTTAGACTTTGTAGAATAAAGAAGAGAATCAAGAGAGTGATGAGAGATGTCGGTAGACAAAGAGAATGAGGAAGAAGAAAAGATTAGGTTATTGTTCCATAAGAATATCGGTTACAATGTAGGCTAATGCCTATTTATATCATGAGAAACTCTAGGGCTACACCCTTTACAAACCGCACAGCTAAGTGATAGGGACAGGAAGAGAGAAGAGACTAATCCCAAGGTTGATAGCGACCCGTCTTAGTCTCCTTAAACCAAACATCACCCGTGACTCTTCTTGCTCCACTTGCGCTTTCCCTCCAACGGCTATCTTGGGAATTCTAGAGTCTTCTAATGGGCTTAGGATGAGCAGGCCTCCTCTCCATTCCTTATCACTAGAAGACTCGGCCATTTCACCACACTTGTACGGACAGCCCATATTCAATACTCGTACGGACGGCCATGGCTGCCTTAGGCTTATTCTTTTGATCAATACTCCCCCTCAAGCTTAGCCTAATGAAATGGCTAAGCTTGGAACCCGTGAAGCAGCACCTCATTAAAAACCTTGACTTAGAAAACCTCATGGGACAAAACCAAGTCGAGGGAAAAAGAGTGTGCTGTCCACGGATTAGAGAAGCTTGATCATGGCCGTGTAATGTCTACAAGTCCAAGTTTGCTATAGATGTGATCACAAACCTTGGAGCTTGCAGACTTGGTGAAGATGTCAGCTAGCTGATCTTGACTCCTTGTGTGGCATGGTAACACCACTCCTTCTTCAATCTTCTCTCTCACCTTGTGGCAATCGCTTTCTATGTGCTTGGTCCTCTCATGAAAGACTGAGTTTGTGGCAATGTGGATGGCCGCTTCATTGTCGCAGTGCATGGTCATGGGCTGCTTTGTCTCGATGCCTAAATCCTTGAGTAGGCCCTTCAGCCATGTCATCTCGTTAGTGAGCTTCCTCATAGCTCTATACTCGGCCTCGGCGCTAGAGCATGAAACCACCTTTTGTTTCTTAGACCTCCATGTAACCAAGTTGCCTCCAACAAACGTGCAGTACCCAGTGGTGGATCTCCTATCCAGCGTGTCGCCATTGTAATCCGCATCACAATAGCCAACGATTTCGGTGTTGTCATTCTTGCCCATCCAAATACCTTGACCCGGACTGCCCTTGAGATAGCTTAGGATCCTCTCGACTTGACTCCATTGGTACTTGCTTGGTGCCTTCATATGTTGGCTAACCTGATTCACAGCATAAGATATGTCAGGTCGTGTGATAGTAAGGTATATCAGCTTACCTACAAGCCGGCGATAGCGTGTGACGTCTAAGAATGGCTCGTCCATTGGTTCCTTAGGTCGGCCTTCCATTGCCCGTAAGCTCTCCCCCTTTCGCTTGAGCTGGTAATCTTCATCAAGGGGCGTAGCAACCGGAGACACACCAAGCTTGCCAGTCTCCTCTAACAAGTCAAGAGTATACTTGCGTTGTGAGAGGAAGAGTCCTTCCGGTGAGCGACAAATCTCAATACCAAGAAAGTATTTGAGTTCCCCAAGGTCCTTGATGTCAAATACCGACTTGAGAGAGTCCTTGGTGTCCTGAATGGCCGCCTTATCATCACCAGTCACGATGATGTCGTCGACGTATATGAGCACCACCACCCAACCAATAGAGGTGCGACGCGTGAAGAGAGTATGATCAGCCTCCGATCGCGTAAAACCATCAGTCTTGAGAGTGGCGCTTAGTTTGTGGTACCACGCTCGTGGGGACTGCTTAAGGCCATAGATGGCCTTACGTAGCCTCAAGACTTTTCCGGGTGTAACCATGTCTTCAAGGCCGGGAGGAGGCGTCATGTACACTTCTTCATCAAGTTCACCTTGAAGGAAGGCGTTCTTCACATCCATCTGCCATAAGTCCCATGAAAGGTTGACAGCAAGTGACAGCACAACCCGAACCGTATGGAGCTTGGCCACGGGTGCAAAGGTGTCCGTGTAGTCCGCGCCATAGGTTTGGGTGAAGCCACGGGCCACTAACCTGGCTTTATGCCGTTCAATGTCACCATTGCTCAAATATTTTATGGTAAACACCCATTTGGAGCTAACTGCCCGCTTGCCTTGAGGAAGATCCGATTCGTCCCACGTATGATTCCGGATCATGGCGCCAGTTTCATCCTTGACCGCATCTAACCAAACTTGATGTGCCTTGGCTTCATCATATGTCTGCGGGATCCAATTGGCGTCCACTTGGCCGAAGAAAGCTTGGTGATCCGCAGGTAACAGCTCAAGGGAACAAACGGACTGAATGGGATGAGCGACAGCTTGGCTATTGTAATAGACACGCTTGTTCTTCCAAGTGGAGGGATCCGACCGAGGTCTGGTGCTCCGACGCAGGACTGGTGCCGGAAGTGGATCCACGCTAGGCAACACGGTGGACGTACCGTCCGTAGGAGCCGTCTCCGTGTTTTCCTCGGTAGAGGCCGCCGCCGGAGCATGCGTGTCCGTTGTAGGGCCAGGGACGGGAACGCCGGTTATGGGTAGGCCAGTCTCGAGAGATTCACCATCTTGGGCTGAACCATTGTCATTTGCATCTCCTTGGTCAGACCCACCATTGGTAGAAATTTGACTTAGTGTTGGCCGCACGGCACCCGTTGGTGGAGATGGGTTGCCAAGGTGATCAAGAAGGAACCGTAGACTCGAAGCTCGGTCATTAGGTGAGTGAGCGAGATCTTTAAGGCTGTTCCAATCCCTCTTGTCATGGTAGCCCACATGTTCTAGAAACCGGACATCTCGAGAGACATATAGTCGACTTGTGGCCGGATCATAACATTTGTACCCCTTTTGTGTGGTGGAGTAGCCAATGAACATACACTTTGTACTTTTGGCATCCAGCTTACTCCTTTGTTCTCCTGGTACTAACACAAAACAAACACAGCCGAAAACTCGTAAGTGATCAAGAGATGGTTTAAATTTGTTTAGTACTTCAAATGGAGATAAGTCATGAAGAACTCTAGTTGGTGTTCGGTTGATTAGGTAGCATGCAGTCATCACGGCATCACCCCAATATCGTTTAGGAACACTCGAATGGAACATGATTGCCCGCGCCACTTCCATGAGGTGCCGGTTCTTCCTCTCGGCCACACCATTTTGTTGTGGCGTGTAGGGACAACTAGTTTGATGGAGAATGCCATGCTTGGAGAGATGTTCTTTGAACTTGCAACTTGTGTATTCCCCCCCATTATCAGACCTAAGTACCTTAAGTTTAGCATTGAAGTGATTAGTCACATAGTTTTGAAAATTGATAAAGGCATCAAATACTCTATCTTTAGATGGCAACAAGGTAATCCAAGTGTATTTTGATTTTTCATCAATAAAGGTCACAAAATACTTGTTATTATCTCTAGATAGGCATGGTGATGTCCAAACATCTGAGTGAACTAAATCAAAACAATCCTCATAAATAGTAGTTGACTTAGGAAAGATAGACTTGCAATGTTTTCCAAGAATACAAGGTTCACAAGTAGAATTATCAAAAGAAATATTAGGAAACATCAACCCTAAAGCACGTGAATGTGGGTGGCCTAGCCTAGCATGCCACACCATATTCGAATCAACAACAAAACAGGACTTAGTAGAGGATAAATTTGGATCGGTTTTCTCTAGGACATAGAGATCTCCACTCCCTTGCCCTTCTCCAAGAACCTTTCCAGTCTCAATATCCTGAAAATAAACATTGTTAGGACCAAAGATTGCATAACAGTTCAAATCATTTGTGGCCCTCTTAACCGATAGTAAATTGGAGGTAAAGGTAGGCATAAAGAAAGCTTTTGAGGTTTTATCAAATAGTTTCAAGTCCCCTATTCCCTTTACTGGTATCTGTTCTCCATTTGCAATAACAACATTTCCTAAGGCCGGTTTTATGTTGTCAATTAAACTAGGGTTACTAATCATATGATGTGAGGCTCCCGAGTCAATAACAAGCGATTTGCTAGGCCTAGAAGTAAAGAAAGAGATACCAGACTCCTTGAGTGAAGCAATGGAGCGGATGAGAGCCTCAAGGTCTGACTTCCTCACCACATCTCCGTAGGCTGCGGTCATGGCCACCTCATCTCCCTGCTTTGATGATCCGGCTCCTTTATCGCTAACCGCTTCCTTTGAGAGGTTGGCTTTGAACTTGGCCGGCTTGAGGTGAGGATGGAGAACCCAGCACTTGTCTTTCAGATGACCCCGCTTCTTGCAGTGGTCGCACACCAACCACTTCCTCTCCTCTTGCTTGTACGTTCCTTTGTTGGCCGAAGCAAGCTCCCCCTTACCGCTAAACAAATCAAGGGATCCTTGCTCTTTCTGAATTTGGGAGCAAATATCTTCAAAGGAGGGGAGCTTCTCGGCCCTTAGGATGTGCTTCAAGAGATCGTTGAAGGACGGATTCAAGGTAAGTAGGAGTCCGAAGACTTTGTCTTGCTCCTTTCGTTCGTTTAGCACACTTGCCTCAAGTGTACTTGGCCGCAACATGTCAAGCTCGGACCATAGTGCACGGAACTTACCAAGATGCTTAGTGAACTCCACATCATCTTGGTTAAGATCATTTATGGCCTTCTTGACCTCAAAGACTCTAGTCATGTTAGAGACATTACCATACACGCCTTTAAGTGTTTCCCACAGTTCCTTGGCCGTCTCGCAATATGAGTAGGCCTCAAGGATAGGCGTGTCCAGAGAGTTTTGGAGAACAGATAGGACAACTTGGTCTTCTTGGAACCATTTGGCCTTCCTCTCGCTCTCTTCCTCCGCTTCCGCCTCGGAAGCGTCCTCTCCTTTGGGGTTTTTCTTTGGGACATAGTCGGACTCGACATGACTCCAAAGGCCACGACCTCCAAGGGCGGTTCTTGTGGTTCTTGTCCACAGCAAGTAGTTTGTCCCCTTTAGGACAACCGGTGAAACAATGGGCTTGGCGTTTTCCATGGTCGGATTTCTATGGACCGATGGGTAAAGCTTTTACCCGGAGAATAAAAGAGATGTGAGTGAGAAGAAACGAAGATAAGGAGACTAGAGTGTAGAAATGAGTAGGAGAATGAGATTAGACTGTAGAGAATCGAAGAACTTGCTCTGATACCATGTTAGACTTTGTAGAATAAAGAAGAGAATCAAGAGAGTGATGAGAGATGTCGGTAGACAAAGAGAATGAGGAAGAAGAAAAGATTAGGTTATTGTTCCATAAGAATATCGGTTACAATGTAGGCTAATGCCTATTTATATCATGAGAAACTCTAGGGCTACACCCTTTACAAACCGCACAGCTAAGTGATAGGGACAGGAAGAGAGAAGAGACTAATCCCAAGGTTGATAGCGACCCGTCTTAGTCTCCTTAAACCAAACATCACCCGTGACTCTTCTTGCTCCACTTGCGCTTTCCCTCCAACGGCTATCTTGGGAATTCTAGAGTCTTCTAATGGGCTTAGGATGAGCAGGCCTCCTCTCCATTCCTTATCACTAGAAGACTCGGCCATTTCACCACACTTGTACGGACAGCCCATATTCAATACTCGTACGGACGGCCATGGCTGCCTTAGGCTTATTCTTTTGATCAATAGAAACAGCTATGTTAGTGTTTCTGGGGTTAAAATGTGTCTTTTTCCAATGCAACTGACTAGTTATAAGAGTTTGAGATAGATGTGGAGAGTTTAAAAGCCACTTATACCCATTTTGTCCCAAAACATGCTAAAACAAGGAAAACATTGCTTAGAAGCACTAAACAGCTTTATTAGTGTTTCTGGGGTTAAAATGTGTCTTAATCCAATGCAACTAACTAATTATAAGACATTAAGATGGATGTGGAGAGTTTAAAAGCCACTTATACCCATTTTGTCCCAAAACAGGCTAAAACCAAGAAAACATTGCTTAGAAGCTGTAAACAGCTATGTTAGTGTTTCTGTGGTTAAAATGTGTCTTAATCCAATGGAACTAACTAATTATAAGACTTTAAGATAGATGTGGAGAGTTTAAAAGCCACTTATACCCATTCTGTCCCAAAACAAACTAAAACCAAGAAAACATTGCTTAGAAGCTGTAAACAGCTATGTTAGTGTTTCTGGGGTTAAAATGTGTCTTAATCCAATGCAACTAACTAATTATAAGACTTTGAGATAGATGTGGAGTGTTTAAAAGCCACTTATACCCATTTTGTCCCAAAACAGGCTAAAACCAAGAAAACATTGCTTAGAAGCTGTAAACAGCTATGTTAGTGTTGATGGGGTTAAAATGTGTCTTAATCCAATGCAACTAATAATTATAAGAGATTATGATAGATGTGGATAGTTTAAAAGCCACTTATACCCATTTTATCCCAAAACAGGCTAAAACCAAGAAAACATTGCTTAGAAGCTGTAAACAGCTTTGTTAGTGTTTCCGGTATGAGTTTGGCACACCACCTTGGCCACCACCGTCCGTACAACCGTACGGACGTCCGTACAATCGACAACCTATGGGCTGTCCAAGCCATCTCGTATCTCATGAGCCCAATCCACTAAGGAGAGCTTCCAACGATCTCCTATCATCGAGATCTTTCTATTATAGCCGTTGGGCAACTTGCAAGTGGGAAGTCAAGGGTTTAGTCACATGTAGGAATAAGGAGATGTCGCTATCTCCCATTAATGTGTACATAGGATCCTAGGGAAGAATATCCTCTTTGTATAGCTCTATATATGGTTTGTAAGTATGTTCTAATTCAAGTAAGAAAAGAGTTTAACTCTCTTTCTCCTCTCTACTCTCCTTTACACTCGCATACACTCTACACCTCTCACCCTTGTCCGAATTCAAACTCTTCCTCTTTCTCAAATCTTTCTACTTTAAATCTTACATGGTATCAGAGCAGATTTGATTCTGTTCTTGCCTCAAATCTCCATCACTCCCTTCCGCATTCTCTTTCTTGTTCTTAAAATTTCTTGTTCTTGAATCTTCTTTCTTTAACCGTTGGACAATAGCTTTAACCAACGGTCTCTTCATCTTTTTCCATGGAAACTACCAAAACTCTCATTGTTCCTGTTACTCTCAAGGGAGAGAATTACTTACTGTGGGCTAGAACCACAAATACAGCCCTATGCGGCCGAGGACTTTGGTCCCATGTTGAGACGAGCGAAGCTCCTAGTGGCGAGACCACCAAAGACGGCAAGGATCTTGTCGCGGAAGAGAAGAACAAGTGGTTTCAAGAAGATCAGGGAGTCCTAGCTATCATTCAAAACTCCCTAGATGCACCTATACTTGAAGCTTACTCTTATTGCGAGACAGCAAAAGACTTGTGGGACACTCTCAAGAATGTTTTTGGGAATGTTACAAATGTAAACCGAATTTTTGAGATTAAGAGGGCTATCAACAATCTCAACCAAGAAGACATGGAGTTCACCAAGCACTTTGGGAAGTTTAGGTCCCTTTGGGCTGAACTAGAGATGCTCCGGCCAGCGACTATAGATCCGGCCATTCTGAATGAGAGGCGTGAACAAGATAAGGTGTTCGGCCTTCTCTTGACCTTGAACCCCTCCTACAATGACCTTATCAAGCATATTCTACGGTCGGACAAGCTCCCTAGTCTTGATGATGTTTGTAACCAAATTCAAAAGGAACATGGTTCCATGGGGTTGTTTGGAGGCAAGGGGGAGCTAGTGACCGCCAACAAAGCTGAGGTGGCCTCCGCAAATCGTGGCTACTACAAACCGGAGGATAAGAACCCACCGGTGTGTGAACATTGCAAGAAGGTCGGCCACTTCAAGAGCCGTTGCTGGATCCTTCACCCTCACCTCCGCATAAACCGTGGAGGAACAAGCCGAGGTGGACCTAGAGCTAACCAAGCCAGCATGGTGAGCGAGGCGGCGACCTCAACACCAAGTGGCCAGACGCTTGAGGGGAACGGAGTGGCGTTGGCGGCATCTTCGGAGCTGGTACGCAAGTCAGACCTCGATGCCCTCATCAAGGCCCTAAAGGAGGCCTCCGGTAAAACATTTCTTGCCTCAAATAAAATTAAACCCCTTATTGTTGATTCTGGTGCATCTCACCACATGATTAGTGATTCTAGGCTAATTAGTGATATTAAACCTGCTAATGGTAATGTTGTGATAGCTAATGGTGAGAAAGTTCCTGTTAAAGGCATAGGGAATTTAAAATTATTTGATAAAGAAACTAAAGCCTTTTACATGCCTAATTTCACATCTAATTTGTTATCAGTTAAAAGGGCCACCACTGATTTAAATTGTTATGCAATATTTGGTCCTAACAATGTTCATTTTCAGGATATTGAGACAAGTAAGGTTCTTGGTCAAGGAAGTTCCAAGGATGATCTCTATATGCTTGAGGACTTGAATTTATCTTCTACTGCATCTTGTTTTAATTCGGTTATTATTAAACCTAGTGATTCTATTTTACATGCTAGGCTAGGACACCCTCACACAAGAGCTTTATCTTTAATGTTTCCTAATATTTCTTTTAAAAATGAGGAGTGTGAGGCTTGTATTCTTCGTAAACATTGCAAGGCTGTTTTACCTAATTCTAGTACTATTTATGAAAATTGTTTTGATTTAATTCATTCTGATGTTTGGACATCCCCTTGCTTATCTAGACAAAATCAAAAATATTTTGTGACTTTTATTGATGAAAAATCAAAATATAGTTGGATAACTTTGCTTCCTTCTAAAGATAGAGTTCTTGAGGCTTTTACTAATTTTCAAAATTATGTCTCTAACCACTATCATGCCAAGATTAAAATTTTGAGATCAGATAATGGTGGAGAGTACACAAGCCATGCCTTTAAGCAATATCTAGCCAACCATGGAATACTACACCAAACTAGCTGTCCATACACACCTCAACAAAATGGGGTAGCTGAAAGGAAGAATAGGCATCTCATGGAGGTAGCAAGGTCTATGATGTTCCACACAAGGGTTCCAAAGAGATTTTGGGGAGATGCTGTGCTAGCTGCTTGTTACCTTATCAACCGCACCCCCACAAAGATCCTCAAATACTTGTCACCATTTGAGGTATTAACTAAGGACAAACCTACATTTAATCACTTACGAGTTTTTGGGTGTGTGTGCTATGTGTTGCGACCATGTGAGCTAAGGGACAAGCTTGATGCTAAGAGTACAAAGGCTATGTTTCTTGGCTACTCCACTACACAAAAGGGGTATAAGTGCTATGAACCTACAACAAGGAGAGTCCTAGTATCTCGCGATGTCAAGTTTATAGAGACACAAGGATTCTATGATGAACAGAATTGGGATGAGCTACGCAATCTCTCATCCTCACCATCTGATCGAACACGCAACCTCCGAGTTCTTCTTGAGCGGTTAGGATTTGACAATGATCGGATCAATACCGAGCCGGCCAGCCCTACCTCACCAGCTCACCCTGAACCATTGCGCGAGCCTGAACATGACATCCATACTGATGATCCAATCGAGCAGCCTGAGGAGTCAACTGAACTACCCGCAGACAACATTGCCGAGCCGACCGAGGATCCGGCCGAGCCACTTGAGGAAATCATTACACCAGGCTGTGCCAACCTGGAAGCTGGAACCATAGTCCCTCTAAGGCGCAGTCAACGCATCAAATATCCTCCTACCAATTGGAAGAACACCCGTGTCTACTACAACAATGTGGCCATTGCTCATCCGATTCAAGCCGTGTGCTCACTTGCCCACTTTCCTAAGGAACATCAAGTTTTCCTTGGCCACATTGATGAACACTGGATTCCAAGAACCTATGATGAGGCCAAAGACCATAAGGTATGGCGGGACGCTGTTGATGCCGAGAACACGGCCATGATACAAAACCTCACATGGGATGAAGCTGACCTACCCAAGGGTAAGAGAGCAGTCACCTCAAGATATATCTTTACTATCAAATACAAGAGCAATGGGGAGATAGAACGGTATAAGGCACGCCTTGTAGCCCGGGGATTCACGCAAACGTATGGGGAGGACTATCTTGATACGTTTGCTCCGGTGGCCAAACTTCACACCGTTCGAGTGGTTCTCTCTCTTGCCACAAATCTTGATTGGGAGCTATGGCAAATGGATGTGAAGAACGCCTTCCTACAAGGCGAGCTCGAAGATGAAGTGTATATGCGGCCACCACCGGGCCTAGAAGACACCATTGGTCCGGGGAAGGTTCTCAAGCTCAACAAAGCCATCTATGGACTAAAGCAGTCGCCAAGGGCGTGGTACCACAAGCTGAGCACAATCCTCCTTGACAAAGGCTTTCGCAAATCCGAGGCTGATCACACACTATTTACCTCACCTAGCACCAAAGGTATAGTAGTCATCCTAGTGTATGTTGATGATATCATCATCACTGGGAGTGACTCGGTAGGTATTCAAGACACTAAAACCTTCTTGAAATCAGTCTTTGATATTAAGGACCTTGGAGAGTTGAAATATTTTCTTGGGATAGAAATATGTAGATCAAAGGAAGGTTTATTTCTATCACAAAGAAAATATGCTCTTGACTTGTTAAATGAGACAGGAAAATTAGGTTCAAAGGCAGTGGCATCACCTCTTGAAGAGAACTACAAGGCCGGAGGACAGGGGGAGCTTGAGCAGGCACCATACAAGGACGTTGGCCGCTACCGGCGCCTAGTAGGTAAGTTGATCTATTTAACTATAACACGGCCTGATATTTGCTTTGCTGTGAACCAGGTGAGCCAGCACATGAAGAATCCAACTGTCCATCATTGGAACATGGTCGACCGAATCCTTAAATACATCAAGGGCTCACCGGGACAAGGCATTTGGATGGGCCGCAACAAGAACACCGAGTTGGTAGGATATTGCGACGCTGACTATGCTGGAGACCGTGGAGACCGTCGCTCTACAACTGGCTATTGCACATTCCTTGGAGGCAACCTGATCACTTGGAAGAGCAAGAAACAAAAGGTCGTATCACTTTCAAGTGCCGAATCCGAGTATAGGGCCATGCGCAAACTCACAACCGAACTAATGTGGCTCAAAGCACTCCTCAAGGATTTAGGAGTGGAAATCACGAGTCCTATCACCATGCATTGTGACAATGAAGCTGCCATTCAGATAGCAACCAATTCAGTGTTTCATGAGAGGACCAAACATATTGAGGTGGACTGTCATAAGGTGCGAGAGCAAATCAAGCTTGGAGTTGTCCTCCCATGTCACACCGAGAGCAAGGAACAACTCGCTGACATCCTCACCAAAGCTGCAAGCCCCCAAGTGTGCGAATATATTCACTCGAAGCTCGGCCTTATAGACCTCACTCGGCCATGAGTCTTTCACATGGCACCTACACTCTTTTTCCCTTATGTATAGTTTTTTTTCCCATGAGGTTTTCTATACTAAGGTTTTTAATGAGGTGGGTGCCTAGACTGTCAAGCTTGCCTGGTCATCTAAGTCAAGCTTGAGGGGGAGTATGAGTTTGGCACACCACCTTGGCCACCACCGTCCGTACAACCGTACGGACGTCCGTACAATCGACAACCTATGGGCTGTCCAAGCCATCTCGTATCTCATGAGCCCAATCCACTAAGGAGAGCTTCCAACGATCTCCTATCATCGAGATCCTTCTATTATAGCCGTTGGGCAACTTGCAAGTGGGAAGTCAAGGGTTTAGTCACATGTAGGAATAAGGAGATGTCGCTATCTCCCATTAATGTGTACATAGGATCCTAGGGAAGAATATCCTCTTTGTATAGCTCTATATATGGTTTGTAAGTATGTTCTAATTCAAGTAAGAAAAGAGTTTAACTCTCTTTCTCCTCTCTACTCTCCTTTACACTCGCATACACTCTACACCTCTCACCCTTGTCCGAATTCAAACTCTTCCTCTTTCTCAAATCTTTCTACCTTAAATCTTACAATAAGTGGCTTTTAAACTCTCCACATCTATCTCAAAGTCTTATAATTAGTTAGTTGCATTGGATTACGACACATTTAACCCCATAAACACTAACATAGCTGTTTACAGCTTCAAAGCAATGTTTTCTTGGTTTTACCTGTTTTGGGACAAAATGGGTATAAGTGGCTTTTAAACTCTCCATATCTATCTCAAACTCTTATAATTAGTTAGGTGCATTGGATTAAGACACATTTTAACCCCAGAAACACTAACATAGCTGTTTACAGCTTCTAACCAATGTTTTCTTGGTTTTAGCCTGTTTTGGGACAAAATGGGTATAACTGGCTTTTAAACTCTCCATATCTATCTCAAAGTCTTATAATTAGTTAGTTCCATTGGATTAAGACACATTTTAACCCCAGAAACACTAACATAGCTGTTTACAGCTTCTAAGCAATGTTTTCCAGGTTTTAGCCTCTATTGGGACAAAGTGGGAATAAGTGGCTTTTAAACTCTCCACATCTATCTCAAACTCTTATATTTAGTTAGTTGCATTGGATTAAGACACATTTTAACCCTAGAAACACTAACATAGCTGTTTACTGCTTCTAAGCAATGTTTTCTTGGTTTTAGCCTGTTTTGGGACAAAATGGGTATAACTGGCATTTAAACCAAGAAAACATTGCTTAGAAGCTGTAAACAGCTTTGTTAGTGTTTATGGGGTTAAAATGTATCTTAATCCAATGGAACTAACTAAATATAAGACTTTGAGATAGATGTGGAGAGTTTAAAAGCCACTTATACCCATTTTGTCCCAAAACAGTCTAAAACCAGGAAAACATTGTTTAGAAGCTGTAAACAGCTTTGTTAGTGTTTATGGGGTTAAATTGTGTCTTAATCCAATGCAACTAACTAATTATAAGACTTTGAGATAGATATGGAGAGTTTAAAAGCCAGTTATACCCATTTTGTCCCAAAACAGGCTAAAACCAAGAAAACATTGTTTAGAAGCTGTAAACAGCTATGTTAGTGTTTCTAGGGTTAAAATGTGTCTTAATCCAATGCAACTAACTAAATATAAGACTTTGAGATAGATATGGAGAGTTTAAAAGCCAGTTATACCCATTCTGTCCCAAAACAGAATAAAACCAAGAAGACATTGCTTAGAAGCACTAAACAGCTTTGTTAGTGTTTCTAGGGTTAAAATGTGTCTTAATCCAATGCAACTAACTAATTATAAGACTTTGAGATAGATGTGGAAAGTTTAAAAGCCAGTTATACCCATTTTGTCCCAAAACAGGCTAAAACCAAGAAAACATTGGTTAGAAGCTGTAAACAGCTATGTTAGTGTTTCTGGGGTTAAAATGTGTCTTAATCCAATGCAACTAACTAATTATAAGACTTTGAGATAGATATGGAGAGTTTAAAAGCCAGTTATACCCATTTTGTCCCAGAACAGGCTAACAGCAAGAAAACATTGCTTAGTAGCTGTAAACAGCTATGTTAGTGTTTATGGGGTTAAAATGTGTCTTAATCCAATGCAACTAACTAATTATAAGACTTTGAGATAGGTGTGGAGAGTTTAAAAGCCACTTATACCCATTTTGTCCCAAAACAGGCTAAAAGCAAGAAAACATTGCTTAGAAGCTGTAAACAGCTATGTTAGTGTTTCTATTGAGAGGAGTGACCGTCCGTACAAGTGTGGAACATGGGCTGTCCGTACAAGTTTGGTGGAAGGGCCGAGTCTCCGTGTGACATGAAGAAGAGAGGAGGCCTGAAGCCCACTAGAAGGATCGAGAAGCACATTATAGCCGTTAGGGAGAAGAGAAGGAGATAGTCACATGTTTTGGTAACCATAGGCTGTCGCTTTCATCTTAGGGAATAGTGTGTCTCTCTCTAAATGTCCCTATCCAACTTGTATGTCTCGGTTAAGGGAGTAGCCCTACTTTGTGTCTCCTTAAATAGGCTGTTAGCCACCTTGTATTGCGATATACTTATGGAATAAGAAACTAAACTTTTCTTCTTCCTTATTCTCTTTGTCTACCGAATTCTACATTCAATCTCTTGATTCTCCTCTTTATTCTACAAATTCTAACATGGTATCAGAGCATGTTCTTCGATTCTTAACAATCTAATCTCGTCTTTCTACTCGTTTCTATACTCTAGCCTCCTTCTCTTCCTTTCTTTTTACTCGCATTTCTTTTTATTCTCCGGGTAAAAGCTTTATCCATCGGTCCATAGAAATTAAACCATGGAAAACGCCAAGCCCATTGTTACACCGATTGTCCTGAAGGGGACAAACTACTTGCTGTGGACGAGAACCACAAGAACCGCCCTTGGAGGTCGTGGTCTTTGGAGTCATGTCGAGACCGACTATGTCCCAAAGCAAAACCCCAAAGGAGAAGATGCTTCCGAGGCGGAAGCGGAGGAAGAGAGCGAGAGGAAGGCCAAGTGGTTCCAAGAAGACCAAGTTGTCCTATCCGTTCTCCAAAACTCTCTTGACACGCCAATCCTTGAGGCCTACTCATATTGTGAGACGGCCAAGGAACTGTGGGAAACACTTAAAGGCGTGTATGGTAATGTCTCTAACATGACTAGAGTCTTTGAGGTCAAGAAGGCCATAAATGATCTTAACCAAGATGATGTGGAGTTCACTAAACATCTTGGTAAGTTTCGTGCACTATGGTCCGAGCTTGACATGTTGCGGCCAAGTACACTCGAGGCGAGTGTGTTGAATGAAAGAAAGGAGCAAGACAATGTCTTTGGACTCCTTCTTACCTTGAACCCATCTTTCAATGACCTCTTAAAGCACATCCTAAGGGCAGAGAAGCTTCCCTCCTTTGAAGATATTTGTTCTCAAATTCAGAAAGAACAAGGATCTCTTGACTTGTTTAGCGGTAAGGGGGAGCTTGCAACGGCCAACAAAGGAGTGTACAAGCAAGAGGAGAGGAAGGTGTGGATATGCGACCATTGCAAGAAGCGGGGTCACCTGAAAGACAAGTGCTGGGTTCTCCATCCTCACCTCAAACCGGCCAAGTTAAAAGCCAACCTCTCAAAGGAAGCGGGTAGCGACAAGGGAGCCGGGTCATCAAAGCAGGGGGATGAGGTGGCCATGACCGCAGCCTATGGAGATGTAGTGAGGAAGTCAGACCTTGAGGCCCTCATTCGCTCCATTGCTTCACTCAAGGAGTCTGGTATCTCTTTCTTTACCTCTAAGCCTAGTAAATCGCTTGTTATTGACTCGGGGGCCTCACATCATAAGATTAGCAACCCTAGTCTAATTAACAACATAAAACCGGCCTTAGGGAATGTTGTTATTGCTAATGGAGACCAAATACCAGTAAAAGGAATAGGGGACTTGAAACTATTTGATAAAACCTCAAAAGCTTTCTTTATGCCTACCTTTACCTCCAATCTTCTATCAGTTAAGAGGGCCACAAATGATTTGAATTGTTATGCAATTTTCGGTCCTAACAGTGTTCATTTTCAGGATATTGAGACTGGAAAGGTTCTTGGAGAAGGGCAAGGGAGTGGAGATCTCTATGTCCTAGAGAAAACCGATCCAAATTTATCTTCTATTAAGTCTTGTTTTGTTGATTCGAATATGGTGTGGCATGCTAGGCTAGGCCACCCACATTCGCGTGCTTTAGGATTAATGTTTCCTAATATTTCTTTTGATAATTCTACTTGTGAACCTTGTATTCTTGGAAAACATTGCAAGTCTATCTTTCCTAAGTCATCTACTATTTATGAAAATTGTTTTGATTTAGTTCACTCAGATGTTTGGACATCACCATGCCTATCTAGGGACAATAACAAGTATTTTGTGACTTTTATTGATGAAAAATCAAAATATACTTGGATTACCTTATTGCCTTCTAAAGATAGAGTATTTGATGCCTTTATCAACTTTCAAAATTATGTGACTAATCATTTCAATGCTAAACTTAAGGTACTAAGGTCTGATAATGGTGGAGAATACACAAGTTGCAAGTTCAAAGAACATCTCTCCAAGCATGGCATTCTTCATCAAACGAGTTGTCCCTACACGCCACAACAAAATGGTGTGGCCGAGAGAAAGAACCGGCACCTCATAGAAGTTGCGTGGTCAATCATGTTCCATTCGAGTGTTCCCAAACGATATTGGGGTGATGCTGTGATGACAGCATGCTACCTAATCAACCGGACACCAACCAGAGTCCTTCATGACTTATCTCCATTTGAAGTACTAAACAAATTTAAACCATCTCTTGATCACTTACGCGTTTTTGGTTGTGTTTGTTTTGTGTTAGTACCAGGAGAACAAAGGAGTAAGTTGGATGCCAAGAGTACAAAGTGCATGTTCATTGGGTACTCCACCACACAAAAGGGGTACAAGTGTTATGATCCGGCCACAAGTCGACTATATGTCTCTCGAGATGTCCGGTTCCTAGAAAATGTGGGTTACTACGACAAGAGGGATTGGAACAGTCTTAAAGACCTCTCCAACTCACCTAATGACCGAGCTTCAAGTCTAAGGTTCCTCCTTGATCATCTTGGTAACCCGTCTCCACCAACGGGCGTTGTGCGGCCAACGCTAAGCCCAACGCCTACCGATGGTGGGTCTGACCAAGGAGACACGAATGACACTGCTTCCGCCCAAGATAGTGTGTCTCCTGAGTCTGGCCTACCCATAGCCGGTGTCCCTGTTCCTGGCCCTACAACGGCCACACATGCTCCGGCCACGGCCTCTACCGAAGAACACACGGAGGTGGCTCCTACGGACGGTACGTCCACCGAGTTGCCTATTGTGGATCTACCTCCTCCACCAGTCCTGCGCAGGAGCACTCGACCTCGATCTGATCCCTCCACTTGGAAGAACAAGCGTGTATATTACAACAGTCAAGCCGTCGCTCATCCCATTCAGTCCGTTTGTTCCCTTGAGCTGTTACCGGCTGATCACCAAGCATTCTTCGGCCAAGTTGACACCCATTGGATCCCGCAGACATATGATGAAGCCAAGGAGCATCAGGTTTGGTTAGATGCAGTCAAGGATGAAACCGGTGCCATGATCAGGAATCATACATGGGATGAATCGGATCTTCCTCAAGGCAAGCGGGCAGTTAGCTCCAAATGGGTGTTCACCATAAAGTATTTGAGCACTGGTGACATTGAACGGCATAAAGCCCGGTTAGTGGCCCGTGGTTTCACCCAAACGTATGGTGCGGACTACACGGACACATTTGCACCCGTGGCCAAACTCCATACGGTTCGGGTTGTGCTGTCTCTTGCTGTCAACCTCTCATGGGACTTATGGCAGATGGATGTGAAGAACGCCTTTCTTCAAGGTGAACTCGATGAAGAAGTGTACATGACGCCTCCTCCCGGCCTTGAAGACATGGTTACACCCGGAAAAGTCTTGAGGCTGTGTAAGGCCATCTATGGCCTTAAGCAGTCCCCACGCGCTTGGTACCACAAACTGAGCTCCACTCTCAAGACTCATGGTTTTAAGCGGTCGGAGGCTGATCACACTCTCTTCACGCGTCGCACCTCTCTTGGTCGGGTGGTGGTGCTTATCTACGTCGACGACATCATCGTGACCGGTGATGATAAGGCGGCCATTCATGACACCAAGGCATCCCTCAAGTCGGTATTTGACATCAAAGACCTTGGGGAACTCGAATACTTCCTTGGTATTGAGATTTGTCGCTCACCGGAAGGACTCTTCCTTTCACAACGCAAGTACACTCTTGACTTGTTGGAGGAGACCGGCAAGCTTGGTGTGTCTCCGGCCTCTACGCCACTTGATGAGGACTACCAGCTCAAGCGAAAGGGGGAGAGCATACGGGAAAAAGAAGGCCGACCTAAGGAACCGATGGACGAGCCATTCTCGGACGTCACACGCTACCGCCGGCTTGTAGGTAAGCTAATATACCTTACTATCACGCGACCTGACATATGTTATGCTGTGAATCAGGTTAGCCAACATATGAAGGCGCCAAGCAAGTACCAATGGAGTCAAGTCGAGAGGATCCTAAGCTATCTCAAGGGCAGTCCGGGTCAAGGTATTTGGATGGGCAAGAATGACAACACCGAGATTGTGGGTTATTGTGATGCGGACTACAATGGAGATACCTTAGATAGGAGGTCAACCACCGGATATTGCACGTTTGTGGGAGGAAATTTGGTGACTTGGAAGTCAAAGAAGCAGAAAGTGGTATCGTGTTCAAGTGCGGAGGCTGAGTACCGGGCAATGAGGAAGCTGACAAACGAATTAACTTGGTTAAAGGGGCTGCTCAAGGATCTTGGTATTGATTCACAACAACCTATCACAATGCATTGTGATAACGAGGCTGCAATTCACATAGCCACCAATTCCGTTTTCCATGAGCGAACCAAGCACATCGAGAGTGATTGCCATAAAGTTCGAGAAAGGATTGAAGAAGGACTGATTTTACCTTGTCATACTCGAAGTGAAGATCAGTTGGCTGACATATTCACCAAGTCCGCAAGTTCTAAGGTTTGTGACCACATTAATGCAAAACTAGGACTTGTAGACCTCACAAGGCCATGATCGCACTCCTCTAAGACAGCACACTCTTTTTCCCTTGACTTAGTTTTGTCCCATGAGGTTTTCTAAGTCAAGGTTTTTAATGAGGTGCTGCTTCACGGGTTCCAAGCTTAGCCGTTTCACTAGGCTAAGCTTGAGGGGGAGTATTGAGAGGAGTGACCGTCCGTACAAGTGTGGAACATGGGCTGTCCGTACAAGTGTGGTGGAAGGGCCGAGTCTCCGTGTGACATGAAGAAGAGAGGAGGCCTGAAGCCCACTAGAAGGATCGAGAAGCACATTATAGCCGTTAGGGAGAAGAGAAGGAGAAAGTCACATGTTTTGGTAACCATAGGCTGTCGCTTTCATCTTAGGGAATAGTGTGTCTCTCTCTAAATGTCCCTATCCAACTTGTATGTCTCGGTTAAGGGAGTAGCCCTACTTTGTGTCTCCTTAAATAGGCTGTTAGCCACCTTGTATTGCGATATACTTATGGAATAAGAAACTAAACTTTTCTTCTTCCTTATTCTCGTTGTCTACCGAATTCTACATTCAATCTCTTGATTCTCCTCTTTATTCTACAAATTCTAACAGTTTCTAGGGTTAAAATGTGTCTTAATCCAGTGGAACTAACTAATTATAAGAGTTTGAGATAGATGTGGAGAGTTTAAAAGCCACTTATACCCATTTTGTCCCAAAACAGGCTAACACCAAGAAAACATTGCTTCGAAGCTGTAAACAGTTATGTTAGTGTTTCTTGGGTTAAAATGTGTCTTAATCCAATGGAACTAACTAAATATAAGAGTTTGAGATAGATGTGGAGAGTTTAAAAGCCACTTATTCCCACTTTGTCCCAATAGAGGCTAAAACCAAGAAAACATTGCTTAGAAGCACTAAACAGCTTTGTTAGTGTTTCTAGGGTTAAAATATGTCTTAATCCAATGGAACTAACTAATTATAAGACTTTGAGATAGATGTGGAGAGTTTGAAAGCCACTTATACCCATTTTGTCCCAAAACAGGCTAAAACCAAGAAAACATTGCTTTGAAGCTGTAAACAGCTATGTTAGTGTTTCTAGGGTTAAAATGTGTCTTAATCCAATGCAACTAACTAATTATAAGACATTGAGATATATGTGGAGAGTTTCAAAGCCACTTATACCCATTTTGTCCCAAAACAGGCTAACAGCAAGAAAACATTGCTTAGAAGCAGTAAACAGCTTTGTTAGTGTTTCTAGGGTTAAAATGTGTCTTAATCCAATGCAACTAACTAATTATAAGACTTTGAGATAGATGTGGAGAGTTTAAAAGCCACTTATACCCATTTTGTCCCAAAACAGGCTAACACCAAGAAAACATTGCTTAGAAGCTGTAAACAGTTATGTTAGTGTTTCTAGGGTTAAAATGTGTCTTAATCCAATGCAACTAACTAATTATAAGACTTTGAGATAGATGTGGAGAGTTTCAAAGCCACTTATACCCATTCTGTCCCAAAACAGAATAAAACCAAGAAAACATTGCTTAGAAGCTGTAAACAGCTATGTTAGTGTTTCTAGGGTTAAAATGTGTCTTAATCCAATGGAACTAACTAAATACAAGAGTTTGAGATAGATGTGGTATTAGAATGTACCAAGGAGGAGAGAGGAGAGGCCGGTAAGGCCGAGCCTTGGAAGAAGAGAAGAAAGGCCGGAAAGGCCATGTAAAGGCCGGTAAGGCCATGTCCGTGTCCGTGAGCGACCATGTACCGTGCCCGGTACCATGTACCGTGTCCGTGAACGGACCCATGTCCGGTGAGCGGCCAGTTAGGCCGTGAACACATTGAAGAGAAGGCCCGTCCGTACAGGCCCGTCCGTACGATGAAGAGAAGGCCCGTCCGTACAATGAAGAGAAGGCCCGTCCGTACGGTCTCGGCCCTTAGGCCTGCGCTCGGTCCAGTAGATAGAGAGGCCGAGTTTGAGAGGAGGAAAGCGAGGCCCTACAAGAGAGAGAGGCTTATGGGAAGATCACATGTGCCCTTGGTTGGTGAAGGAAGGAAAGGTCACTCTCACCAACACCAAATCGAGAATGTCACTTTCATCACTCTCTTCTTCTCTCCAACGGTCATATGGCATTTGTATCTCTATATTAAGCTTTGTATACACTCTCATATGTAACAAAAAAAAAAAAAAAAAAAACAACACAACATTATTCAATAGAAGAGAAATCCGATTTTCCTCTCTACATGGTGTTCTTGTTCATATCACAAATGTAGAGTGTTTAGGGTTAGCGGTTTAGGAGCTGCCCTTAAGGCAGCCTATTCTCTTCTCAAATCTCACCTAAACTCTTCTTTATTTACTTGTTATTCCCTAGCTTACTGATTCTAAATCCTTTCTACCTAAGTACACAAACTCTTAAGTGTTGTGATACTTTAACAAGGATTAGTCTCAAACTAGGCTGTTTGCTCCTTCATAGATCCGATTTACTATCTAGTATTTGGGGTCTATTTAGGTTGTTTGTGGGGAGTTCATCACAAGTTGATGACCTCTCCTTCCCCCTTGAGAATGAGTTAGTTTGTTGTGGGTATAAGAAGATTCAATCCTTGGGAGTTGTCTCTCCTTTGTCAAGAGCTCTCTCTCTTGAAATCCCAACATGGTATCAGAGCAGGATCTGTTCTTGGTGATTCAAACTCGTTCTCAAGTTAAATCTCTTAGGAGATAGCTTAGTTAAAGTTTTAAACTTAGCTTAGGTGTTAATTCGCTTAGCTTAGTTCTTTAAAGCTTTAACTTTGCTTTTGTTGTTAAAAACGATTCTCTTACAGCTCAATGTTGAGTAAGCTTGGTCTCTTATCTTGTTAGAATTTGTAGACCAAGTGAGTGAAGAGAAATCGAGTTTAAAAGCCTCATCCTTATGCTTTACCGATTTGGTAATAGTTTTGTCTAAATGGGGAAGTGATGAACCGATGAACAAATTATGTTGTTCAGGGTGAGGATTCACGGTTCTTGTGTGCTTATATGTGCCACAGGATCCTCTTTGGATTTGGCTTTAGATGCTAAAGCTTAGTTCCTTGTAAAGGTTTAATTTTGCTTTAGATGCTAAATCGCTTCTTCTTCATCTCAAGGTTGAGAAAGCTTTGTTTCTGGTCATATGGTGTGTCCAGATTCACGCTTGAGGAAGAGAGAGATCTTGTTTTTCGCATATATGGTATGCTTGGTCAAATAGATTAAAGCTGGTCCAAGGATGCATTCTTTTAACCGATGGACAATAGGGTGTTCCAAAGGCTTTTTTTGTTTCTTCTTTGCTTGGGACCACGAAAAACATCTCCTATATGTTATTTTCGTGGATCTAAAGCCTTAAGATCTTGGAGAACACTTTGTTTAAGTGATTCTACCATGAAATTTGTCTAAACCGTTGGAGAAATTAATTTTCCAAACGGTCCATGTGTTTCAGCCATTAAAACACCAAAAGAGATTGTCTTGTTGGTTGTTCTTGGCTGTCAAAGATGTCTCAAACTCAAGAAAACAGAGTATAACTCTGTCCATTGGAACTCTTGAGCCCAATTCTACTCTACACTCATCTTATACTACCCCCCCATACTCTCTTATACTCTTGGTTACTTATTCTCTATTCTCCATTTACACTCTACACTCTACACTCTATACTCTAATCTCTAACAATCTCTTGTTTAGAATCTGTTCCATTGAATTTGGTTTCAGTTTCAACCTTGAAGATTGTGTGGAGCTCGCTTGCTATCTCAAGAAGAAATGGCGAGGTTGAAGGCTACAAAGAAGCCATGAGAAGGCGCAGCACAATGCCTGGAGTTAGAACCAAGGGCCACCAAGTCTTTGTTAAGCTGGTGGAAGGTGATGAATCAGCCCAAGAGCATGTGTGTTAGCGCCAAGTTGTTGATCGGATGTGCACCAGACTTTGAGGAAGGTCAAGCACAAGGTTTCAAGGAAAATGATGAGATGTCAGCTCATCATCAAGTCAAGGGTACGGGGGAGATAGACATTATACTTATGAGTTTGGCACACCACCTTGGCCACCACCGTCCGTACAACCGTACGGACGTCCGTACGATCGACAACCTATGGGCTGACCAAGCCATCTCGTATCTCATAAGCCCAATCCACTAAGGAGAGCTTCCAACGATCTCCCTTCATCGAGATCCTTCTATTATAGCCGTTAGGCAACTTGCAAGTGGGAAGTCAAAGGTTTAGTCACATGTAGGAATAAGGAGATGTCGCTATCTCCCATTAATGTGCACATAGAACCCTAGGAAAGAATATCCTCTTTGTATAGCTCTATATATGGTTTGTAAGTATGTTCTAATTTAAAGCAAGAAAAGAGTTTATTCTCTTTCTCCAACACTCTCTCTCTCAATCGTTCACTCTCCTCACTCTTTACACGATTTCACTCTCTTCCATAATCTCTTGATTACTCTACTCTCAAACTTACATGGTATCAGAGCAGATTTGATTCTGTTCTTGCCTCAAATCTCCATCACTCCCTTCCGCATTCTCTTTCTTGTTCTTGAATCTTCTTTCTTTAACCGTTGGACAATAGCTTTAACCAACGGTCTCTTCATCTTTTTTTCATGGAAACTACCAAAACTCTCATTGTTCCAGTTACTCTCAAGGGAGAGAATTACTTACTGTGGGCTAGAACCACAAAGACAGCCCTATGCGGCCGAGGACTTTGGTCCCATGTTGAGACGAGCGAAGCTCCTAGTGGCGAGACCACCAAAGACGGCAAGGATCTTGTCGATGAGAAGAACAAGTGGTTTCAAGAAGATCAGGGAGTCCTAGCTATCATTCAAAACTCCCTAGATGCACCTATACTTGAAGCTTACTCTTATTGCGAGACAGCAAAAGACTTGTGGGACACTCTCAAGAATGTTTTTGGGAATGTTACAAATGTAAACCGAATTTTTGAGATTAAGAGGGCCATCAACAACCTCAACCAAGAAGACATGGAGTTCACCAAGCACTTTGGGAAGTTTAGGTCCCTTTGGGCTGAACTAGAGATGCTCCGGCCGGCGACTATAGATCCGGCCATTCTGAATGAGAGGCGTGAACAAGATAAGGTGTTCGGCCTTCTCTTGACCTTGAACCCCTCCTACAATGACCTTATCAAGCATATTCTACGGTCGGACAAGCTCCCTAGCCTTGATGATGTCTGTAACCAAATTCAAAAGGAGCATGGCTCCATGGGATTGTTTGGCGGCAAGGGAGAACTTGTGACCGCTAACAAAGCTGAGACGGCATCAGCAAACAAGGGCTACTACAAGCCGGAGGACAAGAACAACCCGCCATTTTGTGAGCATTGTAAGAAGCTTGGTCACTTCAAGAGCCGCTGCTGGATTCTACACCCTCATCTAGCACCACCGCCGGGTACCATCCGAGGTGGACGACCAAACCGCGGAGGACCACCGAGAGCTCATCAAGCAGTAGCCATGGGGGAGTCATCAATCTCTGAGCAACCTCAACAAGTGACCAGTGGAACTGCTCTTGCTGCAGCATCGTCCGAGCTGGTAAGGCGGTCCGACCTTGATGCGCTCATCAAAGCCATCAAAGAGGCCACCGGTAAGGCGTTTCTTGCCTCAAACAAAATTAAACCCCTCATAGTTGATTCTGGTGCATCCCATCACATGATTAGTGATTCTAGGCTAATTAGTGATATTAAACCTGCTAATGGTAATGTGATAATAGCAAATGGTGAGAAAGTACCAGTTAAAGGCATTGGAAACTTGAAACTATTTGATAAGGAGACTAAGGCATTTTATATGCCAAACTTTACTTCTAACTTGCTATCAGTTAAGAGAGCCACTACTGATTTAAATTGTTATGCTATATTTGGTCCTAACAATGTTCATTTTCAGGATATTGAGACAAGTAAGGTTCTTGGTCAAGGAGGATCCAAGGATGACCTCTATGTGCTTGAGGACTTGAACTTATCTTCTAATGTATCTTGTTTTAATTCGGTTATTATGAAACCTAGTGATTCTATTTTACATGCTAGGCTAGGACACCCTCACACAAGAGCTTTATCTTTAATATTTCCTAATGTTTCTTTTCAAAATGATGAGTGTGAGGCTTGTATTCTTGGTAAACATTGCAAGGCTGTTTTTCCTAAATCTATTACTATTTATGAAAAATGTTTTGATTTAATTCATTCTGATGTTTGGACATCTCCTTGCTTATCTAGAGATAATCAAAAATATTTTGTGACTTTTATTGATGAAAAATCAAAATATACTTGGATAACTTTGCTTCCCTCTAAGGATAGAGTTCTTGAGGCCTTTACTAATTTTCAAAATTATGTCACTAACCACTTTCATGCCAAGATTAAAATTTTGAGATCAGATAATGGTGGAGAGTACACAAGCCATGCCTTTAAGCAATATCTAGCCAAACATGGAATTCTTCACCAAACTAGTTGTTCTTACACACCACAACAAAATGGAGTGGCTGAGAGGAAGAATAGGCATCTGATGGAGGTAGCAAGGTCTATGATGTTTCACACAAGGGTTCCAAAGAGGTTTTGGGGAGATGCTGTGCTAGCCGCTTGTTATCTTATTAACCGCACACCAACAAAAATTCTAAAGGATGTGTCTCCATTTGAGGTATTAACTAATGACAAACCTACATTTGATCACTTACGAGTGTTTGGTTGTGTGTGCTATGTTTTGCGACCAGGTGAGCTAAGAGACAAGCTTGATGCAAAGAGTACAAAGGCTATGTTTCTTGGCTATTCTACTACACAAAAGGGGTATAAGTGCTATGAACCTACAACAAGGAGAATTCTAGTATCTCGTGATGTCAAGTTCATGGAGACACACGGCTTTTATGACGAGAAGAATTGGGATGAGCTCCGTAATCTCTCCGACTCTCCATCTGATCGGACGCGCAACCTCCGAGTAATTCTTGAGCGGCTAGGTCTTGAAAATGATAGGATCTCTACCGAGTCAGCCAGACCAACATCACCAGAACAATCTGAGCCATTCACTGAGCCTGATCCTGATATACATGCCGATGACCATACTGAGCAGCATGAGGAGTCACCCGCGGACATCACGGCCGAAACAACCGAGGAGTCGGCCGAACAGCTTGAGGAAATCATAACTCCGGGACGGGCCAACTCCGAAGCTGGGGCTGTAGTTCCTCTTAGGCGCAGCCAACGTATCAAGTATCCTCCTAGTCATTGGAAGAACACCCGTGTGTACTACAACAACATGGCCGTTGCTCATCCGATTCAGGCCGTGTGCACCTTAGCTCATTTTCCGATAGAGCATCAAGTGTTTCTTGGCCATATTGATGAGCATTGGATCCCCAAGACCTATGATGAGGCTAAGCAGCACAAGGTATGGAGAGATGCGGTGGACGCCGAGAATACGGCCATGGTGCAAAATCACACATGGGACGAGGCTGACTTACCCAAGGGCAAGAAGGCTGTCACATCTCGGTATATCTTCACAATCAAATATAAGAGCAATGGGGAGATAGAACGGTATAAGGCACGCCTTGTAGCCCGGGGATTCACGCAAACGTATGGGGAGGACTATCTTGATACGTTTGCTCCGGTGGCCAAACTTCACACTGTTCGAGTGGTTTTCTCTCTTGCCACAAATCTTGATTGGGAGCTATGGCAAATGGATGTGAAGAACGCCTTCCTACAAGGCGAGCTCGAAGATGAAGTGTATATGCGGCCACCACCGGGCCTAGAAGACACCATTGGTCCGGGGAAGGTTCTCAAGCTCAACAAAGCCATCTATGGACTAAAGCAGTCGCCAAGGGCGTGGTACCACAAGCTGAGCACAATCCTCCTTGACAAAGGCTTTCGCAAATCCGAGGCTGATCACACACTATTTACCTCACCAAGCACCAAAGGTATAGTAGTCATCCTAGTGTATGTTGATGATATCATCATCACTGGGAGTGACTCGGTAGGTATTCAAAACACTAAAACCTTCTTGAAATCAGTCTTTGATATTAAGGACCTTGGAGAGTTGAAATATTTTCTTGGGATAGAAATATGTAGATCAAAGGAAGGTTTATTTCTATCACAAAGAAAATATGCTCTTGACTTGTTAAATGAGACAGGAAAATTAGGTTCAAAGGCAGTGGCATCACCTCTTGAAGAGAACTACAAGGCCGGAGGACAGGGGGAGCTTGAGCAGGCACCATACAAGGACGTTGGTCGCTACCGGCGCCTAGTAGGTAAGTTAATCTATTTAACTATAACACGGCCTGATATTTGCTTTGCTGTGAACCAGGTGAGCCAGCACATGAACAATCCAACTGTCCATCATTGGAACATGGTCGACCGAATCCTTAAATACATCAAGGGCTCACCGGGACAAGGCATTTGGATGGGTCGCAACAAGAACACCGAGTTGGTAGGATATTGCGACGCTGACTATGCTGGAGACCGTGGAGACCGTCGCTCCACAACTGGCTATTGCACATTCCTTGGAGGCAACCTGATCACATGGAAGAGCAAGAAACAAAAGGTCGTATCGCTTTCAAGTGCCGAATCCGAGTATAGGGCCATGCGCAAACTCACAACTGAACTAATGTGGCTCAAAGCACTCCTCAAGGATTTAGGAGTGGAAATCACAAGTCCTATCACCATGCATTGTGACAATGAAGCTGCCATTCACATAGCAACCAATTCAGTGTTTCATGAGAGGACCAAACATATTGAGGTGGACTGTCATAAGGTGCGAGAGCAAATCAAGCTTGGAGTTGTCCTACCATGTCACACCGAGAGCAAGGAACAACTCGCTGACATCCTCACCAAAGCTGCAAGTCCCCAAGTGTGCGAATATATTCACTCGAAGCTCGGCCTTATAGACCTCACTCGGCCATGAGTCTTTCACAAGGCACCTACACTCTTTTTCCCTTATGTATAGTTTTTCCCATGAGGTTTTCTATACTAAGGTTTTTAATGAGGTGGGTGCCTAGACTGTCAAGCTTGCCTGATCATCTAAGTCAAGCTTGAGGGGGAGTATGAGTTTGGCACACCACCTTGGCCACCACCGTCCGTACAACCGTACGGACGTCCGTACGATCGACAACCTATGGGCTGACCAAGCCATCTCGTATCTCATAAGCCCAATCCACTAAGGAGAGCTTCCAACGATCTCCCTTCATCGAGATCCTTCTATTATAGCCGTTAGGCAACTTGCAAGTGGGAAGTCAAAGGTTTAGTCACATGTAGGAATAAGGAGATGTCGCTATCTCCCATTAATGTGCACATAGAACCCTAGGAAAGAATATCCTCTTTGTATAGCTCTATATATGGTTTGTAAGTATGTTCTAATTTAAAGCAAGAAAAGAGTTTATTCTCTTTCTCCAACACTCTCTCTCTCAATCGTTCACTCTCCTCACTCTTTACACGATTTCACTCTCTTCCATAATCTCTTGATTACTCTACTCTCAAACTTACAATACTCACCGCCCCTCACATTCTCTGTTCTCGGCAACAAGCAAATCTCTGCCGAGACGTCTCAAAGATCGACTCGGACGAAACCCTTCCACTGCGATTCAGCTTCCGCGTTCTTCACCAAAGTTCTAGACCACAGAGTTATCTTGCCAGTGGAAGTGAAATCATACCATTCCGAGTAGCCGATCAAAAGTTATGCCCGATTCAGTGGGCATATATCAGTCAGTAGCGGTCTCAAGAAGAGAGGTCAAAACCGCAACAATGATCAACACTCTCTCCCTCCTATTCATAAAAACACCAAAAGGCTGTGCTCTAAACCCTACTCTCTTTAAATTCCTAATTATTTTTAGTTCCATTGCTAGTCTTTACACTTCCATATGATTTTTCTTAAATTGTCACACTTATAGAAATTGTCTTTGATATTCCTCATAGCATACACTTACACTTTTCTTCTTTATCACTTGTTTAAAGGGTAAAGGAGACTATGAGAGCCTCAAAGAAATTCTAAAGGTGCAAGGATGGAGATCATAAGGAAGGTGCCAAAGGCAAGGTGGGCTAAGGAGAAGTAGCGGTTCAAATAATGAAGAGAAGAGAGCTGGTTCTTTTTAAACCAAGGTCAAGGGACATCATGGATAGTGGAGGCTATACTCTTTTTCCCTTTAACAAAGTTTTATCCCAAGAGGTTTTCTTTGTTGAGGTTTTTAATGAGGTAGACTACACTACTCCACCCTTGATCTTTGGTCCCCATGGTGTCCCACCGATCAAGCGTGCGGGGGAGTATTAGAATGTACCAAGGAGGAGAGAGGAGAGGCCGGTAAGGCCGAGCCTTGGAAGAACAGAAGAAAGGCCGGAAAGGCCATGTAAAGGCCGGTAAGGCCATGTCCGTGTCCGTGAGCGACCATGTACCGTGTCCGGTACCATGTACCGTGTCCGTGAACGGACCCATGTCCGGTGAGCGGCCAGTTAGGCCGTGAACACATTGAAGAGAAGGCCCGTCCGTACAGGCCCGTCCGTACAGGCCCGTCCGTACGATGAAGAGAAGGCCCGTCCGTACAATGAAGAGAAGGCCCGTCCGTACGGTCTCGGCCCTTAGGCCTGCGCTCGGTCCAGTAGATAGAGAGGCCGAGTTTGAGAGGAGGAAAGCGAGGCCCTACAAGAGAGAGAGGCTTATGGGAAGATCACATGTGCCCTTGGTTGGTGAAGGAAGGAAAGGTCACTCTCACCAACACCAAATCGAGAATGTCACTTTCATCACTCTCTTCTTCTCTCCAACGGTCATATGGCATTTGTATCTCTATATTAAGCTTTGTATACACTCTCATATGTAACAAAAAAAAAAAAAAAAAAAAAACAACACAACATTATTCAATAGAAGAGAAATCCGATTTTCCTCTCTACATGGTGTTCTTGTTCATATCACAAATGTAGAGTGTTTAGGGTTAGCGGTTTAGGGGCTGCCCTTAAGGCAGCCTATTCTCTTCTCAAATCTCACCTAAACTCTTCTTTATTTACTTGTTATTCCCTAGCTTACTGATTCTAAATCCTTTCTACCTAAGTACACAAACTCTTAAGTGTTGTGATACTTTAACAAGGATTAGTCTCAAACTAGGCTGTTTGCTCCTTCATAGATCCGATTTACTATCTAGTATTTGGGGTCTATTTAGGTTGTTTGTGGGGAGTTCATCACAAGTTGATGACCTCTCCTTCCCCCTTGAGAATGAGTTAGTTTGTTGTGGGTATAAGAAGATTCAATCCTTGGGAGTTGTCTCTCCTTTGTCAAGAGCTCTCTCTCTTGAAATCCCAACATGTGGAGAGTTTAAAAGCCACTTATTCCCACTTTGTCCCAATAGAGGCTAAAACCAGGAAAACATTGCATAGAAGCTGTAAACAGCTATGTTAGTGTTTCTGGGGTTAAAATGTGTCTTAATCCAATGCAACTAACTAATTATAAGAGTTTGAGATAGATGTGGAGAGTTTAAAAGCCAGTTGTACCCATTTTGTCCCAAAACAGGCTAAAACCAAGAAAGCATTGCTTAGAAGCTGTAAACAGCTTTGTTAGTGTTTCTAGGGTTAAAATGTGTATTAATCCAATGCAACTAACTAATTATAAGACTTTGAGATAGATGTGGAGAGTTTAAAAGCCACTTATACCCATTTTGTCCCAAAACAGGCTAAACACCAAGAAAACATTGCTTAGAAGCTGTAAACAGCTCTGTTAGTGTTTCTAGGGTTAAATTGTGTCTTAATCCAATGCAACTAACTAATTATAAGACTTTGAGATAGATGTGGAGAGTTTAAAAGCCAGTTATACCCATTTTGTCCCGAAACAGTCTAAAACCAGGAAAACATTGCTTAGAAGCTGTAAACAGCTATGTTAGTATTTCTAGGGTTAAAATGTGTCTTAATCCAATGGAACTAACTAATTATAAGACTTTGAGATAGATGTGGAGAGCTTAAAAGCCACTTATACCCATTTTGTCCCAAAACAGGTAAAACCAAGAAAACATTGCTTAGAAGGTGTAAACAGTTATGTTAGTGTTTATGGGGTTAAAATGTGTTGTAATCCAATGCACCTAACTAATTATAAGAGTTGGAGATAGATGTGGAGAGTTTAAAAGCCACTTATACCCATTTTGTCCCAGAACAGGCTAACAGCAAGAAAACATTGCTTAGTAGCTGTAAACAGCTATGTTAGTGTTTCAAGTTTTAAAATGTGTCTTAATCCTGTAAGTTTAGAAACGAGAGAGTGTAGAGATCGAGTGAGTTTGAGAGTGTTCGCACGAGAGAGTAGAAGAGAGTATGGAAGTGTAAGAGAGAGAGTATAGAAGAAGAATCAAACTTCTTACTTGAAAAAGAACCTAGATACATCCTAATTATAGACAAAGTAAACAGCATATTCCTATGGGATCCTATACACGCTTTACATGACTGAAAGTGACATCCTTCCTTCTTAACATAACATGTGACTTGTGAGTTGAAATATCTTCCCACTTGCACACAAACTCCAACGGTCGGTAGGAGAAGGATCTAGAGACTTGGTTGTCTCATACAAGCCTTAGAAGACTTCAAGTGGGCTTCTACACGAGATGGTATGGTTGGCCCGATGAGAGAGAACGGTCGTTGACTTGTACGGACGTTGACTTGTACGGACATGGTGATCAAGATCCCAAATTATACTCCCCCTCAAGCTTTAGTCATTGGACCCTATGACATAAGCTTGAACCATTGATCACCTACCTCATTAAAAACCTTAGTATATAAAACCACTTGGGAAAAATTATACTTAAGGGAAAAAGAGCGTAGGATCTCAAGGTTTGGTGAGGTCCATGAGTCCTAGCCGAGGGTGAATGTATTCGCACACTTGTGGGCTGGCCGCCTTTGTGAAAATGTCGGCTAGTTGCTCTTTGCTGTCTGTATGACATGGGAGTGTGACGCCTAGCTGAATCTGCTCTCGCACCTTGTGGCAATCGACCTCTATGTGTTTTGTTCTCTCGTGAAACACGGAATTGGTGGCTATGTGGATGGCTGCTTCGTTATCACAATGCATAGTGATAGGCTTTGATGATTCAACTCCAAGATCCTTCAATAGTGCCTTAAGCCACATGAGCTCGGTTGTTAACTTCCTCATGGCTCTATACTCGGACTCCGCACTAGATAACGAGACAACCTTTTGTTTCTTGCTCTTCCATGTGACTAAGTTTCCTCCCAAGAACGTGCAGTATCCGGTGGTTGAGCGACGATCCCCATGGTCTCCGGCGTAATCAGCGTCACAATATCCTATCAACTCGGTGCTCTTGTTCCTTCCCATCCATATGCCTTGTCCCGGAGCTCCCTTGATGTACTTAAGGATTCGGTTCACCATGTTCCAGTGGTGTCTAGTTGGGTTTTGCATGTGTTGGCTTACCTGGTTCACAGCAAAACAAAGATCAGGCCTAGTGATAGTTAAATATATGAGCTTACCCACTAGACGCCTATATCGCGTGACATCTTCGAATGGAGGCTCCCCCTTTCCGGCTGTCTTGTAGTTTTCTTCAAGAGGTGTGGTCACTGCTTTTGATCCAAGTTTTCCTGCTTCACTTAAGAGGTCAAGAGCATACTTTCTTTGTGATAAAAACAATCCTTCATCAGACCTATACACTTCTATACCAAGAAAATACTTAAGTTCTCCAAGGTCTTTAATATCAAAAACTGACTTAAGAAACTCTTTAGCTTCTTGAATACCTACCTTGTCACTTCCAGATATGATGATATCATCAACATATACTAGAATGACCACTATACCTTTGTCACTTGGTAGTGTGAAGAGAGTATGATCCGATTCTGATTTGCGAAAACCTTTCCCAAGTAAGGTTGTGCTCAACTTGTGGTACCATGCTCTAGGCGATTGTTTAAGGCCATATATTGCCTTGTTGAGCTTCAGCACCTTTCCCGGGCCTATGGTGTCCTCTAGACCAGGCGGTGGCCGCATGTAGACCTCATCTTCAAGTTCTCCTTGCAAGAACGCATTCTTCACATCCATTTGCCATAGATCCCAATCCAAGTTTGTGGCCAAGGAGAGAACAACTCGAACTGTGTGTAATTTGGCCACCGGAGCAAACGTATCTTTGTAATCCTCCCCATACGTTTGCGTAAAACCACGAGCTACAAGTCTGGCCTTGTAGCGTTCAATCTCCCCATTGCTCTTATACTTGATAGTGAAGATATACCGAGACGTCACAGCCTTCTTGCCCTTGGGTAAGTCTGATTCGTCCCATGTGTGATTTTGCACCATGGCCGTGTTCTCGGCATCAACTGCGTCTCGCCACACCTTGTGGTCCTTGGCCTCATCATATGTCTTGGGAACCCAATGCTGGTCAATTTGGCCAAGGAACACTTGATGTTCCATCGGAAAGTGTGCCAGCGTGCATACAGCTTGAATTGGGTGTGCGACGACCATGTTGTTGTAGTACACTCTAGTGTTCTTCCAGTTAGATGGGGGAAACTTGAGACGTTGGCTACGTCGAAGAGGAACTATAGTTCCCGCCTCTGAGCTAGCTCTGCCTAGTGTAATAATTTCTTCAAGCTGCTCAGCCGGTTCCTCGGATGGCACATCATTGTTGTCTCCGGGTAGTTCGGTCGAATCCGTGGGCAACTCAGTTTCGTCGTTGGTATGAGAAGTGGGTGGATCAAGGTCGGGCTCAGGGAATGGCTCAGGTTGTTCTGGTGATGCTTGACTGGCCGGCGCGTTGGTGATCCGATCATTCTCAATACCTAGCCTCTCAAGGATCACCCGGAGGTTGCGTGTCCGATCGGAAGAAGAGGTCGAGAGATTGCGAAGTTCATCCCAGTTCTTCTCATCATAAAATCCTTGTGACTCCACAAACTTGACATCACGAGACACAAGAACTCTTCTTGTCTCCGAGTCATAGCACTTATATCCTTTTTGAGTTGTAGAATAGCCGATAAACATTGCCTTAGTACTCTTAGCATCAAGCTTGTCTCTTAGTTCACCTGGTCGCAACACATAGCAAACACAACCAAATACTCGTAAATGATCAAAGTTAGGCTTTTCATTGTTCAATACCTCAAATGGAGACAAGTCGTTGAGTATTTTTGTTGGTGTGCGGTTGATAAGATAACAAGCTGTGAGCACGGCATCTCCCCAAAAGCGTTTTGGAACTCTTGTATGGAACATCATGGACCTTGCTACCTCCATGAGATGCCTATTCTTCCTTTCAGCCACCCCATTTTGTTGTGGTGTGTATGGACAGCTAGTTTGATGAAGAATTCCATGTTCGGCTAGATATTGCTTAAAGGCATGGCTTGTGTATTCTCCACCATTATCTGATCTCAAAATTTTAATCTTGGCATGATAGTGGTTAGTGACATAATTTTGAAAGCTAGTAAAAGCTTCAAGAACTCTATCCTTAGAAGGAAGCAAAGTTATCCAAGTATATTTTGATTTTTCATCAATAAAAGTCACAAAATACTTTTGATTTTCTCTAGATAAGCAAGGGGATGTCCAAACATCAGAATGAACCAAATCAAAACATTTTTCATAAATAGTAATAGATTTAGGAAAAACAGCCTTGCAATGTTTACCAAGAATACAAGCCTCACACCCATCATTTTGAAAAGAAATATTAGGGAACATTAAAGCTAAAGCTCTAGTGTGAGGATGTCCTAGCCTAGCATGTAAAATAGAATCACTAGGTTTAACAACAACCGAATTAAAACAAGAAGCAGATAAATTCAAGTCCTCAAGCATATAGAGATCACCCTTGGAACCTCCTTGACCAAGGACCTTACTTGTCTCAATATCCTGAAAATGAACCTTGTTAGGACCAAATATTGCATAACAATTCAAATCAGTAGTGGCTCTCTTAACTGATAGCAAGTTGGAAGTAAAATTTGGCATATAGAACGCTTTAGTATCTTTATCAAATAATTTCAAGTTTCCAATGCCTTTAACTGGCACTTTCTCACCATTTGCTATCACAACATTACCACTAGCCGGTTTAATATCACTCATTAACCTAGAATCACTAATCATGTGGTGAGAAGCACCGGAATCAACTATGAGCGGTTTAGTTTGATTCAAGGCAAGATAAGAGTTACCGGAATTTTCTTTGAGTGCCTTAATGAGCGCATCAAGATCAGACTTCCTCACGAGGTCCGACGAGGCAGCCAGGGCAGTTCCATTCATATCCGGAGCTCGAGGGTTCAGTTCAGCAACCAATGGCTCCACACTCGCTCGATGAGCTCTTGGTGCTCCACGGTGGTTCATTGGTCGGTTTACTCGGAGGTGTGGGTGGAGAATCCAACACTCATTCTTGAAATGGCCCGGCTTCTTGCAGTGGTGACACACTGGTTCTTTCTTGTTATCTCCTCGATAGTAGCCCTTGTTTGCGGTCGCTACATCAGCTTGGTTGGCGGTTACAAGCTCCCCCTTGTTACCAAACAACCCCATGGAACCATGCTCCTTTTGAATCTGACTACACACTTCCTCCAGGCTGGGAAGCTTGTCCGACCTCAAGATATGCTTGATAAGATCGTTGTAAGATGGATTCAGCGTAAGGAGGAGGCCGAACACCTTGTCTTGTTCACGCCTCTCATTCAAGATTGCCGGATCAAGAGTCGCTGGCCTAAGCATCTCAAGCTCAGCCCAAAGGGACCTAAACTTCCCAAAGTGTTTGGTGAACTCCATGTCTTCTTGGCTTAGGTTGTTGATGGCTCTCTTGATCTCAAAGACTCGGCTTAAATTGGTAGTGTTACCAAAGACGTTTTGCAAGGTATCCCATAGATCCTTGGCCGTTTCACAATACGAGTAGGCCTCGAGTATTGGAGCATCGAGAGAGTTTTGTATGATGGCGAGAACACTTTGGTCTTCTTGAAACCACTTTTCTTCACCACTTGTGGCCACAACTTTGCCGTCTTCAGTCGGCTCGCCCTTCGGAGCTTCACTTGTTGTCACATGGGTCCAAAGCCCTCGGCCACATAGCGCCGTCTTTGTGGTCCTTGCCCACAACAAATAGTTCTCTCCTTTGAGAGTAACTGGAACAACCAAGGTTTTGGTGCTTTCCATGGAGTTTTGTCCAATGGTCAATAAGTTTACCCAACGGTTAAAGAAAAACTCAAGAGATTGAATGAACGAGTTGCGGAAGAAAGTAGAGTGAATGAAGAGTTTAACGAGAGGAACCACAAGGCTCTGATACCATGTAAGTTTAGAAACGAGAGAGTGTAGAGATCGAGTGAGTTTGAGAGTGTTCGCACGAGAGAGTAGAAGAGAGTATGGAAGTGTAAGAGAGAGAGTATAGAAGAAGAATCAAACTTCTTACTTGAAAAAGAACCTAGATACATCCTAATTATAGACAAAGTAAACAGCATATTCCTATGGGATCCTATACACGCTTTACATGACTGAAAGTGACATCCTTCCTTCTTAACATAACATGTGACTTGTGAGTTGAAATATCTTCCCACTTGCACACAAACTCCAACGGTCGGTAGGAGAAGGATCTAGAGACTTGGTTGTCTCATACAAGCCTTAGAAGACTTCAAGTGGGCTTCTACACGAGATGGTATGGTTGGCCCGATGAGAGAGAACGGTCGTTGACTTGTACGGACGTTGACTTGTACGGACATGGTGATCAAGATCCCAAATTATAAATCCAATGGAACTAACTAAATATAAGAGTTTGAGATAGATGTGGAGAGTTTAAAAGCCACTTATTCCCATTTTGTCCCATAAACAGGTTAAACCAAGAAAACATTGCTTAGAAGGTGTAAATAGTTATGTTAGTGTTTATGGGGTTAAAATGTGTTGTAATCCAATGCAACTAACTAATTATAAGAGTTTGAGATAGATGTGGAGAGTTTAAAAGCCACTTATACCCATTTTGTCCCAAAACAGTCTAAAACCAGGAAAACATTGCTTAGTAGCTGTAAACAGCTATGTTAGTGTTTCTAGGGTTAAAATGTGTCTTAATCCAATGCAACTAACTAATTATAAGACTTTGAGATAGATGTGGAGAGTTTAAAAGCCACTTATACCCATTTTGTCCCAAAACAGGCTAAAACCAAGAAAACATTGCTTTGAAGCTGTAAACAGCTATGTTAGTGTTTGTGGGGTTAAAATGTGTCTTAATCCAATGCAACTAACTAATTATAAGAGTTTGAGATAGATGTGGAGAGTTTAAAAGCCACTTATTCCCATTTTGTCCCAATAGAGGCTAAAACTAAGAAAACATTGCTTAGAAGCAGTAAACAGCTATGTTAGTGTTTATGGGGTTAAATTGTGTCTTAATTTAATGCAACTAACTAATTATAAGACTTTGAGATAGATGTGGAGAGTTTGAAAGCCACTTATACCCATTTTGTCCCAAAACAGGCTAAAAGCAAGAAAACATTGCTTAGAAGCTGTAAACAGTTATGTTAGTGTTTATGGGGTTAAAATGTGTCTTAATCCAATGCAACTAACTAAATATAAGACTTTGAGATAGATGTGGAGAGTTTAAAAGCCACTTATACCCATTTTGTCCCAAAACAGGCTAACACCAAGAAAACATTGCTTAGAAGCTGTAAACAGCTATGTTAGTGTTTATGGGGTTAAAATGTGTCTTAATCCAATGGAACTAACTAAATACAAGAGTTTGAGATAGATGTGGAGAGTTTAAAAGCCACTTATTCCCATTTTGTCCCAATAGAGGCTAAAACCAAGAAAACATTGCTTAGAAGCAGTAAACAGCTTTGTTAGTGTTTCTAGGGTTAAATTGTGTCTTAATCCAATGCAACTAACTAATTAAAAGACTTTGAGATAGATGTGGAGAGTTTAAAAGCCACTTATACCCATTTTGTCCCAAAACAGGCTAAAAGCAAGAAAACATTGCTTTGAAGGTGTAAACAGCTATGTTAGTGTTTCTGGGGTTAAAATGTGTCTTAATCCAATGGAACTAACTAAATACAAGAGTTTGAGATAGATGTGGAGAGTTTAAAAGCCACTTATTCCCATTTTGTCCCAATAGAGGCTAAAACCAAGAAAACATTGCTTAGAAGCAGTAAACAGCTTTGTTAGTGTTTCTAGGGTTAAATTGTGTCTTAATCCAATGCAACTAACTAATTAAAAGACTTTGAGATAGATGTGGAGAGTTTAAAAGCCACTTATACCCATTTTGTCCCAAAACAGGCTAAAAGCAAGAAAACATTGCTTTGAAGGTGTAAACAGCTATGTTAGTGTTTCTGGGGTTAAAATGTGTCTTAATCCAATGGAACTAACTAAATATAAGAGTTTGAGATAGATGTGGAGAGTTTAAAAGCCACTTATTGTTGGGATTTATGAGACAAAGCTCACAAGAGAGGGTAGACAAACACTTGGTGAATGAATCCCCCTTTACCCACAACAAACTAACTCATTCTCAAGGGGGAGGAGAGAACATCAACTTGTGATGAACTCCCCATAAACAAGGCTTAGTAAAGAGTAAATAAAGAAGAGTTTAGGTGGGTTTGAGAAGAGAATAGGCTGCCTTAAGGGCAGCCCCTAACCGCTAATCTCCTACACACTCTACATTGCTAATATGAACAAGAACCCAAGGTAGAGAGGGAATCGGTTTCTCTTATTCAATAATAATGTGTTGTGTTACATATGGGAGATTACACATTAATATAGAAGAACAAGGTCTTATGACCGTTAGAGAGGAGGAGAAGGTGATAGGGACATTCTCAATTCAACTTGGTGAAAGCGACTTCTCTTCCTTCACCAAACACTCACGTGAATCTCCTTCCTTCCTTTTCCTTCTTCCTTCCTTTTCCTTGTGATTTCCTTTCTTCTTCTTCATGGGCCTCTCTCTCCCTTGTAAGGCCTCGTTTTGTCTCTCCCAAGCCTCTCATACTCGGCCTTTCCCTCACATGGACCGAGAGCAGCCCTAAGAGCACGACCGTACGGACATAAGGGAAGGCTGACCGTACGGACACGAGATTGGCACATCTCTTATGTGCCTTCATGGGCCTTCACGGCCCTTCTTCTTCTGCTCACGGCCTTACAGGCCTGCCTCTCTTTTGGCTCGGTCATGCTCGAGTATCGGCCTCCCATGGCTCGGCCGTACCCGAGCACCATCGTGCATCACGCTCGGCCTTACCGTGCACTATCGTGCACTGGCCTCTCTTTCTCTTCTCCTTCATATATACTAATACTCCCCCGCACACTTGATCTGCAGGGCACCATGGGGACCAAAGATCAAGGGTGGACTCGTGTCGACTACCTCATTAAAAACCTTAACAAAGAAAACCACTTGGGAAAAACTTTGTTAAGTAAAAAGAGTGTAGTTTCCACGGTCCTTGATGTCCCATTGATCTTGGTTTGTAAGGACCGGCTCTCTTCTCTCCATGGCTTTGAACCGCTACACTTCCTTAGCTCTCCTTGCCTTTACTTCGCATGATCTCCAAGCTCACACTTTTCCGAATTTCCTTGAGGCTCTCATAGTCTCCTTTACCCCTTAAACAAGTGATAAAGAAGAAAAGTATAAGTGTATGCTATGAGGAATATCAAAGGAAATTTTTCAAAAAGTTTCTTTGAGGCTCTCATAGTCTCCTTTGAATAAGTATAAATGATGAGGAATATCAAAGACAATCTCTTTGAGGCTCTCATAGTATACTTTAAACAAGTAGAGATCATGAGGAATATCAAAGAAAATTTTAAAGAAAATGTGACAATTTAAGAGAACATAAAGAGTAAAGACTAGTAATGGAACTAAGATAATGAATTAAAGAAATTTAACTAGAGTAGAGTTTAGAGCACAGCCTTTTGGGTGTTTTTGATTGAGGAGAAGAGAAGAGTTGATCATTGTTGCGGTTTGAATTCTCCTCTTGAGACCGCTTCTTCTTAGTCGCGTCAGAATGGTATACGTCCACTGAATCGGACATAACTCTCGAACGGCTGCTCGGATTGGTATGATTCCACTTCCACTGGCAAGATGACTCTGTGGTCTCGAACTTTGATGAAGAACGCGGAAGCTGAATCTCAGTGGAAGGGTTTCGTCCGAGTCGTTCTTTGAGACGCTTCCTTGAAGAACATAATTTTGAACTTTGGTACACCAACGACTTTGAAAGTCTTGTGCACCTCCAAACTTCGACACTCATCAAATGTGGGATTGATTCAGCACTTCACACCAGTTTCCTTCTCCCCTTGCTTATCTACCATAGACCATTCCCTTGAACAACTTCTTGAGTTCGCCGGCCGGACTCCCTCTTGGTGTTGCCTTGAGCTTTGACTTGGTTAGATTCGCCTAAGAGAGCATCACTTCTGGTTGCGAATGGTTCTAGCTCCCCCGTAAGCTTCTAGTGCCTCCATTTGGCTGTTGACACCACCACACATACTTTGGAGCTGATTCATCGCCTTCCACCAACTCAATGGCCATCGGTTCTAACTTCCAAGCATTGTAATGCGCCAACCACTTCACCATCTTTAAATCAGGAACCTGTTTGAGATCAAGACAGATTCTAAACAAGAGATGGTGAGAGATTAGAGAATAGAGAATATTACAGAAAAATAAAATAGAATTTATAGAATAAGTAACCAAGAATTAGAGAATTAAAAGAGAATAAGTGGAAGTATAAGAGAATGGCGAGTAGAATAGAGAATTTGCTCAAGAGTTCTTATGGACAGAGCATACTCTGTTTTCTTGAGTTGAGAGAAGCTTTAGGCAGCCTTGAACAGCCCAGAACTTTAGGGAGTAACACACCATGGCGTTTGTTTACTCGAGTACTTGGGCGTTTTAGTGGCTGGAGCTTCTACGGACCATGGGGTTTTGAGACTCCCACGGTTTAACAACAAGGCTCATGGTAGAATCCCCTAAACAGAGTGCTCTTCCATGAGCTTAAGGCTATAGATCCACGAAGATAACATATAGAAGATGTTTCTCTGTTCACAAGCAAAGAAAAACAAAAGAAAGCCTTTGGAACAATCTATTGTCCAACGGTTAAAAGAAAACCTCTTTTAAACAGCTTTAATCTAATTGATTCAGCTGAGAGGATAAGAGATTTGTGGCTCCATTCAAGCCTCAAAAACGTGAATCCTTACCAAGAACAAAACCGATTTGCTCCTTGGTTCATCACCACCTCATTTAAACCCAAGCTTTTACCAAATCGGTAAGCCTAAAGATGAGGTTTTAAAATCGATTTCTTTCACACACTTGGTCTACGAACTCTACAAAGACCCGAGACCAAGCTTACTCAATATTGAGCTGCTAGAGAATCGATTTAACAACCAAAGCAAAATTAAAGCTTTAAAGAACTAAGCTAAGCGAATTAACACCTAAGCTAGGATTAAAACTTTAACTAAGCTAACTCCTAAGAGAATTGACTTGAGAACGAGTTTGAATCACCAAGAACAGAGCCTGCTCTGATACCAGGTTGGGATTTATGAGACAAAGCTCACAAGAGAGGGTAGACAAACACTTGGTGAATGAATCCCCCTTTACCCACAACAAACTAACTCATTCTCAAGGGGGAGGAGAGAACATCAACTTGTGATGAACTCCCCATAAACAAGGCTTAGTAAAGAGTAAATAAAGAAGAGTTTAGGTGGGTTTGAGAAGAGAATAGGCTGCCTTAAGGGCAGCCCCTAACCGCTAATCTCCTACACACTCTACATTACTAATATGAACAAGAACCCAAGGTAGAGAGGGAATCGGTTTCTCTTATTCAATAATAATGTGTTGTGTTACATATGGGAGATTACACATTAATATAGAAGAACAAGGTCTTATGACCGTTAGAGAGGAGGAGAAGGTGATAGGGACATTCTCAATTCAACTTGGTGAAAGCGACTTCTCTTCCTTCACCAAACACTCACGTGAATCTCCTTCCTTCCTTTTCCTTCTTCCTTCCTTTTCCTTGTGATTTCCTTTCTTCTTCTTCATGGGCCTCTCTCTCCCTTGTAAGGCCTCGTTTTGTCTCTCCCAAGCCTCTCATACTCGGCCTTTCCCTCACATGGACCGAGAGCAGCCCTAAGAGCACGACCGTACGGACATAAGGGAAGGCTGACCGTACGGACACGAGATTGGCACATCTCTTATGTGCCTTCATGGGCCTTCATGGCCCTTCTTCTTCTGCTCACGGCCTTACAGGCCTGCCTCTCTTTTGGCTCGGTCATGCTCGAGTATCGGCCTCCCGTGGCTCGGCCGTACCCGAGCACCATCGTGCATCACGCTCGGCCTTACCGTGCACTATCGTGCACTGGCCTCTCTTTCTCTTCTCCTTCATATATACTACCCGAGCACCATCGTGCATCACGCTCGGCCTTACCGTGCACTATCGTGCACTGGCCTCTCTTTCTCTTCTCCTTCACATATACTAATACTTATTCCCATTTTGTCCCAATAGAGGCTAAAACCAAGAAAACATTGCTTAGAAGCAGTAAACAGCTATGTTAGTGTTTATGGGGTTAAATTGTGTCTTAATCCAATGCAACTAACTAATTATAAGACTTTGAGATAGATGTGGACAGTTTGAAAGCCACTTATACCCATTTTGTCCCAAAACAGGCTAAAAGCAAGAAAACATTGCTTAGAAGCTGTAAACAGTTATGTTAGTGTTTATGGGGTTAAAATGTGTCTTAATCCAATGCAACTAACTAAATATAAGACTTTGAGATAGATGTGGAGAGTTTAAAAGCCACTTATACCCATTTTGTCCCAAAACAGGCTAACACCAAGAAAACATTGCTTAGAAGCTATAAACAGCTATGTTAGTGTTTATGGGGTTAAAATGTGTCTTAATCCAATGGAACTAAATAAATACAAGAGTTTGAGATAGATGTGGAGAGTTTAAAAGCCACTTATTCCCATTTTGTCCCAATAGAGGCTAAAACCAAGAAAACATTGCTTAGAAGCAGTAAACAGCTTTGTTAGTGTTTCTAGGGTTAAAATGTGTCTTAATCCAATGCAACTAACTAATTATAAGACTTTGAGATAGATGTGGAGAGTTTAAAAGCCACTTATACCCATTTTGTTCCAAAACAGGCTAAAACCAAGAAAACATTGCTTAGAAGCTGTAAATAGCTATGTTAGTGTTTCTAGGGTTAAAATGTGTTGTAATCCAATGCAACTAAATAATTATAAGAGTTTGAGATAGATGTGGAGAGTTTAAAAGCCACTTATACCCATTTTGTCCCAAAACAGGCTAATAGCAAGAAAACATTGCTTAGTAGCTGTAAACAGCTATGTTAGTATTTCTAGGGTTAAAATGTGTCTTAATCCAATGGAACTAACTAATTATAAGACTTTGAGATAGATGTGGAGAGTTTAAAAGCCACTTATTCCCATTTTGTCCCAAAACAGGCTAAAACCAAGAAAACATTGCTTAGAAGCTGTAAACAGTTATGTTAGTGTTTATGGGTCTAAAATGTGTCTTAATCCAATGCAACTAACTAAATATAAGACTTTGAGATAGATGTGGAGAGTTTAAAAGCCACTTATACCTATTTTGTCCCAAAACAGGCTAACAGCAAGAAAACATTGCTTAGAAGCTGTAAACAGCTTTGTTAGTGTTTATGGGGTTAAAATGTGTCTTAATCCAATGGAACTAACTAAATACAAGAGTTTGAGATAGATGTGGAGAGTTTAAAAGCCACTTATACCCATTTTGTCCCAGAACAGGCTAACAGCAAGAAAACATTGCTTAGTAGCTGTAAACAGCTTTGTTAGTGTTTCTAGGGTTAAAATGTGTCTTAATCCAATGCAACTAACTAATTATAAGACTTTGAGATAGATGTGGAGAGTTTAAAAACCACTTATACCCATTTTGTCCCAAAACAGGCTAAAACCAAGAAAACATTGCTTAGAAGCTGTAAACAGCTATGTGTTGGGATTTATGAGACAAAGCTCACAAGAGAGGGTAGACAAACACTTGGTGAATGAATCCCCCTTTACCCACAACAAACTAACTCATTCTCAAGGGGAAGAAGAGGACATCAACTTGTGATGAACTCCTCATAAACTAGGCTAGATAGAACCCAAATACTAGAGAGTAAGCGGATCCTATCAAGGAGAAGCACTAGTTTGAGACTTATCCTTGTTCTAGTAACACAACACTAAGAGTTTGTGTACTTAGGAGAGGAGGATTAAGAATCAGTAATCTGTAAGACTTTGTAGAATAAAGAAGAGAATCAAGAGATTGAAGAGAGATATCGGTAGACAAAGAGAATGAGGAAGAAGAAAAGATTAGGTTATTGTTCCATAAGAATACATCTTACAATGTAGGCTAAAGTCTATATATATCAAGGGACAATTAGGGCTACACCCTCTACCAACCGATCGTATAAGTGATAGGGACAAGGAGAGAGATAGAACTAATCCCAACGGTGATAGTGACCCGTCCTAGTCTCCTTAAACACAACATAACCCGTGACTCCACTTGTTCCTCCTCTCTAACGGCTACAAGCGACATTCTAGATCCTTCTCATGGGCCTAAGGAGAGCAGGCCTCCTCATTGTCTTTACACACTTACATGACTCGGCCTTATTGCTTGGTTGTACGGACGGCCCCATAATTGTACGGACGGCCATGGCTGCCTTAGGCTTATTCTCTTGATCAATACTCCCCCTCAAGCTTAGCCGAGTGAAATGGCTAAGCTTGGAACCCGTGAAGCAGCACCTCATTAAAAACCTTGACTTAGAAAACCTCATGGGACAAAACCAAGTCAAGGGAAAAAGAGTGTGCTGTCCACGGATTAGGGAAGCTTGATCATGGCCGTGTAATGTCTACAAGTCCAAGTTTGCTGTAGATGTGATCACAAACCTTGGAGCTTGCAGACTTGGTAAAGATGTCAGCTAGCTGATCTTGACTCCTTGTGTGGCATGGTAACACCACTCCTTCTTCAATCTTCTCTCTCACCTTGTGGCAATCGCTTTCTATGTGCTTGGTCCTCTCATGAAAGACTGAGTTTGTGGCAATGTGAATAGCCGCTTCATTGTCGCAGTGCATGGTCATGGGCTGCTTTGTCTCGATGCCTAAGTCCTTGAGTAGGCCCTTCAGCCATGTCATCTCGTTAGTGAGCTTCCTCATAGCTCTATACTCGGCCTCGGCGCTAGAGCATGAAACCACCTTTTGTTTCTTAGACCTCCATGTAACCAAGTTGCCTCCAACAAACGTGCAGTACCCAGTGGTGGATCTCCTATCCAGCGTGTCGCCATTGTAATCCGCATCACAATAGCCAACGATTTCGGTGTTGTCATTCTTGCCCATCCAAATACCTTGACCCGGACTGCCCTTGAGATAGCTTAGGATCCTTTCGACTTGACTCCATTGGTACTTGCTTGGTGCCTTCATATGTTGGCTAACCTGATTCACAGCATAGGATATGTCAGGTCGTGTGATAGTAAGGTATATCAGCTTACCTACAAGCCGGCGGTAGCGTGTGACGTCTAAGAATGGCTCGTCCATTGGTTCCTTAGGTCGGCCTTCTTTTGCCCGTAAGCTCTCCCCCTTTCGCTTGAGCTGGTAATCTTCATCAAGGGGCGTAGCAACCGGAGACACACCAAGCTTGCCAGTCTCCTCTAACAAGTCAAGAGTATACTTGCGTTGTGAGAGGAAGAGTCCTTCCGGTGAGCGACAAATCTCAATGCCAAGAAAGTATTTGAGTTCCCCAAGGTCCTTGATGTCAAATACCGACTTGAGAGAGTCCTTGGTGTCCTGAATGGCCGCCTTATCATCACCAGTCACGATGATGTCGTCGACGTATATGAGCACCACCACCCAACCAATAGAGGTGCGACGCGTGAAGAGAGTATGATCAGCCTCCGATCGCGTAAAACCATCAGTCTTGAGAGTGGAGCTTAGTTTGTGGTACCACGCTCGTGGGGACTGCTTAAGGCCATAGATGGCCTTACGTAGCCTCAAGACTTTTCCGGGTGTAACCATGTCTTCAAGGCCGGGAGGAGGCGTCATGTACACTTCTTCATCAAGTTCACCTTGAAGGAAGGCGTTCTTCACATCCATCTGCCATAAGTCCCATGAGAGGTTGACAGCAAGAGACAGCACAACCCGAACCGTATGGAGCTTGGCCACGGGTGCAAAGGTGGCCGTGTAGTCCGCGCCATAGGTTTGGGTGAAGCCACGGGCCACTAACCTGGCTTTATGCCGTTCAATGTCACCATTGCTCAAATACTTTATGGTAAACACCCATTTGGAGCTAACTGCCCGCTTGCCTTGAGGAAGATCCGATTCGTCCCACGTATGATTCCGGATCATGGCGCCAGTTTCATTCTTGACCGCATCTAACCAAACTTGATGTTCCTTGGCTTCATCATATGTCTGCGGGATCCAATTGGCGTCCACTTGGCCGAAGAAAGCTTGGTGATCAGCAGGTAACAGCTCAAGGGAACAAACGGACTGAATGGGATGAGCAACAGCTTGGCTGTTGTAATAGACACGCTTGTTCTTCCAAGTGGAGGGATCCGATCGAGGTCTGGTGCTCCGACGCAGGACTGGTGCCGGAAGTGGATCCACGCTAGGCAACACGGAGGACGTACCGTCCGTAGGAGCCGTCTCCGTGTGTTCCTCGGTAGAGGCCGCCGCCGGAGCATGCGTGTCCGTTGTAGGGCCAGGGACGGGAACACCGGTTATGGGTAGGCCAGACCCGAGAGATTCACCATCTTGGGCTGAACCATTGTCATTTGCATCTCCTTGGTCAGACTCACCATCAGTAGAAATTTGACTTAGTGTTGGCCGCACGGCACCCGTTGGTGGAGATGGGTTGCCAAGGTGATCAAGAAGGAACCGTAGACTCGAAGCTCGGTCATTAGGTGAGTGAGAGAGATCTTTAAGGCTGTTCCAATCCCTCTTGTCATGGTAGCCCACATGTTCTAGAAACCGGACATCTCGAGAGACATATAGTCGACTTGTGGCCGGATCATAACATTTGTACCCCTTTTGTGTGGTGGAGTAGCCAATGAACATACACTTTGTACTTTTGGCATCCAGCTTACTCCTTTGTTCTCCTGGTACTAACACAAAACAAACACAGCCGAAAACTCGTAAGTGATCAAGAGATGGTTTAAATTTGTTTAGTACTTCAAATGGAGATAAGTCATGAAGAACTCTAGTTGGTGTTCGGTTGATTAGGTAGCATGCAGTCATCACGGCATCACCCCAATATCGTTTAGGAACACTCGAATGGAACATGATTGCCCGCGCCACTTCCATGAGGTGCCGGTTCTTCCTCTCGGCCACACCATTTTGTTGTGGCGTGTAGGGACAACTAGTTTGATGGAGAATGCCATGCTTGGAGAGATGTTCTTTGAACTTGCAACTTGTGTATTCCCCCCCATTATCAGACCTAAGTACCTTAAGTTTAGCATTGAAGTGATTAGTCACATAATTTTGAAAATTGATAAAGGCATCAAATACTCTATCTTTAGATGGCAACAAGGTAATCCAAGTGTATTTTGATTTTTCATCAATAAAAGTCACAAAATACTTGTTATTATCTCTAGATAGGCATGGTGATGTCCAAACATCTGAGTGAACCAAATCAAAACAATTCTCATAAATAGTAGTTGACTTAGGAAAGATAGACTTGCAATGTTTTCCAAGAATACAAGGTTCACAAGTAGAATTATCAAAAGAAATATTAGGAAACATCAACCCTAAAGCACGTGAATGTGGGTGGCCTAGCCTAGCATGCCACACCATATTCGAATCAACAACAAAACAAGACTTAGTAGAGGATAAATTTGGATCGGTTTTCTCTAGGACATAGAGATCTCCACTCCCTTGCCCTTCTCCAAGAACCTTTCCAGTCTCAATATCCTGAAAATAAACATTGTTAGGACCAAAGATTGCATAACAATTCAAATCATTTGTGGCCCTCTTAACCGATAGTAAATTGGAGGTAAAGGTAGGCATAAAGAAAGCTTTTGAGGTTTTATCAAATAGTTTCAAGTCCCCTATTCCCTTTACTGGTATTTGTTCTCCATTTGCAATAACAACATTTCCTAAGGCCGGTTTTATGTTGTCAATTAACCTAGGGTTACTAATCATATGATGTGAGGCTCCCGAGTCAATAACAAGCGATTTGCTAGGCCTAGAAGTAAAGAAAGAGATACCAGACTCCTTGAGTGAAGCAATGGAGCGGATGAGAGCCTCAAGGTCTGACTTCCTCACCACATCTCCGTAGGCTGCGGTCATGGCCACCTCATCTCCCTGCTTTGATGATCCGGCTCCTTTATCGCTAACCGCTTCCTTTGAGAGGTTGGCTTTGAACTTGGCCGGCTTGAGATGAGGATGGAGAACCCAGCACTTGTCTTTCAGATGACCCCGCTTCTTGCAGTAGTCGCACACCAACAACTTCCTCTCCTCTTGCTTGTACATTCCTTTGTTGGCCGAAGCAAGCTCCCCCTTACCGCTAAACAAATCAAGGGATCCTTGCTCTTTCTGAATTTGGGAGCAAATATCCTCAAAGGAGGGGAGCTTCTCTGCCCTTAGGATGTGCTTCAAGAGGTCGTTGAAGGACGGGTTCAAGGTAAGTAGGAGTCCGAAGACTTTGTCTTGCTCCTTTCTTTCGTTTAGCACACTTGCCTCAAGTGTACTTGGCCGCAACATGTCAAGCTCGGACCATAGTGCACGGAACTTACCAAGATGCTTAGTGAACTCCACATCATCTTGGTTAAGATCATTTATGGCCTTCTTGACCTCAAAGACTCTAGTCATGTTAGAGACATTACCATACACGCCTTTAAGTGTTTCCCACAGTTCCTTGGCCGTCTCGCAATATGAGTAGGCCTCAAGGATAGGCGTGTCCAGAGAGTTTTGGAGAACAGATAGGACAACTTGGTCTTCTTGGAACCATTTGGCCTTCCTCTCGCTCTCTTCCTCCGCTTCCGCCTCGGAAGCGTCCTCTCCTTTGGGGTTTTTCTTTGGGACATAGTCGGACTCGACATGACTCCAAAGGCCACGACCTCCAAGGGCGGTTCTTGTGGTTCTTGTCCACAGCAAGTAGTTTGTCCCCTTTAGGACAACCGGTGAAACAATGGGCTTGGCGTTTTCCATGGTCGGATCTCTATGGACCGATGGGTAAAGCTTTTACCCGGAGAATAAAAGAGATGCGAGTAAGAAGAAACGAAGATAAGGAGACTAGAGTGTAGAAATGAGTAGGAGAATGAGATTAGACTGTAGAGAATCGAAGAACTTGCTCTGATACCATGTAAGACTTTGTAGAATAAAGAAGAGAATCAAGAGATTGAAGAGAGATATCGGTAGACAAAGAGAATGAGGAAGAAGAAAAGATTAGGTTATTGTTCCATAAGAATACATCTTACAATGTAGGCTAAAGTCTATATATATCAAGGGACAATTAGGGCTACACCCTCTACCAACCGATCGTATAAGTGATAGGGACAAGGAGAGAGATAGAACTAATCCCAACGGTGATAGTGACCCGTCCTAGTCTCCTTAAACACAACATAACCCGTGACTCCACTTGTTCCTCCTCTCTAACGGCTACAAGCGACATTCTAGATCCTTCTCATGGGCCTAAGGAGAGCAGGCCTCCTCATTGTCTTTACACACTTACATGACTCGGCCTTATTGCTTGGTTGTACGGACGGCCCCATAATTGTACGGACGGCCATGGCTGCCTTAGGCTTATTCTCTTGATCAATATAATCTAGGCTATATAAAAGAGTAAATAAGAAGACTTTAGGTGAGATTTGGGAAGAGAATAGGCTGCCTTAAGGGCAGCCTCTAACCGATTCCCTAAACTATCTACATTGAAGCTAAGAACAAGAACACAAGGTAAAAGAGGGGAAATCGGATTCTCTTCTTATTAGATAATTGTGTGTTGTGTTACATATGAGAGATTACACATTAATATAGGAATACATGGTCATATGACCGTTAGAGAGAAGATAGAAGATGAGAGTGACTTGTGGCCGTTTGTCTCGAGTAGAGGAAGTAGAAAGCGACTTCTCTCTTCCTTCACCTAACCAAAAGCTCACGTGAATATCCCTTCCTTCCTTTTCCTTGTGGGATTTCCTTTCTTCTTCTTTATGGGCCTCTCTCCCTTGTAAGGCCTCGTTTTCCTTTCTCCCAAGCCTCTCAAACTCGGCCTTTCTATCTCATGGACCAAGAGCAGCCCTAAAGGCACGACCGTACGGACATAAGGGAAGGCTGACCGTACGGACGCGAGATTGGCACATCTCACATGTGCCTCCATGGGCCTCTACGGCCTTTCTTCTCTTGTTCGCGGCCTAACTGGCCGCTCTCATGCCTCCCATGGCCTCACCGGCCATTCTCTTGGTGTACACGACCTTACCGGCCGTTTCTCCTCTTCCTTCAAGGCTCGGCCTTACCGGCCTCTCCTCTCTCTTCCTCCTTACTCTCTAATACTATGTTAGTGTTTCTAGGGTTAAAATGTGTCTTAATCCAATGCAACTAACTAATTATAAGACTTTGAGATAGATGTGGAGAGTTTAAAAGCCACTTATTCCCACTTTGTCCCAATTGTAAGTTTGAGAGTAGAGTAATCAAGAGATTATGGAAGAGAGTGAAATCGTGTAAAGAGTGAGGAGAGTGAACGATTGAGAGAGAGAGTGTTGGAGAAAGAGAATAAACTCTTTTCTTGCTTTAAATTAGAACATACTTACAAACCATATATAGAGCTATACAAAGAGGATATTCTTTCCTAGGGTTCTATGTGCACATTAATGGGAGATAGCGACATCTCCTTATTCCTACATGTGACTAAACCTTTGACTTCCCACTTGCAAGTTGCCTAACGGCTATAATAGAAGGATCTCGATGAAGGGAGATCGTTGGAAGCTCTCCTTAGTGGATTGGGCTTATGAGATACGAGATGGCTTGGTCAGCCCATAGGTTGTCGATCGTACGGACGTCCGTACGGTTGTACGGACGGTGGTGGCCAAGGTGGTGTGCCAAACTCATACTCCCCCTCAAGCTTGACTTAGATGATCAGGCAAGCTTGACAGTCTAGGCACCCACCTCATTAAAAACCTTAGTATAGAAAACCTCATGGGAAAAACTATACATAAGGGAAAAAGAGTGTAGGTGCCTTGTGAAAGACTCATGGCCGAGTGAGGTCTATAAGGCCGAGCTTCGAGTGAATATATTCGCACACTTGGGGACTTGCAGCTTTGGTGAGGATGTCAGCGAGTTGTTCCTTGCTCTCGGTGTGACATGGTAGGACAACTCCAAGCTTGATTTGCTCTCGCACCTTATGACAGTCCACCTCAATATGTTTGGTCCTCTCATGAAACACTGAATTGGTTGCTATGTGAATGGCAGCTTCATTGTCACAATGCATGGTGATAGGACTTGTGATTTCCACTCCTAAATCCTTGAGGAGTGCTTTGAGCCACATTAGTTCAGTTGTGAGTTTGCGCATGGCCCTATACTCGGATTCGGCACTTGAAAGCGATACGACCTTTTGTTTCTTGCTCTTCCATGTGATCAGGTTGCCTCCAAGGAATGTGCAATAGCCAGTTGTGGAGCGACGGTCTCCACGGTCTCCAGCATAGTCAGCGTCGCAATATCCTACCAACTCGGTGTTCTTGTTGCGACCCATCCAAATGCCTTGTCCCGGTGAGCCCTTGATGTATTTAAGGATTCGGTCGACCATGTTCCAATGATGGACAGTTGGATTGTTCATGTGCTGGCTCACCTGGTTCACAGCAAAGCAAATATCAGGCCGTGTTATAGTTAAATAGATTAACTTACCTACTAGGCGCCGGTAGCGACCAACGTCCTTGTATGGTGCCTGCTCAAGCTCCCCCTGTCCTCCGGCCTTGTAGTTCTCTTCAAGAGGTGATGCCACTGCCTTTGAACCTAATTTTCCTGTCTCATTTAACAAGTCAAGAGCATATTTTCTTTGTGATAGAAATAAACCTTCCTTTGATCTACATATTTCTATCCCAAGAAAATATTTCAACTCTCCAAGGTCCTTAATATCAAAGACTGATTTCAAGAAGGTTTTAGTGTTTTGAATACCTACCGAGTCACTCCCAGTGATGATGATATCATCAACATACACTAGGATGACTACTATACCTTTGGTGCTTGGTGAGGTAAATAGTGTGTGATCAGCCTCGGATTTGCGAAAGCCTTTGTCAAGGAGGATTGTGCTCAGCTTGTGGTACCACGCCCTTGGCGACTGCTTTAGTCCATAGATGGCTTTGTTGAGCTTGAGAACCTTCCCCGGACCAATGGTGTCTTCTAGGCCCGGTGGTGGCCGCATATACACTTCATCTTCGAGCTCGCCTTGTAGGAAGGCGTTCTTCACATCCATTTGCCATAGCTCCCAATCAAGATTTGTGGCAAGAGAGAAAACCACTCGAACAGTGTGAAGTTTGGCCACCGGAGCAAACGTATCAAGATAGTCCTCCCCATACGTTTGCGTGAATCCCCGGGCTACAAGGCGTGCCTTATACCGTTCTATCTCCCCATTGCTCTTATATTTGATTGTGAAGATATACCGAGATGTGACAGCCTTCTTGCCCTTGGGTAAGTCAGCCTCGTCCCATGTGTGATTTTGCACCATGGCCGTATTCTCGGCGTCCACCGCATCTCTCCATACCTTGTGCTGCTTAGCCTCATCATAGGTCTTGGGGATCCAATGCTCATCAATATGGCCAAGAAACACTTGATGCTCTATCGGAAAATGAGCTAAGGTGCACACGGCCTGAATCGGATGAGCAACGGCCATGTTGTTGTAGTACACACGGGTGTTCTTCCAATGACTAGGAGGATACTTGATACGTTGGCTGCGCCTAAGAGGAACTACAGCCCCAGCTTCGGAGTTGGCCCGTCCCGGAGTTATGATTTCCTCAAGCTGTTCGGCCGACTCCTCGGTTGTTTCGGCCGTGATGTCCGCGGGTGACTCCTCATGCTGCTCAGTATGGTCATCGGCATGTATATCAGGATCAGGCTCAGTGAATGGCTCAGATTGTTCTGGTGATGTTGGTCTGGCTGACTCGGTAGAGATCCTATCATTTTCAAGACCTAGCCGCTCAAGAATTACTCGGAGGTTGCGCGTCCGATCAGATGGAGAGTCGGAGAGATTACGGAGCTCATCCCAATTCTTCTCGTCATAAAAGCCGTGTGTCTCCATGAACTTGACATCACGAGATACTAGAATTCTCCTTGTTGTAGGTTCATAGCACTTATACCCCTTTTGTGTAGTAGAATAGCCAAGAAACATAGCCTTTGTACTCTTTGCATCAAGCTTGTCTCTTAGCTCACCTGGTCGCAAAACATAGCACACACAACCAAACACTCGTAAGTGATCAAATGTAGGTTTGTCATTAGTTAATACCTCAAATGGAGACACATCCTTTAGAATTTTTGTTGGTGTGCGGTTAATAAGATAACAAGCGGCTAGCACAGCATCTCCCCAAAACCTCTTTGGAACCCTTGTGTGAAACATCATAGACCTTGCTACCTCCATCAGATGCCTATTCTTCCTCTCAGCCACTCCATTTTGTTGTGGTGTGTAAGAACAACTAGTTTGGTGAAGAATTCCATGTTTGGCTAGATATTGCTTAAAGGCATGGCTTGTGTACTCTCCACCATTATCTGATCTCAAAATTTTAATCTTGGCATGAAAGTGGTTAGTGACATAATTTTGAAAATTAGTAAAGGCCTCAAGAACTCTATCCTTAGAGGGAAGCAAAGTTATCCAAGTATATTTTGATTTTTCATCAATAAAAGTCACAAAATATTTTTGATTATCTCTAGATAAGCAAGGAGATGTCCAAACATCAGAATGAATTAAATCAAAACATTTTTCATAAATAGTAATAGATTTAGGAAAAACAGCCTTGCAATGTTTACCAAGAATACAAGCCTCACACTCATCATTTTGAAAAGAAACATTAGGAAATATTAAAGATAAAGCTCTTGTGTGAGGGTGTCCTAGCCTAGCATGTAAAATAGAATCACTAGGTTTCATAATAACCGAATTAAAACAAGATACATTAGAAGATAAGTTCAAGTCCTCAAGCACATAGAGGTCATCCTTGGATCCTCCTTGACCAAGAACCTTACTTGTCTCAATATCCTGAAAATGAACATTGTTAGGACCAAATATAGCATAACAATTTAAATCAGTAGTGGCTCTCTTAACTGATAGCAAGTTAGAAGTAAAGTTTGGCATATAAAATGCCTTAGTCTCCTTATCAAATAGTTTCAAGTTTCCAATGCCTTTAACTGGTACTTTCTCACCATTTGCTATTATCACATTACCATTAGCAGGTTTAATATCACTAATTAGCCTAGAATCACTAATCATGTGATGGGATGCACCAGAATCAACTATGAGGGGTTTAATTTTGTTTGAGGCAAGAAACGCCTTACCGGTGGCCTCTTTGATGGCTTTGATGAGCGCATCAAGGTCGGACCGCCTTACCAGCTCGGACGATGCTGCAGCAAGAGCAGTTCCACTGGTCACTTGTTGAGGTTGCTCAGAGATTGATGACTCCCCCATGGCTACTGCTTGATGAGCTCTCGGTGGTCCTCCGCGGTTTGGTCGTCCACCTCGGATGGTACCCGGCGGTGGTGCTAGATGAGGGTGTAGAATCCAGCAGCGGCTCTTGAAGTGACCAAGCTTCTTACAATGCTCACAAAATGGCGGGTTGTTCTTGTCCTCCGGCTTGTAGTAGCCCTTGTTTGCTGATGCCGTCTCAGCTTTGTTAGCGGTCACAAGTTCTCCCTTGCCGCCAAACAATCCCATGGAGCCATGCTCCTTTTGAATTTGGTTACAGACATCATCAAGGCTAGGGAGCTTGTCCGACCGTAGAATATGCTTGATAAGGTCATTGTAGGAGGGGTTCAAGGTCAAGAGAAGGCCGAACACCTTATCTTGTTCACGCCTCTCATTCAGAATGGCCGGATCTATAGTCGCCGGCCGGAGCATCTCTAGTTCAGCCCAAAGGGACCTAAACTTCCCAAAGTGCTTGGTGAACTCCATGTCTTCTTGGTTGAGGTTGTTGATGGCCCTCTTAATCTCAAAAATTCGGTTTACATTTGTAACATTCCCAAAAACATTCTTGAGAGTGTCCCACAAGTCTTTTGCTGTCTCGCAATAAGAGTAAGCTTCAAGTATAGGTGCATCTAGGGAGTTTTGAATGATAGCTAGGACTCCCTGATCTTCTTGAAACCACTTGTTCTTCTCATCGACAAGATCCTTGCCGTCTTTGGTGGTCTCGCCACTAGGAGCTTCGCTCGTCTCAACATGGGACCAAAGTCCTCGGCCGCATAGGGCTGTCTTTGTGGTTCTAGCCCACAGTAAGTAATTCTCTCCCTTGAGAGTAACTGGAACAATGAGAGTTTTGGTAGTTTCCATGAAAAAAAGATGAAGAGACCGTTGGTTAAAGCTATTGTCCAACGGTTAAAGAAAGAAGATTCAAGAACAAGAAAGAGAATGCGGAAGGGAGTGATGGAGATTTGAGGCAAGAACAGAATCAAATCTGCTCTGATACCATGTAAGTTTGAGAGTAGAGTAATCAAGAGATTATGGAAGAGAGTGAAATCGTGTAAAGAGTGAGGAGAGTGAACGATTGAGAGAGAGAGTGTTGGAGAAAGAGAATAAACTCTTTTCTTGCTTTAAATTAGAACATACTTACAAACCATATATAGAGCTATACAAAGAGGATATTCTTTCCTAGGGTTCTATGTGCACATTAATGGGAGATAGCGACATCTCCTTATTCCTACATGTGACTAAACCTTTGACTTCCCACTTGCAAGTTGCCTAACGGCTATAATAGAAGGATCTCGATGAAGGGAGATCGTTGGAAGCTCTCCTTAGTGGATTGGGCTTATGAGATACGAGATGGCTTGGTCAGCCCATAGGTTGTCGATCGTACGGACGTCCGTACGGTTGTACGGACGGTGGTGGCCAAGGTGGTGTGCCAAACTCATACCAATAGAGGCTAAAACCAAGAAAACATTGCTTTGAAGCTGTAAACAGCTATGTTAGTGTTTCTGGGGTTAAAATGTGTCTTAATCCAATGGAACTAACTAAATATAAGAGTTTGAGATAGATGTGGAGAGTTTAAAAGCCACTTATTCCCATTTTGTCCCAATAGAGGCTAAAACCAAGAAAACATTGCTTAGAAGCAGTAAACAGCTATGTTAGTGTTTATGGGGTTAAATTGTGTCTTAATCTAATGCAACTAACTAATTATAAGACTTTGAGATAGATGTGGAGAGTTTGAAAGCCACTTATACCCATTTTGTCCCAAAACAGGCTAAAAGCAAGAAAACATTGCTTAGAAGCTGTAAACAGTTATGTTAGTGTTTATGGGGTTAAAATGTGTCTTAATCCAATGCAACTAACTAAATATAAGACTTTGAGATAGATGTGGAGAGTTTAAAAGCCACTTATACCCATTTTGTCCCAAAACAGGCTAACACCAAGAAAACATTGCTTAGAAGCTGTAAACAGCTATGTTAGTGTTTATGGGGTTAAAATGTGTCTTAATCCAATGGAACTAACTAAATACAAGAGTTTGAGATAGATGTGGAGAGTTTAAAAGCCACTTATTCCCATTTTGTCCCAATAGAGGCTAAAACCAAGAAAACATTGCTTAGATGCAGTAAACAGCTTTGTTAGTGTTTCTAGGGTTAAAATGTGTCTTAATCCAATGCAACTAACTAATTATAAGACTTTGAGATAAATGTGGAGAGTTTAAAAGCCACTTATACCCATTTTGTCCCAAAACAGGCTAAAAGCAAGAAAACATTGCTTTGAAGCTGTATGTTGGGATTTATGAGACAAAGCTCACAAGAGAGGGTAGACAAACACTTGGTGAATGAATCCCCCTTTACCCACAACAAACTAACTCATTCTCAAGGGGGAGGAGAGAACATCAACTTGTGATGAACTCCCCATAATCTAGACTTAGTAAAGCAATAAATAAGAAGAGTTTAGGTGGGATTTGAGAAGAGAATAGGCTGCCTTAAGGGCAGCCCCTAACCGATTCCCTAAACTATCTACATTGAAGCTAAGAACAAGAACACAAGGTAAAAGAGGGGAAATCGGATCTCTTCTATTAGATTGTTGTATTGTGATGTGTTACATATGAGAGAATTACAGCTTAATATAGAGAAAACAAAGGCATAGAGCCGTTAGGCACACAAGGGATTCAAAGGAGAGATGAAAGGGACAGCTCCTTGTCTTTGGTTGACTCGCTATGCTTCCCAACCAAAGCCACACGTGATTTCCTTCCCTTCCATGCCTTGTGACCGTTAGATCTCCTTCCCTTATGGCCATTGGATCCTTCTTCCCTTCCTTGTGAGATATTTCCTTCTTCTTGGGCTTCTTCTTCTTATAAGGCCTTTGTTCTTCTTATATTGCACTTATGGCCTTGCTGACCACTCTCCTTGCTCTCACGGCCCACATGGCCTTATTGGCCACTCTTATTGTGCTCACGGCCTTACTGGCCGCTCCCACACCACTCATGGCCTTACCGGCCACACTTCTTGTACTAGCAGCCTTACCGGCCACTCTCTTCTTCCTTGTGCAGCTCGGCCTCACCGGCCTCACTCTCTCTTCTCCTTCATATATACTAATACTCCCCCGCACGTTTGATCTGCAGGGCACCATGGGGACCAAAGATCAAGCGTGGACACGTGAGGACTACCTCATTAAAAACCTTAACAAAGAAAACCACTTGGGAGAAAACTTTGTTAAGTAAAAAGAGTGTAGTCTCCACGTTCCTTGATGTCGCAATGATCTTGGTTTGTCAAGAACCAGCTCTCTTCTCTTTAAGCCTTTGAACCGCTACACTTCCTTAGCCCTCCTTGCCTTTAGCACATTCCTTATGATCTCCATCCTTGTTCCTTTAGAATTACTTTGAGGCTCTCATAGTCTCCTTTACCCTTAAACAAGTGATAAAGAAGAAAAGAATAAGTGTTTGCTATGAGGAATATCAAAGAAAAATTCTAAAAGTGTGACAATTTAAGAAGAATCATATTAAAGACTAAAGACTAGTAATGAAGCTAAGGTAATGAATTTATGAATTAAAATAGAGAAGGGTTTAGAGCACAGCCTTTAGAGAGTTGATCACAGTTGCGGTTTGGAATTCCTCCTTGAGACCGCTCCTCTAACCATGGTTTTAAACCCGGTCAGTTTTATTTGTCAGACTGACACATGCCCACTGAATCGGACATAACTTTCGAACGGCTGCTCGGATTGGTATGATTCCACTTCCACTGGCAAGATGACTCTGTGGTCTCGAACTTTAATGAAGAACGCGGAAGCCGAATCGCAGTGGAAGGGTTTCGTCCGAGTCGATCTTTGAGACGCTTCGGCTGAGCTTTAAGTAAAGACTTTTGCTTGTGGCCGAGCAGAATCTGTGAGGTACGGTCTGAAGTCACTTGATCTCCCCCGTAACCTTTACTTGATGATGGGCTGAAACCTCATCACCTCAGTTGAAGCCTTGTGCATCACCGTTCTTGTGCACATCCAATCAACAGTTGAAACCTTGTGCATCACCTTTCCTAAAGACCATTGTGCACATCCGATCAACAACTTGGCACTAACACACATGCTCTTGGACTGATTCATCACCTTCCACCAGCTTAACAAAGACTTGGTGGCCCTTGGTTCTAACTCCAGGCATTGTGCTGCGCTCTCCTCATGGCTATCTTGTAGCCTTCAACCTCGCCACTTCTTCTTCTTGAGATAGTAGGCGAGCTCCACACAATCTTCAAGTTTGAAACTGAAACCAAAACTCAATGGGACAGTTTCTAAACAAGAGATTGTTAGAGATTAGAGTATAGAGAATATAGAATATTACTGAAAATAAAATAGAGAATTTAGAGAATTAATAAGAGTATATATGGAGAATAGAAAGTGAGAGTATAAGGGAGAGTATTGGCGGTAGTATAAGATGAATGGAGAGTAGAATAGAGAATCTGCTCAAGAGTTCTTATGGACAGAGTTTAACTCTGTTTTCTTGAGTTGAACGAAGCTTTGACAGCCAAGAACATCCAAGAAGACAATCTCTTTTGGTGCTTTAATGGCTGAAACACAATGGACCTTATGGAAAATTAGTTTCTCCAAAGGTTTAACAACAAAACTCCTTGTAGAATCACTTAAACAAGTGTTCTTCAAGAGATTAAGGCTTTAGATCCACAAAGATAACATATAGAAGATGTTTTTCGTGGTCCCAAGCAAAGAAGAAACAACAAAAGCCTTTGGAACAACCTATTGTCCAACGGTTAAAAGAATGCATCTTGGACCAACTTGAATCTATTTGACCAAGCGGGCTCTACATGCTAAAATAAAGTCTCTCTCTTCCTCAAACTCGAACCTGGACACACCATATGACCAGAAACAAAGCTTTCTCAACCTTGAGAAGAAGAAGAAGCGATTTAGTAATTAAGCCTTTAAAGGAAATTTAACAAAAGCAAAATTAAACCTTTAGAGGAAAATTAACTAAATCCTAAGAGAACTAAATCCTAAGAATTTCGTGGCTCATACAAGCACACAAGAACCGTGAATCCTCACCATGAACAACACAATTTGCTCAATGGTTCATCACTTCCCACACATCCCAAAATAAACAAAGCTATTACCAAATCGGTAAAGCTTAAGGATGGGGCTTGTAAAATCGATTTCTTTCCACACACTTGGTCTACAAATTCTAACAAGACAAGAGACCAAGCTTACTCAACAATGAGCTGCTAGAGAATCGATTTAATCAACAAAAGCAAAATTAAAGCTTTAAAGAAACTAAGCTAAGCGATTTAACACCTAAGCAAAGTCTAAAACTTTAACTAAGCTAACTCCTAAGAAAACGACTTTGAGAATGAGTTTAAATTACCAAGAACAGAACCTGCTCTGATACCATGTTGGGATTTATGAGACAAAGCTCACAAGAGAGGGTAGACAAACACTTGGTGAATGAATCCCCCTTTACCCACAACAAACTAACTCATTCTCAAGGGGGAGGAGAGAACATCAACTTGTGATGAACTCCCCATAATCTAGACTTAGTAAAGCAATAAATAAGAAGAGTTTAGGTGGGATTTGAGAAGAGAATAGGCTGCCTTAAGGGCAGCCCCTAACCGATTCCCTAAACTATCTACATTGAAGCTAAGAACAAGAACACAAGGTAAAAGAGGGGAAATCGGATCTCTTCTATTAGATTGTTGTATTGTGATGTGTTACATATGAGAGAATTACAGCTTAATATAGAGAAAACAAAGGCATAGAGCCGTTAGGCACACAAGGGATTCAAAGGAGAGATGAAAGGGACAGCTCCTTGTCTTTGGTTGACTCGCTATGCTTCCCAACCAAAGCCACACGTGATTTCCTTCCCTTCCATGCCTTGTGACCGTTAGATCTCCTTCCCTTATGGCCATTGGATCCTTCTTCCCTTCCTTGTGAGATATTTCCTTCTTCTTGGGCTTCTTCTTCTTATAAGGCCTTTGTTCTTCTTATATTGCACTTATGGCCTTGCTGACCACTCTCCTTGCTCTCACGGCCCACATGGCCTTATTGGCCACTCTTATTGTGCTCACGGCCTTACTGGCCGCTCCCACACCACTCATGGCCTTACCGGCCACACTTCTTGTACTAGCAGCCTTACCGGCCACTCTCTTCTTCCTTGTGCAGCTCGGCCTCACCGGCCTCACTCTCTCTTCTCCTTCATATATACTAATACTGTAAACAGCTATGTTAGTGTTTTTGGGGTTAAAATGTGTCTTAATCCAATGGAACTAACTAAATATAAGAGTTTGAGATAGATGTGGAGAGTTTAAAAGCCACTTATTCCCATTTTGTCCCAATAGAGGCTAAAACCAAGAAAACATTTCTTAGAAGCAGTAAACAGCTATGTTAGTGTTTATGGGGTTAAATTGTGTCTTAATCCAATGCAACTAACTAATTATAAGACTTTGAGATAGATGTGGAGAGTTTGAAAGCCACTTATACCCATTTTGTCCCAAAACAGGCTAAAAGCAAGAAAACATTACTTAGAAGCTGTAAACAGTTATGTTAGTGTTTATGGGGTTAAAATGTGTCTTAATCCAATGCAACTAACTAAATATAAGACTTTGAGATAGATGTGGAGAGTTTAAAAGCCACTTATACCCATTTTGTCCCAGAACAGGCTAACAGCAAGAAAACATTGCTTAGAAGCTGTAAACAGCTATGTTAGTGTTTATGGGGTTAAAATATGTCTTAATCCAATGGAACTAACTAAATACAAGAGTTTGAGATAGATGTGGAGAGTTTAAAAGCCACTTATTCCCATTTTGTCCCAATAGAGGCTAAAACCAAGAAAACATTGCTTAGAAGCAGTAAACAGCTTTGTTAGTGTTTCTAGGGTTAAAATGTGTCTTAATCCAATGCAACTAACTAATTATAAGACTTTGAGATAGATGTGGAGAGTTTAAAAGCCACTTTTACCCATTTTGTCCCAAAACAGGCTAAAAGCAAGAAAACATTGCTTTGAAGCTGTAAACAGCTATGTTAGTGTTTCTGGGGTTAAAATGTGTCTTAATCCAATGGAACTAACTAAATATAAGAGTTTGAGATAGATGTGGAGAGTTTAAAAGCCACTAATTCCCATTTTGTCCCAATAGAGGCTAAAACCAAAAAAAACATTGCTTAGTAGCAGTAAACAGCTATGTTAGTGTTTATGGGGTTAAATTGTGTCTTAATCCAATGCAACTAACTAATTATAAGACTTTGAGATAGATGTGGAGAGTTTGAAAGCCACTTATACCCATTTTGTCCCAAAATAGGCTAAAAGCAAGAAAACATTGCTTAGAAGCTGTAAACAGTTATGTTAGTGTTTATGGGGTTAAAATGTGTCTTAATCCAATGGAACTAACTAAATATAAGAGTTTGAGATAGATGTGGAGAGTTTAAAAGCCACTTATACCCATTTTGTTCCAAAACAGGCTAAAACCAAGAAAACATTGCTTAGAAGCTGTAAACAGCTATGTTAGTGTTTATGGGGTTAAAATGTGTCTTAATCCAATGGAACTAACTAAATACAAGAGTTTGAGATAGATGTGGAGAGTTTAAAAGCCATTTATTCCCATTTTGTCCCAATGGAGGCTAAAACCAAGAAAACATTGCTTAGAAGCAGTAAACAGCTTTGTTAGTGTTACTAGGGTTAAAATGTGTCTTAATCCAATGCAACTAACTAATTATAAGACTTTGAGATAGATGTGGAGAGTTTAAAAGCCACTTATACCCATTTTGTTCCAAAATAGGCTAAAACCAAGAAAACATTGCGTAGAAGCTGTAAACAGCTATGTTAGTGTTTATGGGGTTAAAATTTGTCTTAATCCAATGCAACTAACTAAATATAAGACTTTGAGATAGATGTGGAGAGTTTAAAAGCCACTTATACCCATTTTGTCCCAAAACAGGCTAACACCAAGAAAACATTGCTTAGAAGCTGTAAACAGCTATGTTAGTGTTTATGGGGTTAAAATGTGTCTTAATCCAATGGACTAACTAAATACAAGAGTTTGAGATAGATGTGGAGAGTTTAAAAGCCACTTATTCCCATTTTGTCCCAATAGAGGCTAAAACCAAGAAAACATTGCTTAGAAGCAGTAAGCAGCTTTGTTAGTGGTTCTAGGGTTAAAATGTGTCTTAATCCAATGGAACTAACTAAATATAAGAGTTTGAGATAGATGTGGAGAGTTTAAAAGCCACTTATTCCCATTTTGTCCCAATAGAGGCTAAAACCAAGAAAACATTGCTTAGAAGCAGTAAACAGCTATGTTAGTGTTTATGGGGTTAAATTGTGTCTTAATCCAATGCAACTAACTAATTATAAGACTTTGAGATAGATGTGGAGAGTTTGAAAGCCACTTATACCCATTTTGTCCCAAAATAGGCTAAAAGCAAGAAAACATTGCTTAGAAGCTGTAAACAGTTATGTTAGTGTTTATGGGGTTAAAATGTGTCTTAATCCAATGGAACTAACTAAATATAAGACTTTGAGATAGATGTGGAGAGTTTAAAAGCCACTTATACCCATTTTGTTCCAAAACAGGCTAAAACCAAGAAAACATTGCTTAGAAGCGGTAAACAGCTATGTTAGTGTTTATGGGGTTAAAATGTGTCTTAATCCAATGGAACTAACTAAATACAAGAGTTTGAGATAGATGTGGAGAGTTTAAAAGCCACTTATTCCCATTTTCTCCCAATGGAGGCTAAAACCAAGAAAACATTGCTTAGAAGCAGTAAACAGCTTTGTTAGTGTTACTAGGGTTAAAATGTGTCTTAATCCAATGCAACTAACTAATTATAAGACTTTGAGATAGATGTGGAGAGTTTAAAAGCCACTTATACCCATTTTGTTCCAAAACAGGCTAAAACCAAGAAAACATTGCGTAGAAGCTGTAAACAGCTATGTTAGTGTTTATGGGGTTAAAATTTGTCTTAATCCAATGCAACTAACTAAATATAAGACTTTGAGATAGATGTGGAGAGTTTAAAAGCCACTTATACCCATTTTGTCCCAAAACAGGCTAACACCAAGAAAACATTGCTTAGAAGCTGTAAACAGCTATGTTAGTGTTTATGGGGTTAAAATGTGTCTTAATCCAATGGAACTAACTAAATACAAGAGTTTGAGATAGATGTGGAGAGTTTAAAAGCCACTTATTCCCATTTTGTCCCAATAGAGGCTAAAACCAAGAAAACATTGCTTAGAAGCAGTAAGCAGCTTTGTTAGTGTTTCTAGGGTTAAAATGTGTCTTAATCCAATGGAACTAACTAAATATAAGAGTTTGAGATAGATGTGGAGAGTTTAAAAGCCACTTATTCCCATTTTGTCCCAATAGAGGCTAAAACCAAGAAAACATTGCTTAGAAGCAGTAAACAGCTATGTTAGTGTTTATGGGGTTAAATTGTGTCTTAGTCCAATGCAACTAACCAATTATAAGACTTTGAGATAGATGTGGAGAGTTTGAAAGCCACTTATACCCATTTTGTCCCAAAACAGGCTAAAAGCAAGAAAACATTGCTTAGAAGCTGTAAACAGTTATGTTAGTGTTTATGGGTCTAAAATGTGTCTTAATCCAATGCAACTAACTAAATATAAGACTTTGAGATAGATGTGGAGAGTTTAAAAGCCACTTATACCCATTTTGTCCCAGAACAGGCTAACAGCAAGAAAACATTGCTTAGAAGCTGTAAACAGCTATGTTAGTGTTTATAGGGTTAAAATATGTCTTAATCCAATGGAACTAACTAAATACAAGAGTTTGAGATAGATGTGGAGAGTTTAAAAGCCACTTATTCCCATTTTGTCCCAATAGAGGCTAAAACCAAGAAAACATTGCTTAGAAGCAGTAAACAGCTTTGTTAGTGTTTCTAGGGTTAAAATGTGTCTTAATCCAATGCAACTAACTAATTATAAGACTTTGAGATAGATGTGGAGAGTTTAAAAGCCACTTTTACCCATTTTGTCCCAAAACAGGCTAAAAGCAAGAAAACATTGCTTTGAAGCTGTAAACAGCTATGTTAGTGTTTCTGGGGTTAAAATGTGTCTTAATCCAATTGAACTAACTAAATATAAGAGTTTGAGATAGATGTGGAGAGTTTAAAAGCCACTTATTCCCATTTTGTCCCAATAGAGGCTAAAACCAAGAAAACATTGCTTAGAAGCAGTAAACAGCTATGTTAGTGTTTATGGGGTTAAATTGTGTCTTAATCCAATGCAACTAACTAATTATAAGACTTTGAGATAGATGTGGAGAGTTTGAAAGCCACTTATACCCATTTTGTCCCAAAATAGGCTAAAAGCAAGAAAACATTGCTTAGAAGCTGTAAACAGTTATGTTAGTGTTTCTGGGGTTAAAATGTGTCTTAATCCAATGGAACTAACTAAATATAAGAGTTTGAGATAGATGTGGAGAGTTTAAAAGCCACTTATTCCCATTTTGTCCCAATGGAGGCTAAAACCAAGAAAACATTGCTTAGAAGCAGTAAACAGCTTTGTTAGTGTTTCTAGGGTTAAAATGTGTCTTAATCCAATGCAACTAACTAATTATAAGACTTTGAGATAGATGTGGAGAGTTTAAAAGCCACTTATACCCATTTTGTTCCAAAACAGGCTAAAACCAAGAAAACATTGCGTAGAAGCTGTAAACAGCTATGTTAGTGTTTATGGGGTTAAAGTGTGTCTTAATCCAATGCAACTAACTAAATATAAGACTTTGAGATAGATGTGGAGAGTTTAAAAGCCACTTATACCCATTTTGTCCCAAAACAGGCTAACACCAAGAAAACATTGCTTAGAAGCTGTAAACAGCTATGTTAGTGTTTATGGGGTTAAAATGTGTCTTAATCCAATGGAACTAACTAAATACAAGAGTTTGAGATAGATGTGGAGAGTTTAAAAGCCACTTATTCCCATTTTGTCCCAATAGAGGCTAAAACCAAGAAAACATTGCTTAGAAGCAGTAAGCAGCTTTGTTAGTGTTTCTAGGGTTAAAATGTGTCTTAATCCAATGGAACTAACTAAATATAAGACTTTGAGATAGATGTGGAGAGTTTAAAAGCCACTTATACCCATTTTGTCCCAAAACAGGCTAACACCAAAAAAACATTGCTTAGAAGCTGTAAACAGCTATGTTAGTGTTTATGGGGTTAAAATGTGTCTTAATCCAATGGAACTAACTAAATACAAGAGTTTGAGATAGATGTGGAGAGTTTAAAAGCCACTTATTCCCATTTTGTCCCAATAGAGGCTAAAACCAAGAAAACATTGCTTAGAAGCAGTAAGCTGCTTTGTTAGTGTTTCTAGGGTTAAAATGTGTCTTAATCCAATGGAACTAACTAAATATAAGAGTTTGAGATAGATGTGGAGAGTTTAAAAGCCACTTATTCCCATTTTGTCCCAATAGAGGCTAAAACCAAGAAAACATTGCTTAGAAGCAGTAAACAGCTATGTTAGTGTTTATGGGGTTAAATTGTGTCTTAATCCAATGCAACTAACTAATTATAAGACTTTGAGATAGATGTGGAGAGTTTGAAATCCACTTATACCCATTTTGTCCCAAAATAGGCTAAAAGCAAGAAAACATTGCTTAGAAGCTGTAAACAGTTATGTTAGTGTTTATGGGGTTAAAATGTGTCTTAATCCAATGGAACTAACTAAATATAAGAGTTTGAGATAGATGTGGAGAGTTTAAAAGCCACTTATTCCCATTTTGTCCCAATAGAGGCTAAAACCAAGAAAACATTGCTTAGAAGCAGTAAGCAGCTTTGTTAGTGTTTCTAGGGTTAAAATGTGTCTTAATCCAATGGAACTAACTAAATATAAGAGTTTGAGATAGATGTGGAGAGTTTAAAAGCCACTTATTCCCATTTTGTCCCAATAGAGGCTAAAACCAAGAATATTAGAATGTACCAAGGAGGAGAGAGGAAAGGCCGGTAAGGCCATGTCCGTGTCCGTGAGCGACCATGTACCGTGTCCGGTACCATGTACCGTGTCCGTGAACGGACCCATGTCCGGTGAGCGGCCAGTTAGGCCGTGAACACGATGAAGAGAAGGCCCGTCCGTACAGGCCCGTCCGTACAGGCCCGTCCGTACGATGAAGAGAAGGCCCGTCCGTACGATGAAGAGAAGGCCCGTCCGTACAGTCTCGGCCCTTAGGCCTGCGCTCGGTCCAGTAGATAGAGAGGCCGAGTTTGAGAGGAGGAAAGCGAGGCCCTACAAGAGAGAGAGGCTTATGGGAAGATCACATGTGCCCTTGGTTGGTGAAGGAAGGAAAGGTCACTCTCACCAACACCAAATCGAGAATGTCACTTTCATCACTCTCTTCTTCTCTCCAACGGTCATATGGCATTTGTATCTCTATATTAAGCTTTGTATACACTCTCATATGTAACACACAATATTATCTAATAGAAGAGAAACCGATTTCCTCTCTATACTTGTGTTCTTGTTTCATATTAACAATGTAGAGAGTTTAGGATTAGCGGTTAGGGGCTGCCCTTAAGGCAGCCTATTCTCTTCTCAAATCCACCTAAACTCTTCTTATTTACTGCTTTACTTAGCCTAGATTACTGATTCTTAATCCTCCTTCTCCTAAGTACACAAACTCTAAGTGTTGTGATACTAGAAGAGGATAAGTCTCAAACTAGTGCTTCTCCTAGTTAGGATCCGCTTACTCTCTAGTATTTGGGTTCTATCTAGCTTGTTTATGGGGAGTTCATCACAAGTTGATGTTCTCTCCTCCCCCTTGAGAATGAGTTAGTTTGTTGTGGGTAAAGGGGGATTCATTCACCAAGTGTTTGTCTACCCTCTCTTGTGAGCTTTGTCTCATAAATCCCAACATGGTATCAGAGCAGGTTCTGTTCTTGGTGTTTTAAACTCATTCTCAAAGTCGTTTTCTTAGGAGTTAGCTTAGTTAAAGTTTAGACTTTGCTTAGGTGTTAAATCGCTTAGCTTAGTTTCTTTAAAGCTTTAATTTTGCTTTTGTTGATTAAATCGATTCTCTAGCAGCTCATTGTTGAGTAAGCTTGGTCTCTTGTCTTGTTAGAATTTGTAGACCAAGTGTGTGGAAAGAAATCGATTTTACAAGCCCCATCCTTAAGCTTTACCGATTTGGTAATAGCTTTGTTTATTTTGGGATGTGTGGGAAGTGATGAACCATTGAGCAAATTGTGTTGTTCATGGTGAGGATTCACGGTTCTTGTGTGCTTGAATGAGCCACGAAATTCTTAGGATTTAGTTCTCTTAGGATTTAGTTAATTTTCCTCTAAAGGTTTAATTTTGCTTTTGTTAAATTTCCTTTAAAGGCTTAATTACTAAATCGCTTCTTCTTCTTCTCAAGGTTGAGAAAGCTTTGTTTCTGGCCATATGGTGTGTCCAGATTCGAGTTTGGGGAAGAGAGAGTTCTTGTTTTTAGCATGTATGGCCCGCTTGGTCAAATAGATTCAAGTTGGTCCAAGATGCATTCTTTTAACCAATGGACAAAAGGTTGTTCCAAAGGTGTTTCTTCTTTTATTTGAATTTTGAACATGGAAAGTATTGATCAAGAATAAGCCTATGGCGTCCGTACAGTCCGTACCGTCCGTACGTGCAAGCAATAAGGCCGAGTGAAGCACTAAGGCCGAGTCATCTATGTGTGAGGATAGTGAGGAGGCCTGCTCACCTCCGGCCCATGAGAAGGATCGAGAATCCCTTGTGTAGCCGTTAGGGAGAAAGCGCAAGTGGACAAGAGTGGAAGACTAGGACAAGTCGCTATCACCGATCACCTAACCCCTCTCTCTCCTAATTGTCGATTTCTCTTGTTTCTACTTTAGGTCATGTGGTCGCCCTAGCTGCCTCACTATTTAAACCCTTGTCATGTGTTGTATTTGATATATTCTACCTAATTCTAATCTATTATCACTCTCTTTCATACTATTAGCCACCAACTCTTCTTCTTCATTCTAAACCTCTCAAATCTCTCTAAGTCTTCCGCTTATTTCAACATGGTATCAGAGCCAGGTTGTCGTTCTTGATAACCTATCTCTTCTATTCTTCCATTCTTCATTCTTGTTCACTCGATTCTCAGTCCTATTTCTCTTTATTCTCCGGGTAAAAGCTTTGTCCATCGGTCCATAGCGGTTAAACCATGGAAAACGCCAAACCCATTGTCATGCCGGTTGTTCTCAAAGGAACAAACTACTTGCTGTGGACTAGAACCACAAGAACTGCCCTTGGAGGTCGTGGTCTTTGGAGTCATGTCGAGAGTGACTATGCTCCAAAACAAAACCTAAAAGGAGAAGATGAAGGCGCTTCCGAGGAGGAAGTAGAAGAAGAGAGCGAGAGGAAGGCCAAGTGGTTCCAAGAAGACCAAGTTGTCCTATCTGTTCTCCAAAACTCTCTTGACACACCAATCCTTGAGGCCTACTCATATTGCGAGACGGCCAAGGAGTTGTGGGAGACACTTAAAGGTGTCTATGGCAATATCTCCAACTTGACTCGGGTCTTTGAGGTCAAGAAGGCCATAAATGAGCTTAACCAAGATGATGTGGAGTTCACTAAACATCTTGGCAAGTTTCGAGCTTTATGGTCCGAGCTTGACATGTTGCGGCCGAGTACACTCGATCCGAGTGTGTTGACTGAAAGAAAGGAGCAAGACAAGATCTTTGGTCTCCTTCTTACTTTAAACCCATCCTTCAACGATCTCTTGAAGCACATCCTCAGGGCAGAGAAACTTCCCTCTTTTGAAGACATTTGTTCACAAATCCAAAGAGAGCAAGGTTCTCTTGACTTGTTTAGCGGTAAGGGGGAGCTTGCTACGGCTAATAAAGGAGTGTACAAGCAAGAGGAGAGGAAGGTGTGGATATGCGACCACTGCAAGAGGCGGGGTCACCTGAAAGACAAGTGCTGGGTCCTCCACCCTCATCTCAAACCGGCCAAGTTCAAAGCAAACCTCTCAAAGGAAGCGGTTAGCGACAAGGGAGCCGGGCCGTCAAAGCAAGGAGATGAGGCAGCCATGACCGCAGCCTATGGAGAAGTGGTTAGGAAATCAGACCTTGAGGCGCTCATCCGTTCCATTGCCTCACTCAAGGAGTCTGGTATCTCTTTCTTTACCTCTAAGCCTAGTAAATCTCTTGTCATAGACTCGGGTGCTTCTCACCACATGATTAGTAATCCTAGTCTAATTGACAATATAAAACCGGCTTTAGGAAATGTTATAATTGCAAATGGAGAACAAATACCAGTGAAAGGAATAGGGGACTTGAAACTATTTGATAAAACCACAAAAGCTTTCTTTATGCCTACCTTCACATCTAATCTTCTATCGGTTAAGAGAACCACTAATGATTTGAATTGTTATGCAATCTTTGGTCCTAATAGTGTTCATTTTCAGGATATTGAGACTGGAAAAGTTCTTGGAGAGGGACAAGGGAGTGGAGATCTCTATGTCCTAGAGAAAACCTCGCCAAGTTTATCTACTAAATCTTGTTTTGTTGTTAATTTGGATAGTGTGTGGCATGCTAGATTAGGCCATCCTCATTCTCGTGCCCTTGCTTTAATGTTACCAAGTGTTTCTTTTGATAGTTCAATGTGTGAGTCTTGTATTCTTGGTAAACATTGCAAATCTATTTTTCCCAAGTCTAAAACTATTTATGAGCATTGTTTTGATTTAGTGCACTCGGATGTGTGGACTTCACCATGCCTTTCTAGAGATAATAACAAATATTTTGTGACTTTTATTGATGAAAAATCTAAGTACACATGGATTACTTTGCTGCCTTCAAAGGATAGAGTGTTTGATGCTTTTATAAACTTTCAAAATTATGTTACTAATCATTTCAATGCTAAAATTAAGGTACTTAGATCAGACAATGGTGGAGAGTATACAAGTCACAAATTCAGAGAACACCTAGCAAAACACGGCATACTACACCAAACAAGTTGTCCCTATACGCCCCAACAAAATGGTGTGGCCGAGAGGAAGAACCGACATCTAATGGAGGTGGCACGGTCGATGATGTTCCATTCACACGTTACAAGGCGATATTGGGGTGATGCTGTGATGACAGCATGCTACCTGATCAATCGGACACCAACCAAAGTCCTTAATGACCTATCGCCATTTGAGGTATTGAATGGATTTAAACCATCTCTAGAGCACTTACGGGTCTTTGGGTGTGTTTCTTTTGTACTTGTGCCAGGAGAACAGCGGAGTAAGCTCGATCCCAAAAGCATAAGGTGTATGTTCATCGGCTACTCCACTACTCAAAAGGGATACAAGTGTTTTGACCCAAAGACAAGCCGGCTGTATGTATCAAGAGATGTTCGGTTCTTGGAAAATGTGGGTTATTTTGATAACAAAGACTGGAACAGCTTGAAGGATCTTTCATCATCACCAAATGATAGAGCCTCCAGCCTTAAGTTTCTCCTTGACCATCTCGGAAATCCGCCTACGGCCACAGCCCTTCCTCAGCCAGAACCCAACCCGAGCTCCATTGACCATACGCTCGAGCCGGAAGGTGCTATGCCCGAGATGATATCCCCGGACCATGAGATGCCCGAGTCAAACCAGAGCATGACCGAGGCACATGAGATGCCCGAGCCAAACTCAAGCCTGACCGAGACACGACCTGATGCTGAACCGGTCATCGAAGATGTCACTCAGTCCAGCCAATCAGTGCCGCCAGCTCAACCAGCTCCACGACGAAGCACGCGTGTCCGGTCTCACCCCTCTACATGGAAAGATAAGAGGGTCTACTACAACAGTCAAGCCGTCGCACATCCTATCCAAGCCGTATGTTCGCTCGAGCTGCTTCCGACCGAGCACCAAGCCTTCTTCGGCCAAGTTGATGAACACTGGGTTCCCCAAACGTACGAGGAGGCCAAAGAACATAAGGTATGGGTAGATGCTGTGGAGGATGAAGCTGGTGCAATGATCAGAAATCACACATGGGATGAGGCTGACCTCCCCAAAGGGAAGAAGGCCGTAAGTTCAAAGTGGGTATTCACCATCAAGTTCTTGAGCACGGGAGAGATTGAAAGGCATAAGGCACGGCTGGTGGCCCGAGGGTTCACTCAAACCTATGGAGATGACTACATGGCAACGTTTGCTCCCGTGGCCAAATTGCATACCGTGCGAGTAGTGCTATCGTTGGCCGTGAACCTTTCTTGGGACTTATGGCAAATGGATGTGAAGAACGCGTTCCTCCAAGGCGAGCTAGATGAAGAAGTGTACATGACTCCTCCGCCTGGTCTTGAGGACATTGTTGCTCCCGGGAAAGTCTTACGGTTACGCAAGGCCATCTATGGCCTCAAACAGTCACCACGCGCCTGGTACCATAAGCTCAGCTCCACTCTTAAGGCGAATGGCTTTAGACGATCGGAGGCTGATCACACTCTTTTCACTCTCAAGACATCACTTGGCCTGGTTGTGGTGCTGGTTTATGTCGATGACATCATCGTGACTGGCGATGACAAGGCCGGTATTGTTGCCATTAAAGACTCTCTCAAGTCTGCCTTTGACATTAAGGACCTCGGAGAGCTCAAATACTTCCTCGGCATCGAAATCTGCCGTTCCCCGGAGGGTATCTTCCTCTCACAACGCAAGTATGCTCTGGACTTGCTTGCTGAGACAGGCAAACTTGGTACGGTTCCAGCTACTACACCACTGGATGAAGATTACCAGCTCAAGCGAAAGGGGGAGAGCATTCGGGCGAAGGAAGGCAAACCACGCGAACCATTGGACGAGCCGTTCCCGGACGTCACACGCTACCGACGGCTTGTAGGTAAGTTGATCTATTTAACTATCACACGACCTGATATCTCTTATGCTGTGAATCAGGTGAGTCAGCACATGCAAGCTCCAAGCAAGTATCAATGGAGTCAAGTGGAGAGGATTTTGAGCTATCTCAAGGGCAGCCCTGGTCAAGGCATTTGGATGGGTAAAAACGGCAACACTGAGATCGTGGGTTATTGTGATGCGGACTATAATGGAGACACATTGGATAGGCGGTCAACTACTGGATATTGCACCTTTGTTGGAGGAAACCTAGTTACATGGAGGTCTAAGAAGCAAAAGGTGGTGTCATGTTCAAGTGCCGAGGCTGAGTACCGAGCTATGAGGAAGCTAACTAATGAGATGACATGGTTGAAAGGTCTACTTAAGGATCTCGGCATTGAAACAAGACAGCCGATGACAATGCATTGTGACAATGAGGCAGCGATCCACATAGCCACTAACTCAGTCTTCCATGAACGGACCAAGCACATTGAGAGCGACTGCCACAAGGTTAGGGAGAGGATCGAAGAGGGAGCGGTTCTACCATGCCACACAAGGAGCCAAGACCAGCTAGCCGACATCTTCACCAAATCTGCAAGTCCCAAGGTTTGTGATTATATTCATAGCAAACTTGGACTTGTAGACATCACACGGCCGTGATCAACTTTCCGAATCCGTGGACAGCACACTCTTTTTCCCTTGGCTTAGTTTTGTCCCATGAGGTTTTCTAAGTCAAGGTTTTTAATGAGGTGCTGCTTCACGGGTTCCAAGCTTAGCCATTTCATCAGGCTAAGCTTGAGGGGGAGTATTGATCAAGAATAAGCCTATGGCGTCCGTACAGTCCGTACCGTCCGTACGTGCAAGCAATAAGGCCGAGTGAAGCACTAAGGCCGAGTCATCTATGTGTGAGGATAGTGAGGAGGCCTGCTCACCTCCGGCCCATGAGAAGGATCGAGAATCCCTTGTGTAGCCGTTAGGGAGAAAGCGCAAGTGGACAAGAGTGGAAGACTAGGACAAGTCGCTATCACCGATCACCTAACCCCTCTCTCTCCTAATTGTCGATTTCTCTTGTTTCTACTTTAGGTCATGTGGTCGCCCTAGCTGCCTCACTATTTAAACCCTTGTCATGTGTTGTATTTGATATATTCTACCTAATTCTAATCTATTATCACTCTCTTTCATACTATTAGCCACCAACTCTTCTTCTTCATTCTAAACCTCTCAAATCTCTCTAAGTCTTCCGCTTATTTCAACAGAAAGCATCTTCTATATGCTCTTTCGTGATCCTTGAAGGCATTAGACTCTTGGAGAACACCTGTTTAAGTGATTCTACCATGAGAAGTGTCCTAAACCTTTGGAGAAACTAATTTTCCATAAGGTCCATGTGTTTCAGCCATTAAAGCACCAAAAGAGATTGTCTTCTTGGTTGTTCTTGGCTGTCAAAGCTTCTGCAAACTCAAGAAAACAGAGTCTAACTCTGTCCATAGGAACTCTTGAGCTCTATTCTACTCTCCATTCACCTTATACTATCGCCCATATTCTCTTTTATACTCTCTTATACTTTATTCTCTTGGTTACTTATACTTGGTTACTTATTCTCTAAATTCTCTATTTAATTTCAGTAATATTCTCTATACTCTAATCTCTAACAATCTCTTGTTTAGAATCTGTTCCATTGATCTTTTTGGTTTCAGTTTCAGCATTGAAGATTGTGTGGAGCTCGCTCACTATCTCAAGGAGAAGAAGTGGCGAGGTTGAAGGCTACAAGATAGCCATGTAAGAGCGCAGCACAATGCCTGGAGTTAGAACCAAGGGCCACCAAGTCTTTGTTAAGCTGGTGGAATGTGATGAATCAGTCCAAGAGCATGTGTGTTAGTGCCAAGTTGTTGATCGGATGTGCACAATGGTCTTTAAGAAAGGTGATGCACAAGGTTTCAACTGTTGATCGGATGTGCACAAGAACGGTGATGCACAAGGTTTCAACTGAGGTGATGAGGTTTCAGCCCATCATCAAGTAAAGGTTACGGGGGAGATCAACTATCAAGTGACTTCAGACCGTACCTCACAGATTCTGCTCGGCCACAAGCAAAAGTTTTTACTTAAAGCTCAACCGAAGCGTCTCAAAGATCGACTCGGACGAAACCCTTCCACTGCGATTCAGCTTCCGCGTTCTTCACAAAAGTTCTAGACCATGGAGTCATCTTGCCAGTGGAAGTGGAATCATACCAATCCGAGCAGCCGTTCGAAAGTTATGTCCGATTCAGTGGGCATATGTCAGTCTGACGATAAAACTGACCGGGTTTAAAACCATGGTTAGAGGAGCGGTCTCAAGGAGGAATTCCAAACCGCAACAGTGATCAACTCTCTCCCTCCTATCCATCAAAACACCATAAAGGCTGTGCTCTAAACTCTTCTCTATTTTAATTCATAAATTCATTACCTTAGCTTCATTACTAGTCTTTAGTCTTTAATATGTTCTCTTAAATTGTCACACTTTTAGAAATTTTCTTTGATATTCCTCATAGCAAACACTTATTCTTTTCTTCTTTATCACTTGTTTAAGGGGTAAAGGAGACTATGAGAGCCTCAAAGAAATTCTAAAGGCGCAAGGATGGAGATCATAAGGAATGTGCTAAAGGCAAGGTGGGCTAAGGAGTAGGAGCGGTTCAATTCATGAAGAGAAGGGAGCTAGTTCTTTGCAAACCAAGGTCAGGGGACATCATGGATAGTGGAGTCTATACTCTTTTTCCCTTAACAAAGTTTTATCCCAAGAGGTTTTCTTTGTTGAGGTTTTTAATGAGGTAGATGACACTAGTCCACCCTTGATCTTTGGTCCCCATGGTGTCCCACCGATCAAGCGTGCGGGGGAGTATTAGAATGTACCAAGGAGGAGAGAGGAAAGGCCGGTAAGGCCATGTCCGTGTCCGTGAGCGACCATGTACCGTGTCCGGTACCATGTACCGTGTCCGTGAACGGACCCATGTCCGGTGAGCGGCCAGTTAGGCCGTGAACACGATGAAGAGAAGGCCCGTCCGTACAGGCCCGTCCGTACAGGCCCGTCCGTACAGGCCCGTCCGTACGATGAAGAGAAGGCCCGTCCGTACGATGAAGAGAAGGCCCGTCCGTACAGTCTCGGCCCTTAGGCCTGCGCTCGGTCCAGTAGATAGAGAGGCCGAGTTTGAGAGGAGGAAAGCGAGGCCCTACAAGAGAGAGAGGCTTATGGGAAGATCACATGTGCCCTTGGTTGGTGAAGGAAGGAAAGGTCACTCTCACCAACACCAAATCGAGAATGTCACTTTCATCACTCTCTTCTTCTCTCCAACGGTCATATGGCATTTGTATCTCTATATTAAGCTTTGTATACACTCTCATATGTAACACACAATATTATCTAATAGAAGAGAAACCGATTTCCTCTCTATACTTGTGTTCTTGTTTCATATTAACAATGTAGAGAGTTTAGGATTAGCGGTTAGGGGCTGCCCTTAAGGCAGCCTATTCTCTTCTCAAATCCACCTAAACTCTTCTTATTTACTGCTTTACTTAGCCTAGATTACTGATTCTTAATCCTCCTTCTCCTAAGTACACAAACTCTAAGTGTTGTGATACTAGAAGAGGATAAGTCTCAAACTAGTGCTTCTCCTAGTTAGGATCCGCTTACTCTCTAGTATTTGGGTTCTATCTAGCTTGTTTATGGGGAGTTCATCACAAGTTGATGTTCTCTCCTCCCCCTTGAGAATGAGTTAGTTTGTTGTGGGTAAAGGGGGATTCATTCACCAAGTGTTTGTCTACCCTCTCTTGTGAGCTTTGTCTCATAAATCCCAACAAAGAAAACATTGCTTAGAAGCTGTAAACAGCTATGTTAGTGTTTATGGGGTTAAAATGTGTCTTAATCCAATGGAACTAACTAAATACAAGAGTTTGAGATAGATGTGGAGAGTTTAAAAGCCACTTATTCCCATTTTGTCCCAATAGAGGCTAAAACCAAGAAAACATTGCTTAGAAGCAGTAAGCAGCTTTGTTAGTGTTTATGGGGTTAAAATGTGTCTTAATCCAATGGAACTAACTAAATACAAGAGTTTGAGATAGATGTGGAGAGTTTAAAAGCCACTTATTCCCATTTTGTCCCAATAGAGGCTAAAACCAAGAAAACATTGCTTAGAAGCAGTAAACAGCTATGTTAGTGTTTATGGGGTTAAAATGTGTCTTAATCCAATGCAACTAACTAATTATAAGACTTTAAGATAGATGTGGAGAGTTTAAAAGCCACTTTTACCCATTTTGTCCCAAAACAGGCTAAAAGCAAGAAAACATTGCTTTGAAGCTGTAAACAGCTATGTTAGTGTTTCTGGGGTTAAAATGTGTCTTAATCCAATGGAACTAACTAAATATAAGAGTTTGAGATAGATGTGGAGAGTTTAAAAGCCACTTATTCCCATTTTGTCCCAATAGAGGCTAAAACCAAGAAAACATTGCTTAGAAGCAGTAAACAGCTATGTTAGTGTTTATGGGGTTAAATTGTGTCTTAATCTAATGCAACTAACTAATTATAAGACTTTGAGATAGATGTGGAGAGTTTAAAAGCCACTTATACCCATTTTGTCCCAAAATAGGCTAAAAGCAAGAAAACATTGCTTAGAAGCTGTAAACAGCTATGTTAGTGTTTATGGGGTTAAAATATGTCTTAATCCAATGGAACTAACTAAATACAAGAGTTTGAGATAGATGTGGAGAGTTTAAAAGCCACTTATTCCCATTTTGTCCCAATAGAGGCTAAAACCAAGAAAACATTGCTTAGAAGCAGTAAACAGCTTTGTTAGTGTTTCTAGGGTTAAAATGTGTCTTAATCCAATGCAACTAACTAATTATAAGACTTTGAGATAGATGTGGAGAGTTTAAAAGCCACTTTTACCCATTTTGTCCCAAAACAGGCTAAAAGCAAGAAAACATTGCTTTGAAGCTGTAAACAGCTATGTTAGTGTTTCTGGGGTTAAAATGTGTCTTAATCCAATTGAACTAACTAAATATAAGAGTTTGAGATAGATGTGGAGAGTTTAAAAGCCACTTATTCCCATTTTGTCCCAATAGAGGCTAAAACCAAGAAAACATTGCTTAGAAGCAGTAAACAGCTATGTTAGTGTTTATGGGGTTAAATTGTGTCTTAATCCAATGCAACTAACTAATTATAAGACTTTGAGATAGATGTGGAGAGTTTGAAAGCCACTTATACCCATTTTGTCCCAAAATAGGCTAAAAGCAAGAAAACATTGCTTAGAAGCTGTAAACAGTTATGTTAGTGTTTCTGGGGTTAAAATGTGTCTTAATCCAATGGAACTAACTAAATATAAGAGTTTGAGATAGATGTGGAGAGTTTAAAAGCCACTTATTCCCATTTTGTCCCAATGGAGGCTAAAACCAAGAAAACATTGCTTAGAAGCAGTAAACAGCTTTGTTAGTGTTTCTAGGGTTAAAATGTGTCTTAATCCAATGCAACTAACTAATTATAAGACTTTGAGATAGATGTGGAGAGTTTAAAAGCCACTTATACCCATTTTGTTCCAAAACAGGCTAAAACCAAGAAAACATTGCGTAGAAGCTGTAAACAGCTATGTTAGTGTTTATGGGGTTAAAGTGTGTCTTAATCCAATGCAACTAACTAAATATAAGACTTTGAGATAGATGTGGAGAGTTTAAAAGCCACTTATACCCATTTTGTCCCAAAACAGGCTAACACCAAGAAAACATTGCTTAGAAGCTGTAAACAGCTATGTTAGTGTTTATGGGGTTAAAATGTGTCTTAATCCAATGGAACTAACTAAATACAAGAGTTTGAGATAGATGTGGAGAGTTTAAAAGCCACTTATTCCCATTTTGTCCCAATAGAGGCTAAAACCAAGAAAACATTGCTTAGAAGCAGTAAGCAGCTTTGTTAGTGTTTCTAGGGTTAAAATGTGTCTTAATCCAATGGAACTAACTAAATATAAGACTTTGAGATAGATGTGGAGAGTTTAAAAGCCACTTATACCCATTTTGTCCCAAAACAGGCTAACACCAAGAAAACATTGCTTAGAAGCTGTAAACAGCTATGTTAGTGTTTATGGGGTTAAAATGTGTCTTAATCCAATGGAACTAACTAAATACAAGAGTTTGAGATAGATGTGGAGAGTTTAAAAGCCACTTATTCCCATTTTGTCCCAATAGAGGCTAAAACCAAGAAAACATTGCTTAGAAGCAGTAAGCTGCTTTGTTAGTGTTTCTAGGGTTAAAATGTGTCTTAATCCAATGGAACTAACTAAATATAAGAGTTTGAGATAGATGTGGAGAGTTTAAAAGCCACTTATTCCCATTTTGTCCCAATAGAGGCTAAAACCAAGAAAACATTGCTTAGAAGCAGTAAACAGCTATGTTAGTGTTTATGGGGTTAAATTGTGTCTTAATCCAATGCAACTAACTAATTATAAGACTTTGAGATAGATGTGGAGAGTTTGAAAGCCACTTATACCCATTTTTGAAAGTTTGAGAGTAGAGTAATCAAGAGATTATGGAAGAGAGTATGAAAGAGAGTGAAATCGTGTAAAGAGTGAGGAGAGTGAACGATTGAGAGAGAGAGTGTTGGAGATGTTGGGATTTATGAGACAAAGCTCACAAGAGAGGGTAGACAAACACTTGGTGAATGAATCCCCCTTTACCCACAACAAACTAACTCATTCTCAAGGGGGAGGAGAGAACATCAACTTGTGATGAACTCCCCATAAACAAGCTAGATAGAACCCAAATACTAGAGAGTAAGCGGATCCTAACTAGGAGAAGCACTAGTTTGAGACTTATCCTCTTCTAGTATCACAACACTTAGAGTTTGTGTACTTAGGAGAAGGAGGATTAAGAATCAGTAATCTAGGCTAAGTAAAGCAGTAAATAAGAAGAGTTTAGGTGGATTTGAGAAGAGAATAGGCTGCCTTAAGGGCAGCCCCTAACCGCTAATCCTAAACTCTCTACATTGTTAATATGAAACAAGAACACAAGTATAGAGAGGAAATCGGTTTCTCTTCTATTGAATAATATTGTGTTATGTTTTACATATGAGAGATTATACATTAATATAGGAGAAGAAGGTCATATGACCGTTAGACACAAAGAGAGAAGAAGAAGGTGATAGGGACGTTCTCAATTCAACTTGGTGAAAGCGACTTCCTTCCTTCACCAAACGCTCACGTGAATCTTCTCCCTTCCTTCCTTTTCCTTGTGGGTTTTCCTTTCTTCTTCTTTATGGGCCTCTCTCCCTTGTAAGGCCTCGTTTTCCTTTCTCCCAAGCCTCTCAAACTCGGCCTCTCTATCTACTGGACCGAGCGTAGGCCTAAGGGCCGAGACCGTACGGACGGGCCTGTACGGACGGGCCTGTACGGACGGGCCTTCTCTTCAATGTGTTCACGGCCTAACTGGCCGCTCACCGGACATGGGTCCGTTCACGGACACGGTACATGGTACCGGACACGGTACATGGTACCGGACACTGTACATGGTCGCTCACGGACACGGACATGGCCTTACCGGCCTTTACATGGCCTTTCCGGCCTTTCTTCTCTTCTTCCAAGGCTCGGCCTTACCGGCCTCTCCTCTCTCTTCCTCCTTACTCTCTAATACTCCCCCGCACGCTTGATCTGCAGGGCACCATGGGGACCAAAGATCAAGGGTGGACTAGTGTCATCTACCTCATTAAAAACCTCAACAAAGAAAACCTCTTGGGATAAAACTTTGTTAAGGGAAAAAGAGTATAGACTCCACTATCCATGATGTCCCATTGATCTTGGTTTGTCAAGAACCAGCTCTCTCCTCTTCAGGCCTTTGAACCGCTACACTCCTTAGCCCTTCTTGCCTTGAACTCACTTCATATGATCTCTCCAAGCTTGCACTTCTCGAATTTTCTTTTGAGGCTCTCATAGTCTCCTTCACCCTTGAAACAAGTGATAAAGAAGAAAAGAATAAGTGTTTGCTATGAGGAATATCAAAGAAAATTCTAAAGAAAACTTTAAAAGAACATATTAAAGAGTAAAGACTAGTAATAGAGCTAAGATAATGAATTTAAGAAATTTAAATAGAGTAGAGTTTAGAGCACAGCCTTTTTGGTGTTTTGATGGATAGGAAGGAGAGGGTTGATCACTGATGCGGTTTGGAATTCCTCCTTGAGACCGCTCCTACTCTAACCATGGTTTTTAAACCCGGCCAGTTTTATCGTCAGACTGACATATGCCCACTGAATCGGACATAACTTTTGAACGGCTGCTCGGATTGGTATGATTCCACTTCCACTGGCAAGATGACTCCATGGTCTAGAACTTTGGTGAAGAACGCGGAAGCTGAATCGCAGTGGAAGGGTTTCGTCCGAGTCAATCTTTGAGACGCTTCGGCTGAGCTTTAAGTAAAAACTTTTGCTTGTGGCCGAGCAGAATCTGTGAGGTACGGTCTGAAGTCACTTGATCTCCCCCGTAACCTTTACTTGATGATGGGCTGAAACCTCATCACCTCAGTTGAAGCCTTGTGCATCACCGTTCTTGTGCACATCCAATCAACAGTTGAAACCTTGTGCATCACCTTTCCTAAAGACCATTGTGCACATCCGATCAACAACTTGGCACTAACACACATGCTCTTGGACTGATTCATCACCTTCCACCAGCTTAACAAAGACTTGGTGGCCCTTGGTTCTAACTCCAGGCATTGTGTTGCGCTCTCCTCATGGCTATCTTGTAGCCTTCAACCTCGCCACTTCTTCTAGAGATAGCCAGCGAGCTCCACATATCTTCAAGGTTGAAACTGAAACCAAAACTCAATGGGACAGTTTCTAAACAAGAGATTGTGAGAGATTAGAGTATAGAGTATAGACTGAAAATAAATAGAGAATTTAGAGAATTAATAAGAGTATAAATAGAGAATTAGTAACCAAGTATAAGTAACCAAGAGAATAAAGTATAAGAGAGTATAAGAGAGAATATGGGCGATAGTATAAGGTGAATGGAGAGTAGAATAGAGCTCAAGAGTTCCTATGGACAGAGTTAGACTCTGTTTTCTTGAGTTTGCAGAAGCTTTGACAGCCAAGAACAACCAAGAAGACAATCTCTTTTGGTGCTTTAATGGCTGAAACACATGGACCTTATGGAAAATTAGTTTCTCCAAAGGTTTAGGACACTTCTCATGGTAGAATCACTTAAACAGGTGTTCTCCAAGAGTCTAATGCCTTCAAGGATCACGAAAGAGCATATAGAAGATGCTTTCCATGTTCAAAATTCAAATAAAAGAAGAAACACCTTTGGAACAACCTTTTGTCCATTGGTTAAAAGAATGCATCTTGGACCAACTTGAATCTATTTGACCAAGCGGGCCATACATGCTAAAAACAAGAACTCTCTCTTCCCCAAACTCGAATCTGGACACACCATATGGCCAGAAACAAAGCTTTCTCAACCTTGAGAAGAAGAAGAAGCGATTTAGTAATTAAGCCTTTAAAGGAAATTTAACAAAAGCAAAATTAAACCTTTAGAGGAAAATTAACTAAATCCTAAGAGAACTAAATCCTAAGAATTTCGTGGCTCATACAAGCACACAAAAACGTGAATCCTTACCAAGAACAAAACCGATTTGCTCCTTGGTTCATCACCACCTCATTTAAACCCAAGCTTTCACCAAATCGGTAAGCCTAAAGATGAGGTTTTAAAATCGATTTCTTTCACACACTTGGTCTACAAATTCTAACAAGAGAAGAGACCAAGCTTACTCAACAATGAGCTGCTAGAGAATCGATTTAACAACAAAAAGCAAAATTAAAGCTTTAAAGAACTAAGCTAAGCGAATTAACACCTAAGCTAGGATTAAAACCTTAACTAAGCTAACTCCTAAGAAAACGACATTGAGAATGAGTTTGAATCACCAAGAACAGAACCTGCTCTGATACCATGTTGGGATTTATGAGACAAAGCTCACAAGAGAGGGTAGACAAACACTTGGTGAATGAATCCCCCTTTACCCACAACAAACTAACTCATTCTCAAGGGGGAGGAGAGAACATCAACTTGTGATGAACTCCCCATAAACAAGCTAGATAGAACCCAAATACTAGAGAGTAAGCGGATCCTAACTAGGAGAAGCACTAGTTTGAGACTTATCCTCTTCTAGTATCACAACACTTAGAGTTTGTGTACTTAGGAGAAGGAGGATTAAGAATCAGTAATCTAGGCTAAGTAAAGCAGTAAATAAGAAGAGTTTAGGTGGATTTGAGAAGAGAATAGGCTGCCTTAAGGGCAGCCCCTAACCGCTAATCCTAAACTCTCTACATTGTTAATATGAAACAAGAACACAAGTATAGAGAGGAAATCGGTTTCTCTTCTATTGAATAATATTGTGTTATGTTTTACATATGAGAGATTATACATTAATATAGGAGAAGAAGGTCATATGACCGTTAGACACAAAGAGAGAAGAAGAAGGTGATAGGGACGTTCTCAATTCAACTTGGTGAAAGCGACTTCCTTCCTTCACCAAACGCTCACGTGAATCTTCTCCCTTCCTTCCTTTTCCTTGTGGGTTTTCCTTTCTTCTTCTTTATGGGCCTCTCTCCCTTGTAAGGCCTCGTTTTCCTTTCTCCCAAGCCTCTCAAACTCGGCCTCTCTATCTACTGGACCGAGCGTAGGCCTAAGGGCCGAGACCGTACGGACGGGCCTGTACGGACGGGCCTGTACGGACGGGCCTTCTCTTCAATGTGTTCACGGCCTAACTGGCCGCTCACCGGACATGGGTCCGTTCACGGACACGGTACATGGTACCGGACACGGTACATGGTACCGGACACTGTACATGGTCGCTCACGGACACGGACATGGCCTTACCGGCCTTTACATGGCCTTTCCGGCCTTTCTTCTCTTCTTCCAAGGCTCGGCCTTACCGGCCTCTCCTCTCTCTTCCTCCTATTGATCAAAAGAATAAGCCTAAGGCAGCCATGGCCGTCCGTACGAGTATTGAATATGGGCTGTCCGTACAAGTGTGGTGAAATGGCCGAGTCTTCTAGTGATAAGGAATGGAGAGGAGGCCTGCTCATCCTAAGCCCATTAGAAGACTCTAGAATTCCCAAGATAGCCGTTGGAGGGAAAGCGCAAGTGGAGCAAGAAGAGTCACGGGTGATGTTTGGTTTAAGGAGACTAAGACGGGTCGCTATCAACCTTGGGATTAGTCTCTTCTCTCTTCCTGTCCCTATCACTTAGCTGTGCGGTTTGTAAAGGGTGTAGCCCTAGAGTTTCTCATGATATAAATAGGCATTAGCCTACATTGTAACCGATATTCTTATGGAACAATAACCTAATCTTTTCTTCTTCCTCATTCTCTTTGTCTACCGACATCTCTCATCACTCTCTTGATTCTCTTCTTTATTCTACAAAGTCTAACATGGTATCAGAGCAAGTTCTTCGATTCTCTACAGTCTAATCTCATTCTCCTACTCATTTCTACACTCTAGTCTCCTTATCTTCGTTTCTTCTCACTCACATCTCTTTTATTCTCCGGGTAAAAGCTTTACCCATCGGTCCATAGAAATCCGACCATGGAAAACGCCAAGCCCATTGTTTCACCGGTTGTCCTAAAGGGGACAAACTACTTGCTGTGGACAAGAACCACAAGAACCGCCCTTGGAGGTCGTGGCCTTTGGAGTCATGTCGAGTCCGACTATGTCCCAAAGAAAAACCCCAAAGGAGAGGACGCTTCCGAGGCGGAAGCGGAGGAAGAGAGCGAGAGGAAGGCCAAATGGTTCCAAGAAGACCAAGTTGTCCTATCTGTTCTCCAAAACTCTCTGGACACGCCTATCCTTGAGGCCTACTCATATTGCGAGACGGCCAAGGAACTGTGGGAAACACTTAAAGGCGTGTATGGTAATGTCTCTAACATGACTAGAGTCTTTGAGGTCAAGAAGGCCATAAATGATCTTAACCAAGATGATGTGGAGTTCACTAAGCATCTTGGTAAGTTCCGTGCACTATGGTCCGAGCTTGACATGTTGCGGCCAAGTACACTTGAGGCAAGTGTGCTAAACGAACGAAAGGAGCAAGACAAAGTCTTCGGACTCCTACTTACCTTGAATCCGTCCTTCAACGATCTCTTGAAGCACATCCTAAGGGCCGAGAAGCTCCCCTCCTTTGAAGATATTTGCTCCCAAATTCAGAAAGAGCAAGGATCCCTTGATTTGTTTAGCGGTAAGGGGGAGCTTGCTTCGGCCAACAAAGGAACGTACAAGCAAGAGGAGAGGAAGTGGTTGGTGTGCGACCACTGCAAGAAGCGGGGTCATCTGAAAGACAAGTGCTGGGTTCTCCATCCTCACCTCAAGCCGGCCAAGTTCAAAGCCAACCTCTCAAAGGAAGCGGTTAGCGATAAAGGAGCCGGATCATCAAAGCAGGGAGATGAGGTGGCCATGACCGCAGCCTACGGAGATGTGGTGAGGAAGTCAGACCTTGAGGCTCTCATCCGCTCCATTGCTTCACTCAAGGAGTCTGGTATCTCTTTCTTTACTTCTAGGCCTAGCAAATCGCTTGTTATTGACTCGGGAGCCTCACATCATATGATTAGTAACCCTAGTTTAATTGACAACATAAAACCGGCCTTAGGAAATGTTGTTATTGCAAATGGAGAACAAATACCAGTAAAGGGAATAGGGGACTTGAAACTATTTGATAAAACCTCAAAAGCTTTCTTTATGCCTACCTTTACCTCCAATTTACTATCGGTTAAGAGGGCCACAAATGATTTGAACTGTTATGCAATCTTTGGTCCTAACAATGTTTATTTTCAGGATATTGAGACTGGAAAGGTTCTTGGAGAAGGGCAAGGGAGTGGAGATCTCTATGTCCTAGAGAAAACCGATCCAAATTTATCCTCTACTAAGTCCTGTTTTGTTGTTGATTCGAATATGGTGTGGCATGCTAGGCTAGGCCACCCACATTCACGTGCTTTAGGGTTGATGTTTCCTAATATTTCTTTTGATAATTCTACTTGTGAACCTTGTATTCTTGGAAAACATTGCAAGTCTATCTTTCCTAAGTCAACTACTATTTATGAGGATTGTTTTGATTTAGTTCACTCAGATGTTTGGACATCACCATGCCTATCTAGAGATAATAACAAGTATTTTGTGACCTTTATTGATGAAAAATCAAAATACACTTGGATTACCTTGTTGCCATCTAAAGATAGAGTATTTGATGCCTTTATCAATTTTCAAAACTATGTGACTAATCACTTCAATGCTAAACTTAAGGTACTTAGGTCTGATAATGGGGGGGAATACACAAGTTGCAAGTTCAAAGAACATCTCTCCAAGCATGGCATTCTCCATCAAACTAGTTGTCCCTACACGCCACAACAAAATGGTGTGGCCGAGAGGAAGAACCGGCACCTCATGGAAGTGGCGCGGGCAATCATGTTCCATTCGAGTGTTCCTAAACGATATTGGGGTGATGCCGTGATGACTGCATGCTACCTAATCAACCGAACACCAACTAGAGTTCTTCATGACTTATCTCCATTTGAAGTACTAAACAAATTTAAACCATCTCTTGATCACTTACGAGTTTTCGGCTGTGTTTGTTTTGTGTTAGTACCAGGAGAACAAAGGAGTAAGCTGGATGCCAAAAGTACAAAGTGTATGTTCATTGGCTACTCCACCACACAAAAGGGGTACAAATGTTATGATCCGGCCACAAGTCGACTATATGTCTCTCGAGATGTCCGGTTTCTAGAACATGTGGGCTACCATGACAAGAGGGATTGGAACAGCCTTAAAGATCTCGCTCACTCACCTAATGACCGAGCTTCGAGTCTACGGTTCCTTCTTGATCACCTTGGCAACCCATCTCCACCAACGGGTGCCGTGCGGCCAACACTAAGTCAAATTTCTACCAATGGTGGGTCTGACCAAGGAGATGCAAATGACAATGGTTCAGCCCAAGATGGTGAATCTCTCGAGACTGGCCTACCCATAACCGGCGTTCCCGTCCCTGGCCCTACAACGGACACGCATGCTCCGGCGGCGGCCTCTACCGAGGAAAACACGGAGACGGCTCCTACGGACGGTACGTCCACCGTGTTGCCTAGCGTGGATCCACTTCCGGCACCAGTCCTGCGTCGGAGCACCAGACCTCGGTCGGATCCCTCCACTTGGAAGAACAAGCGTGTCTATTACAATAGCCAAGCTGTCGCTCATCCCATTCAGTCCGTTTGTTCCCTTGAGCTGTTACCTGCGGATCACCAAGCTTTCTTCGGCCAAGTGGACGCCAATTGGATCCCGCAGACATATGATGAAGCCAAGGCACATCAAGTTTGGTTAGATGCGGTCAAGGATGAAACTGGCGCCATGATCCGGAATCATACGTGGGACGAATCGGATCTTCCTCAAGGCAAGCGGGCAGTTAGCTCCAAATGGGTGTTTACCATAAAATATTTGAGCAATGGTGACATTGAACGGCATAAAGCCAGGTTAGTGGCCCGTGGCTTCACCCAAACCTATGGCGCGGACTACACGGACACCTTTGCACCCGTGGCCAAGCTCCATACGGTTCGGGTTGTGCTGTCACTTGCTGTCAACCTCTCATGGGACTTATGGCAGATGGATGTGAAGAACGCCTTCCTTCAAGGTGAACTTGATGAAGAAGTGTACATGACGCCTCCTCCCGGCCTTGAAGACATGGTTACACCCGGAAAAGTCTTGAGGCTACGTAAGGCCATCTATGGCCTTAAGCAGTCCCCACGAGCGTGGTACCACAAACTAAGCGCCACTCTCAAGACTGATGGTTTTACGCGATCGGAGGCTGATCATACTCTCTTCACGCGTCGCACCTCTATTGGTTGGGTGGTGGTGCTCATATACGTCGACGACATCATCGTGACTGGTGATGATAAGGCGGCCATTCAGGACACCAAGGACTCTCTCAAGTCGGTATTTGACATCAAGGACCTTGGGGAACTCAAATACTTTCTTGGTATTGAGATTTGTCGCTCACCGGAAGGACTCTTCCTCTCACAACGCAAGTATACTCTTGACTTGTTAGAGGAGACTGGCAAGCTTGGTGTGTCTCCGGTTGCTACGCCCCTTGATGAAGATTACCAGCTCAAGCGAAAGGGGGAGAGCTTACGGGCAATGGAAGGCCGACCTAAGGAACCAATGGACGAGCCATTCTTAGACGTCACACGCTATCGCCGGCTTGTAGGTAAGCTGATATACCTTACTATCACACGACCTGACATATCTTATGCTGTGAATCAGGTTAGCCAACATATGAAGGCACCAAGCAAGTACCAATGGAGTCAAGTCGAGAGGATCCTAAGCTATCTCAAGGGCAGTCCGGGTCAAGGTATTTGGATGGGCAAGAATGACAACACCGAAATCGTTGGCTATTGTGATGCGGATTACAATGGCGACACGCTGGATAGGAGATCCACCACTGGGTACTGCACGTTTGTTGGAGGCAACTTGGTTACATGGAGGTCTAAGAAACAAAAGGTGGTTTCATGCTCTAGCGCCGAGGCCGAGTATAGAGCTATGAGGAAGCTCACTAACGAGATGACATGGCTGAAGGGCCTACTCAAGGATTTAGGCATCGAGACAAAGCAGCCCATGACCATGCACTGCGACAATGAAGCGGCCATCCACATTGCCACAAACTCAGTCTTTCATGAGAGGACCAAGCACATAGAAAGCGATTGCCACAAGGTGAGAGAGAAGATTGAAGAAGGAGTGGTGTTACCATGCCACACAAGGAGTCAAGATCAGCTAGCTGACATCTTCACCAAGTCTGCAAGCTCCAAGGTTTGTGATCACATCTATAGCAAACTTGGACTTGTAGACATTACACGGCCATGATCAAGCTTCTCTAATCCGTGGACAGCACACTCTTTTTCCCTCGACTTGGTTTTGTCCCATGAGGTTTTCTAAGTCAAGGTTTTTAATGAGGTGCTGCTTCACGGGTTCCAAGCTTAGCCATTTCATTAGGCTAAGCTTGAGGGGGAGTATTGATCAAAAGAATAAGCCTAAGGCAGCCATGGCCGTCCGTACGAGTATTGAATATGGGCTGTCCGTACAAGTGTGGTGAAATGGCCGAGTCTTCTAGTGATAAGGAATGGAGAGGAGGCCTGCTCATCCTAAGCCCATTAGAAGACTCTAGAATTCCCAAGATAGCCGTTGGAGGGAAAGCGCAAGTGGAGCAAGAAGAGTCACGGGTGATGTTTGGTTTAAGGAGACTAAGACGGGTCGCTATCAACCTTGGGATTAGTCTCTTCTCTCTTCCTGTCCCTATCACTTAGCTGTGCGGTTTGTAAAGGGTGTAGCCCTAGAGTTTCTCATGATATAAATAGGCATTAGCCTACATTGTAACCGATATTCTTATGGAACAATAACCTAATCTTTTCTTCTTCCTCATTCTCTTTGTCTACCGACATCTCTCATCACTCTCTTGATTCTCTTCTTTATTCTACAAAGTCTAACACCTCCTTACTCTCTAATAGGAGAAAGAGAATAAACTCTTTTCTTGCTTCTATTAGTATGATACTTACAAACTATTTAAAGACATATACAAATAGGATATTCTCTTAGGATCCTATGCACACTAATATGAGGAGAAAGCGACATCTCCTTATTCTAACATGTGATCTCCTCTTCTCTCTTGCAACTTGCTCCAACGGCTACAAAGGAAGGATCGAGATGAATGGCGACCGTTGGAGGATCTCTTTGGTGGATTGGGCTCATGAAGACTTCTATTTGAGGATGGCCCGTTGGTTGGTCGTACGGACGTCCGTACGGTCGTACGGACAAGTGTGTGTGCCGGTTCATACTCCCCCTCAAGCTTGACTTGGGGAACTAGTCAAGCTTGACAACATAGGCACCCACCTCATTAAAAAAACCTTAGTATAGAAAAACCTCTTGGGAAAAACTATACTTAAGGGAAAAAGAGTGTAGGCGCCAAAACAAAGCAAGTCATGGCCGAGTGAGGTTTAGGAGGCCAAGCTTAGGATGGATGTATTCACACACTTGGGGGCTCGCAGCTTTAGTCAGGACGTCTGCAAGTTGTTCTTTGCTTTCGGTATGGCAAGGTAAGACAACTCCAAGCTTGATTTGTTCTCGGACCTTATGGCAATCCACTTCAATGTGCTTGGTCCGCTCATGGAACACTGAATTGGTTGCTATATGAATGGCTGCTTCGTTATCACAGTACATGGTGATCGGCTTTGTTGATTCTATTCCAAGGTCCTTGAGTAACATCTTCAGCCACATTAGCTCCGTCGTTAGCTTCCTCATAGCTCTATACTCGGATTCGGCACTTGAGAGTGAGACGACCTTTTGCTTCTTGCTCTTCCATGTGACCAGGTTCCCTCCAAGGAACGTGCAATAGCCTGTGGTTGAGCGTCGGTCCCCACGATCTCCGGCATAGTCAGCGTCGCAGTAGCCTACCAACTCGGTGCTCTTGTTGCGTCCCATCCATATGCCTTGGCCGGGTGAGCCCTTGATGTACTTGAGGATCCGTGTCAGCATGTTCCAATGGTGCACGGTGGGGTTCTTCATATGCTGGCTTACCTGGTTCACGGCAAAGCAAATGTCAGGCCGTGTGATAGTTAAATAAATGAGCTTACCGACTAGCCGCCGGTAGAGGCTAACGTCCTCGAATGGAGCGGTGTCAAGCTCCCCCTGTCCTCCATCCTTGTAATTCTCTTCTAGGGGCGTTGTTACTGCCTTAGCTCCTAGTTTTCCTGTTTCACTCAATAAGTCTAGTGCATACTTTCTTTGAGATAACAATAACCCTTCATTTGATCTATAAACTTCTATCCCAAGAAAGTATTTCAACTCTCCAAGATCTTTAATATCAAAAACTGATTTCAAGAATGTTTTAGAGTCTTGAATACCTACCGAGTCACTTCCAGTGATGATGATATCATCAACATACACTAGAATGACTACTATACCTTTGGCGCTTGGTAAGGTGAACAAGGTGTGGTCAGCTTCGGATTTGCGAAAGCCTTTGTCAAGAAGTGTGGTGCTAAGCTTGTGATACCAAGCCCTTGGTGACTGCTTCAAGCCATAGATAGCTTTGTTGAGTTTCAAGACCTTTCCCGGACCAATAGTATCCTCCAAACCCGGTGGTGGTCGCATATACACTTCATCCTCCAGTTCTCCTTGCAAGAAGGCGTTCTTCACGTCCATTTGCCAAAGTTCCCAGTCGAGGTTGGTGGCGAGAGAGAGTACAACTCGAACCGTGTGAAGCTTAGCCACCGGAGCAAACGTATCAAGATAGTCCTCCCCATACGTTTGCGTGAAACCTCGTGCGACTAGGCGGGCTTTGTGGCGTTCAATCTCCCCATTGCTCTTATATTTGATTGTGAAGATATACCGAGAGGTGACAGCCTTCTTGCCCTTGGGTAAGTCAGCCTCGTCCCATGTATGATTTTGCACCATGGCCGTATTCTCGGCATCCACTGCATCTCTCCATACTTTGTGCTGCTTAGCCTCATCATAGGTCTTGGGGATCCAATCCTCATCAATATGGCCAAGAAACACTTGATGCTCTATCGGAAAATGAGCCAAGGTGCACACGGCCTGAATCGGATGAGCAACGGCCATGTTGTTGTAGTACACACGGGTGTTCTTCCAATGACTAGGAGGATACTTGATACGTTGGCTGCGCCGAAGAGGAACTATAGCCCCAGCTTCGGAGTTGGCTCGTCCTGGAGTAATGATCTCCTCAAGCTGTTCAGCCGTCCCCTCGGTTGTTTCGGCCGTGTTGTCCGCGAGTGACTCGGGTGCTTCCTCATGCTGCTCAGTATGGTCATCGGCATGTGTAGCAGGCTCAGGCTCAGTAGATGGCTCAGGTTGTTCTGGTGATGCTGGTCTGGCTGACTCAGTAGTGATCCGATCGTTTTCAAGACCTAGTCGCTCAAGGATTACTCGGAGGTTGCGCGTCCGATCAGATGGTGAATCAGAGAGGTTACGGAGCTCATCCCAATTCTTCTCATCGTAAAAGCCTTGTGTCTCCATGAACTTGACATCACGAGATACTAGAACCCTCCTTGTTGTAGGGTCATAGCACTTATACCCCTTTTGTGTGGTAGAGTAGCCAAGAAACATAGCCTTTGTACTCTTTGCATCAAGCTTGTCTCTTAGCTCACCTGGTCGCAACACATAGCACACACAACCAAACACTCGTAAGTGATCAAATGTAGGTTTGTCATTCGTTAATACCTCAAATGGAGACACATCCTTTAGGATCTTTGTTGGTGTGCGGTTAATAAGATAACAAGCGGCTAGCACAGCATCTCCCCAAAACCTCTTTGGAACCCTTGTGTGAAACATCATAGACCTTGCTACTTCCATGAGATGCCTATTCTTTCTCTCAGCCACTCCATTTTGTTGTGGTGTGTAAGGACAGCTAGTTTGATGAAGAATTCCATGTTTGGCTAGATATTGTTTAAAGGCATGGCTTGTGTACTCTCCACCATTATCTAATCTCAAAATTTTAATCTTGGCATGAAAGTGGTTAGTGACATAATTTTGAAAATTAGTAAAGGCCTCAAGGACTCTATCCTTAGAGGGAAGCAAAGTTATCCAAGTATATTTTGATTTTTCATCAATAAAAGTCACAAAATACTTTTGATTATCTCTAGATAAGCAAGGAGATGTCCAAACATCAGAATGAATTAAATCAAAACATTTTTCATAAATAGTAATAGATTTAGGGAAAACAGCCTTGCAATGTTTACCAAGAATACAAGCCTCACACTCATCATTTTGAAAAGAAACATTAGGAAATATTAAGGATAAAGCTCTTGTGTGAGGGTGTCCTAGCCTAGCATGTAAAATAGAATCACTAGGTTTCATAATAACCGAATTAAAACAAGATGCATTAGAAGATAAGTTCAAGTCCTCAAGCACATAGAGGTCATCCTTGGATCCTCCTTGACCAAGAACCTTACTTGTCTCAATATCCTGAAAATGAACATTGTTAGGACCAAATATAGCATAACAATTTAAATCAGTAGTGGCTCTCTTAACTGATAGCAAGTTAGAAGTAAAGTGTGGCATATAAAATGCCTTAGTCTCCTTATCAAATAGTTTCAAGTTTCCTATGCCTTTGACTGGTACTTTCTCACCATTTGCTATTATTACATTACCATTAGCAGGTTTAATATCACTAATTAGCCTAGAATCACTAATCATGTGATGGGATGCACCAGAATCAACTATGAGGGGTTTAATTTTGTTTGAGGCAAGAAACGCCTTACCGGTGGCCTCTTTGATGGCTTTGATGAGCGCATCAAGGTCGGACCGCCTTACCAGCTCGGACGATGCTGCAGCAAGAGCAGTTCCACTGGTCACTTGTTGAGGCTGCTCAGAGATTGACTCCCCCATGGCTACTGCTTGATGAGCTCTCGGTGGTCCTCCGCGGTTTGGTCGTCCACCTCGGATGGTACCCGGCGGTGGTGCTAGATGAGGGTGTAGAATCCAGCAGCGGCTCTTGAAGTGACCAAGTTTCTTACAATGCTCACAAAATGGCGGGTTGTTCTTGTCCTCCGGCTTGTAGTAGCCCTTGTTTGCTGATGCCGTCTCAGCTTTGTTAGCGGTCACAAGTTCTCCCTTGCCGCCAAACAATCCCATGGAGCCATGCTCCTTTTGAATTTGGTTACAGACATCATCAAGGCTAGGGAGCTTGTCCGACCGTAGAATATGCTTGATAAGGTCATTGTAGGAGGGGTTCAAGGTCAAGAGAAGGCCGAACACCTTATCTTGTTCACGCCTCTCATTCAGAATGGCCGGATCTATAGTCGCCGGCCGGAGCATCTCTAGTTCAGCCCAAAGGGACCTAAACTTCCCAAAGTGCTTGGTGAACTCCATGTCTTCTTGGTTGAGGTTGTTGATGGCCCTCTTAATCTCAAAAATTCGGTTTACATTTGTAATATTCCCAAAAACATTCTTGAGAGTGTCCCACAAGTCTTTTGCTGTCTCGCAATAAGAGTAAGCTTCAAGTATAGGTGCATCTAGGGAGTTTTGAATGATAGCTAGGACTCCCTGATCTTCTTGAAACCACTTGTTCTTCTCATCGACAAGATCCTTGCCGTCTTTGGTGGTCTCGCCACTAGGAGCTTCGCTTGTCTCAACATGGGACCAAAGTCCTCGGCCGCATAGGGCTGTCTTTGTGGTTCTAGCCCACAGTAAGTAATTCTCTCCCTTGAGAGTAACTGGAACAATGAGAGTTTTGGTAGTTTCCATGGAAAAGGATGAAGAGACCGTTGGTTAAAGCTATTGTCCAACGGTTAAAGAAAGAAGATTCAAGAACAAGAAATTTCAAGAACAAGAAAGAGAATGCGGAAGGGAGTGATGGAGATTTGAGGCAAGAACAGAATCAAATCTGCTCTGATACCATGAAAGTTTGAGAGTAGAGTAATCAAGAGATTATGGAAGAGAGTATGAAAGAGAGTGAAATCGTGTAAAGAGTGAGGAGAGTGAACGATTGAGAGAGAGAGTGTTGGAGAAAGAGAATAAACTCTTTTCTTGCTTCTATTAGTATGATACTTACAAACTATTTAAAGACATATACAAATAGGATATTCTCTTAGGATCCTATGCACACTAATATGAGGAGAAAGCGACATCTCCTTATTCTAACATGTGATCTCCTCTTCTCTCTTGCAACTTGCTCCAACGGCTACAAAGGAAGGATCGAGATGAATGGCGACCGTTGGAGGATCTCTTTGGTGGATTGGGCTCATGAAGACTTCTATTTGAGGATGGCCCGTTGGTTGGTCGTACGGACGTCCGTACGGTCGTACGGACAAGTGTGTGTGCCGGTTCATAATTTTGTCCCAAAATAGGCTAAAAGCAAGAAAACATTGCTTAGAAGCTGTAAACAGTTATGATAGTGTTTATGGGGTTAAAATGTGTCTTAATCCAATGGAACTAACTAAATATAAGAGTTTGAGATAGATGTGGAGAGTTTAAAAGCCACTTATTCCCATTTTGTCCCAATAGAGGCTAAAACCAAGAAAACATTGCTTAGAAGCAGTAAGCAGCTTTGTTAGTGTTTCTAGGGTTAAAATGTGTCTTAATCCAATGGAACTAACTAAATATAAGAGTTTGAGATAGATGTGGAGAGTTTAAAAGCCACTTATTCCCATTTTGTCCCAATAGAGGCTAAAACCAAGAAAACATTGCTTAGAAGCTGTAAACAGCTATGTTAGTGTTTATGGGGTTAAAATGTGTCTTAATCCAATGGAACTAACTAAATACAAGAGTTTGAGATAGATGTGGAGAGTTTAAAAGCCACTTATTCCCATTTTGTCCCAATAGAGGCTAAAACCAAGAAAACATTGCTTAGAAGCAGTAAGCAGCTTTGTTAGTGTTTATGGGGTTAAAATGTGTCTTAATCCAATGGAACTAACTAAATACAAGAGTTTGAGATAGATGTGGAGAGTTTAAAAGCCACTTATTCCCATTTTGTCCCAATAGAGGCTAAAACCAAGAAAACATTGCTTAGAAGCAGTAAACAGCTATGTTAGTGTTTATGGGGTTAAAATGTGTCTTAATCCAATGCAACTAACTAATTATAAGACTTTAAGATAGATGTGGAGAGTTTAAAAGCCACTTTTACCCATTTTGTCCCAAAACAGGCTAAAAGCAAGAAAACATTGCTTTGAAGCTGTAAACAGCTATGTTAGTGTTTCTGGGGTTAAAATGTGTCTTAATCCAATGGAACTAACTAAATATAAGAGTTTGAGATAGATGTGGTATTGATCAAGAATAAGCCTATGGCGTCCGTACAGTCCGTACCGTCCGTACGTGCAAGCAATAAGGCCGAGTGAAGCACTAAGGCCGAGTCATCTATGTGTGAGGATAGTGAGGAGGCCTGCTCACCTCCGGCCCATGAGAAGGATCGAGAATCCCTTGTGTAGCCGTTAGGGAGAAAGCGCAAGTGGACAAGAGTGGAAGACTAGGACAAGTCGCTATCACCGATCACCTAACCCCTCTCTCTCCTAATTGTCGATTTCTCTTGTTTCTACTTTAGGTCATGTGGTCGCCCTAGCTGCCTCACTATTTAAACCCTTGTCATGTGTTGTATTTGATATATTCTACCTAATTCTAATCTATTATCACTCTCTTTCATACTATTAGCCACCAACTCTTCTTCTTCATTCTAAACCTCTCAAATCTCTCTAAGTCTTCCGCTTATTTCAACATGGTATCAGAGCCAGGTTGTCGTTCTTGATAACCTATCTCTTCTATTCTTCCATTCTTCATTCTTGTTCACTCGATTCTCAGTCCTATTTCTCTTTATTCTCCGGGTAAAAGCTTTGTCCATCGGTCCATAGCGGTTAAACCATGGAAAACGCCAAACCCATTGTCATGCCGGTTGTTCTCAAAGGAACAAACTACTTGCTGTGGACTAGAACCACAAGAACTGCCCTTGGAGGTCGTGGTCTTTGGAGTCATGTCGAGAGTGACTATGCTCCAAAACAAAACCTAAAAGGAGAAGATGAAGGCGCTTCCGAGGAGGAAGTAGAAGAAGAGAGCGAGAGGAAGGCCAAGTGGTTCCAAGAAGACCAAGTTGTCCTATCTGTTCTCCAAAACTCTCTTGACACACCAATCCTTGAGGCCTACTCATATTGCGAGACGGCCAAGGAGTTGTGGGAGACACTTAAAGGTGTCTATGGCAATATCTCCAACTTGACTCGGGTCTTTGAGGTCAAGAAGGCCATAAATGAGCTTAACCAAGATGATGTGGAGTTCACTAAACATCTTGGCAAGTTTCGAGCTTTATGGTCCGAGCTTGACATGTTGCGGCCGAGTACACTCGATCCGAGTGTGTTGACTGAAAGAAAGGAGCAAGACAAGATCTTTGGTCTCCTTCTTACTTTAAACCCATCCTTCAACGATCTCTTGAAGCACATCCTCAGGGCAGAGAAACTTCCCTCTTTTGAAGACATTTGTTCACAAATCCAAAGAGAGCAAGGTTCTCTTGACTTGTTTAGCGGTAAGGGGGAGCTTGCTACGGCTAATAAAGGAGTGTACAAGCAAGAGGAGAGGAAGGTGTGGATATGCGACCACTGCAAGAGGCGGGGTCACCTGAAAGACAAGTGCTGGGTCCTCCACCCTCATCTCAAACCGGCCAAGTTCAAAGCAAACCTCTCAAAGGAAGCGGTTAGCGACAAGGGAGCCGGGCCGTCAAAGCAAGGAGATGAGGCAGCCATGACCGCAGCCTATGGAGAAGTGGTTAGGAAATCAGACCTTGAGGCGCTCATCCGTTCCATTGCCTCACTCAAGGAGTCTGGTATCTCTTTCTTTACCTCTAAGCCTAGTAAATCTCTTGTCATAGACTCGGGTGCTTCTCACCACATGATTAGTAATCCTAGTCTAATTGACAATATAAAACCGGCTTTAGGAAATGTTATAATTGCAAATGGAGAACAAATACCAGTGAAAGGAATAGGGGACTTGAAACTATTTGATAAAACCACAAAAGCTTTCTTTATGCCTACCTTCACATCTAATCTTCTATCGGTTAAGAGAACCACTAATGATTTGAATTGTTATGCAATCTTTGGTCCTAATAGTGTTCATTTTCAGGATATTGAGACTGGAAAAGTTCTTGGAGAGGGACAAGGGAGTGGAGATCTCTATGTCCTAGAGAAAACCTCGCCAAGTTTATCTACTAAATCTTGTTTTGTTGTTAATTTGGATAGTGTGTGGCATGCTAGATTAGGCCATCCTCATTCTCGTGCCCTTGCTTTAATGTTACCAAGTGTTTCTTTTGATAGTTCAATGTGTGAGTCTTGTATTCTTGGTAAACATTGCAAATCTATTTTTCCCAAGTCTAAAACTATTTATGAGCATTGTTTTGATTTAGTGCACTCGGATGTGTGGACTTCACCATGCCTTTCTAGAGATAATAACAAATATTTTGTGACTTTTATTGATGAAAAATCTAAGTACACATGGATTACTTTGCTGCCTTCAAAGGATAGAGTGTTTGATGCTTTTATAAACTTTCAAAATTATGTTACTAATCATTTCAATGCTAAAATTAAGGTACTTAGATCAGACAATGGTGGAGAGTATACAAGTCACAAATTCAGAGAACACCTAGCAAAACACGGCATACTACACCAAACAAGTTGTCCCTATACGCCCCAACAAAATGGTGTGGCCGAGAGGAAGAACCGACATCTAATGGAGGTGGCACGGTCGATGATGTTCCATTCACACGTTACAAGGCGATATTGGGGTGATGCTGTGATGACAGCATGCTACCTGATCAATCGGACACCAACCAAAGTCCTTAATGACCTATCGCCATTTGAGGTATTGAATGGATTTAAACCATCTCTAGAGCACTTACGGGTCTTTGGGTGTGTTTCTTTTGTACTTGTGCCAGGAGAACAGCGGAGTAAGCTCGATCCCAAAAGCATAAGGTGTATGTTCATCGGCTACTCCACTACTCAAAAGGGATACAAGTGTTTTGACCCAAAGACAAGCCGGCTGTATGTATCAAGAGATGTTCGGTTCTTGGAAAATGTGGGTTATTTTGATAACAAAGACTGGAACAGCTTGAAGGATCTTTCATCATCACCAAATGATAGAGCCTCCAGCCTTAAGTTTCTCCTTGACCATCTCGGAAATCCGCCTACGGCCACAGCCCTTCCTCAGCCAGAACCCAACCCGAGCTCCATTGACCATACGCTCGAGCCGGAAGGTGCTATGCCCGAGATGATATCCCCGGACCATGAGATGCCCGAGTCAAACCAGAGCATGACCGAGGCACATGAGATGCCCGAGCCAAACTCAAGCCTGACCGAGACACGACCTGATGCTGAACCGGTCATCGAAGATGTCACTCAGTCCAGCCAATCAGTGCCGCCAGCTCAACCAGCTCCACGACGAAGCACGCGTGTCCGGTCTCACCCCTCTACATGGAAAGATAAGAGGGTCTACTACAACAGTCAAGCCGTCGCACATCCTATCCAAGCCGTATGTTCGCTCGAGCTGCTTCCGACCGAGCACCAAGCCTTCTTCGGCCAAGTTGATGAACACTGGGTTCCCCAAACGTACGAGGAGGCCAAAGAACATAAGGTATGGGTAGATGCTGTGGAGGATGAAGCTGGTGCAATGATCAGAAATCACACATGGGATGAGGCTGACCTCCCCAAAGGGAAGAAGGCCGTAAGTTCAAAGTGGGTATTCACCATCAAGTTCTTGAGCACGGGAGAGATTGAAAGGCATAAGGCACGGCTGGTGGCCCGAGGGTTCACTCAAACCTATGGAGATGACTACATGGCAACGTTTGCTCCCGTGGCCAAATTGCATACCGTGCGAGTAGTGCTATCGTTGGCCGTGAACCTTTCTTGGGACTTATGGCAAATGGATGTGAAGAACGCGTTCCTCCAAGGCGAGCTAGATGAAGAAGTGTACATGACTCCTCCGCCTGGTCTTGAGGACATTGTTGCTCCCGGGAAAGTCTTACGGTTACGCAAGGCCATCTATGGCCTCAAACAGTCACCACGCGCCTGGTACCATAAGCTCAGCTCCACTCTTAAGGCGAATGGCTTTAGACGATCGGAGGCTGATCACACTCTTTTCACTCTCAAGACATCACTTGGCCTGGTTGTGGTGCTGGTTTATGTCGATGACATCATCGTGACTGGCGATGACAAGGCCGGTATTGTTGCCATTAAAGACTCTCTCAAGTCTGCCTTTGACATTAAGGACCTCGGAGAGCTCAAATACTTCCTCGGCATCGAAATCTGCCGTTCCCCGGAGGGTATCTTCCTCTCACAACGCAAGTATGCTCTGGACTTGCTTGCTGAGACAGGCAAACTTGGTACGGTTCCAGCTACTACACCACTGGATGAAGATTACCAGCTCAAGCGAAAGGGGGAGAGCATTCGGGCGAAGGAAGGCAAACCACGCGAACCATTGGACGAGCCGTTCCCGGACGTCACACGCTACCGACGGCTTGTAGGTAAGTTGATCTATTTAACTATCACACGACCTGATATCTCTTATGCTGTGAATCAGGTGAGTCAGCACATGCAAGCTCCAAGCAAGTATCAATGGAGTCAAGTGGAGAGGATTTTGAGCTATCTCAAGGGCAGCCCTGGTCAAGGCATTTGGATGGGTAAAAACGGCAACACTGAGATCGTGGGTTATTGTGATGCGGACTATAATGGAGACACATTGGATAGGCGGTCAACTACTGGATATTGCACCTTTGTTGGAGGAAACCTAGTTACATGGAGGTCTAAGAAGCAAAAGGTGGTGTCATGTTCAAGTGCCGAGGCTGAGTACCGAGCTATGAGGAAGCTAACTAATGAGATGACATGGTTGAAAGGTCTACTTAAGGATCTCGGCATTGAAACAAGACAGCCGATGACAATGCATTGTGACAATGAGGCAGCGATCCACATAGCCACTAACTCAGTCTTCCATGAACGGACCAAGCACATTGAGAGCGACTGCCACAAGGTTAGGGAGAGGATCGAAGAGGGAGCGGTTCTACCATGCCACACAAGGAGCCAAGACCAGCTAGCCGACATCTTCACCAAATCTGCAAGTCCCAAGGTTTGTGATTATATTCATAGCAAACTTGGACTTGTAGACATCACACGGCCGTGATCAACTTTCCGAATCCGTGGACAGCACACTCTTTTTCCCTTGGCTTAGTTTTGTCCCATGAGGTTTTCTAAGTCAAGGTTTTTAATGAGGTGCTGCTTCACGGGTTCCAAGCTTAGACATTTCATCAGGCTAAGCTTGAGGGGGAGTATTGATCAAGAATAAGCCTATGGCGTCCGTACAGTCCGTACCGTCCGTACGTGCAAGCAATAAGGCCGAGTGAAGCACTAAGGCCGAGTCATCTATGTGTGAGGATAGTGAGGAGGCCTGCTCACCTCCGGCCCATGAGAAGGATCGAGAATCCCTTGTGTAGCCGTTAGGGAGAAAGCGCAAGTGGACAAGAGTGGAAGACTAGGACAAGTCGCTATCACCGATCACCTAACCCCTCTCTCTCCTAATTGTCGATTTCTCTTGTTTCTACTTTAGGTCATGTGGTCGCCCTAGCTGCCTCACTATTTAAACCCTTGTCATGTGTTGTATTTGATATATTCTACCTAATTCTAATCTATTATCACTCTCTTTCATACTATTAGCCACCAACTCTTCTTCTTCATTCTAAACCTCTCAAATCTCTCTAAGTCTTCCGCTTATTTCAACATGTGGAGAGTTTAAAAGCCACTTATTCCCATTTTGTCCCAATAGAGGCTAAAACCAAGAAAACATTGCTTAGAAGCAGTAAACAGCTATGTTAGTGTTTATGGGGTTAAATTGTGTCTTAATCTAATGCAACTAACTAATTATAAGACTTTGAGATAGATGTGGAGAGTTTAAAAGCCACTTATACCCATTTTGTCCCAAAATAGGCTAAAAGCAAGAAAACATTGCTTAGAAGCTGTAAACAGCTATGTTAGTGTTTATGGGGTTAAAATATGTCTTAATCCAATGGAACTAACTAAATACAAGAGTTTGAGATAGATGTGGAGAGTTTAAAAGCCACTTATTCCCATTTTGTCCCAATAGAGGCTAAAACCAAGAAAACATTGCTTAGAAGCAGTAAACAGCTTTGTTAGTGTTTCTAGGGTTAAAATGTGTCTTAATCCAATGCAACTAACTAATTATAAGACTTTGAGATAGATGTGGAGAGTTTAAAAGCCACTTTTACCCATTTTGTCCCAAAACAGGCTAAAAGCAAGAAAACATTGCTTTGAAGCTGTAAACAGCTATGTTAGTGTTTCTGGGGTTAAAATGTGTCTTAATCCAATGGAACTAACTAAATATAAGACTTTGAGATAGATGTGGAGAGTTTAAAAGCCACTTATACCCATTTTGTTCCAAAACAGGCTAAAACCAAGAAAACATTGCTTAGAAGCTGTAAACAGCTATGTTAGTGTTTATGGGGTTAAAATGTGTCTTAATCCAATGGAACTAACTAAATACAAGAGTTTGAGATAGATGTGGAGAGTTTAACAGCCACTTATACCCATTTTGTCCCAGAACAGGCTAACAGCAAGAAAACATTGCTTAGAAGCTGTAAACAGCTATGTTAGTGTTTATGGGGTTAAAATTATTAGAATGTACCAAGGAGGAGAGAGGAGAGGCCGGTAAGGCCGAGCCTTGGAAGAAGAGAAGAAAGGCCGGAAAGGCCATGTAAAGGCCGGTAAGGCCATGTCCGTGTCCGTGAGCGACCATGTACCGTGTCCGGTACCATGTACCGTGTCCGTGAACGGACCCATGTCCGGTGAGCGGCCAGTTAGGCCGTGAACACATTGAAGAGAAGGCCCGTCCGTACAAAGAAGAGAAGTGGCCGGTGAGGCTGCCAACACAAGAAGAACGGCCGGTAAGGCCGTGTGCACCAAGAAGAGTGGCCGTGAGGCCATGAATGGCATGAGAACGGCCGGTTAGGCCGTGAATACAATGAGTAAGGCCATGTGGGCTGAATGAAGAATAAGAGAAGGCCATAAGTGCAATGAGAAGGGCAAAGGCCTTATAAGAAGAAGAAGCCCAAGAGGAAGTCTCACAAAGGAAAGAAGGAAGGAATGAGGCCGAGTGTGAGTGATGAGAAGAAGGAAGACTCGGCCCACTATGTGATCAAGAAGCTGCCAAAGGAAGAAGATGCCAAAGGAAGAAGGAAGGAAGTCGCTTTCAAGGAGGAAGAACCTAACGGTCACAAGAAAAGAATCACATGTGCAAGGAAGGGAAGGATGTCACTATCACCTTCACCAAATCGAGAGAATGTCCCTATCAACACTCTCTTCCTCTCTCTAACGGTCATAAGCATTGTATTCCCTATATTAAGTTGTAATTCACTTCAATATAACAATACATCACAACATTATTCAATAAGAGAATCCGATTTCCCCTCTTTTACCTTGTGTTCTTGTTCTAGCTTCAATGTAGATAGTTTAGGGAATCGGTTAGAGGCTGCCCTTAAGGCAGCCTATTCTCTTCCCAAATCTCACCTAAAGTCTTCTTATTTACTCTTTCATATAGCCTAGATTACTGATTCTTAATCCTCCTCTCCTAAGTACACAAACTCTTAGTGTTGTGTTACTAGAACAAGGATAAGTCTCAAACTAGTGCTTCTCCTTGATAGGATCCGCTTACTCTCTAGTATTTGGGTTCTATCTAGCCTAGTTTATGAGGAGTTCATCACAAGTTGATGTTCTCTTCTTCCCCTTGAGAATGAGTTAGTTTGTTGTGGGTAAAGGGGGATTCATTCACCAAGTGTTTGTCTACCCTCTCTTGTGAGCTTTGTCTCATAAATCCCAACATGGTATCAGAGCAAGGTTCTGTTCTTGGTGATTCAAACTCATTCTCAATGTCGTTTTCTTAGGAGTTAGCTTAGTTAAAGTTTTAATCCTAGCTTAGGTGTTAATTCGCTTAGATTAGTTCTTTAAAGCTTTAATTTTGCTTTTGTTGTTAAATCGATTCTCTAGCAGCTCATTGTTGAGTAAGCTTGGTCTCTTGTCTTGTTAGAATTTGTAGACCAAGTGTGTGAAAGAAATCGATTTTAAAACCTCATCTTTAGGCTTACCGATTTGGTGAAAGCTTGGGTTTAAATGAGGTGGTGATGAACCAAGGAGCAAATCGGTTTTGTTCTTGGTTGAGAAAGCTTTGTTTCTGGCCATATGGTGTGTCCAGATTCGAGTTTGGGGAAGAGAGAGTTCTTGTTTTTAGCATGTATGGCCCGCTTGGTCAAATAGATTCAAGTTGGTCCAAGATGCATTCTTTTAACCAATGGACAAAAGGTTGTTCCAAAGGTGTTTCTTCTTTTATTTGAATTTTGAACATGGAAAGCATCTTCTATATGCTCTTTCGTGATCCTTGAAGGCATTAGACTCTTGGAGAACACCTGTTTAAGTGATTCTACCATGAGAAGTGTCCCAAACCGTTGGAGAAATTAATTTTCCAAACGGTCCATGTGTTTCAGCCATTAAAGCACCAAAGTCTTGTTGAATGTTGGATGCTCTTGGCTGTCAAAGCTTCTGCAAACTCAAGAAAACAGAGTATAACTCTGTCCATAAGAACTCTTGAGCAAATTCCCTATTCTACTCTCCACTCACCTTATACTTCCGCCCATATACTCTACTATACTCTATACTCTTGGTTACTAATTCTCTGGTTACTTATTCTCTAAATTCTATTTTATTTTCAGTAATATTCTATATTCTCTATTCTCTAATCTCTAACAATCTCTTGTTTAGAATCTGTTCCATTGATTTTTGGTTTCAGTTTCAGCATTGAAGATTGTGTGGAGCTCGCTCACTATCTCAAGGAGAAGAAGTGGCGAGGTTGAAGGCTACAAGATAGCCATGTAAGAGCGCAGCACAATGCCTGGAGTTAGAACCAAGGGCCACCAAGTCTTTGTTAAGCTGGTGGAAGGTGATGAATCAGTCCAAGAGCATGTGTGTTAGTGCCAAGTTGTTGATCGGATGTGCACAATGGTCTTTAGGAAAGGTGATGCACAAGGTTTCAACTGTTGATTGGATGTGCACAAGAACGGTGATGCACAAGGCTTCAACTGAGGTGATGAGGTTTCAGCCCATCATCAAGTAAAGGTTACGGGGGAGATCAAGTGACTTCAGACCGTACCTCACAGATTCTGCTCGGCCACAAGCAAAAGTCTTTACTTAAAGCTCAGCCGAAGCGTCTCAAAGATCGACTCGGACGAAACCCTTCCACTGCGATTCGGCTTCCGCGTTCTTCATTAAAGTTCGAGACCACAGAGTCATCTTGCCAGTAGAAGTGGAATCATACCAATCCGAGCAGCCGTTCGAAAGTTATGTCCGATTCAGTGGGCATATGTCAGTCTGACGATAAAACTGACCGGGTTAAAACCATGGTTAGAGAAGCGGTCTCAAGGAGGAATTTCAAACCGCATCAGTGTTCAACCCTCTCCTTCCCATCCATCAAAACACCATAAAGGCTGTGCTCTAAACTCTACTCTATTTAAATTTCTTAAATTCATTACCTTAGCTTCATTACTAGTCTTTACTCTTTAATATGTTCTCTTAAATTGTCACACTTTTAGAAATTTTCTTTGATATTCCTCATAGCAAACACTTATTCTTTTCTTCTTTATCACTTGTTTAAGGGGTAAAGGAGACTATGAGAGCCTCAAAGAAACTCTAAAGGCGCAAGGATGGAGATCATAAGGAATGTGCTAAAGGCAAGGTGGGCTAAGGAGTAGGAGCGGTTCAAATCATGAAGAGAAGGGAGCTAGTTCTTTGCAAACCAAGGTCAAGGGACATCATGGATAGTGGAGTCTATACTCTTTTTCCCTTAACAAAGTTTTATCCCAAGAGGTTTTCTTTGTTGAGGTTTTTAATGAGGTAGATGACACTAGTCCACCCTTGATCTTTGGTCCCCATGGTGTCCCACCGATCAAGCGTGCGGGGGAGTATTAGAATGTACCAAGGAGGAGAGAGGAGAGGCCGGTAAGGCCGAGCCTTGGAAGAAGAGAAGAAAGGCCGGAAAGGCCATGTAAAGGCCGGTAAGGCCATGTCCGTGTCCGTGAGCGACCATGTACCGTGTCCGGTACCATGTACCGTGTCCGTGAACGGACCCATGTCCGGTGAGCGGCCAGTTAGGCCGTGAACACATTGAAGAGAAGGCCCGTCCGTACAAAGAAGAGAAGTGGCCGGTGAGGCTGCCAACACAAGAAGAACGGCCGGTAAGGCCGTGTGCACCAAGAAGAGTGGCCGTGAGGCCATGAATGGCATGAGAACGGCCGGTTAGGCCGTGAATACAATGAGTAAGGCCATGTGGGCTGAATGAAGAATAAGAGAAGGCCATAAGTGCAATGAGAAGGGCAAAGGCCTTATAAGAAGAAGAAGCCCAAGAGGAAGTCTCACAAAGGAAAGAAGGAAGGAATGAGGCCGAGTGTGAGTGATGAGAAGAAGGAAGACTCGGCCCACTATGTGATCAAGAAGCTGCCAAAGGAAGAAGATGCCAAAGGAAGAAGGAAGGAAGTCGCTTTCAAGGAGGAAGAACCTAACGGTCACAAGAAAAGAATCACATGTGCAAGGAAGGGAAGGATGTCACTATCACCTTCACCAAATCGAGAGAATGTCCCTATCAACACTCTCTTCCTCTCTCTAACGGTCATAAGCATTGTATTCCCTATATTAAGTTGTAATTCACTTCAATATAACAATACATCACAACATTATTCAATAAGAGAATCCGATTTCCCCTCTTTTACCTTGTGTTCTTGTTCTAGCTTCAATGTAGATAGTTTAGGGAATCGGTTAGAGGCTGCCCTTAAGGCAGCCTATTCTCTTCCCAAATCTCACCTAAAGTCTTCTTATTTACTCTTTCATATAGCCTAGATTACTGATTCTTAATCCTCCTCTCCTAAGTACACAAACTCTTAGTGTTGTGTTACTAGAACAAGGATAAGTCTCAAACTAGTGCTTCTCCTTGATAGGATCCGCTTACTCTCTAGTATTTGGGTTCTATCTAGCCTAGTTTATGAGGAGTTCATCACAAGTTGATGTTCTCTTCTTCCCCTTGAGAATGAGTTAGTTTGTTGTGGGTAAAGGGGGATTCATTCACCAAGTGTTTGCCTACCCTCTCTTGTGAGCTTTGTCTCATAAATCCCAACAAAAATATGTCTTAATCCAATGGAACTAACTAAATACAAGAGTTTGAGATAGATGTGGAGAGTTTAAAAGCCACTTATTCCCATTTTGTCCCAATAGAGGCTAAAACCAAGAAAACATTGCTTAGAAGCAGTAAACAGCTTTGTTAGTGTTTCTAGGGTTTAAATGTGTCTTAATCCAATGCAACTAACTAATTATAAGACTTTGAGATAGATGTGGAGAGTTTAAAAGCCACTTTTACCCATTTTGTCCCAAAACAGGCTAAAAGCAAGAAAACATTGCTTTGAAGCTGTAAACAGCTATGTTAGTGTTTCTAGGCTTAAAATGTGTCTTAATCCAATGGAACTAACTAAATATAAGAGTTTGAGATAGATGTGGAGAGTTTAAAAGCCACTTATTCCCATTTTGTCCCAATAGAGGCTAAAACCAAGAAAACATTGCTTAGAAGCAGTAAACAGCTATGTTAGTGTTTATGGGGTTAAATTGTGTCTTAATCCAATGCAACTAACTAATTATAAGACTTTGAGATAGATGTGGAGAGTTTAAAAGCCACTTATACCCATTTTGTCCCAAAATAGGCTAAAAGCAAGAAAACATTGCTTAGAAGCTGTAAACAGCTATGTTAGTGTTTATGGGGTTAAAATATGTCTTAATCCAATGGAACTAACTAAATACAAGAGTTTGAGATAGATGTGGAGAGTTTAAAAGCCACTTATTCCCATTTTGTCCCAATAGAGGCTAAAACCAAGAAAACATTGCTTAGAAGCAGTAAACAGCTTTGTTAGTGTTTCTAGGGTTAAAATGTGTCTTAATCCAATGCAACTAACTAATTATAAGACTTTAAGATAGATGTGGAGAGTTTAAAAGCCACTTTTACCCATTTTGTCCCAAAACAGGCTAAAAGCAAGAAAACATTGCTTTGAAGCTGTAAACAGCTATGTTAGTGTTTCTGGGGTTAAAATGTGTCTTAATCCAATGGAACTAACTAAATATAAGAGTTTGAGATAGATGTGGAGAGTTTAAAAGCCACTTATTCCCATTTTGTCCCAATAGAGGCTAAAACCAAGAAAGCATTGCTTAGAAGACGTAAACAGCTATGTTAGTGTTTATGGGGTTAAATTGTGTCTTAATCCAATGCAACTAACTAATTATAAGACTTTGAGATAGATGTGGAGAGTTTGAAAGCCACTTATACCCATTTTGTCCCAAAATAGGCTAAAAGCAAGAAAACATTGCTTAGAAGCTGTAAACAGTTATGTTAGTGTTTATGGGGTTAAAATGTGTCTTAATCCAATGGAACTAACTAAATATAAGAGTTTGAGATAGATGTGGAGAGTTTAAAAGCCACTTATACCCATTTTGTTCCAAAACAGGCTAAAACCAAGAAAACATTGCTTAGAAGCTGTAAACAGCTATGTTAGTGTTTATGGGGTTAAAATGTGTCTTAATCCAATGGAACTAACTAAATACAAGAGTTTGAGATAGATGTGGAGAGTTTAAAAGCCACTTATTCCCATTTTGTCCCAATGGAGGCTAAAACCAAGAAAACATTGCTTAGAAGCAGTAAACAGCTTTGTTAGTGTTACTAGGGTTAAAATGTGTCTTAATCCAATGCAACTAACTAATTATAAGACTTTGAGATAGATGTGGAGAGTTTAAAAGCCACTTATACCCATTTTGTTCCAAAACAGGCTAAAACCAAGAAAATATTGCGTAGAAGCTGTAAACAGCTATGTTAGTGTTTATGGGGTTAAAATGTGTCTTAATCCAATGCAACTAACTAAATATAAGACTTTGAGATAGATGTGGAGAGTTTAAAAGCCACTTATACCCATTTTGTCCCAAAACAGGCTAACACCAAGAAAACATTGCTTAGAAGCTGTAAACAGCTATGTTAGTGTTTATGGGGTTATAATGTGTCTTAATCCAATGGAACTAACTAAATACAAGAGTTTGAGATAGATGTGGAGAGTTTATAAGCCACTTATTCCCATTTTGTCCCAATAGAGGCTAAAACCAAGAAAACATTGCTTAGTAGCAGTAAGCAGCTTTGTTAGTGTTTCTAGGGTTAAAATGTGTCTTAATCCAATGGAACTAACTAAATATAAGAGTTTGAGATAGATGTGGAGAGTTTAAAAGCCACTTATTCCCATTTTGTCCCAATAGAGGCTAAAACCAAGAAAACATTGCTTAGAAGCAGTAAACAGCTATGTTAGTGTTTATGGGGTTAAATTGTGTCTTAATCCAATGCAACTAACTAATTATAAGACTTTGAGATAGATGTGGAGAGTTTGAAAGCCACTTATACCCATTTTGTCCCAAAATAGGCTAAAAGCAAGAAAACATTGCTTAGAAGCTGTACACAGTTATGTTAGTGTTTATGGGGTTAAAATGTGTCTTAATCCAATGGAACTAACTAAATATAAGAGTTTGAGATAGATGTGGAGAGTTTAAAAGCCACTTATACCCATTTTGTTCCAAAACAGGCTAAAACCAAGAAAACATTGCTTAGAAGCTGTAAACAGCTATGTTAGTGTTTATGGGGTTAAAATGTGTCTTAATCCAATGGAACTAACTAAATACAAGAGTTTGAGATAGATGTGGAGAGTTTAAAAGCCACTTATTCCCATTTTGTCCCAATGGAGGCTAAAACCAAGAAAACATTGCTTAGAAGCAGTAAACAGCTTTGTTAGTGTTACTAGGGTTAAAATGTGTCTTAATCCAATGCAACTAACTAATTATAAGACTTTGAGATAGATGTGGAGAGTTTAAAAGCCACTTGTACCCATTTTGTCCCAAAACAGGCTAAAACCAAGAAAACATTGCGTAGAAGCTGTAAACAGCTATGTTAGTGTTTATGGGGTTAAAATTTGTCTTAATCCAATGCAACTAACTAAATATAAGACTTTGAGATAGATGTGGAGAGTTTAAAAGCCACTTATACCCATTTTGTCCCAAAACAGGCTAACACCAAGAAAACATTGCTTAGAAGCTGTAAACAGCTATGTTAGTGTTTATGGGGTTAAAATGTGTCTTAATCCAATGGAACTAACTAAATATAAGAGTTTGAGATAGATGTGGAGAGTTTAAAAGCCACTTATTCCCATTTTGTCCCAATAGAGGCTAAAACCAAGAAAGCATTGCTTAGAAGACGTAAACAGCTATGTTAGTGTTTATGGGGTTAAATTGTGTCTTAATCCAATGCAACTAACTAATTATAAGACTTTGAGATAGATGTGGAGAGTTTGAAAGCCACTTATACCCATTTTGTCCCAAAATAGGCTAAAAGCAAGAAAACATTGCTTAGAAGCTGTAAACAGTTATGTTAGTGTTTATGGGGTTAAAATGTGTCTTAATCCAATGGAACTAACTAAATATAAGAGTTTGAGATAGATGTGGAGAGTTTAAAAGCCACTTATACCCATTTTGTTCCAAAACAGGCTAAAACCAAGAAAACATTGCTTAGAAGCTGTAAACAGCTATGTTAGTGTTTATGGGGTTAAAATGTGTCTTAATCCAATGGAACTAACTAAATACAAGAGTTTGAGATAGATGTGGAGAGTTTAAAAGCCACTTATTCCCATTTTGTCCCAATGGAGGCTAAAACCAAGAAAACATTGCTTAGAAGCAGTAAACAGCTTTGTTAGTGTTACTAGGGTTAAAATGTGTCTTAATCCAATGCAACTAACTAATTATAAGACTTTGAGATAGATGTGGAGAGTTTAAAAGCCACTTATACCCATTTTGTTCCAAAACAGGCTAAAACCAAGAAAATATTGCGTAGAAGCTGTAAACAGCTATGTTAGTGTTTATGGGGTTAAAATGTGTCTTAATCCAATGCAACTAACTAAATATAAGACTTTGAGATAGATGTGGAGAGTTTAAAAGCCACTTATACCCATTTTGTCCCAAAACAGGCTAACACCAAGAAAACATTGCTTAGAAGCTGTAAACAGCTATGTTAGTGTTTATGGGGTTATAATGTGTCTTAATCCAATGGAACTAACTAAATACAAGAGTTTGAGATAGATGTGGAGAGTTTATAAGCCACTTATTCCCATTTTGTCCCAATAGAGGCTAAAACCAAGAAAACATTGCTTAGTAGCAGTAAGCAGCTTTGTTAGTGTTTCTAGGGTTAAAATGTGTCTTAATCCAATGGAACTAACTAAATATAAGAGTTTGAGATAGATGTGGAGAGTTTAAAAGCCACTTATTCCCATTTTGTCCCAATAGAGGCTAAAACCAAGAAAACATTGCTTAGAAGCAGTAAACAGCTATGTTAGTGTTTATGGGGTTAAATTGTGTCTTAATCCAATGCAACTAACTAATTATAAGACTTTGAGATAGATGTGGAGAGTTTGAAAGCCACTTATACCCATTTTGTCCCAAAATAGGCTAAAAGCAAGAAAACATTGCTTAGAAGCTGTACACAGTTATGTTAGTGTTTATGGGGTTAAAATGTGTCTTAATCCAATGGAACTAACTAAATATAAGAGTTTGAGATAGATGTGGAGAGTTTAAAAGCCACTTATACCCATTTTGTTCCAAAACAGGCTAAAACCAAGAAAACATTGCTTAGAAGCTGTAAACAGCTATGTTAGTGTTTATGGGGTTAAAATGTGTCTTAATCCAATGGAACTAACTAAATACAAGAGTTTGAGATAGATGTGGAGAGTTTAAAAGCCACTTATTCCCATTTTGTCCCAATGGAGGCTAAAACCAAGAAAACATTGCTTAGAAGCAGTAAACAGCTTTGTTAGTGTTACTAGGGTTAAAATGTGTCTTAATCCAATGCAACTAACTAATTATAAGACTTTGAGATAGATGTGGAGAGTTTAAAAGCCACTTGTACCCATTTTGTCCCAAAACAGGCTAAAACCAAGAAAACATTGCGTAGAAGCTGTAAACTGTTGGGATTTATGAGACAAAGCTCATAAGAGAGGGTAGACAAACACTTGGTGAATGAATCCCCCTTTACCCACAACAAACTAACTCATTCTCAAGGGGGAGGAGAGAACATCAACTTGTGATGAACTCCCCATAAACAAGGCTTAGTAAAGAGTAAATAAGAAGACTTTAGGTGAGATTTGGGAAGAGAATAGGCTGCCTTAAGGGCAGCCTCTAACCGTTTACCCCTAGGCTCTCTACATTGCTAATAAGAACATAAACACTTGTGTAGAGAGGAGAAGATGGGAAACGGATTCTCTTAGTATTAGATAATGTTGTGTTGTGATACATATGAGAGAATTACAGCTTAATATAGAGAAAACAAAGGCATAGAGCCGTTAGGCACACAAGGGATTCAAAGGAGAGATGAAAGGGACAGCTCCTTGTCTTTGGTTGACTCGCTATGCTTCCCAACCAAAGCCACACGTGATTTCCTTCCCTTCCATGCCTTGTGACCGTTAGATCTCCTTCCCTTATGGCCATTGGATCCTTCTTCCCTTCCTTGTGAGATATTTCCTTCTTCTTGGGCTTCTTCTTCTTATAAGGCCTTTGTTCTTCTTATATTGCACTTATGGCCTTGCTGACCACTCTCCTTGCTCTCACGGCCCACATGGCCTTATTGGCCACTCTTATTGTGCTCACGGCCTTACTGGCCGCTCCCACACCACTCATGGCCTTACCGGCCACACTTCTTGTACTAGCAGCCTTACCGGCCACTCTCTTCTTCCTTGTGCAGCTCGGCCTCACCGGCCTCACTCTCTCTTCTCCTTCATATATACTAATACTCCCCCGCACGTTTGATCTGCAGGGCACCATGGGGACCAAAGATCAAGCGTGGACACGTGAGGACTACCTCATTAAAAACCTTAACAAAGAAAACCACTTGGGAGAAAACTTTGTTAAGTAAAAAGAGTGTAGTCTCCACGTTCCTTGATGTCGCAATGATCTTGGTTTGTCAAGAACCAGCTCTCTTCTCTTTAAGCCTTTGAACCGCTACACTTCCTTAGCCCTCCTTGCCTTTAGCACATTCCTTATGATCTCCATCCTTGTTCCTTTAGAATTCCTTTGAGGCTCTCATAGTCTCCTTTACCCTTAAACAAGTGATAAAGAAGAAAAGAATAAGTGTTTGCTATGAGGAATATCAAAGAAAATTTCTAAAAAGTGTGACAATTTAAGGAGAATCATATTAAAGACTAAAGACTAGTAATGAAGCTAAGGTAATGAATTTATGAATTAAAATAGAGAAGAGTTTAGAGCACAGCCTTTATGGTGTTTTGATGGATAGGAGGGAGAGAGTTGATCACTGTTGCGGTTTGGAATTCCTCCTTGAGACCGCTCCTCTAACCATGGTTTTAAACCCGGTCAGTTTTATTTGTCAGACTGACATATGCCCACTGAATCGGACATAACTTTTGAACGGCTGCTCGGATTGGTATGATTCCACTTCCACTGGCAAGATGACTCTGTGGTCTCGAACTTTAATGAAGAACGCGGAAGCCGAATCGCAGTGGAAGGGTTTCGTCCGAGTCGATCTTTGAGACGCTTCGGCTGAGCTTTAAGTAAAGACTTTTGCTTGTGGCCGAGCAGAATCTGTGAGGTACGGTCTGAAGTCACTTGATCTCCCCCGTAACCTTTACTTGATGATGGGCTGAAACCTCATCACCTCAGTTGAAGCCTTGTGCATCACCGTTCTTGTGCACATCCAATCAACAGTTGAAACCTTGTGCATCACCTTTCCTAAAGACCATTGTGCACATCCGATCAACAACTTGGCACTAACACACATGCTCTTGGACTGATTCATCACCTTCCACCAGCTTAACAAAGACTTGGTGGCCCTTGGTTCTAACTCCAGGCATTGTGCTGCGCTCTTACATGGCTATCTTGTAGCCTTCAACCTCGCCACTTCTTCTCCTTGAGATAGTGAGCGAACTCCACACAATCTTCAATGCTGAAACTGAAACCAAAAATCAATGGAACAGATTCTAAACAAGAGATTGTTAGAGATTAGAGAATAGAGAATATAGAATATTACTGAAAATAAAATAGAATTTAGAGAATAAGTAACCAAGTATAAGTAACCAAGAGAATAAAGTATAAGAGAGTATAAGAGAGAATATGGGCGATAGTATAAGGTGAATGGAGAGTAGAATAGAGAATTTGCTCAAGAGTTCTTATGGACAGAGTTATACTCTGTTTTCTTGAGTTTGCAGAAGCTTTGACAGCCAAGAGCATCCAACATTCAACAAGACTTTGGTGCTTTAATGGCTGAAACACAAAGGACCTTATGGAAAATTAGTTTCTCCAAAGGTTTAACAACAAAACTCCTTGTAGAATCACTTAAACAAGTGTTCTTCAAGAGATTAAGGCTTTAGATCCACGAAGATAACATATAGAAGATGTTTTTCGTGGTCCCAAGCAAAGAAGAAACAACAAAAGCCTTTGGAACAGCCTATTGTCCAACGGTTAAAAGAATGCATCTTGGACCAACTTGAATCTATTTGACCAAGCGGGCTCTACATGCTAAAATAAAGTCTCTCTCTTCCTCAAACTCGAACCTGGACACACCATATGACCAGAAACAAAGCTTTCTCAACCTTGAGAAGAAGAAGAAGCGATTTAGTAATTAAGCCTTTAAAGGAAATTTAACAAAAGCAAAATTAAACCTTTAGAGGAAAAATTAACTAAATCCTAAGAGAACTAAATCCTAAGAATTTCGTGGCTCATACAAGCACACAAGAACCGTGAATCCTCACCATGAACAACACAATTTGCTCAATGGTTCATCACTTCCCACACATCCCAAAATAAACAAAGCTATTACCAAATCGGTAAAGCTTAAGGATGGGGCTTGTAAAATCGATTTCTTTCCACACACTTGGTCTACAAATTCTAACAAGACAAGAGACCAAGTTTACTCAACAATGAGCTGCTAGAGAATCGATTTAATCAACAAAAGCAAAATTAAAGCTTTAAAGAAACTAAGCTAAGCGATTTAACACCTAAGCAAAGTCTAAAACTTTAACTAAGCTAACTCCTAAGAAAACGACTTTGAGAATGAGTTTGAATCACCAAGAACAGAACCTGCTCTGATACCATGTTGGGATTTATGAGACAAAGCTCATAAGAGAGGGTAGACAAACACTTGGTGAATGAATCCCCCTTTACCCACAACAAACTAACTCATTCTCAAGGGGGAGGAGAGAACATCAACTTGTGATGAACTCCCCATAAACAAGGCTTAGTAAAGAGTAAATAAGAAGACTTTAGGTGAGATTTGGGAAGAGAATAGGCTGCCTTAAGGGCAGCCTCTAACCGTTTACCCCTAGGCTCTCTACATTGCTAATAAGAACATAAACACTTGTGTAGAGAGGAGAAGATGGGAAACGGATTCTCTTAGTATTAGATAATGTTGTGTTGTGATACATATGAGAGAATTACAGCTTAATATAGAGAAAACAAAGGCATAGAGCCGTTAGGCACACAAGGGATTCAAAGGAGAGATGAAAGGGACAGCTCCTTGTCTTTGGTTGACTCGCTATGCTTCCCAACCAAAGCCACACGTGATTTCCTTCCCTTCCATGCCTTGTGACCGTTAGATCTCCTTCCCTTATGGCCATTGGATCCTTCTTCCCTTCCTTGTGAGATATTTCCTTCTTCTTGGGCTTCTTCTTCTTATAAGGCCTTTGTTCTTCTTATATTGCACTTATGGCCTTGCTGACCACTCTCCTTGCTCTCACGGCCCACATGGCCTTATTGGCCACTCTTATTGTGCTCACGGCCTTACTGGCCGCTCCCACACCACTCATGGCCTTACCGGCCACACTTCTTGTACTAGCAGCCTTACCGGCCACTCTCTTCTTCCTTGTGCAGCTCGGCCTCACCGGCCTCACTCTCTCTTCTCCTTCATATATACTAATATAAACAGCTATGTTAGTGTTTATGGGGTTAAAATTTGTCTTAATCCAATGCAACTAACTAAATATAAGACTTTGAGATAGATGTGGAGAGTTTAAAAGCCACTTATACCCATTTTGTCCCAAAACAGGCTAACACCAAGAAAACATTGCTTAGAAGCTGTAAACAGCTATGTTAGTGTTTATGGGGTTAAAATGTGTCTTAATCCAATGGAACTAACTAAATACAAGAGTTTGAGATAGATGTGGAGAGTTTAAAAGCCACTTATTCCCATTTTGTCCCAATAGAGGCTAAAACCAAGAAAACATTGCTTAGAAGCAGTAAGCAGCTTTGTTAGTGTTTCTAGGGTTAAAATGTGTCTTAATCCAATGGAACTAACTAAATATAAGAATTTGAGATAGATGTGGAGAGTTTAAAAGCCACTTATTCCCATTTTGTCCCAATAGAGGCTAAAACCAAGAAAACATTGCTTAGAAGCAGTAAACAGCTATGTTAGTGTTTATGGGGTTAAATTGTGTCTTAGTCCAATGCAACTAACTAATTATAAGACTTTGAGATAGATGTGGAGAGTTTGAAAGCCACTTATACCCATTTTGTCCCAAAACAGGCTAAAAGCAAGAAAACATTGCTTAGAAGCTGTAAACAGTTATGTTAGTGTTTATGGGTCTAAAATGTGTCTTAATCCAATGCAACTAACTAAATATAAGACTTTGAGATAGATGTGGAGAGTTTAAAAGCCACTTATTCCCATTTTGTCCCAATGGAGGCTAAAACCAAGAAAACATTGCTTAGAAGCAGTAAACAGCTATGTTAGTGTTTATGGGGTTAAATTGTGTCTTAATCCAATGCAACTAACTATTAGAATGTACCAAGGAGGAGAGAGGAGAGGCCGGTAAGGCCGAGCCTTGGAAGAAGAGAAGAAAGGCCGGAAAGGCCATGTAAAGGCCGGTAAGGCCATGTCCGTGTCCGTGAGCGACCATGTACCGTGTCCGGTACCATGTACCGTGTCCGTGAACGGACCCATGTCCGGTGAGCGGCCAGTTAGGCCGTGAACACATTGAAGAGAAGGCCCGTCCGTACAGGCCCGTCCGTACAGGCCCGTCCGTACAGGCCCGTCCGTACGATGAAGAGAAGGCCCGTCCGTACAATGAAGAGAAGGCCCGTCCGTACGGTCTCGGCCCTTAGGCCTGCGCTCGGTCCAGTAGATAGAGAGGCCGAGTTTGAGAGGAGGAAAGCGAGGCCCTACAAGAGAGAGAGGCTTATGGGAAGATCACATGTGCCCTTGGTTGGTGAAGGAAGGAAAGGTCACTCTCACCAACACCAAATCGAGAATGTCACTTTCATCACTCTCTTCTTCTCTCTAACGGTCATATGACCTTGTATTCTCCTATATTAAGCTTTGTATTTCACCTCATATGTAACATAATCACAACATTATTCAATAAGAGAATCCGATTTCCCCTCTTTTACCTTGTGTTCTTGTTCTAGCTTCAATGTAGATAGTTTAGGGAATCGGTTAGAGGCTGCCCTTAAGGCAGCCTATTCTCTTCCCAAATCTCACCTAAAGTCTTCTTATTTACTCTTTCATATAGCCTAGATTACTGATTCTTAATCCTCCTTCTCCTAAGTACACAAACTCTAAGTGTTGTGATACTAGAAGAGGATAAGTCTCAAACTAGTGCTTCTCCTAGTTAGGATCCGCTTACTCTCTAGTATTTGGGTTCTATCTAGCCTAGTTTATGGGGAGTTCATCACAAGTTGATGTTCTCTCCTCCCCCTTGAGAATGAGTTAGTTTGTTGTGGGTAAAGGGGGATTCATTCACCAAGTGTTTGTCTACCCTCTCTTATGAGCTTTGTCTCATAAATCCCAACACTAACTAATTATAAGACTTTGAGATAGATGTGGAGAGTTTGAAAGCCACTTATACCCATTTTGTCCCAAAACAGGCTAAAAGCAAGAAAACATTATTGATCAAAAGAATAAGCCTAAGGCAGCCATGGCCGTCCGTACGAGTATTGAATATGGGCTGTCCGTACAAGTGTGGTGAAATGGCCGAGTCTTCTAGTGATAAGGAATGGAGAGGAGGCCTGCTCATCCTAAGCCCATTAGAAGACTCTAGAATTCCCAAGATAGCCGTTGGAGGGAAAGCGCAAGTGGAGCAAGAAGAGTCACGGGTGATGTTTGGTTTAAGGAGACTAAGACGGGTCGCTATCAACCTTGGGATTAGTCTCTTCTCTCTTCCTGTCCCTATCACTTAGCTGTGCGGTTTGTAAAGGGTGTAGCCCTAGAGTTTCTCATGATATAAATAGGCATTAGCCTACATTGTAACCGATATTCTTATGGAACAATAACCTAATCTTTTCTTCTTCCTCATTCTCTTTGTCTACCGATATCTCTCATCAATCTCTTGATTCTCTTCTTTATTCTACAAAGTCTTACATGGTATCAGAGCAAGTTCTTCGATTCTCTACAGTCTAATCTCATTCTCCTACTCATTTCTACACTCTAGTCTCCTTATCTTCGTTTCTTCTTACTCGCATCCCATTTATTCTCCGGGTAAAAGCTTTACCCATCGGTCCATAGAAATCCGACCATGGAAAACGCCAAGCCCATTGTTTCACCGGTTGTCCTAAAGGGGACAAACTACTTGCTGTGGACAAGAACCACAAGAACCGCCCTTGGAGGTCGTGGCCTTTGGAGTCATGTCGAGTCCGACTATGTCCCAAAGAAAAACCCCAAAGGAGAGGACGCTTCCGAGGCGGAAGCGGAGGAAGAGAGCGAGAGGAAGGCCAAATGGTTCCAAGAAGACCAAGTTGTCCTATCTGTTCTCCAAAACTCTCTGGACACGCCTATCCTTGAGGCCTACTCATATTGCGAGACGGCCAAGGAACTGTGGGAAACACTTAAAGGCGTGTATGGTAATGTCTCTAACATGACTAGAGTCTTTGAGGTCAAGAAGGCCATAAATGATCTTAACCAAGATGATGTGGAGTTCACTAAGCATCTTGGTAAGTTCCGTGCACTATGGTCCGAGCTTGACATGTTGCGGCCAAGTACACTTGAGGCAAGTGTGCTAAACGAAAGAAAGGAGCAAGACAAAGTCTTCGGACTCCTACTTACCTTGAACCCGTCCTTCAACGACCTCTTGAAGCACATCCTAAGGGCAGAGAAGCTCCCCTCCTTTGAGGATATTTGCTCCCAAATTCAGAAAGAGCAAGGATCCCTTGACTTGTTTAGCGGTAAGGGGGAGCTTGCTTCGGCCAACAAAGGAATGTACAAGCAAGAGGAGAGGAAGTTGTTGGTGTGCGACCACTGCAAGAAGCGGGGTCATCTGAAAGACAAGTGCTGGGTTCTCCATCCTCATCTCAAGCCGGCCAAGTTCAAAGCCAACCTCTCAAAGGAAGCGGTTAGCGATAAAGGAGCCGGATCATCAAAGCAGGGAGATGAGGTGGCCATGACCGCAGCCTACGGAGATGTGGTGAGGAAGTCAGACCTTGAGGCTCTCATCCGCTCCATTGCTTCACTCAAGGAGTCTGGTATCTCTTTCTTTACTTCTAGGCCTAGCAAATCGCTTGTTATTGACTCGGGAGCCTCACATCATATGATTAGTAACCCTAGTTTAATTGACAACATAAAACCGGCCTTAGGAAATGTTGTTATTGCAAATGGAGAACAAATACCAGTAAAGGGAATAGGGGACTTGAAACTATTTGATAAAACCTCAAAAGCTTTCTTTATGCCTACCTTTACCTCCAATTTACTATCGGTTAAGAGGGCCACAAATGATTTGAATTGTTATGCAATCTTTGGTCCTAACAATGTTTATTTTCAGGATATTGAGACTGGAAAGGTTCTTGGAGAAGGGCAAGGGAGTGGAGATCTCTATGTCCTAGAGAAAACCGATCCAAATTTATCCTCTACTAAGTCTTGTTTTGTTGTTGATTCGAATATGGTGTGGCATGCTAGGCTAGGCCACCCACATTCACGTGCTTTAGGGTTGATGTTTCCTAATATTTCTTTTGATAATTCTACTTGTGAACCTTGTATTCTTGGAAAACATTGCAAGTCTATCTTTCCTAAGTCAACTACTATTTATGAGAATTGTTTTGATTTGGTTCACTCAGATGTTTGGACATCACCATGCCTATCTAGAGATAATAACAAGTATTTTGTGACTTTTATTGATGAAAAATCAAAATACACTTGGATTACCTTGTTGCCATCTAAAGATAGAGTATTTGATGCCTTTATCAATTTTCAAAATTATGTGACTAATCACTTCAATGCTAAACTTAAGGTACTTAGGTCTGATAATGGGGGGGAATACACAAGTTGCAAGTTCAAAGAACATCTCTCCAAGCATGGCATTCTCCATCAAACTAGTTGTCCCTACACGCCACAACAAAATGGTGTGGCCGAGAGGAAGAACCGGCACCTCATGGAAGTGGCGCGGGCAATCATGTTCCATTCGAGTGTTCCCAAACGATATTGGGGTGATGCCGTGATGACTGCATGCTACCTAATCAACCGAACACCAACTAGAGTTCTTCATGACTTATCTCCATTTGAAGTACTAAACAAATTTAAACCATCTCTTGATCACTTACGAGTTTTCGGCTGTGTTTGTTTTGTGTTAGTACCAGGAGAACAAAGGAGTAAGCTGGATGCCAAAAGTACAAAGTGTATGTTCATTGGCTACTCCACCACACAAAAGGGGTACAAATGTTATGATCCGGCCACAAGTCGACTATATGTCTCTCGAGACGTCCGGTTTCTAGAACATATGGGCTACCATGACAAGAGGGATTGGAACAGCCTTAAAGATCTCTCTCACTCACCTAATGACCGAGCTTCGAGTCTACGGTTCCTTCTTGATCACCTTGGCAACCCATCTCCACCAACGGGTGCCGTGCGGCCAACACTAAGTCAAATTTCTACCGATGGTGGGTCTGACCAAGGAGATGCAAATGACAATGGTTCAGCCCAAGATGGTGAATCTCTCGGGTCTGGCCTACCCATAACCGGTGTTCCCGTCCCTGGCCCTACAACGGACACGCATGCTCCGGCGGCGGCCTCTACCGAGGAAAACACGGAGACGGCTCCTACGGACGGTACGCCCACCGTGTTGCCTAGCGTGGATCCACTTCCGGCACCAGTCCTGCGTCGGAGCACCAGACCTCGATCAGATCCCTCCACTTGGAAGAACAAGCGTGTCTATTACAACAGCCAAGCTGTCGCTCATCCCATTCAGTCCGTTTGTTCCCTTGAGCTGTTACCTGCTGATCACCAAGCTTTCTTCGGCCAAGTGGACGCCAATTGGATCCCGCAGACATATGATGAAGCTAAGGAACATCAAGTTTGGTTAGATGCGGTCAAGAATGAAACTGGCGCCATGATCCGGAATCATACGTGGGACGAATCGGATCTTCCTCAAGGCAAGCGGGCAGTTAGCTCCAAATGGGTGTTTACCATAAAGTATTTGAGCAATGGTGACATTGAACGGCATAAAGCCAGGTTAGTGGCCCGTGGCTTCACCCAAACCTATGGTGCGGACTACACGGACACCTTTGCACCCGTGGCCAAGCTCCATACGGTTCGGGTTGTGCTGTCTCTTGCTGTCAACCTCTCATGGGACTTATGGCAGATGGATGTGAAGAACGCCTTCCTTCAAGGTGAACTTGATGAAGAAGTGTACATGACGCCTCCTCCCGGCCTTGAAGACATGGTTACACCCGGAAAAGTCTTGAGGCTACGTAAGGCCATCTATGGCCTTAAGCAGTCCCCACGAGCGTGGTACCACAAACTAAGCTCCACTCTCAAGACTGATGGTTTTACGCGATCGGAGGCTGATCATACTCTCTTCACGCGTCGCACCTCTATTGGTTGGGTGGTGGTGCTCATATACGTCGACGACATCATCGTGACTGGTGATGATAAGGCGGCCATTCAGGACACCAAGGACTCTCTCAAGTCGGTATTTGACATCAAGGACCTTGGGGAACTCAAATACTTTCTTGGTATTGAGATTTGTCGCTCACCGGAAGGACTTTTCCTCTCACAACGCAAGTTTACTCTTGACTTGTTAGAGGAGACTGGCAAGCTTGGTGTGTCTCCGGTTGCTACGCCCCTTGATGAAGATTACCAGCTCAAGCGAAAGGGGGAGAGCTTACGGGCAAAAGAAGGCCGACCTAAGGAACCAATGGACGAGCCATTCTTAGACGTCACACGCTACCGCCGGCTTGTAGGTAAGCTGATATACCTTACTATCACACGACCTGACATATCCTATGCTGTGAATCAGGTTAGCCAACATATGAAGGCACCAAGCAAGTACCAATGGAGTCAAGTCGAAAGGATCCTAAGCTATCTCAAGGGCAGTCCGGGTCAAGGTATTTGGATGGGCAAGAATGACAACACCGAAATCGTTGGCTATTGTGATGCGGATTACAATGGCGACACGCTGGATAGGAGATCCACCACTGGGTACTGCACGTTTGTTGGAGGCAACTTGGTTACATGGAGGTCTAAGAAACAAAAGGTGGTTTCATGCTCTAGCGCCGAGGCCGAGTATAGAGCTATGAGGAAGCTCACTAACGAGATGACATGGCTGAAGGGTCTACTCAAGGACTTAGGCATCGAAACAAAGCAGCCCATGACCATGCATTGCGACAATGAAGCGGCCATCCACATTGCCACAAACTCGGTCTTTCATGAGAGGACCAAGCACATAGAAAGCGATTGCCACAAGGTGAGAGAGAAGATTGAAGAAGGAGTGGTGTTACCATGCCACACAAGGAGTCAAGATCAGCTAGCTGACATCTTCACCAAGTCTGCAAGCTCCAAGGTTTGTGATCACATCTATAGCAAACTTGGACTTGTAGACATTACACGGCCATGATCAAGCTTCTCTAATCCGTGGACAGCACACTCTTTTTCCCTCGACTTGGTTTTGTCCCATGAGGTTTTCTAAGTCAAGGTTTTTAATGAGGTGCTGCTTCACGGGTTCCAAGCTTAGCCATTTCATTAGGCTAAGCTTGAGGGGGAGTATTGATCAAAAGAATAAGCCTAAGGCAGCCATGGCCGTCCGTACGAGTATTGAATATGGGCTGTCCGTACAAGTGTGGTGAAATGGCCGAGTCTTCTAGTGATAAGGAATGGAGAGGAGGCCTGCTCATCCTAAGCCCATTAGAAGACTCTAGAATTCCCAAGATAGCCGTTGGAGGGAAAGCGCAAGTGGAGCAAGAAGAGTCACGGGTGATGTTTGGTTTAAGGAGACTAAGACGGGTCGCTATCAACCTTGGGATTAGTCTCTTCTCTCTTCCTGTCCCTATCACTTAGCTGTGCGGTTTGTAAAGGGTGTAGCCCTAGAGTTTCTCATGATATAAATAGGCATTAGCCTACATTGTAACCGATATTCTTATGGAACAATAACCTAATCTTTTCTTCTTCCTCATTCTCTTTGTCTACCGATATCTCTCATCAATCTCTTGATTCTCTTCTTTATTCTACAAAGTCTTACAAACATTGCTTACAAGCTGTAAACAGTTATGTTAGTGTTTATGGGGTTAAAATGTGTCTTAATCCAATGCAACTAACTAAATATAAGACTTTGAGATAGATGTGGAGAGTTTAAAAGCCACTTATACCCATTTTGTCCCAGAACAGGCTAACAGCAAGAAAACATTGCTTAGAAGCTGTAAACAGCTATGTTAGTGTTTATGGGGTTAAAATATGTCTTAATCCAATGGAACTAACTAAATACAAGAGTTTGAGATAGATGTGGAGAGTTTAAAAGCCACTTATTCCCATTTTGTCCCAAAACAGGCTAAAAGCAAGAAAACATTGCTTTGAAGCTGTAAACAGCTATGTTAGTGTTTCTGGGGTTAAAATGTGTCTTAATCCAATGGAACTAACTAAATATAAGAGTTTGAGATAGATGTGGAGAGTTTAAAAGCCACTTATTCCCATTTTGTCCCAATAGAGGCTAAAACCAAGAAAACATTGCTTAGAAGCAGTAAACAGCTATGTTAGTGTTTATGGGGTTAAATTGTGTCTTAATCCAATGCAACTAACTAATTATAAGACTTTGAGATAGATGTGGAGAGTTTGAAAGCCACTTATACCCATTTTGTCCCAAAACAGGCTAAAAGCAAGAAAACATTGCTTAGAAGCTGTAAACAGTTATGTTAGTGTTTATGGGGTTAAAATGTGTCTTAATCCAATGCAACTAACTAAATATAAGACTTTGAGATAGATGTGGAGAGTTTAAAAGCCACTTATACCCATTTTGTCCCAAAACAGGCTAACACCAAGAAAACATTGCTTAGAAGCTGTAAACAGCTATGTTAGTGTTTATGGGGTTAAAATATGTCTTAATCCAATGGAACTAACTAAATACAAGAGTTTGAGATAGATGTGGAGAGTTTGAAAGCCACTTATACCCATTTTGTCCCAAAACAGGCTAAAAGCAAGAAAACATTGCTTACAAGCTGTAAACAGTTATGTTAGTGTTTATGGGGTTAAAATGTGTCTTAATCCAATGCAACTAACTAAATATAAGACTTTGAGATAGATGTGGAGAGTTTAAAAGCCACTTTTACCCATTTTGTCCCAAAACAGGCTAAAAGCAAGAAAACATTGCTTTGAAGCTGTAAACAGCTATGTTAGTGTTTCTGGGGTTAAAATGTGTCTTAATCCAATGGAACTAACTAAATATAAGAGTTTGAGATAGATGTGGAGAGTTTAAAAGCCACTTATTCCCATTTTGTCCCAATAGAGGCTAAAACCAAGAAAACATTGCTTAGAAGCAGTAAACCGCTATGTTAGTGTTTATGGGGTTAAATTGTGTCTTAATCCAATGCAACTAACTAATTATAAGACTTTGAGATAGATGTGGAGAGTTTGAAAGCCACTTATACCCATTTTGTCCCAAAATAGGCTAAAAGCAAGAAAACACTGCTTAGAAGCTGTAAACAGTTATGTTAGTGTTTATATGGTTAAAATGTGTCTTAATCCAATGGAACTAACTAAATATAAGAGTTTGAGATAGATGTGGAGAGTTTAAAAGCCACTTATTCCCATTTTGTCCCAATGGAGGCTAAAACCAAGAAAACATTGCTTAGAAGCAGTAAACAGCTATGTTAGTGTTTATGGGGTTAAATTGTGTCTTAATCCAATGCAACTAACTAATTATAAGACTTTGAGATAGATGTGGAGAGTTTGAAAGCCACTTATACCCATTTTGTCCCAAAACAGGCTAAAAGCAAGAAAACATTGCTTACAAGCTGTAAACAGTTATGTTAGTGTTTATGGGGTTAAAATGTGTCTTAATCCAATGCAACTAACTAAATATAAGACTTTGAGATAGATGTGGAGAGTTTAAAAGCCACTTATACCCATTTTGTCCCAGAACAGGCTAACAGCAAGAAAACATTGCTTAGAAGCTGTAAACAGCTATGTTAGTATTGATCAAGAATAAGCCTATGGCGTCCGTACAGTCCGTACCGTCCGTACGTGCAAGCAATAAGGCCGAGTGAAGCACTAAGGCCGAGTCATCTATGTGTGAGGATAGTGAGGAGGCCTGCTCACCTCCGGCCCATGAGAAGGATCGAGAATCCCTTGTGTAGCCGTTAGGGAGAAAGCGCAAGTGGACAAGAGTGGAAGACTAGGACAAGTCGCTATCACCGATCACCTAACCCCTCTCTCTCCTAATTGTCGATTTCTCTTGTTTCTACTTTAGGTCATGTGGTCGCCCTAGCTGCCTCACTATTTAAACCCTTGTCATGTGTTGTATTTGATATATTCTACCTAATTCTAATCTATTATCACTCTCTTTCATACTATTAGCCACCAACTCTTCTTCTTCATTCTAAACCTCTCAAATCTCTCTAAGTCTTCCGCTTATTTCAACATGGTATCAGAGCCAGGTTGTCGTTCTTGATAACCTATCTCTTCTATTCTTCCATTCTTCATTCTTGTTCACTCGATTCTCAGTCCTATTTCTCTTTATTCTCCGGGTAAAAGCTTTGTCCATCGTGTTAGACTTTGTAGAATAAAGAAGAGAATCAAGAGAGTGATGAGAGATGTCGGTAGACAAAGAGAATGAGGAAGAAGAAAAGATTAGGTTATTGTTCCATAAGAATATCGGTTACAATGTAGGCTAATGCCTATTTATATCATGAGAAACTCTAGGGCTACACCCTTTACAAACCGCACAGCTAAGTGATAGGGACAGGAAGAGAGAAGAGACTAATCCCAAGGTTGATAGCGACCCGTCTTAGTCTCCTTAAACCAAACATCACCCGTGACTCTTCTTGCTCCACTTGCGCTTTCCCTCCAACGGCTATCTTGGGAATTCTAGAGTCTTCTAATGGGCTTAGGATGAGCAGGCCTCCTCTCCATTCCTTATCACTAGAAGACTCGGCCATTTCACCACACTTGTACGGACAGCCCATATTCAATACTCGTACGGACGGCCATGGCTGCCTTAGGCTTATTCTTTTGATCAATACTCCCCCTCAAGCTTAGCCTAATGAAATGGCTAAGCTTGGAACCCGTGAAGCAGCACCTCATTAAAAACCTTGACTTAGAAAACCTCATGGGACAAAACCAAGTCGAGGGAAAAAGAGTGTGCTGTCCACGGATTAGAGAAGCTTGATCATGGCCGTGTAATGTCTACAAGTCCAAGTTTGCTATAGATGTGATCACAAACCTTGGAGCTTGCAGACTTGGTGAAGATGTCAGCTAGCTGATCTTGACTCCTTGTGTGGCATGGTAACACCACTCCTTCTTCAATCTTCTCTCTCACCTTGTGGCAATCGCTTTCTATGTGCTTGGTCCTCTCATGAAAGACTGAGTTTGTGGCAATGTGGATGGCCGCTTCATTGTCGCAGTGCATGGTCATGGGCTGCTTTGTCTCGATGCCTAAATCCTTGAGTAGGCCCTTCAGCCATGTCATCTCGTTAGTGAGCTTCCTCATAGCTCTATACTCGGCCTCGGCGCTAGAGCATGAAACCACCTTTTGTTTCTTAGACCTCCATGTAACCAAGTTGCCTCCAACAAACGTGCAGTACCCAGTGGTGGATCTCCTATCCAGCGTGTCGCCATTGTAATCCGCATCACAATAGCCAACGATTTCGGTGTTGTCATTCTTGCCCATCCAAATACCTTGACCCGGACTGCCCTTGAGATAGCTTAGGATCCTCTCGACTTGACTCCATTGGTACTTGCTTGGTGCCTTCATATGTTGGCTAACCTGATTCACAGCATAAGATATGTCAGGTCGTGTGATAGTAAGGTATATCAGCTTACCTACAAGCCGGCGATAGCGTGTGACGTCTAAGAATGGCTCGTCCATTGGTTCCTTAGGTCGGCCTTCCATTGCCCGTAAGCTCTCCCCCTTTCGCTTGAGCTGGTAATCTTCATCAAGGGGCGTAGCAACCGGAGACACACCAAGCTTGCCAGTCTCCTCTAACAAGTCAAGAGTATACTTGCGTTGTGAGAGGAAGAGTCCTTCCGGTGAGCGACAAATCTCAATACCAAGAAAGTATTTGAGTTCCCCAAGGTCCTTGATGTCAAATACCGACTTGAGAGAGTCCTTGGTGTCCTGAATGGCCGCCTTATCATCACCAGTCACGATGATGTCGTCGACGTATATGAGCACCACCACCCAACCAATAGAGGTGCGACGCGTGAAGAGAGTATGATCAGCCTCCGATCGCGTAAAACCATCAGTCTTGAGAGTGGCGCTTAGTTTGTGGTACCACGCTCGTGGGGACTGCTTAAGGCCATAGATGGCCTTACGTAGCCTCAAGACTTTTCCGGGTGTAACCATGTCTTCAAGGCCGGGAGGAGGCGTCATGTACACTTCTTCATCAAGTTCACCTTGAAGGAAGGCGTTCTTCACATCCATCTGCCATAAGTCCCATGAAAGGTTGACAGCAAGTGACAGCACAACCCGAACCGTATGGAGCTTGGCCACGGGTGCAAAGGTGTCCGTGTAGTCCGCGCCATAGGTTTGGGTGAAGCCACGGGCCACTAACCTGGCTTTATGCCGTTCAATGTCACCATTGCTCAAATATTTTATGGTAAACACCCATTTGGAGCTAACTGCCCGCTTGCCTTGAGGAAGATCCGATTCGTCCCACGTATGATTCCGGATCATGGCGCCAGTTTCATCCTTGACCGCATCTAACCAAACTTGATGTGCCTTGGCTTCATCATATGTCTGCGGGATCCAATTGGCGTCCACTTGGCCGAAGAAAGCTTGGTGATCCGCAGGTAACAGCTCAAGGGAACAAACGGACTGAATGGGATGAGCGACAGCTTGGCTATTGTAATAGACACGCTTGTTCTTCCAAGTGGAGGGATCCGACCGAGGTCTGGTGCTCCGACGCAGGACTGGTGCCGGAAGTGGATCCACGCTAGGCAACACGGTGGACGTACCGTCCGTAGGAGCCGTCTCCGTGTTTTCCTCGGTAGAGGCCGCCGCCGGAGCATGCGTGTCCGTTGTAGGGCCAGGGACGGGAACGCCGGTTATGGGTAGGCCAGTCTCGAGAGATTCACCATCTTGGGCTGAACCATTGTCATTTGCATCTCCTTGGTCAGACCCACCATTGGTAGAAATTTGACTTAGTGTTGGCCGCACGGCACCCGTTGGTGGAGATGGGTTGCCAAGGTGATCAAGAAGGAACCGTAGACTCGAAGCTCGGTCATTAGGTGAGTGAGCGAGATCTTTAAGGCTGTTCCAATCCCTCTTGTCATGGTAGCCCACATGTTCTAGAAACCGGACATCTCGAGAGACATATAGTCGACTTGTGGCCGGATCATAACATTTGTACCCCTTTTGTGTGGTGGAGTAGCCAATGAACATACACTTTGTACTTTTGGCATCCAGCTTACTCCTTTGTTCTCCTGGTACTAACACAAAACAAACACAGCCGAAAACTCGTAAGTGATCAAGAGATGGTTTAAATTTGTTTAGTACTTCAAATGGAGATAAGTCATGAAGAACTCTAGTTGGTGTTCGGTTGATTAGGTAGCATGCAGTCATCACGGCATCACCCCAATATCGTTTAGGAACACTCGAATGGAACATGATTGCCCGCGCCACTTCCATGAGGTGCCGGTTCTTCCTCTCGGCCACACCATTTTGTTGTGGCGTGTAGGGACAACTAGTTTGATGGAGAATGCCATGCTTGGAGAGATGTTCTTTGAACTTGCAACTTGTGTATTCCCCCCCATTATCAGACCTAAGTACCTTAAGTTTAGCATTGAAGTGATTAGTCACATAGTTTTGAAAATTGATAAAGGCATCAAATACTCTATCTTTAGATGGCAACAAGGTAATCCAAGTGTATTTTGATTTTTCATCAATAAAGGTCACAAAATACTTGTTATTATCTCTAGATAGGCATGGTGATGTCCAAACATCTGAGTGAACTAAATCAAAACAATCCTCATAAATAGTAGTTGACTTAGGAAAGATAGACTTGCAATGTTTTCCAAGAATACAAGGTTCACAAGTAGAATTATCAAAAGAAATATTAGGAAACATCAACCCTAAAGCACGTGAATGTGGGTGGCCTAGCCTAGCATGCCACACCATATTCGAATCAACAACAAAACAGGACTTAGTAGAGGATAAATTTGGATCGGTTTTCTCTAGGACATAGAGATCTCCACTCCCTTGCCCTTCTCCAAGAACCTTTCCAGTCTCAATATCCTGAAAATAAACATTGTTAGGACCAAAGATTGCATAACAGTTCAAATCATTTGTGGCCCTCTTAACCGATAGTAAATTGGAGGTAAAGGTAGGCATAAAGAAAGCTTTTGAGGTTTTATCAAATAGTTTCAAGTCCCCTATTCCCTTTACTGGTATCTGTTCTCCATTTGCAATAACAACATTTCCTAAGGCCGGTTTTATGTTGTCAATTAAACTAGGGTTACTAATCATATGATGTGAGGCTCCCGAGTCAATAACAAGCGATTTGCTAGGCCTAGAAGTAAAGAAAGAGATACCAGACTCCTTGAGTGAAGCAATGGAGCGGATGAGAGCCTCAAGGTCTGACTTCCTCACCACATCTCCGTAGGCTGCGGTCATGGCCACCTCATCTCCCTGCTTTGATGATCCGGCTCCTTTATCGCTAACCGCTTCCTTTGAGAGGTTGGCTTTGAACTTGGCCGGCTTGAGGTGAGGATGGAGAACCCAGCACTTGTCTTTCAGATGACCCCGCTTCTTGCAGTGGTCGCACACCAACCACTTCCTCTCCTCTTGCTTGTACGTTCCTTTGTTGGCCGAAGCAAGCTCCCCCTTACCGCTAAACAAATCAAGGGATCCTTGCTCTTTCTGAATTTGGGAGCAAATATCTTCAAAGGAGGGGAGCTTCTCGGCCCTTAGGATGTGCTTCAAGAGATCGTTGAAGGACGGATTCAAGGTAAGTAGGAGTCCGAAGACTTTGTCTTGCTCCTTTCGTTCGTTTAGCACACTTGCCTCAAGTGTACTTGGCCGCAACATGTCAAGCTCGGACCATAGTGCACGGAACTTACCAAGATGCTTAGTGAACTCCACATCATCTTGGTTAAGATCATTTATGGCCTTCTTGACCTCAAAGACTCTAGTCATGTTAGAGACATTACCATACACGCCTTTAAGTGTTTCCCACAGTTCCTTGGCCGTCTCGCAATATGAGTAGGCCTCAAGGATAGGCGTGTCCAGAGAGTTTTGGAGAACAGATAGGACAACTTGGTCTTCTTGGAACCATTTGGCCTTCCTCTCGCTCTCTTCCTCCGCTTCCGCCTCGGAAGCGTCCTCTCCTTTGGGGTTTTTCTTTGGGACATAGTCGGACTCGACATGACTCCAAAGGCCACGACCTCCAAGGGCGGTTCTTGTGGTTCTTGTCCACAGCAAGTAGTTTGTCCCCTTTAGGACAACCGGTGAAACAATGGGCTTGGCGTTTTCCATGGTCGGATTTCTATGGACCGATGGGTAAAGCTTTTACCCGGAGAATAAAAGAGATGTGAGTGAGAAGAAACGAAGATAAGGAGACTAGAGTGTAGAAATGAGTAGGAGAATGAGATTAGACTGTAGAGAATCGAAGAACTTGCTCTGATACCATGTTAGACTTTGTAGAATAAAGAAGAGAATCAAGAGAGTGATGAGAGATGTCGGTAGACAAAGAGAATGAGGAAGAAGAAAAGATTAGGTTATTGTTCCATAAGAATATCGGTTACAATGTAGGCTAATGCCTATTTATATCATGAGAAACTCTAGGGCTACACCCTTTACAAACCGCACAGCTAAGTGATAGGGACAGGAAGAGAGAAGAGACTAATCCCAAGGTTGATAGCGACCCGTCTTAGTCTCCTTAAACCAAACATCACCCGTGACTCTTCTTGCTCCACTTGCGCTTTCCCTCCAACGGCTATCTTGGGAATTCTAGAGTCTTCTAATGGGCTTAGGATGAGCAGGCCTCCTCTCCATTCCTTATCACTAGAAGACTCGGCCATTTCACCACACTTGTACGGACAGCCCATATTCAATACTCGTACGGACGGCCATGGCTGCCTTAGGCTTATTCTTTTGATCAATACATCGGTCCATAGCGGTTAAACCATGGAAAACGCCAAACCCATTGTCATGCCGGTTGTTCTCAAAGGAACAAACTACTTGCTGTGGACTAGAACCACAAGAACTGCCCTTGGAGGTCGTGGTCTTTGGAGTCATGTCGAGAGTGACTATGCTCCAAAACAAAACCTAAAAGGAGAAGATGAAGGCGCTTCCGAGGAGGAAGTAGAAGAAGAGAGCGAGAGGAAGGCCAAGTGGTTCCAAGAAGACCAAGTTGTCCTATCTGTTCTCCAAAACTCTCTTGACACACCAATCCTTGAGGCCTACTCATATTGCGAGACGGCCAAGGAGTTGTGGGAGACACTTAAAGGTGTCTATGGCAATATCTCCAACTTGACTCGGGTCTTTGAGGTCAAGAAGGCCATAAATGAGCTTAACCAAGATGATGTGGAGTTCACTAAACATCTTGGCAAGTTTCGAGCTTTATGGTCCGAGCTTGACATGTTGCGGCCGAGTACACTCGATCCGAGTGTGTTGACTGAAAGAAAGGAGCAAGACAAGATCTTTGGTCTCCTTCTTACTTTAAACCCATCCTTCAACGATCTCTTGAAGCACATCCTCAGGGCAGAGAAACTTCCCTCTTTTGAAGACATTTGTTCACAAATCCAAAGAGAGCAAGGTTCTCTTGACTTGTTTAGCGGTAAGGGGGAGCTTGCTACGGCTAATAAAGGAGTGTACAAGCAAGAGGAGAGGAAGGTGTGGATATGCGACCACTGCAAGAGGCGGGGTCACCTGAAAGACAAGTGCTGGGTCCTCCACCCTCATCTCAAACCGGCCAAGTTCAAAGCAAACCTCTCAAAGGAAGCGGTTAGCGACAAGGGAGCCGGGCCGTCAAAGCAAGGAGATGAGGCAGCCATGACCGCAGCCTATGGAGAAGTGGTTAGGAAATCAGACCTTGAGGCGCTCATCCGTTCCATTGCCTCACTCAAGGAGTCTGGTATCTCTTTCTTTACCTCTAAGCCTAGTAAATCTCTTGTCATAGACTCGGGTGCTTCTCACCACATGATTAGTAATCCTAGTCTAATTGACAATATAAAACCGGCTTTAGGAAATGTTATAATTGCAAATGGAGAACAAATACCAGTGAAAGGAATAGGGGACTTGAAACTATTTGATAAAACCACAAAAGCTTTCTTTATGCCTACCTTCACATCTAATCTTCTATCGGTTAAGAGAACCACTAATGATTTGAATTGTTATGCAATCTTTGGTCCTAATAGTGTTCATTTTCAGGATATTGAGACTGGAAAAGTTCTTGGAGAGGGACAAGGGAGTGGAGATCTCTATGTCCTAGAGAAAACCTCGCCAAGTTTATCTACTAAATCTTGTTTTGTTGTTAATTTGGATAGTGTGTGGCATGCTAGATTAGGCCATCCTCATTCTCGTGCCCTTGCTTTAATGTTACCAAGTGTTTCTTTTGATAGTTCAATGTGTGAGTCTTGTATTCTTGGTAAACATTGCAAATCTATTTTTCCCAAGTCTAAAACTATTTATGAGCATTGTTTTGATTTAGTGCACTCGGATGTGTGGACTTCACCATGCCTTTCTAGAGATAATAACAAATATTTTGTGACTTTTATTGATGAAAAATCTAAGTACACATGGATTACTTTGCTGCCTTCAAAGGATAGAGTGTTTGATGCTTTTATAAACTTTCAAAATTATGTTACTAATCATTTCAATGCTAAAATTAAGGTACTTAGATCAGACAATGGTGGAGAGTATACAAGTCACAAATTCAGAGAACACCTAGCAAAACACGGCATACTACACCAAACAAGTTGTCCCTATACGCCCCAACAAAATGGTGTGGCCGAGAGGAAGAACCGACATCTAATGGAGGTGGCACGGTCGATGATGTTCCATTCACACGTTACAAGGCGATATTGGGGTGATGCTGTGATGACAGCATGCTACCTGATCAATCGGACACCAACCAAAGTCCTTAATGACCTATCGCCATTTGAGGTATTGAATGGATTTAAACCATCTCTAGAGCACTTACGGGTCTTTGGGTGTGTTTCTTTTGTACTTGTGCCAGGAGAACAGCGGAGTAAGCTCGATCCCAAAAGCATAAGGTGTATGTTCATCGGCTACTCCACTACTCAAAAGGGATACAAGTGTTTTGACCCAAAGACAAGCCGGCTGTATGTATCAAGAGATGTTCGGTTCTTGGAAAATGTGGGTTATTTTGATAACAAAGACTGGAACAGCTTGAAGGATCTTTCATCATCACCAAATGATAGAGCCTCCAGCCTTAAGTTTCTCCTTGACCATCTCGGAAATCCGCCTACGGCCACAGCCCTTCCTCAGCCAGAACCCAACCCGAGCTCCATTGACCATACGCTCGAGCCGGAAGGTGCTATGCCCGAGATGATATCCCCGGACCATGAGATGCCCGAGTCAAACCAGAGCATGACCGAGGCACATGAGATGCCCGAGCCAAACTCAAGCCTGACCGAGACACGACCTGATGCTGAACCGGTCATCGAAGATGTCACTCAGTCCAGCCAATCAGTGCCGCCAGCTCAACCAGCTCCACGACGAAGCACGCGTGTCCGGTCTCACCCCTCTACATGGAAAGATAAGAGGGTCTACTACAACAGTCAAGCCGTCGCACATCCTATCCAAGCCGTATGTTCGCTCGAGCTGCTTCCGACCGAGCACCAAGCCTTCTTCGGCCAAGTTGATGAACACTGGGTTCCCCAAACGTACGAGGAGGCCAAAGAACATAAGGTATGGGTAGATGCTGTGGAGGATGAAGCTGGTGCAATGATCAGAAATCACACATGGGATGAGGCTGACCTCCCCAAAGGGAAGAAGGCCGTAAGTTCAAAGTGGGTATTCACCATCAAGTTCTTGAGCACGGGAGAGATTGAAAGGCATAAGGCACGGCTGGTGGCCCGAGGGTTCACTCAAACCTATGGAGATGACTACATGGCAACGTTTGCTCCCGTGGCCAAATTGCATACCGTGCGAGTAGTGCTATCGTTGGCCGTGAACCTTTCTTGGGACTTATGGCAAATGGATGTGAAGAACGCGTTCCTCCAAGGCGAGCTAGATGAAGAAGTGTACATGACTCCTCCGCCTGGTCTTGAGGACATTGTTGCTCCCGGGAAAGTCTTACGGTTACGCAAGGCCATCTATGGCCTCAAACAGTCACCACGCGCCTGGTACCATAAGCTCAGCTCCACTCTTAAGGCGAATGGCTTTAGACGATCGGAGGCTGATCACACTCTTTTCACTCTCAAGACATCACTTGGCCTGGTTGTGGTGCTGGTTTATGTCGATGACATCATCGTGACTGGCGATGACAAGGCCGGTATTGTTGCCATTAAAGACTCTCTCAAGTCTGCCTTTGACATTAAGGACCTCGGAGAGCTCAAATACTTCCTCGGCATCGAAATCTGCCGTTCCCCGGAGGGTATCTTCCTCTCACAACGCAAGTATGCTCTGGACTTGCTTGCTGAGACAGGCAAACTTGGTACGGTTCCAGCTACTACACCACTGGATGAAGATTACCAGCTCAAGCGAAAGGGGGAGAGCATTCGGGCGAAGGAAGGCAAACCACGCGAACCATTGGACGAGCCGTTCCCGGACGTCACACGCTACCGACGGCTTGTAGGTAAGTTGATCTATTTAACTATCACACGACCTGATATCTCTTATGCTGTGAATCAGGTGAGTCAGCACATGCAAGCTCCAAGCAAGTATCAATGGAGTCAAGTGGAGAGGATTTTGAGCTATCTCAAGGGCAGCCCTGGTCAAGGCATTTGGATGGGTAAAAACGGCAACACTGAGATCGTGGGTTATTGTGATGCGGACTATAATGGAGACACATTGGATAGGCGGTCAACTACTGGATATTGCACCTTTGTTGGAGGAAACCTAGTTACATGGAGGTCTAAGAAGCAAAAGGTGGTGTCATGTTCAAGTGCCGAGGCTGAGTACCGAGCTATGAGGAAGCTAACTAATGAGATGACATGGTTGAAAGGTCTACTTAAGGATCTCGGCATTGAAACAAGACAGCCGATGACAATGCATTGTGACAATGAGGCAGCGATCCACATAGCCACTAACTCAGTCTTCCATGAACGGACCAAGCACATTGAGAGCGACTGCCACAAGGTTAGGGAGAGGATCGAAGAGGGAGCGGTTCTACCATGCCACACAAGGAGCCAAGACCAGCTAGCCGACATCTTCACCAAATCTGCAAGTCCCAAGGTTTGTGATTATATTCATAGCAAACTTGGACTTGTAGACATCACACGGCCGTGATCAACTTTCCGAATCCGTGGACAGCACACTCTTTTTCCCTTGGCTTAGTTTTGTCCCATGAGGTTTTCTAAGTCAAGGTTTTTAATGAGGTGCTGCTTCACGGGTTCCAAGCTTAGCCATTTCATCAGGCTAAGCTTGAGGGGGAGTATTGATCAAGAATAAGCCTATGGCGTCCGTACAGTCCGTACCGTCCGTACGTGCAAGCAATAAGGCCGAGTGAAGCACTAAGGCCGAGTCATCTATGTGTGAGGATAGTGAGGAGGCCTGCTCACCTCCGGCCCATGAGAAGGATCGAGAATCCCTTGTGTAGCCGTTAGGGAGAAAGCGCAAGTGGACAAGAGTGGAAGACTAGGACAAGTCGCTATCACCGATCACCTAACCCCTCTCTCTCCTAATTGTCGATTTCTCTTGTTTCTACTTTAGGTCATGTGGTCGCCCTAGCTGCCTCACTATTTAAACCCTTGTCATGTGTTGTATTTGATATATTCTACCTAATTCTAATCTATTATCACTCTCTTTCATACTATTAGCCACCAACTCTTCTTCTTCATTCTAAACCTCTCAAATCTCTCTAAGTCTTCCGCTTATTTCAACAGTTAGTGTTTATGGGGTTAAAATATGTCTTAATCCAATGGAACTAACTAAATACAAGAGTTTGAGATAGATGTGGAGAGTTTAAAAGCCACTTATTCCCATTTTGTCCCAATAGAGGCTAAAACCAAGAAAACATTGCTTAGAAGCAGTAAACAGCTTTGTTAGTGTTTCTAGGGTTAAAATGTGTCTTAATCCAATGCAACTAACTAATTATAAGACTTTGAGATAGATGTGGAGAGTTTAAAAGCCACTTTTACCCATTTTGTCCCAAAAAAGGCTAAAAGCAAGAAAACATTGCTTTGAAGCTGTAAACAGCTATGTTAGTGTTTCTGGGGTTAAAATGTGTCTTAATCCAATGGAACTAACTAAATATAAGAGTTTGAGATAGATGTGGAGAGTTTAAAAGCCACTTATTCCCATTTTGTCCCAATAGAGGCTAAAACCAAGAAAACATTGCTTAGAAGCAGTAAACAGCTATGTTAGTGTTTATGGGGTTAAATTGTGTCTTAATCCAATGCAACTAACTAATTATAAGACTTTGAGATAGATGTGGAGAGTTTAAAAGCCACTTTTACCCATTTTGTCCCAAAACAGGCTAAAAGCAAGAAAACATTGCTTTGAAGCTGTAAACAGCTATGTTAGTGTTTCTGGGGTTAAAATGTGTCTTAATCCAATGGAACTAACTAAATATAAGAGTTTGAGATAGATGTGGAGAGTTTAAAAGCCACTTATTCCCATTTTGTCCCAATAGAGGCTAAAACCAAGAAAACATTGCTTAGAAGCAGTAAACAGCTTTGTTAGTGTTTCTAGGGTTAAAATGTGTCTTAATCCAATGCAACTAACTAATTATAAGACTTTGAGATAGATGTGGAGAGTTTAAAAGCCACTTTTACCCATTTTGTCCCAAAACAGGCTAAAAGCAAGAAAACATTGCTTTGAAGCTGTAAACAGCTATGTTAGTGTTTCTGGGGTTAAAATGTGTCTTAATCCAATGGAACTAACTAAATATAAGAGTTTGAGATAGATGTGGAGAGTTTAAAAGCCACTTATTCCCATTTTGTCCCAATAGAGGCTAAAACCAAGAAAACATTGCTTAGAAGCAGTAAACAGCTTTGTTAGTGTTTCTAGGGTTAAAATGTGTCTTAATCCAATGCAACTAACTAATTATAAGACTTTGAGATAGATGTGGAGAGTTTAAAAGCCACTTATACCCATTTTGTCCCAGAACAGGCTAACAGCAAGAAAACATTGCTTAGAAGCTGTAAACAGCTATGTTAGTGTTTATGGGGTTAAAATATGTCTTAATCCAATGGAACTAACTAAATACAAGAGTTTGAGATAGATGTGGAGAGTTTAAAAGCCACTTATTCCCATTTTGTCCCAATAGAGGCTAAAACCAAGAAAACATTGCTTAGAAGCAGTAAACAGCTTTGTTAGTGTTTCTAGGGTTAAAATGTGTCTTAATCCAATGCAACTAACTAATTATAAGACTTTGAGATAGATGTGGAGAGTTTAAAAGCCACTTTTACCCATTTTGTCCCAAAACAGGCTAAAAGCAAGAAAACATTGCTTTGAAGCTGTAAACAGCTATGTTAGTGTTTCTGGGGTTAAAATATGTCTTAATCCAATGGAACTAACTAAATTTAAGAGTTTGAGATAGATGTGGAGAGTTTAAAAGCCACTTATTCCCATTTTGTCCCAATAGAGGCTAAAACCAAGAAAACATTGCTTAGAAGCAGTAAACAGCTTTGTTAGTGTTTCTAGGGTTAAAATGTGTCTTAATCCAATGCAACTAACTAATTATAAGACTTTGAGATAGATGTGGAGAGTTTAAAAGCCACTTATACCCATTTTGTCCCAAAATAGGCTAAAAGCAAGAAAACATTGCTTAGAAGCTGTAAACAGTTATGTTAGTGTTTCTGGGGTTAAAATGTGTCTTAATCCAATGGAACTAACTAAATATAAGAGTTTGAGATAGATGTGGAGAGTTTAAAAGCACTTATTCCCATTTTGTCCCAATAGAGGCTAAAACCAAGAAAACATTGCTTAGAAGCAGTAAACAGCTATGTTAGTGTTTATGGGGTTAAATTGTGTCTTAGTCCAATGCAACTAACTAATTATAAGACTTTGAGATAGATGTGGAGAGTTTGAAAGCCACTTATACCCATTTTGTCCCAAAACAGGCTAAAAGCAAGAAAACATTGCTTAGAAGCTGTAAACAGTTATGTTAGTGTTTATGGGGTTAAAATGTGTCTTAATCCAATGCAACTAACTAAATATAAGACTTTGAGATAGATGTGGAGAGTTTAAAAGCCACTTATACCCATTTTGTCCCAAAACAGGCTAACACCAAGAAAACATTGCTTAGAAGCTGTAAACAGCTATGTTAGTGTTTATGGGGTTAAAATATGTCTTAATCCAATGGAACTAACTAAATACAAGAGTTTGAGATAGATGTGGAGAGTTTAAAAGCCACTTATTCCCATTTTGTCCCAATAGAGGCTAAAACCAAGAAAACATTGCTTAGAAGCAGTAAACAGCTTTGTTAGTGTTTCTAGGGTTAAAATGTGTCTTAATCCAATGCAACTAACTAATTATAAGACTTTGAGATAGATGTGGAGAGTTTAAAAGCCACTTTTACCCATTTTGTCGCAAAACAGGCTAAAAGCAAGAAAACATTGCTTTGAAGCTGTAAACAGCTATGTTAGTGTTTCTGGGGTTAAAATGTGTCTTAATCCAATGGAACTAACTAAATATAAGAGTTTGAGATAGATGTGGAGAGTTTAAAAGCCACTTATTCCCATTTTGTCCCAATAGAGGCTAAAACCAAGAAAACATTGCTTAGAAGCAGTAAACAGCTATGTTAGTGTTTATGGGGTTAAATTGTGTCTTAATCCAATGCAACTAACTAATTATAAGACTTTGAGATAGATGTGGAGAGTTTGAAAGCCACTTATACCCATTTTGTCCCAAAATAGGCTAAAAGCAAGAAAACACTGCTTAGAAGCTGTAAACAGTTATGTTAGTGTTTATATGGTTAAAATGTGTCTTAATCCAATGGAACTAACTAAATATAAGAGTTTGAGATAGATGTGGAGAGTTTAAAAGCCACTTATTCCCATTTTGTCCCAATGGAGGCTAAAACCAAGAAAACATTGCTTAGAAGCAGTAAACAGCTATGTTAGTGTTTATGGGGTTAAATTGTGTCTTAATCCAATGCAACTAACTAATTATAAGACTTTGAGATAGATGTGGAGAGTTTGAAAGCCACTTATACCCATTTTGTCCCAAAACAGGCTAAAAGCAAGAAAACATTGCTTACAAGCTGTAAACAGTTATGTTAGTGTTTATGGGGTTAAAATGTGTCTTAATCCAATGCAACTAACTAAATATAAGACTTTGAGATAGATGTGGAGAGTTTAAAAGGCACTTATACCCATTTTGTCCCAGAACAGGCTAACAGCAAGAAAACATTGCTTAGAAGCTGTAAACAGCTATGTTAGTGTTTATGGGGTTAAAATATGTCTTAATCCAATGGAACTAACTAAATACAAGAGTTTGAGATAGATGTGGAGAGTTTAAAAGCCACTTATTCCCATTTTGTCCCAATAGAGGCTAAAACCAAGAAAACATTGCTTAGAAGCAGTAAACAGCTTTGTTAGTGTTTCTAGGGTTAAAATGTGTCTTAATCCAATGCAACTAACTAATTATAAGACTTTGAGATAGATGTGGAGAGTTTAAAAGCCACTTTTACCCATTTTGTCCCAAAACAGGCTAAAAGCAAGAAAACATTGCTTTGAAGCTGTAAACAGCTATGTTAGTGTTTCTGGGGTTAAAATGTGTCTTAATCCAATGGAACTTATTAGAATGTACCAAGGAGGAGAGAGGAGAGGCCGGTAAGGCCGAGCCTTGGAAGAAGAGAAGAAAGGCCGGAAAGGCCATGTAAAGGCCGGTAAGGCCATGTCCGTGTCCGTGAGCGACCATGTACCGTGTCCGGTACCATGTACCGTGTCCGCGAACGGACCCATGTCCGGTGAGCGGCCAGTTAGGCCGTGAACACATTGAAGAGAAGGCCCGTCCGTACAGGCCCGTCCGTACAGGCCCGTCCGTACAATGAAGAGAAGGCCCGTCCGTACGGTCTCGGCCCTTAGGCCTACGCTCGGTCCAGTAGATAGAGAGGCCGAGTTTGAGAGGCTTGGGAGAAAGGAAAACGAGGCCTTACAAGGGAGAGAGGCCCATAAAGAAGAAGAAAGGAAAACCCACAAGGAAAAGGAAGGAAGGGAGAAGATTCACGTGAGCGTTTGGTGAAGGAAGGAAGTCGCTTTCACCAAGTTGAATTGAGAACGTCCCTATCACCTTCTTCTTCTCTCTTTGTGTCTAACGGTCATATGACCTTCTTCTCCTATATTAATGTATAATCTCTCATATGTACAACACAACATTATTCAATAAGAGAAACCGATTCCCTCTCTACACCTCTTGTTCTTGTTCTTATCAACAATGTAGAGTGGTGTAGGATTAGCGGTTAGAGGCTGCCCTTAAGGCAGCCTATTCTCTTATCAAATCCCACCTAAACTCTTCTTATTTACTGCTTTACTTAGCCTAGATTACTGATTCTTAATCCTCCTTCTCCTAAGTACACAAACTCTAAGTGTTGTGATACTAGAAGAGGATAAGTCTCAAACTAGTGCTTCTCCTAGTTAGGATCCGCTTACTCTCTAGTATTTGGGTTCTATCTAGCTTGTTTATGGGGAGTTCATCACAAGTTGATGTTCTCTCCTCCTCCTTGAGAATGAGTTAGTTTGTTGTGGGTAAAGGGGGATTCATTCACCAAGTGTTTGTCTACCCTCTCTTGTGAGCTTTGTCTCATAAATCCCAACATGGTATCAGAGCAGGTTCTGTTCTTGGTGATTCAAACTCATTCTCAATGTCGTTTTCTTAGGAGTTAGCTTAGTTAAAGTTTTAATCCTAGCTTAGGTGTTAATTCGCTTAGCTTAGTTCTTTAAAGCTTTAATTTTGCTTTTGTTGTTAAATCGATTCTCTAGCAGCTCATTGTTGAGTAAGCTTGGTCTCTTGTCTTGTTAGAATTTGTAGACCAAGTGTGTGAAAGAAATCGATTTTAAAACCTCATCTTTAGGCTTACCGATTTGGTGAAAGCTTGGGTTTAAATGAGGTGGTGATGAACCAAGGAGCAAATCGGTTTTGTTCTTGGTAAGGATTCACGTTTTTGTGTGCTTGTATGAGCCACGAAATTCTTAGGATTTAGTTCTCTTAGGATTTAGTTAATTTTCCTCTAAAGGTTTAATTTTGCTTTTGTTAAATTTCCTTTAAAGGCTTAATTACTAAATCGCTTCTTCTTCTTCTCAAGGTTGAGAAAGCTTTGTTTCTGGCCATATGGTGTGTCCAGATTCGAGTTTGGGGAAGAGAGAGTTCTTGTTTTTAGCATGTTTGGCCCGCTTGGTCAAATAGATTCAAGTTGGTCCAAGATGCATTCTTTTAACCAATGGACAAAAGGTTGTTCCAAAGGTGTTTCTTCTTTTATTTGAATTTTGAACATGGAAAGCATCTTCTATATGCTATTTCGTGATCCTTGAAGGCATTAGACTCTTGGAGAACACCTGTTTAAGTGATTCTACCATGAGAAGTGTCCTAAACCTTTGGAGAAACTAATTTTCCATAAGGTCCATGTGTTTCAGCCATTAAAGCACCAAAAGAGATTGTCTTCTTGGTTGTTCTTGGCTGTCAAAGCTTCTGCAAACTCAAGAAAACAGAGTCTAACTCTGTCCATAGGAACTCTTGAGCTCTATTCTACTCTCCATTCACCTTATACTATCGCCCATATTCTCTCTTATACTCTCTTATACTTTATTCTCTTGGTTACTTATACTTGGTTACTTATTCTCTAAATTCTATTTTATTTTCAGTAATATTCTATATTCTCTATTCTCTAATCTCTAACAATCTCTTGTTTAGAATCTGTTCCATTGAATTTGGTTTCAGCTTCAGCCTTGAAGATTGTGTGGAGCTCGCCTACTATCTCAAGAAGAAGAAGTGGCGAGGTTGAAGGCTACAAGATAGCCATGAGGAGAGCGCAGCACAATGCCTGGAGTTAGAACCAAGGGCCACCAAGTCTTTGTTAAGCTGGTGGAAGGTGATGAATCAGTCCAAGAGCATGTGTGTTAGTGCCAAGTTGTTGATCGGATGTGCACAATGGTCTTTAGGAAAGGTGATGCACAAGGTTTCAACTGTTGATTGGATGTGCACAAGAACGGTGATGCACAAGGCTTCAACTGAGGTGATGAGGTTTCAGCCCATCATCAAGTAAAGGTTACGGGGGAGATCAAGTGACTTCAGACCGTACCTCACAGATTCTGCTCGGCCACAAGCAAAAGTCTTTACTTAAAGCTCAGCCGAAGCGTCTCAAAGATCGACTCGGACGAAACCCTTCCACTGCGATTCGGCTTCCGCGTTCTTCATTAAAGTTCGAGACCACAGAGTCATCTTGCCAGTGGAAGTGGAATCATACCAATCCGAGCAGCCGTTCGAAAGTTATGTCCGATTCAGTGGGCATATGTCAGTCTGACGATAAAACTGACCGGGTTAAAAACCATGGTTAGAGAAGCGGTCTCAAGGAGGAATTTCAAACCGCATCAGTGTTCAACCCTCTCCTTCCTATCCATCAAAACACCATAAAGGCTGTGCTCTAAACCCTTCTCTATTTTAATTCATAAATTCATTACCTTAGCTTCATTACTAGTCTTTAGTCTTTAATATGATTCTTCTTAAATTGTCACACTTTTAGAATTTTTCTTTGATATTCCTCATAGCAAACACTTATTCTTTTCTTCTTTATCACTTGTTTAAGGGTAAAGGAGACTATGAGAGCCTCAAAGGAATTCTAAAGGAACAAGGATGGAGATCATAAGGAATGTGCTAAAGGCAAGGAGGGCTAAGGAAGTGTAGCGGTTCAAAGGCTTAAAGAGAAGAGAGCTGGTTCTTGACAAACCAAGATCATTGCGACATCAAGGAACGTGGAGACTACACTCTTTTTACTTAACAAAGTTTTCTCCCAAGTGGTTTTCTTTGTTAAGGTTTTTAATGAGGTAGTCCTCACGTGTCCACGCTTGATCTTTGGTCCCCATGGTGCCCTGCAGATCAAACGTGCGGGGGAGTATTAGAATGTACCAAGGAGGAGAGAGGAGAGGCCGGTAAGGCCGAGCCTTGGAAGAAGAGAAGAAAGGCCGGAAAGGCCATGTAAAGGCCGGTAAGGCCATGTCCGTGTCCGTGAGCGACCATGTACCGTGTCCGGTACCATGTACCGTGTCCGCGAACGGACCCATGTCCGGTGAGCGGCCAGTTAGGCCGTGAACACATTGAAGAGAAGGCCCGTCCGTACAGGCCCGTCCGTACAGGCCCGTCCGTACAATGAAGAGAAGGCCCGTCCGTACGGTCTCGGCCCTTAGGCCTACGCTCGGTCCAGTAGATAGAGAGGCCGAGTTTGAGAGGCTTGGGAGAAAGGAAAACGAGGCCTTACAAGGGAGAGAGGCCCATAAAGAAGAAGAAAGGAAAACCCACAAGGAAAAGGAAGGAAGGGAGAAGATTCACGTGAGCGTTTGGTGAAGGAAGGAAGTCGCTTTCACCAAGTTGAATTGAGAACGTCCCTATCACCTTCTTCTTCTCTCTTTGTGTCTAACGGTCATATGACCTTCTTCTCCTATATTAATGTATAATCTCTCATATGTACAACACAACATTATTCAATAAGAGAAACCGATTCCCTCTCTACACCTCTTGTTCTTGTTCTTATCAACAATGTAGAGTGGTGTAGGATTAGCGGTTAGAGGCTGCCCTTAAGGCAGCCTATTCTCTTATCAAATCCCACCTAAACTCTTCTTATTTACTGCTTTACTTAGCCTAGATTACTGATTCTTAATCCTCCTTCTCCTAAGTACACAAACTCTAAGTGTTGTGATACTAGAAGAGGATAAGTCTCAAACTAGTGCTTCTCCTAGTTAGGATCCGCTTACTCTCTAGTATTTGGGTTCTATCTAGCTTGTTTATGGGGAGTTCATCACAAGTTGATGTTCTCTCCTCCTCCTTGAGAATGAGTTAGTTTGTTGTGGGTAAAGGGGGATTCATTCACCAAGTGTTTGTCTACCCTCTCTTGTGAGCTTTGTCTCATAAATCCCAACAGAACTAACTAAATATAAGAGTTTGAGATAGATGTGGAGAGTTTAAAAGCCACTTATTCCCATTTTGTCCCAATAGAGGCTAAAACCAAGAAAACATTGCTTAGAAGCAGTAAACAGCTATGTTAGTGTTTATGGGGTTAAATTGTGTCTTAATCCAATGCAACTAACTAATTATAAGACTTTGAGATAGATGTGGAGAGTTTAAAAGCCACTTTTACCCATTTTGTCCCAAAACAGGCTAAAAGCAAGAAAACATTGCTTTGAAGCTGTAAACAGCTATGTTAGTGTTTCTGGGGTTAAAATGTGTCTTAATCCAATGGAACTAACTAAATATAAGAGTTTGAGATAGATGTGGAGAGTTTAAAAGCCACTTATTCCCATTTTGTCCCAATAGAGGCTAAAACCAAGAAAACATTGCTTAGAAGCAGTAAACAGCTTTGTTAGTGTTTCTAGGGTTAAAATGTGTCTTAATCCAATGCAACTAACTAATTATAAGACTTTGAGATAGATGTGGAAAGTTTAAAAGCCACTTTTACCCATTTTGTCCCAAAACAGGCTAAAAGCAAGAAAACATTGCTTTGAAGCTGTAAACAGCTATGTTAGTGTTTCTGGGGTTAAAATGTGTCTTAATCCAATGGAACTAACTAAATATAAGAGTTTGAGATAGATGTGGAGAGTTTAAAAGCCACTTATTCCCATTTTGTCCCAATAGAGGCTAAAACCAAGAAAACATTGCTTAGAAGCAGTAAACAGCTTTGTTAGTGTTTCTAGGGTTAAAATGTGTCTTAATCCAATGCAACTAACTAACTATAAGACTTTGAGATAGATGTGGAGAGTTTAAAAGCCACTTATACCCATTTTGTCCCAAAATAGGCTAAAAGCAAGAAAACATTGCTTAGAAGCTGTAAACAGTTATGTTAGTGTTTCTGGGGTTAAAATGTGTCTTAATCCAATGGAACTAACTAAATATAAGAGTTTGAGATAGATGTGGAGAGTTTAAAAGCACTTATTCCCATTTTGTCCCAATAGAGGCTAAAACCAAGAAAACATTGCTTAGAAGCAGTAAACAGCTATGTTAGTGTTTATGGGGTTAAATTGTGTCTTAATCCAATGCAACTAACTAATTATAAGACTTTGAGATAGATGTGGAGAGTTTGAAAGCCACTTATACCCATTTTGTCCCAAAACAGGCTAAAAGCAAGAAAACATTGCTTAGAAGCTGTAAACAGTTATGTTAGTGTTTATGGGGTTAAAATGTGTCTTAATCCAATGCAACTAACTAAATATAAGACTTTGAGATAGATGTGGAGAGTTTAAAAGCCACTTATACCCATTTTGTCCCAAAACAGGCTAACACCAAGAAAACATTGCTTAGAAGCTGTAAACAGCTATGTTAGTGTTTATGGGGTTAAAATATGTCTTAATCCAATGGAACTAACTAAATACAAGAGTTTGAGATAGATGTGGAGAGTTTAAAAGCCACTTATTCCCATTTTGTCCCAATAGAGGCTAAAACCAAGAAAACATTGCTTAGAAGCAGTAAACAGCTTTGTTAGTGTTTCTAGGGTTAAAATGTGTCTTAATCCAATGCAACTAACTAATTATAAGACTTTGAGATAGATGTGGAGAGTTTAAAAGCCACTTTTACCCATTTTGTCCCAAAACAGGCTAAAAGCAAGAAAACATTGCTTTGAAGCTGTAAACAGCTATGTTAGTGTTTCTGGGGTTAAAATGTGTCTTAATCCAATGGAACTAACTAAATATAAGAGTTTGAGATAGATGTGGAGAGTTTAAAAGCCACTTATTCCCATTTTGTCCCAATAGAGGCTAAAACCAAGAAAACATTGCTTAGAAGCAGTAAACAGCTATGTTAGTGTTTATGGGGTTAAATTGTGTCTTAATCCAATGCAACTAACTAATTATAAGACTTTGAGATAGATGTGGAGAGTTTGAAAGCCACTTATACCCATTTTGTCCCAAAATAGGCTAAAAGCAAGAAAACACTGCTTAGAAGCTGTAAACAGTTATGTTAGTGTTTATATGGTTAAAATGTGTCTTAATCCAATGGAACTAACTAAATATAAGAGTTTGAGATAGATGTGGAGAGTTTAAAAGCCACTTATTCCCATTTTGTCCCAATGGAGGCTAAAACCAAGAAAACATTGCTTAGAAGCAGTAAACAGCTATGTTAGTGTTTATGGGGTTAAATTGTGTCTTAATCCAATGCAACTAACTAATTATAAGACTTTGAGATAGATGTGGAGAGTTTGAAAGCCACTTATACCCATTTTGTCCCAAAACAGGCTAAAAGCAAGAAAACATTGCTTACAAGCTGTAAACAGTTATGTTAGTGTTTATGGGGTTAAAATGTGTCTTAATCCAATGCAACTAACTAAATATAAGACTTTGAGATAGATGTGGAGAGTTTAAAAGCCACTTATACCCATTTTGTCCCAGAACAGGCTAACAGCAAGAAAACATTGCTTAGAAGCTGTAAACAGCTATGTTAGTGTTTATGGGGTTAAAATATGTCTTAATCCAATGGAACTAACTAAATACAAGAGTTTGAGATAGATGTGGAGAGTTTAAAAGCCACTTATTCCCATTTTGTCCCAATAGAGGCTAAAACCAAGAAAACATTGCTTAGAAGCAGTAAACAGCTTTGTTAGTGTTTCTAGGGTTAAAATGTGTCTTAAACCAATGCAACTAACTAATTATAAGACTTTGAGATAGATGTGGAGAGTTTAAAAGCCACTTTTACCCATTTTGTCCCAAAACAGGCTAAAAGCAAGAAAACATTGCTTTGAAGCTGTAAACAGCTATGTTAGTGTTTCTGGGGTTAAAATGTGTCTTAATCAAATGGAACTAACTAAATATAAGAGTTTGAGATAGATGTGGAGAGTTTAAAAGCCACTTATTCCCATTTTGTCCCAATAGAGGCTAAAACCAAGAAAACATTGCTTAGAAGCAGTAAACAGCTATGTTAGTGTTTATGGGGTTAAATTGTGTCTTAATCCAATGCAACTAACTAATTATAAGACTTTGAGATAGATGTGGAGAGTTTGAAAGCCACTTATACCCATTTTGTCCCAAAATAGGCTAAAAGCAAGAAAACACTGCTTAGAAGCTGTAAACAGTTATGTTAGTGTTTATATGGTTAAAATGTGTCTTAATCCAATGGAACTAACTAAATATAAGAGTTTGAGATAGATGTGGAGAGTTTAAAAGCCACTTATTCCCATTTTGTCCCAATAGAGGCTAAAACCAAGAAAACATTGCTTAGAAGCAGTAAACAGCTTTGTTAGTGTTTCTAGGGTTAAAATGTGTCTTAATCCAATGCAACTAACTAATTATAAGACTTTGAGATAGATGTGGAGAGTTTAAAAGCCACTTATACCCATTTTGTCCCAAAATAGGCTAAAAGCAAGAAAACATTGCTTAGAAGCTGTAAACAGTTATGTTAGTGTTTCTGGGGTTAAAATGTGTCTTAATCCAATGGAACTAACTAAATATAAGAGTTTGAGATAGATGTGGAGAGTTTAAAAGCACTTATTCCCATTTTGTCCCAATAGAGGCTAAAACCAAGAAAACATTGCTTAGAAGCAGTAAACAGCTATGTTAGTGTTTATGGGGTTAAATTGTGTCTTAATCCAATGCAACTAACTAATTATAAGACTTTGAGATAGATGTGGAGAGTTTGAAAGCCACTTATACCCATTTTGTCCCAAAACAGGCTAAAAGCAAGAAAACATTGCTTAGAAGCTGTAAACAGTTATGTTAGTGTTTATGGGGTTAAAATGTGTCTTAATCCAATGCAACTAACTAAATATAAGACTTTGAGATAGATGTGGAGAGTTTAAAAGCCACTTATACCCATTTTGTCCCAAAACAGGCTAACACCAAGAAAACATTGCTTAGAAGCTGTAAACAGCTATGTTAGTGTTTATGGGGTTAAAATATGTCTTAATCCAATGGAACTAACTAAATACAAGAGTTTGAGATAGATGTGGAGAGTTTAAAAGCCACTTATTCCCGTTTTGTCCCAATAGAGGCTAAAACCAAGAAAACATTGCTTAGAAGCAGTAAACAGCTTTGTTAGTGTTTCTAGGGTTAAAATGTGTCTTAATCCAATGCAACTAACTAATTATAAGACTTTGAGATAGATGTGGAGAGTTTAAAAGCCACTTTTACCCATTTTGTCCCAAAACAGGCTAAAAGCAAGAAAACATTGCTTTGAAGCTGTAAACAGCTATGTTAGTGTTTCTGGGGTTAAAATGTGTCTTAATCCAATGGAACTAACTAAATATAAGAGTTTGAGATAGATGTGGAGAGTTTAAAAGCCACTTATTCCCATTTTGTCCCAATAGAGGCTAAAACCAAGAAAACATTGCTTAGAAGCAGTAAACAGCTATGTTAGTGTTTATGGGGTTAAATTGTGTCTTAATCCAATGCAACTAACTAATTATAAGACTTTGAGATAGATGTGGAGAGTTTGAAAGCCACTTATACCCATTTTGTCCCAAAATAGGCTAAAAGCAAGAAAACACTGCTTAGAAGCTGTAAACAGTTATGTTAGTGTTTATATGGTTAAAATGTGTCTTAATCCAATGGAACTAACTAAATATAAGAGTTTGAGATAGATGTGGAGAGTTTAAAAGCCACTTATTCCCATTTTGTCCCAATGGAGGCTAAAACCAAGAAAACATTGCTTAGAAGCAGTAAACAGCTATGTTAGTGTTTATGGGGTTAAATTGTGTCTTAATCCAATGCAACTAACTAATTATAAGACTTTGAGATAGATGTGGAGAGTTTAAAAGCCACTTTTACCCATTTTGTCCCAAAACAGGCTAAAAGCAAGAAAACATTGCTTACAAGCTGTAAACAGTTATGTTAGTGTTTATGGGGTTAAAATGTGTCTTAATCCAATGCAACTAACTAAATATAAGACTTTGAGATAGATGTGGAGAGTTTAAAAGCCACTTATACCCATTTTGTCCCAGAACAGGCTAACAGCAAGAAAACATTGCTTAGAAGCTGTAAACAGCTATGTTAGTGTTTATGGGGTTAAAATATGTCTTAATCCAATGGAACTAACTAAATACAAGAGTTTGAGATAGATGTGGAGAGTTTAAAAGCCACTTATTCCCATTTTGTCCCAATAGAGGCTAAAACCAAGAAAACATTGCTTAGAAGCAGTAAACAGCTTTGTTAGTGTTTCTAGGGTTAAAATGTGTCTTAATCCAATGCAACTAACTAATTATAAGACTTTGAGATAGATGTGGAGAGTTTAAAAGCCACTTTTACCCATTTTGTCCCAAAACAGGCTAAAAGCAAGAAAACATTGCTTTGAAGCTGTAAACAGCTATGTTAGTGTTTCTGGGGTTAAAATGTGTCTTAATCCAATGGAACTAACTAAATATAAGAGTTTGAGATTGTTGGGATTTATGAGACAAAGCTCACAAGAGAGGGTAGACAAACACTTGGTGAATGAATCCCCCTTTACCCACAACAAACTAACTCATTCTCAAGGGGGAGGAGAGAACATCAACTTGTGATGAACTCCCCATAATCTAGACTTAGTAAAGCAATAAATAAGAAGAGTTTAGGTGGGATTTGAGAAGAGAATAGGCTGCCTTAAGGGCAGCCCCTAACCGATTCCCTAAACTATCTACATTGAAGCTAAGAACAAGAACACAAGGTAAAAGAGGGGAAATCGGATCTCTTCTATTAGATTGTTGTATTGTGATGTGTTACATATGAGAGAATTACAGCTTAATATAGAGAAAACAAAGGCATAGAGCCGTTAGGCACACAAGGGATTCAAAGGAAAGATGAAAGGGACAGCTCCTTGTCTTTGGTTGACTCGCTATGCTTCCCAACCAAAGCCACACGTGATTTCCTTCCCTTCCATGCCTTGTGACCGTTAGATCTCCTTCCCTTATGGCCATTGGATCCTTCTTCCCTTCCTTGTGAGATATTTCCTTCTTCTTGGGCTTCTTCTTCTTATAAGGCCTTTGTTCTTCTTATATTGCACTTATGGCCTTGCTGACCACTCTCCTTGCTCTCACGGCCCACATGGCCTTATTGGCCACTCTTATTGTGCTCACGGCCTTACTGGCCGCTCCCACACCACTCATGGCCTTACCGGCCACACTTCTTGTACTAGCAGCCTTACCGGCCACTCTCTTCTTCCTTGTGCAGCTCGGCCTCACCGGCCTCACTCTCTCTTCTCCTTCATATATACTAATACTCCCCCGCACGTTTGATCTGCAGGGCACCATGGGGACCAAAGATCAAGCGTGGACACGTGAGGACTACCTCATTAAAAACCTTAACAAAGAAAACCACTTGGGAGAAAACTTTGTTAAGTAAAAAGAGTGTAGTCTCCACGTTCCTTGATGTCGCAATGATCTTGGTTTGTCAAGAACCAGCTCTCTTCTCTTTAAGCCTTTGAACCGCTACACTTCCTTAGCCCTCCTTGCCTTTAGCACATTCCTTATGATCTCCATCCTTGTTCCTTTAGAATTACTTTGAGGCTCTCATAGTCTCCTTTACCCTTAAACAAGTGATAAAGAAGAAAAGAATAAGTGTTTGCTATGAGGAATATCAAAGAAAAATTCTAAAAGTGTGACAATTTAAGAAGAATCATATTAAAGACTAAAGACTAGTAATGAAGCTAAGGTAATGAATTTATGAATTAAAATAGAGAAGGGTTTAGAGCACAGCCTTTAGAGAGTTGATCACAGTTGCGGTTTGGAATTCCTCCTTGAGACCGCTCCTCTAACCATGGTTTTAAACCCGGTCAGTTTTATTTGTCAGACTGACACATGCCCACTGAATCGGACATAACTTTCGAACGGCTGCTCGGATTGGTATGATTCCACTTCCACTGGCAAGATGACTCTGTGGTCTCGAACTTTAATGAAGAACGCGGAAGCCGAATCGCAGTGGAAGGGTTTCGTCCGAGTCGATCTTTGAGACGCTTCGGCTGAGCTTTAAGTAAAGACTTTTGCTTGTGGCCGAGCAGAATCTGTGAGGTACGGTCTGAAGTCACTTGATCTCCCCCGTAACCTTTACTTGATGATGGGCTGAAACCTCATCACCTCAGTTGAAGCCTTGTGCATCACCGTTCTTGTGCACATCCAATCAACAGTTGAAACCTTGTGCATCACCTTTCCTAAAGACCATTGTGCACATCCGATCAACAACTTGGCACTAACACACATGCTCTTGGACTGATTCATCACCTTCCACCAGCTTAACAAAGACTTGGTGGCCCTTGGTTCTAACTCCAGGCATTGTGCTGCGCTCTCCTCATGGCTATCTTGTAGCCTTCAACCTCGCCACTTCTTCTTCTTGAGATAGTAGGCGAGCTCCACACAATCTTCAAGTTTGAAACTGAAACCAAAACTCAATGGGACAGTTTCTAAACAAGAGATTGGTAGAGATTAGAGTATAGAGAATATAGAATATTACTGAAAATAAAATAGAGAATTTAGAGAATTAATAAGAGTATATATGGAGAATAGAAAGTGAGAGTATAAGGGAGAGTATTGGCGGTAGTATAAGATGAATGGAGAGTAGAATAGAGAATCTGCTCAAGAGTTCTTATGGACAGAGTTTAACTCTGTTTTCTTGAGTTGAACGAAGCTTTGACAGCCAAGAACATCCAAGAAGACAATCTCTTTTGGTGCTTTAATGGCTGAAACACAATGGACCTTATGGAAAATTAGTTTCTCCAAAGGTTTAACAACAAAACTCCTTGTAGAATCACTTAAACAAGTGTTCTTCAAGAGATTAAGGCTTTAGATCCACAAAGATAACATATAGAAGATGTTTTTCGTGGTCCCAAGCAAAGAAGAAACAACAAAAGCCTTTGGAACAACCTATTGTCCAACGGTTAAAAGAATGCATCTTGGACCAACTTGAATCTATTTGACCAAGCGGGCTCTACATGCTAAAATAAAGTCTCTCTCTTCCTCAAACTCGAACCTGGACACACCATATGACCAGAAACAAAGCTTTCTCAACCTTGAGAAGAAGAAGAAGCGATTTAGTAATTAAGCCTTTAAAGGAAATTTAACAAAAGCAAAATTAAACCTTTAGAGGAAAATTAACTAAATCCTAAGAGAACTAAATCCTAAGAATTTCGTGGCTCATACAAGCACACAAGAACCGTGAATCCTCACCATGAACAACACAATTTGCTCAATGGTTCATCACTTCCCACACATCCCAAAATAAACAAAGCTATTACCAAATCGGTAAAGCTTAAGGATGGGGCTTGTAAAATCGATTTCTTTCCACACACTTGGTCTACAAATTCTAACAAGACAAGAGACCAAGCTTACTCAACAATGAGCTGCTAGAGAATCGATTTAATCAACAAAAGCAAAATTAAAGCTTTAAAGAAACTAAGCTAAGCGATTTAACACCTAAGCAAAGTCTAAAACTTTAACTAAGCTAACTCCTAAGAAAACGACTTTGAGAATGAGTTTAAATTACCAAGAACAGAACCTGCTCTGATACCATGTTGGGATTTATGAGACAAAGCTCACAAGAGAGGGTAGACAAACACTTGGTGAATGAATCCCCCTTTACCCACAACAAACTAACTCATTCTCAAGGGGGAGGAGAGAACATCAACTTGTGATGAACTCCCCATAATCTAGACTTAGTAAAGCAATAAATAAGAAGAGTTTAGGTGGGATTTGAGAAGAGAATAGGCTGCCTTAAGGGCAGCCCCTAACCGATTCCCTAAACTATCTACATTGAAGCTAAGAACAAGAACACAAGGTAAAAGAGGGGAAATCGGATCTCTTCTATTAGATTGTTGTATTGTGATGTGTTACATATGAGAGAATTACAGCTTAATATAGAGAAAACAAAGGCATAGAGCCGTTAGGCACACAAGGGATTCAAAGGAAAGATGAAAGGGACAGCTCCTTGTCTTTGGTTGACTCGCTATGCTTCCCAACCAAAGCCACACGTGATTTCCTTCCCTTCCATGCCTTGTGACCGTTAGATCTCCTTCCCTTATGGCCATTGGATCCTTCTTCCCTTCCTTGTGAGATATTTCCTTCTTCTTGGGCTTCTTCTTCTTATAAGGCCTTTGTTCTTCTTATATTGCACTTATGGCCTTGCTGACCACTCTCCTTGCTCTCACGGCCCACATGGCCTTATTGGCCACTCTTATTGTGCTCACGGCCTTACTGGCCGCTCCCACACCACTCATGGCCTTACCGGCCACACTTCTTGTACTAGCAGCCTTACCGGCCACTCTCTTCTTCCTTGTGCAGCTCGGCCTCACCGGCCTCACTCTCTCTTCTCCTTCATATATACTAATAGAGATAGATGTGGAGAGTTTAAAAGCCACTTATTCCAATTTTGTCCCAATAGAGGCTAAAACCAAGAAAACATTGCTTAGAAGCAGTAAACAGCTATGTTAGTGTTTATGGGGTTAAATTGTGTCTTAATCCAATGCAACTAACTAATTATAAGACTTTGAGATAGATGTGGAGAGTTTGAAAGCCACTTATACCCATTTTGTCCCAAAATAGGCTAAAAGCAAGAAAACACTGCTTAGAAGCTGTAAACAGTTATGTTAGTGTTTATATGGTTAAAATGTGTCTTAATCCAATGGAACTAACTAAATATAAGAGTTTGAGATAGATGTGGAGAGTTTAAAAGCCACTTATTCCCATTTTGTCCCAATGGAGGCTAAAACCAAGAAAACATTGCTTAGAAGCAGTAAACAGCTATGTTAGTGTTTATGGGGTTAAATTGTGTTTTAATCCAATGCAACTAACTAATTATAAGACTTTGAGATAGATGTGGAGAGTTTGAAAGCCACTTATACCCATTTTGTCCCAAAACAGGCTAAAAGCAAGAAAACATTGCTTACAAGCTGTAAACAGTTATGTTAGTGTTTATGGGGTTAAAATGTGTCTTAATCCAATGCAACTAACTAAATATAAGACTTTGAGATAGATGTGGAGAGTTTAAAAGCCACTTATACCCATTTTGTCCCAGAACAGGCTAACAGCAAGAAAACATTGCTTAGAAGCTGTAAACAGCTATGTTAGTGTTTATGGGGTTAAAATATGTCTTAATCCAATGGAACTAACTAAATACAAGAGTTTGAGATAGATGTGGAGAGTTTAAAAGCCACTTATTCCCATTTTGTCCCAATAGAGGCTAAAACCAAGAAAACATTGCTTAGAAGCAGTAAACAGCTTTGTTAGTGTTTCTAGGGTTAAAATGTGTCTTAATCCAATGCAACTAACTAATTATAAGACTTTGAGATAGATGTGGAGAGTTTAAAAGCCACTTTTACCCATTTTGTCCCAAAACAGGCTAAAAGCAAGAAAACATTGCTTTGAAGCTGTAAACAGCTATGTTAGTGTTTCTGGGGTTAAAATGTGTCTTAATCCAATGGAACTAACTAAATATAAGAGTTTGAGATAGATGTGGAGAGTTTAAAAGCCACTTATTCCCATTTTGTCCCAATAGAGGCTAAAACCAAGAAAACATTGCTTAGAAGCAGTAAATATTAGAATGTACCAAGGAGGAGAGGCCGGTAAGGCCGAGCCTTGGAAGAAGAGAAGAAAGGCCGGTAAGGCCGAGCCTTGGAAGAAGAGAAGAAAGGCCGGAAAGGCCATGTAAAGGCCGTGTCCGGTACCATGTACCGTGTCCGTGAACGGACCCATGTCCGGTGAGCGGCCAGGTAGGCCGTGAACACCAGGAAGAGAAGGCCCATGAAGATGCCCGTCCGTACAGGTCCGTCCGTACAGGCCCGTCCGTACAGGCCCGTCCGTACAGGCCCGTCCGTACGGTCTCGGCCTGTTACGTCCGTACGGCCTGCGCTTGGTCCAAGGGGCCTCACAAGAGAAAGGCCGAGTTTGAGAGAAGGAAAACAAGGCCTTACAAGAGAGAGAGGCCCATGGGAAGAAGAGAAGAAAAGAGAGGCCAATGGGAAGAAGAAGAAGGGAAAAGCGCACAAGGAAGGAAGGGAAGGAAGAATCACGTGGCCTTTGGTTGGTGAAGGAAGGAGCTGTCCCTTTCACCATTGTCTTGCCCAAGAGAAGACCACTTTATGTCCCTATCTCCCTTCTTCTCTCTCTAACGGTCATATAACATTTTGTACTCATATATTACATTGCATACACTCTCATATGTAACAACACAACAATAATATTGAATAAAAGAAGAGAAACGATTTTTCCTCTCTCTACCTTGTGTTCTTGTTCATGTCACCAATGTAGAGAGATTAGGGTAAACGATTTAGGGGCTGCCCTTAAGGCAGCCTATTCTCTTCTCAAATCCACCTAAAATCTTCCTTATTTACTGTTTTATATAGCCTAGATTACTGATTCTTAATCCTCTTTCTCCTAAGTACACAAACTTGAGTGTTGTGATACTAGAAGAGGATAAGTCTCAAACTAGGCTGTTTGTTCCTCATAGATCCGATTTATATCTAGTATTTGGGGTCTATTGAGGTTGTTTGTGGGGAGTTCATCACAAGTTGATGTCCTCTCCTTCCCCCTTGAGAATGAGCTAGTTTGTTGTGGGTATAAGGAGATTCAATCCTTGGGAGTTGTCTCTCCTTTGTCAAGAGCCATCTCTCTTGAAATCCCAACATGGTATCAGAGCAGGCTCTGTTCTTGGTGACTCAAACTCGTTCTCAAGTTGGTTCTCTTAGGAGTTAGCTTAATTAAAGTTTTAATCCTAGCCTAGGTGTTAAATCGCTTAGCTTAGTTTCTTTAAAACTTTAATTTTGCTTTTGTTGATTAAATCGATTCTCTAGCAGCTCATTGTTGAGTAAGCTTGGTCTCTTGTCTTGTTAGAATTTGTAGACCAAGTGTGTGGAAAGAAATCGATTTTACAAGCCCCATCCTTAAGCTTTACCGATTTGGTAATAGCTTTGTTTATTTTGGGATGTGTGGGAAGTGATGAACCATTGAGCAAATTGTGTTGTTCATGGTGAGGATTCACGGTTCTTGTGTGCTTGTATGAGGCACGAAATTCTTAGGATTTAGCTCTCTTAGGATTTAGTTAATTTTCCTCTAAAGGTTTAATTTTGCTTTTGTTAAATTTCCTTTAAAGGCTTAATTACTAAATCGCTACTTCTTCTTCTCAATGTTGAGAAAGCTTTGTTTCTGGCCCTATGGTGTGTCCAGATCCAAGCTTGAAGAAGAGAGAGATCTTAATTTTCGCATCTCATGTCCGCTTGGTCAACTAGACTAAAGCTGTTCAAAGATGCATTCTTTTAACCGTTGGACAATAGGTTGTTCCAAAGGCTTTTGTTGTTTCTTCTTTGCTTGGGACCACGAAAAACATCTTCTATATGTTATTTTCGTGGATCTAAAGCCTTAAGATCTTGGAGAACACTTTGTTTAAGTGATTCTACCATGAGTTAGGTCCAAACCGTTGGAGAAATTAATTTTCCAAACGGTCCATGTGTTCAGCCATTAAAGCACCAAAGTCTTGTTGAATGTTGGATGCTCTTGGCTGTCAAAGCTTCTGCAAACTCAAGAAAACAGAGTATAACTCTGTCCATAAGAACTCTTGAGCAAATTCTCTATTCTACTCTCCACTCATCTTATACTACCCCCCATTCTCTTATATATATACTCTATTATACTCTCTTTGGTTACTTATTCTCCATTTACACTCTATACTCTACTCTACACTCTATACTCTAACCCCTAACAATCTCTTGTTTAGAATCTGTCCCATTAAATTTTGGTTTCAGTTTCAAACTTGAAGATTGTGTGGAGCTCACTTGCTATCTCAAGAAGAAGTGGCGAGGTTGAAGGCTACAAAGAAGCCATGAGAAGGCGCAGCACAATGCTTGGAGTTAGAACCAATGGCCATCAAGCTTCTTAGACCACACGTTTCACCACCATAGTAATAAACTCCGGCGGTCAGGTTTACCCGAGGAGAGCAGAAGACTCTTTTGAGCGAGGTAACCTATTAAGCTGACCGAGAGAGATAAAGCTTTGGGTATTAAACTCCGGCGGTTAGACTCATCCGAGGAGAGCAGAAGACTCTTTTGAGCGAGGTGGTCTATTTAAGGCTGACCGAGAGAGATAAAGCTATGGAGGAAGTTCTAGTGGAGAGAGCTGGTGGAAGGTGATGAATCAGCCCAAGGACATGTGTATTAGTGCCAAGGTGCTGATCGGATGTGCACAAGACTTTAAGGGAGGTCAAGCACAAGGTTTCAAGGAAAATGATGAGATGTCAGCTCATCATCAAGTCAATGGTACGGGGGAGATAGACGTTATACTTAAACTCGCCGCCCCTCACATTCCCTGTTCCAAACTCTCGGCAACAAGCAAGTCCTTGCCGAGACGTCTCAAAGATCGACTCGGACGAAACCCTTCCACTGCGATTCAGCTTCCGCGTTCTTCACCAAAGTTCGAGACCAGAGAGTCATCTTGCCAGTGAAAGTGAAATCATACCAATCCGAGCAACCGATCAAAAGTTATGCCCGATTCAGTGGGCGTATATCAGTCTGTAGCGGTCTCAAGAAGAGAGGTCCAAACCGCATCAATGATCAGCCTCTCTCCTTCCTATTCATCAAAACACCAAAAGGCTGTGCTCTAAACCCTACTCTATTTAAATTCCTAATTATTTTTAGTTCCATTGCTAGTCTTTACACTTCCATATGATTTTTCTTAAATTGTCACACTTATAGAAATTTACTTTGATATTCCTCATAGCATACACTTACACTTTTCTTCTTTATCACTTGTTTAAAGGGTAAAGGAGACTATGAGAGCCTCAAAGAAATTCTAAAGGTGCAAGGATGGAGATCATAAGGAAGGTGCCAAAGGCAAGGTGGGCTAAGGAGAAGTAGCGGTTCAAGTCATGAAGAGAAGAGAGCTAGTTCCTTATAAACCAAGGTCAAGGGACATCATGGATAGTGAAGGCTATACTCTTTTTCCCTCTAACAAAGTTTTATCCCAAGAGGTTTTCTTTGTTGAGGTTTTTTTAATGAGGTAGACTACACTACTCCACTCTTGATCTTTGGTCCCCATGGTGTCCCGCCGATCAAGCGTGCGGGGGAGTATTAGAATGTACCAAGGAGGAGAGGCCGGTAAGGCCGAGCCTTGGAAGAAGAGAAGAAAGGCCGGTAAGGCCGAGCCTTGGAAGAAGAGAAGAAAGGCCGGAAAGGCCATGTAAAGGCCGTGTCCGGTACCATGTACCGTGTCCGTGAACGGACCCATGTCCGGTGAGCGGCCAGGTAGGCCGTGAACACCAGGAAGAGAAGGCCCATGAAGATGCCCGTCCGTACAGGTCCGTCCGTACAGGCCCGTCCGTACAGGCCCGTCCGTACAGGCCCGTCCGTACGGTCTCGGCCTGTTACGTCCGTACGGCCTGCGCTTGGTCCAAGGGGCCTCACAAGAGAAAGGCCGAGTTTGAGAGAAGGAAAACAAGGCCTTACAAGAGAGAGAGGCCCATGGGAAGAAGAGAAGAAAAGAGAGGCCAATGGGAAGAAGAAGAAGGGAAAAGCGCACAAGGAAGGAAGGGAAGGAAGAATCACGTGGCCTTTGGTTGGTGAAGGAAGGAGCTGTCCCTTTCACCATTGTCTTGCCCAAGAGAAGACCACTTTATGTCCCTATCTCCCTTCTTCTCTCTCTAACGGTCATATAACATTTTGTACTCATATATTACATTGCATACACTCTCATATGTAACAACACAACAATAATATTGAATAAAAGAAGAGAAACGATTTTTCCTCTCTCTACCTTGTGTTCTTGTTCATGTCACCAATGTAGAGAGATTAGGGTAAACGATTTAGGGGCTGCCCTTAAGGCAGCCTATTCTCTTCTCAAATCCACCTAAAATCTTCCTTATTTACTGTTTTATATAGCCTAGATTACTGATTCTTAATCCTCTTTCTCCTAAGTACACAAACTTGAGTGTTGTGATACTAGAAGAGGATAAGTCTCAAACTAGGCTGTTTGTTCCTCATAGATCCGATTTATATCTAGTATTTGGGGTCTATTGAGGTTGTTTGTGGGGAGTTCATCACAAGTTGATGTCCTCTCCTTCCCCCTTGAGAATGAGCTAGTTTGTTGTGGGTATAAGGAGATTCAATCCTTGGGAGTTGTCTCTCCTTTGTCAAGAGCCATCTCTCTTGAAATCCCAACAGTAAACAGCTATGTTAGTGTTTATGGGGTTAAATTGTGTCTTAATCCAATGCAACTAACTAATTATAAGACTTTGAGATAGATGTGGAGAGTTTGAAAGCCACTTATACCCATTTTGTCCCAAAATAGGCTAAAAGCAAGAAAACATTGCTTAGAAGCTGTAAACAGTTATGTTAGTGTTTATGGGGTTAAAATGTGTCTTAATCCAATGGAACTAACTAAATATAAGAGTTTGAGATAGATGTGGAGAGTTTAAAAGCCACTTATTCCCATTTTGTCCCAATGGAGGCTAAAACCAAGAAAACATTGCTTAGAAGCAGTAAACAGCTTTGTTAGTGTTTCTAGGGTTAAAATGTGTCTTAATCCAATGCAACTAACTAATTATAAGACTTTGAGATAGATGTGGAGAGTTTAAAAGCCACTTATACCCCTTTTGTTCCAAAACAGGCTAAAACCAAGAAAACATTGCGTAGAAGCTGTAAACAGCTATGTTAGTGTTTATGGGGTTAAAATGTGTCTTAATCCAATGCAACTAACTAAATATAAGACTTTGAGATAGATGTGGAGAGTTTAAAAGCCACTTATACCCATTTTGTCCCAAAACAGGCTAACACCAAGAAAACATTGCTTAGAAGCTGTAAACAGCTATGTTAGTGTTTATGGGGTTAAAATGTGTCTTAATCCAATGGAACTAACTAAATACAAGAGTTTGAGATAGATGTGGAGAGATTAAAAGCCACTTATTCCCATTTTGTCCCAATAGAGGCTAAAACCAAGAAAACATTGCTTAGAAGCAGTAAGCAGCTTTGTGAGTGTTTCTAGGGTTAAAATGTGTCTTAATCCAATGGAACTAACTAAATATAAGAGTTTGAGATAGATGTGGAGAGTTTAAAAGCCACTTATTCCCATTTTGTCCCAATAGAGGCTAAAACCAAGAAAACATTGCTTAGAAGCAGTAAACAGCTATGTTAGTGTTTATGGGGTTAAATTGTGTCTTAATCCAATGCAACTAACTAATTATAAGACTTTGAGATAGATGTGGAGAGTTTGAAAGCCACTTATACCCATTTTGTCCCAAAACAGGCTAAAAGCAAGAAAACATTGCTTAGAAGCTGTAAACAGTTATGTTAGTGTTTATGGGCTTAAAATGTGTCTTAATCCAATGCAACTAACTAAATATAAGACTTTGAGATAGATGTGGAGAGTTTAAAAGCCACTTATACCCATTTTGTCCCAGAACAGGCTAACAGCAAGAAAACATTGCTTAGAAGCTGTAAACAGCTATGTTAGTGTTTATGGGGTTAAAATATGTCTTAATCCAATGGAACTAACTAAATACAAGAGTTTGAGATAGATGTGGAGAGTTTAAAAGCCACTTATTCCCATTTTGTCCCAATAGAGGCTAAAACCAAGAAAACATTGCTTAGAAGCAGTAAACAGCTTTGTTAGTGTTTCTAGGGTTAAAATGTGTCTTAATCCAATGCAACTAACTAATTATAAGACTTTGAGATAGATGTGGAGAGTTTAAAAGCCACTTTTACCCATTTTGTCCCAAAACAGGCTAAAAGCAAGAAAACATTGCTTTGAAGCTGTAAACAGCTATGTTAGTGTTTCTGGGGTTAAAATGTGTCTTAATCCAATGGAACTAACTAAATATAAGAGTTTGAGATAGATGTGGAGAGTTTAAAAGCAACTTATTCCCATTTTGTCCCAATAGAGGCTAAAACCAAGAAAACATTGCTTAGAAGCAGTAAACAGCTATGTTAGTGTTTATGGGGTTAAATTGTGTCTTAATCCAATGCAACTAACTAATTATAAGACTTTGAGATAGATGTGGAGAGTTTGAAAGCCACTTATACCCATTTTGTCCCAAAATAGGCTAAAAGCAAGAAAACATTGCTTAGAAGCTGTAAACAGTTATGTTAGTGTTTATGGGGTTAAAATGTGTCTTAATCCAATGGAACTAACTAAATATAAGAGTTTGAGATAGATGTGGAGAGTTTAAAAGCCACTTATTCCCATTTTGTCCCAATGGAGGCTAAAACCAAGAAAACATTGCTTAGAAGCAGTAAACAGCATTGTTAGTGTTTCTAGGGTTAAAATGTGTCTTAATCCAATGCAACTAACTAATTATAAGACTTTGAGATAGATGTGGAGAGTTTAAAAGCCACTTATACCCATTTTGTTCCAAAACAGGCTAAAACCAAGAAAACATTGCGTAGAAGCTGTAAACAGCTATGTTAGTGTTTATGGGGTTAAAATGTGTCTTAATCCAATGCAACTAACTAACTATAAGACTTTGAGATAGATGTGGAGAGTTTAAAAGCCACTTATTCCCATTTTGTCCCAATAGAGGCTAAAACCAAGAAAACATTGCTTAGAAGCAGTAAACAGCTATGTTAGTGTTTATGGGGTTAAATTGTGTCTTAATCCAATGCAACTAACTAATTATAAGACTTTGAGATAGATGTGGAGAGTTTAAAAGCCACTTATACCCATTTTGTTCCAAAACAGGCTAAAACCAAGAAAACATTGCGTAGAAGCTGTAAACAGCTATGTTAGTGTTTATGGGGTTAAAATGTGTCTTAATCCAATGCAACTAACTAAATATAAGACTTTGAGATAGATGTGGAAAGTTTAAAAGCCACTTATACCCATTTTGTCCCAAAACAGGCTAACACCAAGAAAACATTGCTTAGAAGCTGTAAACAGCTATGTTAGTGTTTATGGGGTTAAAATGTGTCTTAATCCAATGGAACTAACTAAATACAAGAGTTTGAGATAGATGTGGAGAGTTTAAAAGCCACTTATTCCCATTTTGTCCCAATAGAGGCTAAAACCAAGAAAACATTGCTTAGAAGCAGTAAACAGCTTTGTTAGTGTTTCTAGGGTTAAAATGTGTCTTAATCCAATGCAACTAACTAATTATAAGACTTTGAGATAGATGTGGAGAGTTTAAAAGCCACTTATACCCATTTTGTCCCAAAACAGGCTAAAAGCAAGAAAACATTGCTTTGAAGCTGTAAACAGCTATGTTAGTGTTTTTGGGGTTAAAATGTGTCTTAATCCAATGGAACTAACTAAATATAAGAGTTTGAGATAGATGTGGAGAGTTTAAAAGCCACTTATTCCCATTTTGTCCCAATAGAGGCTAAAACCAAGAAAACATTGCTTAGAAGCAGTAAACAGCTATGTTAGTGTTTATGGGGTTATATTGTGTCTTAATCCAATGCAACTAACTAATTATAAGACTGTGAGATAGATGTGGAGAGTTTGAAAGCCACTTATACCCATTTTGTCCCAAAACAGGCTAAAAGCAAGAAAACATTGCTTAGAAGCTGTAAACAGTTATGTTAGTGTTTATGAGGTTAAAATGTGTCTTAATCCAATGCAACTAACTAAATATAAGACTTTGAGATAGATGTGGAGAGTTTAAAAGCCACTTATACCCATTTTGTCCCAGAACAGGCTAACAGCAAGAAAACATTGCTTAGAAGCTGTAAACAGCTATGTTAGTGTTTATGGGGTTAAAATGTGTCTTAATCCAATGGAACTAACTAAATACAAGAGTTTGAGATAGATGTGGAGAGTTTAAAAGCCACTTATTCCCATTTTGTCCCAATAGAGGCTAAAACCAAGAAAACATTGCTTAGAAGCAGTAAACAGCTTTGTTAGTGTTTCTAGGGTTAAAATATGTCTTAATCCAATGCAACTAACTAATTATAAGACTTTGAGATAGATGTGGAGAGTTTAAAAGCCACTTTTACCCATTTTGTCCCAAAACAGGCTAAAAGCAAGAAAACATTGCTTTGAAGCTGTAAACAGCTATGTTAGTGTTTCTGGGGCTAAAATGTGTCTTAATCCAATGGAACTAACTAAATATAAGAGTTTGAGATAGATGTGGAGAGTTTAAAAGCCACTTATTCCCATTTTGTCCCAATAGAGGCTAAAACCAAGAAAACATTGCTTAGAAGCAGTAAACAGCTATGTTAGTGTTTATGGGGTTAAATTGTGTCTTAATCCAATGCAACTAACTAATTATAAGACTTTGAGATAGATGTGGAGAGTTTAAAAGCCACTTATACCCATTTTGTTCCAAAACAGGCTAAAACCAAGAAAACATTGCGTAGAAGCTGTAAACAGCTATGTTAGTGTTTATGGGGTTAAAATGTGTCTTAATCCAATGCAACTAACTAAATATAAGACTTTGAGATAGATGTGGAAAGTTTAAAAGCCACTTATTATTAGAATGTACCAAGGAGGAGAGAGGAGAGGCCGGTAAGGCCGAGCCTTGGAAGAAGAGAAGAAAGGCCGGAAAGGCCATGTAAAGGCCGGTAAGGCCATGTCCGTGTCCGTGAGCGACCATGTACCGTGTCCGGTACCATGTACCGTGTCCGTGAACGGACCCATGTCCGGTGAGCGGCCAGTTAGGCCGTGAACACATTGAAGAGAAGGCCCGTCCGTACAGGCCCGTCCGTACAGACCCGTCCGTACAGGCCCGTCCGTACAGGCCCGTCCGTACGATGAAGAGAAGGCCCGTCCGTACAATGAAGAGAAGGCCCGTCCGTACGGTCGTGCTCTTAGGGCTGCTCTCGGTCCATGTGATGGAAAGGCCGAAGTTTGAGTGGCTTAGGAGAAGGAAAACGAGGCCTTACAAAAGAGAGTGGCCGGTAAGGCTGCTAGTACAAGAAGTGTGGCCGGTAAGGCCATGAGTGGTGTGGGAGCGGCCAGTAAGGCCGTGAGCACAATAAGAGTGGCCAATAAGGCCATGTGGGCCGTGAGAACAATGAGAGTGGTCAGCAAGGCCATAAGAGCAATGTGAGAAGAATTGTGAAGTAAAGGCCTTATAAGAAGAAGAGGCCCAAGAAGAAGTTAAATGTCTCACAAAGGGAAAAGAAGGGAAGGAAGGAAGCATGTGAGACCTTGGTTGGTGAAGAATGAGACAACCAAGGGAAGGAGCTGTCCCTTTCACCATACACCCACTTGTGCACCAACGGCCATATGTCCCTTTCATCTCTCATTTGTGTCTAACGGTCATGTGCATTTTGTATTCTCTATATTAAGGTGTAATTTATCTCATATGTATCAACACATCACAACATTATCTAATAGAAGAGATCCGATTTCCCCTCTTTTACCTTGTGTTCTTGTTCTTAGCTTCAATGTAGATAGTTTAGGGAATCGGTTAGGGGCTGCCCTTAAGGCAGCCTATTCTCTTCTCAAATCCCACCTAAACTCTTCTTATTTATTGCTTTACTAAGTCTAGATTATGGGGAGTTCATCACAAGTTGATGTTCTCTCCTCCCCCTTGAGAATGAGTTAGTTTGTTGTGGGTAAAGGGGGATTCATTCACCAAGTGTTTGTCTACCCTCTCTTGTGAGCTTTGTCTCATAAATCCCAACATGGTATCAGAGCAGGTTCTGTTCTTGGTGATTTAAACTCATTCTCAAAGTCGTTTTCTTAGGAGTTAGCTTAGTTAAAGTTTTAGACTTTGCTTAGGTGTTAAATCGCTTAGCTTAGTTTCTTTAAAGCTTTAATTTTGCTTTTGTTGATTAAATCGATTCTCTAGCAGCTCATTGTTGAGTAAGCTTGGTCTCTTGTCTTGTTAGAATTTGTAGACCAAGTGTGTGGAAAGAAATCGATTTTACAAGCCCCATCCTTAAGCTTTACCGATTTGGTAATAGCTTTGTTTATTTTGGGATGTGTGGGAAGTGATGAACCATTGAGCAAATTGTGTTGTTCATGGTGAGGATTCACGGTTCTTGTGTGCTTGTATGAGCCACGAAATTCTTAGGATTTAGCTCTCTTAGGATTTAGTTAATTTTCCTCTAAAGGTTTAATTTTGCTTTTGTTAAATTTCCTTTAAAGGCTTAATTACTAAATCGCTACTTCTTCTTCTCAATGTTGAGAAAGCTTTGTTTCTGGCCCTATGGTGTGTCCAGATTCAAGCTTGAAGAAGAGAGAGATCTTATTTTTCGCATCTCATGTCCGCTTGGTCAACTAGACTAAAGCTGTTCAAAGATGCATTCTTTTAACCGTTGGACAATAGGTTGTTCCAAAGGCTTTTGTTGTTTCTTCTTTGCTTGGGACCACGAAAAACATCTTCTATATGTTATTTTCGTGGATCTAAAGCCTTAAGATCTTGGAGAACACTTTGTTTAAGTGATTCTACCATGAGTTAGGTCCAAACCGTTGGAGAAATTAATTTTCCAAACGGTCCATGTGTTTCAGCCATTAAAGCACCAAAGTCTTGTTGAATGTTGGATGCTCTTGGCTGTCAAAGCTTCTGCAAACTCAAGAAAACAGAGTCTAACTCTGTCCATAGGAACTCTTGAGCTCTATTCTACTCTCCATTCATCTTATACTACCGCCAATACTCTCCCTTATACTCTCACTTTCTATTCTCCATATATACTCTTATTAATTCTCTAAATTCTCTATTTAATTTCAGTAATATTCTCTATACTCTAATCTCTAACAATCTCTTGTTTAGAATCTGTTCCATTGATTTTTGGTTTCAGTTTCAGCATTGAAGATTGTGTGGAGCTCGCTCACTATCTCGAGGAGAAGAAGTGGCGAGGTTGAAGGCTACAAGATAGCCATGTAAGAGCGCAGCACAATGCCTGGAGTTAGAACCAAGGGCCACCAAGTCTTTGTTAAGCTGGTGGAAGGTGATGAATCAGTCCAAGAGCATGTGTGTTAGTGCCAAGTTGTTGATCGGATGTGCACAATGGTCTTTAGGAAAGGTGATGCACAAGGTTTCAACTGTTGATTGGATGTGCACAAGAACGGTGATGCACTATTGATCAAAAGAATAAGCCTAAGGCAGCCATGGCCGTCCGTACGAGTATTGAATATGGGCTGTCCGTACAAGTGTGGTGAAATGGCCGAGTCTTCTAGTGATAAGGAATGGAGAGGAGGCCTGCTCATCCTAAGCCCATTAGAAGACTCTAGAATTCCCAAGATAGCCGTTGGAGGGAAAGCGCAAGTGGAGCAAGAAGAGTCACGGGTGATGTTTGGTTTAAGGAGACTAAGACGGGTCGCTATCAACCTTGGGATTAGTCTCTTCTCTCTTCCTGTCCCTATCACTTAGCTGTGCGGTTTGTAAAGGGTGTAGCCCTAGAGTTTCTCATGATATAAATAGGCATTAGCCTACATTGTAACCGATATTCTTATGGAACAATAACCTAATCTTTTCTTCTTCCTCATTCTCTTTGTCTACCGACATCTCTCATCACTCTCTTGATTCTCTTCTTTATTCTACAAAGTCTAACATGGTATCAGAGCAAGTTCTTCGATTCTCTACAGTCTAATCTCATTCTCCTACTCATTTCTACACTCTAGTCTCCTTATCTTCGTTTCTTCTCACTCACATCTCTTTTATTCTCCGGGTAAAAGCTTTACCCATCGGTCCATAGAAATCCGACCATGGAAAACGCCAAGCCCATTGTTTCACCGGTTGTCCTAAAGGGGACAAACTACTTGCTGTGGACAAGAACCACAAGAACCGCCCTTGGAGGTCGTGGCCTTTGGAGTCATGTCGAGTCCGACTATGTCCCAAAGAAAAACCCCAAAGGAGAGGACGCTTCCGAGGCGGAAGCGGAGGAAGAGAGCGAGAGGAAGGCCAAATGGTTCCAAGAAGACCAAGTTGTCCTATCTGTTCTCCAAAACTCTCTGGACACGCCTATCCTTGAGGCCTACTCATATTGCGAGACGGCCAAGGAACTGTGGGAAACACTTAAAGGCGTGTATGGTAATGTCTCTAACATGACTAGAGTCTTTGAGGTCAAGAAGGCCATAAATGATCTTAACCAAGATGATGTGGAGTTCACTAAGCATCTTGGTAAGTTCCGTGCACTATGGTCCGAGCTTGACATGTTGCGGCCAAGTACACTTGAGGCAAGTGTGCTAAACGAACGAAAGGAGCAAGACAAAGTCTTCGGACTCCTACTTACCTTGAATCCGTCCTTCAACGATCTCTTGAAGCACATCCTAAGGGCCGAGAAGCTCCCCTCCTTTGAAGATATTTGCTCCCAAATTCAGAAAGAGCAAGGATCCCTTGATTTGTTTAGCGGTAAGGGGGAGCTTGCTTCGGCCAACAAAGGAACGTACAAGCAAGAGGAGAGGAAGTGGTTGGTGTGCGACCACTGCAAGAAGCGGGGTCATCTGAAAGACAAGTGCTGGGTTCTCCATCCTCACCTCAAGCCGGCCAAGTTCAAAGCCAACCTCTCAAAGGAAGCGGTTAGCGATAAAGGAGCCGGATCATCAAAGCAGGGAGATGAGGTGGCCATGACCGCAGCCTACGGAGATGTGGTGAGGAAGTCAGACCTTGAGGCTCTCATCCGCTCCATTGCTTCACTCAAGGAGTCTGGTATCTCTTTCTTTACTTCTAGGCCTAGCAAATCGCTTGTTATTGACTCGGGAGCCTCACATCATATGATTAGTAACCCTAGTTTAATTGACAACATAAAACCGGCCTTAGGAAATGTTGTTATTGCAAATGGAGAACAGATACCAGTAAAGGGAATAGGGGACTTGAAACTATTTGATAAAACCTCAAAAGCTTTCTTTATGCCTACCTTTACCTCCAATTTACTATCGGTTAAGAGGGCCACAAATGATTTGAACTGTTATGCAATCTTTGGTCCTAACAATGTTTATTTTCAGGATATTGAGACTGGAAAGGTTCTTGGAGAAGGGCAAGGGAGTGGAGATCTCTATGTCCTAGAGAAAACCGATCCAAATTTATCCTCTACTAAGTCCTGTTTTGTTGTTGATTCGAATATGGTGTGGCATGCTAGGCTAGGCCACCCACATTCACGTGCTTTAGGGTTGATGTTTCCTAATATTTCTTTTGATAATTCTACTTGTGAACCTTGTATTCTTGGAAAACATTGCAAGTCTATCTTTCCTAAGTCAACTACTATTTATGAGGATTGTTTTGATTTAGTTCACTCAGATGTTTGGACATCACCATGCCTATCTAGAGATAATAACAAGTATTTTGTGACCTTTATTGATGAAAAATCAAAATACACTTGGATTACCTTGTTGCCATCTAAAGATAGAGTATTTGATGCCTTTATCAATTTTCAAAACTATGTGACTAATCACTTCAATGCTAAACTTAAGGTACTTAGGTCTGATAATGGGGGGGAATACACAAGTTGCAAGTTCAAAGAACATCTCTCCAAGCATGGCATTCTCCATCAAACTAGTTGTCCCTACACGCCACAACAAAATGGTGTGGCCGAGAGGAAGAACCGGCACCTCATGGAAGTGGCGCGGGCAATCATGTTCCATTCGAGTGTTCCTAAACGATATTGGGGTGATGCCGTGATGACTGCATGCTACCTAATCAACCGAACACCAACTAGAGTTCTTCATGACTTATCTCCATTTGAAGTACTAAACAAATTTAAACCATCTCTTGATCACTTACGAGTTTTCGGCTGTGTTTGTTTTGTGTTAGTACCAGGAGAACAAAGGAGTAAGCTGGATGCCAAAAGTACAAAGTGTATGTTCATTGGCTACTCCACCACACAAAAGGGGTACAAATGTTATGATCCGGCCACAAGTCGACTATATGTCTCTCGAGATGTCCGGTTTCTAGAACATGTGGGCTACCATGACAAGAGGGATTGGAACAGCCTTAAAGATCTCGCTCACTCACCTAATGACCGAGCTTCGAGTCTACGGTTCCTTCTTGATCACCTTGGCAACCCATCTCCACCAACGGGTGCCGTGCGGCCAACACTAAGTCAAATTTCTACCAATGGTGGGTCTGACCAAGGAGATGCAAATGACAATGGTTCAGCCCAAGATGGTGAATCTCTCGAGACTGGCCTACCCATAACCGGCGTTCCCGTCCCTGGCCCTACAACGGACACGCATGCTCCGGCGGCGGCCTCTACCGAGGAAAACACGGAGACGGCTCCTACGGACGGTACGTCCACCGTGTTGCCTAGCGTGGATCCACTTCCGGCACCAGTCCTGCGTCGGAGCACCAGACCTCGGTCGGATCCCTCCACTTGGAAGAACAAGCGTGTCTATTACAATAGCCAAGCTGTCGCTCATCCCATTCAGTCCGTTTGTTCCCTTGAGCTGTTACCTGCGGATCACCAAGCTTTCTTCGGCCAAGTGGACGCCAATTGGATCCCGCAGACATATGATGAAGCCAAGGCACATCAAGTTTGGTTAGATGCGGTCAAGGATGAAACTGGCGCCATGATCCGGAATCATACGTGGGACGAATCGGATCTTCCTCAAGGCAAGCGGGCAGTTAGCTCCAAATGGGTGTTTACCATAAAATATTTGAGCAATGGTGACATTGAACGGCATAAAGCCAGGTTAGTGGCCCGTGGCTTCACCCAAACCTATGGCGCGGACTACACGGACACCTTTGCACCCGTGGCCAAGCTCCATACGGTTCGGGTTGTGCTGTCACTTGCTGTCAACCTTTCATGGGACTTATGGCAGATGGATGTGAAGAACGCCTTCCTTCAAGGTGAACTTGATGAAGAAGTGTACATGACGCCTCCTCCCGGCCTTGAAGACATGGTTACACCCGGAAAAGTCTTGAGGCTACGTAAGGCCATCTATGGCCTTAAGCAGTCCCCACGAGCGTGGTACCACAAACTAAGCGCCACTCTCAAGACTGATGGTTTTACGCGATCGGAGGCTGATCATACTCTCTTCACGCGTCGCACCTCTATTGGTTGGGTGGTGGTGCTCATATACGTCGACGACATCATCGTGACTGGTGATGATAAGGCGGCCATTCAGGACACCAAGGACTCTCTCAAGTCGGTATTTGACATCAAGGACCTTGGGGAACTCAAATACTTTCTTGGTATTGAGATTTGTCGCTCACCGGAAGGACTCTTCCTCTCACAACGCAAGTATACTCTTGACTTGTTAGAGGAGACTGGCAAGCTTGGTGTGTCTCCGGTTGCTACGCCCCTTGATGAAGATTACCAGCTCAAGCGAAAGGGGGAGAGCTTACGGGCAATGGAAGGCCGACCTAAGGAACCAATGGACGAGCCATTCTTAGACGTCACACGCTATCGCCGGCTTGTAGGTAAGCTGATATACCTTACTATCACACGACCTGACATATCTTATGCTGTGAATCAGGTTAGCCAACATATGAAGGCACCAAGCAAGTACCAATGGAGTCAAGTCGAGAGGATCCTAAGCTATCTCAAGGGCAGTCCGGGTCAAGGTATTTGGATGGGCAAGAATGACAACACCGAAATCGTTGGCTATTGTGATGCGGATTACAATGGCGACACGCTGGATAGGAGATCCACCACTGGGTACTGCACGTTTGTTGGAGGCAACTTGGTTACATGGAGGTCTAAGAAACAAAAGGTGGTTTCATGCTCTAGCGCCGAGGCCGAGTATAGAGCTATGAGGAAGCTCACTAACGAGATGACATGGCTGAAGGGCCTACTCAAGGATTTAGGCATCGAGACAAAGCAGCCCATGACCATGCACTGCGACAATGAAGCGGCCATCCACATTGCCACAAACTCAGTCTTTCATGAGAGGACCAAGCACATAGAAAGCGATTGCCACAAGGTGAGAGAGAAGATTGAAGAAGGAGTGGTGTTACCATGCCACACAAGGAGTCAAGATCAGCTAGCTGACATCTTCACCAAGTCTGCAAGCTCCAAGGTTTGTGATCACATCTATAGCAAACTTGGACTTGTAGACATTACACGGCCATGATCAAGCTTCTCTAATCCGTGGACAGCACACTCTTTTTCCCTCGACTTGGTTTTGTCCCATGAGGTTTTCTAAGTCAAGGTTTTTAATGAGGTGCTGCTTCACGGGTTCCAAGCTTAGCCATTTCATTAGGCTAAGCTTGAGGGGGAGTATTGATCAAAAGAATAAGCCTAAGGCAGCCATGGCCGTCCGTACGAGTATTGAATATGGGCTGTCCGTACAAGTGTGGTGAAATGGCCGAGTCTTCTAGTGATAAGGAATGGAGAGGAGGCCTGCTCATCCTAAGCCCATTAGAAGACTCTAGAATTCCCAAGATAGCCGTTGGAGGGAAAGCGCAAGTGGAGCAAGAAGAGTCACGGGTGATGTTTGGTTTAAGGAGACTAAGACGGGTCGCTATCAACCTTGGGATTAGTCTCTTCTCTCTTCCTGTCCCTATCACTTAGCTGTGCGGTTTGTAAAGGGTGTAGCCCTAGAGTTTCTCATGATATAAATAGGCATTAGCCTACATTGTAACCGATATTCTTATGGAACAATAACCTAATCTTTTCTTCTTCCTCATTCTCTTTGTCTACCGACATCTCTCATCACTCTCTTGATTCTCTTCTTTATTCTACAAAGTCTAACATGCACAAGGCTTCAACTGAGGTGATGAGGTTTCAGCCCATCATCAAGTAAAGGTTACGGGGGAGATCAAGTGACTTCAGACCGTACCTCACAGATTCTGCTCGGCCACAAGCAAAAGTCTTTACTTAAAGCTCAGCCGAAGCGTCTCAAAGATCGACTCGGACGAAACCCTTCCACTGCGATTCGGCTTCCGCGTTCTTCATTAAAGTTCGAGACCACAGAGTCATCTTGCCAGTGGAAGTGGAATCATACCAATCCGAGCAGCCGTTCGAAAGTTATGCCCGATTCAGTGGGCATATGTCAGTCTGACGAATAAAGCTAGCCGGGTTTAAAACCATGGTTAGAGAAGCGGTCTCAAGGAGGAATTCCAAACCGCATCAGTGATCAACTCTCTCCTTCCTATCCATCAAAACACCATAAAGGCTGTGCTCTAAACTCTACTCTATTTAAATTTCTTAAATCCATTACCTTAGCTTCATTACTAGTCTTTACTCTTTAATATGTTCTCTTAAATTGTCACATTTTTTAGAAATTTTCTTTGATATTCCTCATAGCAAACACTTATTCTTTTCTTCTTTATCACTTGTTTAAGGGGTAAAGGAGACTATGAGAGCCTCAAAGAAATTCTAAAGGCGCAAGGATGGAGATCATAAGGAATGTGCTAAAGGCAAGGTGGGCTAAGGAGTAGGAGCGGTTCAATTCATGAAGAGAAGGGAGCTAGTTCTTTGCAAACCAAGGTCAAGGGACATCATGGATAGTGGAGTCTATACTCTTTTTCCCTTAACAAAGTTTTATCCCAAGAGGTTTTCTTTGTTGAGGTTTTTTTAATGAGGTAGATGACACTAGTCCACCCTTGATCTTTGGTCCCCATGGTGTCCCACCGATCAAGCGTGCGGGGGAGTATTAGAATGTACCAAGGAGGAGAGAGGAGAGGCCGGTAAGGCCGAGCCTTCGAAGAAGAGAAGAAAGGCCGGAAAGGCCATGTAAAGGCCGGTAAGGCCATGTCCGTGTCCGTGAGCGACCATGTACCGTGTCCGGTACCATGTACCGTGTCCGTGAACGGACCCATGTCCGGTGAGCGGCCAGTTAGGCCGTGAACACATTGAAGAGAAGGCCCGTCCGTACAGGCCCGTCCGTACAGGCCCGTCCGTACAGGCCCGTCCGTACAGGCCCGTCCGTACGATGAAGAGAAGGCCCGTCCGTACAATGAAGAGAAGGCCCGTCCGTACGGTCGTGCTCTTGAGGCTGCTCTCGGTCCATGTGATGGAAAGGCCGAAGTTTGAGTGGCTTAGGAGAAGGAAAACGAGGCCTTACAAAAGAGAGTGGCCGGTAAGGCTGCTAGTACAAGAAGTGTGGCCGGTAAGGCCATGAGTGGTGTGGGAGCGGCCAGTAAGGCCGTGAGCACAATAAGAGTGGCCAATAAGGCCATGTGGGCCGTGAGAACAATGAGAGTGGTCAGCAAGGCCATAAGAGCAATGTGAGAAGAATTGTGAAGTAAAGGCCTTATAAGAAGAAGAGGCCCAAGAAGAAGTTAAATGTCTCACAAAGGGAAAAGAAGGGAAGGAAGGAAGCATGTGAGACCTTGGTTGGTGAAGAATGAGACAACCAAGGGAAGGAGCTGTCCCTTTCACCATACACCCACTTGTGCACCAACGGCCATATGTCCCTTTCATCTCTCATTTGTGTCTAACGGTCATGTGCATTTTGTATTCTCTATATTAAGGTGTAATTTATCTCATATGTATCAACACATCACAACATTATCTAATAGAAGAGATCCGATTTCCCCTCTTTTACCTTGTGTTCTTGTTCTTAGCTTCAATGTAGATAGTTTAGGGAATCGGTTAGGGGCTGCCCTTAAGGCAGCCTATTCTCTTCTCAAATCCCACCTAAACTCTTCTTATTTATTGCTTTACTAAGTCTAGATTATGGGGAGTTCATCACAAGTTGATGTTCTCTCCTCCCCCTTGAGAATGAGTTAGTTTGTTGTGGGTAAAGGGGGATTCATTCACCAAGTGTTTGTCTACCCTCTCTTGTGAGCTTTGTCTCATAAATCCCAACACTTATACCCATTTTGTCCCAAAACAGGCTAACACCAAGAAAACATTGCTTAGAAGCTGTAAACAGCTATGTTAGTGTTTATGGGGTTAAAATGTGTCTTAATCCAATGGAACTAACTAAATACAAGAGTTTGAGATAGATGTGGAGAGTTTAAAAGCCACTTATTCCCATTTTGTCCCAATAGAGGCTAAAACCAAGAAAACATTGCTTAGAAGCAGTAAACAGCTTTGTTAGTGTTTCTAGGGTTAAAATGTGTCTTAATCCAATGCAACTAACTAATTATAAGACTTTGAGATAGATGTGGAGAGTTTAAAAGCCACTTATACCCATTTTGTCCCAAAACAGGCTAAAAGCAAGAAAACATTGCTTTGAAGCTGTAAACAGCTATGTTAGTGTTTTTGGGGTTAAAATGTGTCTTAATCCAATGGAACTAACTAAATATAAGAGTTTGAGATAGATGTGGAGAGTTTAAAAGCCACTTATTCCCATTTTGTCCCAATAGAGGCTAAAACCAAGAAAACATTGCTTAGAAGCAGTAAACAGCTATGTTAGTGTTTATGGGGTTATATTGTGTCTTAATCCAATGCAACTAACTAATTATAAGACTTTGAGATAGATGTGGAGAGTTTGAAAGCCACTTATACCCATTTTGTCCCAAAACAGGCTAAAAGCAAGAAAACATTGCTTAGAAGCTGTAAACAGTTATGTTAGTGTTTATGAGGTTAAAATGTGTCTTAATCCAATGCAACTAACTAAATATAAGACTTTGAGATAGATGTGGAGAGTTTAAAAGCCACTTATACCCATTTTGTCCCAGAACAGGCTAACAGCAAGAAAACATTGCTTAGAAGCTGTAAACAGCTATGTTAGTGTTTATGGGGTTAAAATGTGTCTTAATCCAATGGAACTAACTAAATACAAGAGTTTGAGATAGATGTGGAGAGTTTAAAAGCCACTTATTCCCATTTTGTCCCAATAGAGGCTAAAACCAAGAAAACATTGCTTAGAAGCAGTAAACAGCTTTGTTAGTGTTTCTAGGGTTAAAATGTGTCTTAATCCAATGCAACTAACTAATTATAAGACTTTGAGATAGATGTGGAGAGTTTAAAAGCCACTTTTACCCATTTTGTCCCAAAACAGGCTAAAAGCAAAAAAACATTGCTTTGAAGCTGTAAACAGCTATGTTAGTGTTTTTGGGGTTAAAATGTGTCTTAATCCAATGGAACTAACTAAATATAAGAGTTTGAGATAGATGTGGAGAGTTTAAAAGCCACTTATTCCCATTTTGTCCCAATAGAGGCTAAAACCAAGAAAACATTGCTTAGAAGCAGTAAACAGCTATGTTAGTGTTTATGGGGTTATATTGTGTCTTAATCCAATGCAACTAACTAATTATAAGACTTTGAGATAGATGTGGAGAGTTTGAAAGCCACTTATACCCATTTTGTCCCAAAACAGGCTAAAAGCAAGAAAACATTGCTTAGAAGCTGTAAACAGTTATGTTAGTGTTTATGAGGTTAAAATGTGTCTTAATCCAATGCAACTAACTAAATATAAGACTTTGAGATAGATGTGGAGAGTTTAAAAGCCACTTATACCCATTTTGTCCCAGAACAGGCTAACAGCAAGAAAACATTGCTTAGAAGCTGTAAACAGCTATGTTAGTGTTTATGGGGTTAAAATGTGTCTTAATCCAATGGAACTAACTAAATACAAGAGTTTGAGATAGATGTGGAGAGTTTAAAAGCCACTTATTCCCATTTTGTCCCAATAGAGGCTAAAACCAAGAAAACATTGCTTAGAAGCAGTAAACATCTTTGTTAGTGTTTCTAGGGTTAAAATGTGTCTTAATCCAATGCAACTAACTAATTATAAGACTTTGAGATAGATGTGGAGAGTTTAAAAGCCACTTTTACCCATTTTGTCCCAAAACAGGCTAAAAGCAAGAAAACATTGCTTTGAAGCTGTAAACAGCTATGTTAGTGTTTCTGGGGCTAAAATGTGTCTTAATCCAATGGAACTAACTAAATATAAGAGTTTGAGATAGATGTGGAGAGTTTAAAAGCCACTTATTCCCATTTTGTCCCAATAGAGGCTAAAACCAAGAAAACATTGCTTAGAAGCAGTAAACAGCTATGTTAGTGTTTATGGGGTTAAATTGTGTCTTAATCCAATGCAACTAACTAATTATAAGACTTTGAGATAGATGTGGAGAGTTTAAAAGCCACTTATACCCATTTTGTTCCAAAACAGGCTAAAACCAAGAAAACATTGCGTAGAAGCTGTAAACAGCTATGTTAGTGTTTATGGGGTTAAAATGTGTCTTAATCCAATGCAACTAACTAAATATAAGACTTTGAGATAGATGTGGAAAGTTTAAAAGCCACTTATACCCATTTTGTCCCAAAACAGGCTAACACCAAGAAAACATTGCTTAGAAGCTGTAAACAGCTATGTTAGTGTTTATGGGGTTAAAATGTGTCTTAATCCAATGGAACTAACTAAATACAAGAGTTTGAGATAGATGTGGAGAGTTTAAAAGCCACTTATTCCCATTTTGTCCCAATAGAGGCTAAAACCAAGAAAACATTGCTTAGAAGCAGTAAACAGCTTTGTTAGTGTTTCTAGGGTTAAAATGTGTCTTAATCCAATGCAACTAACTAATTATAAGACTTTGAGATAGATGTGGAGAGTTTAAAAGCCACTTATACCCATTTTGTCCCAAAACAGGCTAAAAGCAAGAAAACATTGCTTTGAAGCTGTAAACAGCTATGTTAGTGTTTTTGGGGTTAAAGTGTGTCTTAATCCAATGGAACTAACTAAATATAAGAGTTTGAGATAGATGTGGAGAGTTTAAAAGCCACTTATTCCCATTTTGTCCCAATAGAGGCTAAAACCAAGAAAACATTGCTTAGAAGCAGTAAACAGCTATGTTAGTGTTTATGGGGTTATATTGTGTCTTAATCCAATGCAACTAACTAATTATAAGACTTTGAGATAGATGTGGAGAGTTTGAAAGCCACTTATACCCATTTTGTCCCAAAACAGGCTAAAAGCAAGAAAACATTGCTTAGAAGCTGTAAACAGTTATGTTAGTGTTTATGAGGTTAAAATGTGTCTTAATCCAATGCAACTAACTAAATATAAGACTTTGAGATAGATGTGGAGAGTTTAAAAGCCACTTATACCCATTTTGTCCCAGAACAGGCTAACAGCAAGAAAACATTGCTTAGAAGCTGTAAACAGCTATGTTAGTGTTTATGGGGTTAAAATGTGTCTTAATCCAATGGAACTAACTAAATACAAGAGTTTGAGATAGATGTGGAGAGTTTAAAAGCCACTTATTCCCATTTTGTCCCAATAGAGGCTAAAACCAAGAAAACATTGCTTAGAAGCAGTAAACAGCTTTGTTAGTGTTTCTAGGGTTAAAATGTGTCTTAATCCAATGCAACTAACTAATTATAAGACTTTGAGATAGATGTGGAGAGTTTAAAAGCCACTTTTACCCATTTTGTCCCAAAACAGGCTAAAAGCAAGAAAACATTGCTTTGAAGCTGTAAACAGCTATGTTAGTGTTTCTGGGGCTAAAATGTGTCTTAATCCAATGGAACTAACTAAATATAAGAGTTTGAGATAGATGTGGAGAGTTTAAAAGCCACTTATTCCCATTTTGTCCCAATAGAGGCTAAAACCAAGAAAACATTGCTTAGAAGCGGTAAACAGCTATGTTAGTGTTTATGGGGTTAAATTGTGTCTTAATCCAATGGAACTAACTAAATACGAGTTTGAGATAGATGTGGAGAGTTTAAAAGCCACTTATTCCCATTTTGTCCCAATGGAGGCTAAAACCAAGAAAACATTGCTTAGAAGCAGTAAACAGCTTTGTTAGTGTTTCTAGGGTTAAAATGTGTCTTAATCCAATGCAACTAACTAATTATAAGACTTTGAGATAGATGTGGAGAGTTTAAAAGCCACTTATACCCATTTTGTTCCAAAACAGGCTAAAACCAAGAAAACATTGCTTAGAAGCTGTAAACAGCTATGTTAGTGTTTCTAGGGTTAAAATGTGTTGTAATCCAATGCAACTAACTAATTATAAGAGTTTGAGATAGATGTGGAGAGTTTAAAAGCCACTTATACCCATTTTGTCCCAAAACAGGCTAACAGCAAGAAAACATTGCTTTGAAGCTGTAAACAGCTTTGTTAGTGTTTCTAGGGTTAAAATGTGTCTTAATCCAATGCAACTAACTAATTATAAGACTTTGAGATAGATGTGGAGAGTTTGAAAGCCACTTATACCCATTTTGTCCCAAAACAGGCTAAAAGCAAGAAAACATTGCTTAGAAGCTGTAAACAGTTATGTTAGTGTTTATGGGGTTAAAATGTGTCTTAATCCAATGGAACTAACTAAATATAAGAGTTTGAGATAGATGTGGAGAGTTTAAAAACCACTTATACCCATTTTGTTCCAAAACAGGCTAAAACCAAGAAAACATTGCTTAGAAGCTGTAAACAGCTATGTTAGTGTTTATGGGGTTAAAATGTTTCTTAATCCAATGGAACTAACTAAATACAAGAGTTTGAGATAGATGTGGAGAGTTTAAAAGCCACTTATTCCCATTTTGTCCCAATAGAGGCTAAAACCAAGAAAACATTGCTTAGAAGCAGTAAACAGCTATGTTAGTGTTTATGGGGTTAAATTGTGTCTTAATCCAATGCAACTAACTAGTTATAAGACTTTGAGATAGATGTGGAGAGTTTAAAAGCCACTTATTCCCATTTTGTCCCAATGGAGGCTAAAACCAAGAAAACATTGCTTAGAAGCTGTAAACAGCTATGTTAGTGTTTATGGGGTTAAAATGTGTCTTAATCCAATGGAACTAACTAAATACAAGAGTTTGAGATAGATGTGGAGAGTTTAAAAGCCACTTATTCCCATTTTGTCCCAATAGAGGCTAAAACCAAGAAAACATTGCTTAGAAGCAGTAAACAGCTTTGTTAGTGTTTCTAGGGTTAAAATGTGTCTTAATCCAATGGAACTAACTAAATATAAGAGTTTGAGATAGATGTGGAGAGTTTAAAAGCCACTTATTCCCATTTTGTCCCAATAGAGGCTAAAACCAAGAAAACATTGCTTAGAAGCAGTAAACAGCCATGTTAGTGTTTATGGGGTTAAATTGTGTCTTAATCCAATGCAACTAACTAATTATAAGACTTTGAGATAGATGTGGAGAGTTTAAAAGCCACTTATACCCATTTTGTTCCAAAACAGGCTAAAACCAAGAAAACATTGCGTAGAAGCTGTAAACAGCTATGTTAGTGTTTATGGGGTTAAAATGTGTCTTAATCCAATGCAACTAACTAAATATAAGACTTTGAGATAGATGTGGAAAGTTTAAAAGCCACTTATACCCATTTTGTCCCAAAACAGGCTAACACCAAGAAAACATTGCTTAGAAGCTGTAAACAGCTATGTTAGTGTTTATGGGGTTAAAATGTGTCTTAATCCAATGGAACTAACTAAATACAAGAGTTTGAGATAGATGTGGAGAGTTTAAAAGCCACTTATTCCCATTTTGTCCCAATAGAGGCTAAAACCAAGAAAACATTGCTTAGAAGCAGTAAACAGCTTTGTTAGTGTTTCTAGGGTTAAAATGTGTCTTAATCCAATGCAACTAACTAATTATAAGACTTTGAGATAGATGTGGAGAGTTTAAAAGCCACTTATACCCATTTTGTCCCAAAACAGGCTAAAAGCAAGAAAACATTGCTTTGAAGCTGTAAACAGCTATGTTAGTGTTTTTGGGGTTAAAATGTGTCTTAATCCAATGGAACTAACTAAATATAAGAGTTTGAGATAGATGTGGAGAGTTTAAAAGCCACTTATTCCCATTTTGTCCCAATAGAGGCTAAAACCAAGAAAACATTGCTTAGAAGCAGTAAACAGCTATGTTAGTGTTTATGGGGTTAAATTGTGTCTTAATCCAATGCAACTAACTAATTATAAGACTTTGAGATAGATGTGGAGAGTTTGAAAGCCACTTATACCCATTTTGTCCCAAAACAGGCTAAAAGCAAGAAAACATTGCTTAGAAGCTGTAAACAGTTATGTTAGTGTTTATGAGGTTAAAATGTGTCTTAATCCAATGCAACTAACTAAATATAAGACTTTGAGATAGATGTGGAGAGTTTAAAAGCCACTTATACCCATTTTGTCCCAGAACAGGCTAACAGCAAGAAAACATTGCTTAGAAGCTGTAAACAGCTATGTTAGTGTTTATGGGGTTAAAATGTGTCTTAATCCAATGGAACTAACTAAATACAAGAGTTTGAGATAGATGTGGAGAGTTTAAAAGCCACTTATTCCCATTTTGTCCCAATAGAGGCTAAAACCAAGAAAACATTGCTTAGAAGCAGTAAACAGCTTTGTTAGTGTTTCTAGGGTTAAAATGTGTCTTAATCCAATGCAACTAACTAATTATAAGACTTTGAGATAGATGTGGAGAGTTAAAAAGCCACTTTTACCCATTTTGTCCCAAAACAGGCTAAAAGCAAGAAAACATTGCTTTGAAGCTGTAAACAGCTATGTTAGTGTTTCTGGGGCTAAAATGTGTCTTAATCCAATGGAACTAACTAAATATAAGAGTTTGAGATAGATGTGGAGAGTTTAAAAGCCACTTATTCCCATTTTGTCCCAATAGAGGCTAAAACCAAGAAAACATTGCTTAGAAGCAGTAAACAGCTATGTTAGTGTTTATGGGGTTAAATTGTGTCTTAATCCAATGGAACTAACTAAATACAAGAGTTTGAGATAGATGTGGAGAGTTTAAAAGCCACTTATTCCCATTTTGTCCCAATGGAGGCTAAAACCAAGAAAACATTGCTTAGAAGCAGTAAACAGCTTTGTTAGTGTTTCTAGGGTTAAAATGTGTCTTAATCCAATGCAACTAACTAATTATAAGACTTTGAGATAGATGTGGAGAGTTTAAAAGCCACTTATACCCATTTTGTTCCAAAACAGGCTAAAACCAAGAAAACATTGCTTAGAAGCTGTAAACAGCTATGTTAGTGTTTCTAGGGTTAAAATGTGTCTTAATCCAATGCAACTAACTAATTATAAGACTTTGAGATAGATGTGGAGAGTTTAAAAGCCACTTATTCCCATTTTGTCCCAATAGATGCTAAAACCAAGAAAACATTGCTTAGAAGCAGTAAACAGCTTTGTTAGTGTTTCTAGGGTTAAAATGTGTCTTAATCCAATGCAACTAACTAATTATAAGACTTTGAGATAGATGTGGAGAGTTTAAAAGCCACTTATACCCATTTTGTTCCAAAACAGGCTAAAACCAAGAAAACATTGCTTAGAAGCTGTAAACAGCTATGTTAGTGTTTCTAGGGTTAAAATGTGTTGTAATCCAATGCAACTAACTAATTATAAGAGTTTGAGATAGATGTGGAGAGTTTAAAAGCCACTTATTCCCATTTTGTCCCAGAATAGGCTAACAGCAAGAAAACATTGCTTAGTAGCTGTAAACAGCTATGTTAGTGTTTCTAGGGTTAAAATGTGTCTTAATCCAATGGAACTAACTAATTATAAGACTTTGAGATAGATGTGGAGAGTTTAAAAGCCACTTATACCCATTTTGTTCCAAAACAGGCTAAAACCAAGAAAACATTGCTTAGAAGCTGTAAACAGCTATGTTAGTGTTTCTAGGGTTAAAATGTGTTGTAATCCAATGCAACTAACTAATTATAAGAGTTTGAGATAGATGTGGAGAGTTTGAAAGCCACTTGTACCCATTTTGTCCCAAAACAGGCTAACAGCAAAAAAACATTGCTTAGTAGCTGTAAACAGCTATGTTAGTGTTTCTAGGGTTAAAATGTGTCTTAATCCAATGAAACTAACTAATTATAAGAGTTTGAGATAGATGTGGAGAGTTTAAAAGCCAGTTATACCCATTTTGTCCCAAAACAGTCTAAAACCAGGAAAACATTGCTTAGAAGCTGTAAACAGCTATGTTAGTGTTTCTTGGGTTAAAATGTGTCTTAATCCAATGGAACTAACTAAATATAAGAGTTTGAGATAGATGTGGAGAGTTTAAAAGCCACTTATACCCATTTTGTCCCAAAACAGGCTAACAGCAAGAAAACATTGCTTAGTAGCTGTAAACAGCTATGTTAGTGTTTATGGGGTTAAAATGTGTCTTAATCCAATGCAACTAACTAATTATAAGACATTGAGATAGATGTGGAGAGTTTAAAAGCCACTTATACCCATTTTGTCCCAAAACAGGCTAAAAGCAAGAAAACATTGCTTTGAAGCTGTAAACAGCTATGTTAGTGTTTCTAGGGTTAAAATGTGTCTTAATCCAATTCAACTAACTAATTATAAGACATTGAGATATATGTGGAGAGTTTCAAAGCCACTTATACCCATTTTGTCCCAAAACAGGCTAACAGCAAGAAAACATTGCTTAGTAGTTATAAACAGCTATGTTAGTGTTTATGGGGTTAAAATGTGTCTTAATCCAATGCAACTAACTAAATATAAGACTTTGAGATAGATGTGGAGAGTTTAAAAGCCACTTATACCCATTTTGTCCCAGAACAGGCTAACAGCAAGAAAACATTGCTTAGAAGCTGTAAACAGCTATGTTAGTGTTTATGGGGTTAAAATGTGTCTTAATCCAATGGAACTAACTAAATACAAGAGTTTAAGATAGATGTGGAGAGTTTAAAAGCCACTTATTCCCATTTTGTCCCAATAGAGGCTAAAACCAAGAAAACATTGCTTAGAAGCAGTAAACAGCTTTGTTAGTGTTTCTAGGGTTAAAATGTGTCTTAATCCAATGCAACTAACTAATTATAAGACTTTGAGATAGATGTGGAGAGTTTAAAAGCCACTTTTACCCATTTTGTCCTAAAACAGGCTAAAAGCAAGAAAACATTGCTTTGAAGCTGTAAACAGCTATGTTAGTGTTTCTGGGGCTAAAATGTGTCTTAATCCAATGGAACTAACTAAATATAAGAGTTTGAGATAGATGTGGAGAGTTTAAAAGCCACTTATTCCCATTTTGTCCCAATAGAGGCTAAAACCAAGAAAACATTGCTTAGAAGCAGTAAACAGCTATGTTAGTGTTTATGGGGTTAAATTGTGTCTTAATCCAATGGAACTAACTAAATACAAGAGTTTGAGATAGATGTGGAGAGTTTAAAAGCCACTTATTCCCATTTTGTCCCAATGGAGGCTAAAACCAAGAAAACATTGCTTAGAAGCAGTAAACAGCTTTGTTAGTGTTTCTAGGGTTAAAATGTGTCTTAATCCAATGCAACTAACTAATTATAAGACTTTGAGATAGATGTGGAGAGTTTAAAAGCCACTTAGACCCATTTTGTTCCAAAACAGGCTAAAACCAAGAAAACATTGCTTAGAAGCTGTAAACAGCTATGTTAGTGTTTCTAGGGTTAAAATGTGTTGTAATCCAATGCAACTAACTAATTATAAGAGTTTGAGATAGATGTGGAGAGTTTAAAAGCCACTTATACCCATTTTGTCCCAAAACAGGCTAACAGCAAGAAAACATTGCTTTGAAGCTGTAAACAGCTTTGTTAGTGTTTCTAGGGTTAAAATGTGTCTTAATCCAATGCAACTAACTAATTATAAGACTTTGAGATAGATGTGGAGAGTTTGAAAGCCACTTATACCCATTTTGTCCCAAAACAGGCTAAAAGCAAGAAAACATTGCTTAGAAGCTGTAAAAAGTTATGTTAGTGTTTATGGGGTTAAAATGTGTCTTAATCCAATGGAACTAACTAAATATAAGAGTTTGAGATAGATGTGGAGAGTTTAAAAACCACTTATACCCATTTTGTTCCAAAACAGGCTAAAACCAAGAAAACATTGCTTAGAAGCTGTAAACAGCTATGTTAGTGTTTATGGGGTTAAAATGTTTCTTAATCCAATGGAACTAACTAAATACAAGAGTTTGAGATAGATGTGGAGAGTTTAAAAGCCACTTATACCCATTTTGTCCCAGAACAGGCTAACAGCAAGAAAACATTGCTTAGAAGCTGTAAACAGCTATGTTAGTGTTTATGGGGTTAAAATGTGTCTTAATCCAATGGAACTAACTAAATACAAGAGTTTAAGATAGATGTGGAGAGTTTAAAAGCCACTTATTCCCATTTTGTCCCAATAGAGGCTAAAACCAAGAAAACATTGCTTAGAAGCAGTAAACAGCTTTGTTAGTGTTTCTAGGGTTAAAATGTGTCTTAATCCAATGCAACTAACTAATTATAAGACTTTGAGATAGATGTGGAGAGTTTAAAAGCCACTTTTACCCATTTTGTCCTAAAACAGGCTAAAAGCAAGAAAACATTGCTTTGAAGCTGTAAACAGCTATGTTAGTGTTTCTGGGGCTAAAATGTGTCTTAATCCAATGGAACTAACTAAATATAAGAGTTTGAGATAGATGTGGAGAGTTTAAAAGCCACTTATTCCCATTTTGTCCCAATAGAGGCTAAAACCAAGAAAACATTGCTTAGAAGCAGTAAACAGCTATGTTAGTGTTTATTATTAGTATATATGAAGGAGAAGAGAGAGTGAGGCCGGTGAGGCCGAGCTGCACAAGGAAGAAGAGAGTGGCCGGTAAGGCTGCTAGTACAAGAAGTGTGGCCGGTAAGGCCATGAGTGGTGTGGGAGCGGCCAGTAAGGCCGTGAGCACAATAAGAGTGGCCAATAAGGCCATGTGGGCCGTGAGAGCAAGGAGAGTGGTCAGCAAGGCCATAAGTGCAATATAAGAAGAACAAAGGCCTTATAAGAAGAAGAAGCCCAAGAAGAAGGAAATATCTCACAAGGAAGGGAAGAAGGATCCAATGGCCATAAGGGAAGGAGATCTAACGGTCACAAGGCATGGAAGGGAAGGAAATCACGTGTGGCTTTGGTTGGGAAGCATAGCGAGTCAACCAAAGACAAGGAGCTGTCCCTTTCATCTCTCCTTTGAATCCCTTGTGTGCCTAACGGCTCTATGCCTTTGTTTTCTCTATATTAAGCTGTAATTCTCTCATATGTAACACATCACAATACAACAATCTAATAGAAGAGATCCGATTTCCCCTCTTTTACCTTGTGTTCTTGTTCTTAGCTTCAATGTAGATAGTTTAGGGAATCGGTTAGGGGCTGCCCTTAAGGCAGCCTATTCTCTTCTCAAATCCCACCTAAACTCTTCTTATTTATTGCTTTACTAAGTCTAGATTATGGGGAGTTCATCACAAGTTGATGTTCTCTCCTCCCCCTTGAGAATGAGTTAGTTTGTTGTGGGTAAAGGGGGATTCATTCACCAAGTGTTTGTCTACCCTCTCTTGTGAGCTTTGTCTCATAAATCCCAACATGGTATCAGAGCAGGTTCTGTTCTTGGTAATTTAAACTCATTCTCAAAGTCGTTTTCTTAGGAGTTAGCTTAGTTAAAGTTTTAGACTTTGCTTAGGTGTTAAATCGCTTAGCTTAGTTTCTTTAAAGCTTTAATTTTGCTTTTGTTGATTAAATCGATTCTCTAGCAGCTCATTGTTGAGTAAGCTTGGTCTCTTGTCTTGTTAGAATTTGTAGACCAAGTGTGTGGAAAGAAATCGATTTTACAAGCCCCATCCTTAAGCTTTACCGATTTGGTAATAGCTTTGTTTATTTTGGGATGTGTGGGAAGTGATGAACCATTGAGCAAATTGTGTTGTTCATGGTGAGGATTCACGGTTCTTGTGTGCTTGTATGAGCCACGAAATTCTTAGGATTTAGTTCTCTTAGGATTTAGTTAATTTTCCTCTAAAGGTTTAATTTTGCTTTTGTTAAATTTCCTTTAAAGGCTTAATTACTAAATCGCTTCTTCTTCTTCTCAAGGTTGAGAAAGCTTTGTTTCTGGTCATATGGTGTGTCCAGGTTCGAGTTTGAGGAAGAGAGAGACTTTATTTTAGCATGTAGAGCCCGCTTGGTCAAATAGATTCAAGTTGGTCCAAGATGCATTCTTTTAACCGTTGGACAATAGGTTGTTCCAAAGGCTTTTGTTGTTTCTTCTTTGCTTGGGACCACGAAAAACATCTTCTATATGTTATCTTTGTGGATCTAAAGCCTTAATCTCTTGAAGAACACTTGTTTAAGTGATTCTACAAGGAGTTTTGTTGTTAAACCTTTGGAGAAACTAATTTTCCATAAGGTCCATTGTGTTTCAGCCATTAAAGCACCAAAAGAGATTGTCTTCTTGGATGTTCTTGGCTGTCAAAGCTTCGTTCAACTCAAGAAAACAGAGTTAAACTCTGTCCATAAGAACTCTTGAGCAGATTCTCTATTCTACTCTCCATTCATCTTATACTACCGCCAATACTCTCCCTTATACTCTCACTTTCTATTCTCCATATATACTCTTATTAATTCTCTAAATTCTCTATTTTATTTTCAGTAATATTCTATATTCTCTATACTCTAATCTCTAACAATCTCTTGTTTAGAAACTGTCCCATTGAGTTTTGGTTTCAGTTTCAAACTTGAAGATTGTGTGGAGCTCGCCTACTATCTCAAGAAGAAGAAGTGGCGAGGTTGAAGGCTACAAGATAGCCATGAGGAGAGCGCAGCACAATGCCTGGAGTTAGAACCAAGGGCCACCAAGTCTTTGTTAAGCTGGTGGAAGGTGATGAATCAGTCCAAGAGCATGTGTGTTAGTGCCAAGTTGTTGATCGGATGTGCACAATGGTCTTTAGGAAAGGTGATGCACAAGGTTTCAACTGTTGATTGGATGTGCACAAGAACGGTGATGCACAAGGCTTCAACTGAGGTGATGAGGTTTCAGCCCATCATCAAGTAAAGGTTACGGGGGAGATCAAGTGACTTCAGACCGTACCTCACAGATTCTGCTCGGCCACAAGCAAAAGTCTTTACTTAAAGCTCAGCCGAAGCGTCTCAAAGATCGACTCGGACGAAACCCTTCCACTGCGATTCGGCTTCCGCGTTCTTCATTAAAGTTCGAGACCACAGAGTCATCTTGCCAGTGGAAGTGGAATCATACCAATCCGAGCAGCCGTTCGAAAGTTATGTCCGATTCAGTGGGCATGTGTCAGTCTGACAAATAAAACTGACCGGGTTTAAAACCATGGTTAGAGGAGCGGTCTCAAGGAGGAATTCCAAACCGCAACTGTGATCAACTCTCTAAAGGCTGTGCTCTAAACCCTTCTCTATTTTAATTCATAAATTCATTACCTTAGCTTCATTACTAGTCTTTAGTCTTTAATATGATTCTTCTTAAATTGTCACACTTTTAGAATTTTTCTTTGATATTCCTCATAGCAAACACTTATTCTTTTCTTCTTTATCACTTGTTTAAGGGTAAAGGAGACTATGAGAGCCTCAAAGTAATTCTAAAGGAACAAGGATGGAGATCATAAGGAATGTGCTAAAGGCAAGGAGGGCTAAGGAAGTGTAGCGGTTCAAAGGCTTAAAGAGAAGAGAGCTGGTTCTTGACAAACCAAGATCATTGCGACATCAAGGAACGTGGAGACTACACTCTTTTTACTTAACAAAGTTTTCTCCCAAGTGGTTTTCTTTGTTAAGGTTTTTAATGAGGTAGTCCTCACGTGTCCACGCTTGATCTTTGGTCCCCATGGTGCCCTGCAGATCAAACGTGCGGGGGAGTATTAGTATATATGAAGGAGAAGAGAGAGTGAGGCCGGTGAGGCCGAGCTGCACAAGGAAGAAGAGAGTGGCCGGTAAGGCTGCTAGTACAAGAAGTGTGGCCGGTAAGGCCATGAGTGGTGTGGGAGCGGCCAGTAAGGCCGTGAGCACAATAAGAGTGGCCAATAAGGCCATGTGGGCCGTGAGAGCAAGGAGAGTGGTCAGCAAGGCCATAAGTGCAATATAAGAAGAACAAAGGCCTTATAAGAAGAAGAAGCCCAAGAAGAAGGAAATATCTCACAAGGAAGGGAAGAAGGATCCAATGGCCATAAGGGAAGGAGATCTAACGGTCACAAGGCATGGAAGGGAAGGAAATCACGTGTGGCTTTGGTTGGGAAGCATAGCGAGTCAACCAAAGACAAGGAGCTGTCCCTTTCATCTCTCCTTTGAATCCCTTGTGTGCCTAACGGCTCTATGCCTTTGTTTTCTCTATATTAAGCTGTAATTCTCTCATATGTAACACATCACAATACAACAATCTAATAGAAGAGATCCGATTTCCCCTCTTTTACCTTGTGTTCTTGTTCTTAGCTTCAATGTAGATAGTTTAGGGAATCGGTTAGGGGCTGCCCTTAAGGCAGCCTATTCTCTTCTCAAATCCCACCTAAACTCTTCTTATTTATTGCTTTACTAAGTCTAGATTATGGGGAGTTCATCACAAGTTGATGTTCTCTCCTCCCCCTTGAGAATGAGTTAGTTTGTTGTGGGTAAAGGGGGATTCATTCACCAAGTGTTTGTCTACCCTCTCTTGTGAGCTTTGTCTCATAAATCCCAACATTTATGGGGTTAAATTGTGTCTTAATCCAATGGAACTAACTAAATACAAGAGTTTGAGATAGATGTGGAGAGTTTAAAAGCCACTTATTCCCATTTTGTCCCAATGGAGGCTAAAACCAAGAAAACATTGCTTAGAAGCAGTAAACAGCTTTGTTAGTGTTTCTAGGGTTAAAATGTGTCTTAATCCAATGCAACTAACTAATTATAAGACTTTGAGATAGATGTGGAGAGTTTAAAAGCCACTTAGACCCATTTTGTTCCAAAACAGGCTAAAACCAAGAAAACATTGCTTAGAAGCTGTAAACAGCTATGTTAGTGTTTCTAGGGTTAAAATGTGTTGTAATCCAATGCAACTAACTAATTATAAGAGTTTGAGATAGATGTGGAGAGTTTAAAAGCCACTTATACCCATTTTGTCCCAAAACAGGCTAACAGCAAGAAAACATTGCTTTGAAGCTGTAAACAGCTTTGTTAGTGTTTCTAGGGTTAAAATGTGTCTTAATCCAATGCAACTAACTAATTATAAGACTTTGAGATAGATGTGGAGAGTTTGAAAGCCACTTATACCCATTTTGTCCCAAAACAGGCTAAAAGCAAGAAAACATTGCTTAGAAGCTGTAAAAAGTTATGTTAGTGTTTATGGGGTTAAAATGTGTCTTAATCCAATGGAACTAACTAAATATAAGAGTTTGAGATAGATGTGGAGAGTTTAAAAACCACTTATACCCATTTTGTTCCAAAACAGGCTAAAACCAAGAAAACATTGCTTATATTAGAGAGTAAGGAGGAAGAGAGAGGAGAGGCCGGTAAGGCCGAGCCTTGGAAGAAGAGAAGAAAGGCCGGAAAGGCCATGTAAAGGCCGGTAAGGCCATGTCCGTGTCCGTGAGCGACCATGTACCGTGTCCGGTACCATGTACCGTGTCCGGTACCATGTACCGTGTCCGTGAACGGACCCATGTCCGGTGAGCGGCCAGTTAGGCCGTGAACACGATGAAGAGAAGGCCCGTCCGTACAGGCCCGTCCGTACAAAGAAGAGAAGCGGCCGGTAAGGCCGTGTGCACCAAGAAGAGTGGCCGTGAGGCCATGAATGGCATGAGAACGGCCGGTTAGGCCGTGAATACAATGAGTAAGGCCATGTGGGCTGAATGAAGAATAAGAGAAGGCCATAAGTGCAATGAGAAGGGCAAAGGCCTTATAAGAAGAAGAAGCCCAAGAGGAAGTCTCACAAAGGAAAGAAGGAAGGAATGAGGCCGAGTGTGAGTGATGAGAAGAAGGAAGACTCGGCCCACCATGTGATCAAGAAGATGCCAAAGGAAGAAGGAAGGAAGTCGCTTTCAAGGAGGAAGAACCTAACGGTCACAAGAAAAGAATCACATGTGCAAGGAAGGGAAGGATGTCACTATCACCTTCACCAAATCGAGAGAATGTCCCTATCAACACTCTCTTCCTCTCTCTAACGGTCATAAGCATTGTATTCCCTATATTAAGTTGTAATTCACTTCAATATAACAATACATCACAATATTATCTAAAAGAAGAGAATCCGATTTCCCCTCTCTACTTGTGTTCTTGTTCATATTCACAATGTAGATTGTTTAGGTGATTAGCGGTTAGGGGCTGCCCTTAAGGCAGCCTATTCTCTTCTCAAATCCACCTAAACTCTTCTTATTTACTGCTTTACTTAGCCTAGATTACTGATTCTTAATCCTCCTTCTCCTAAGTACACAAACTCTAAGTGTTGTGATACTAGAAGAGGATAAGTCTCAAACTAGTGCTTCTCCTAGTTAGGATCCGCTTACTCTCTAGTATTTGGGTTCTATCTAGCTTGTTTATGGGGAGTTCATCACAAGTTGATGTTCTCTCCTCCCCCTTGAGAATGAGTTAGTTTGTTGTGGGTAAAGGGGGATTCATTCACCAAGTGTTTGTCTACCCTCTCTTGTGAGCTTTGTCTCATAAATCCCAACAGCTTAGAAGCTGTAAACAGCTATGTTAGTGTTTATGGGGTTAAAATGTTTCTTAATCCAATGGAACTAACTAAATACAAGAGTTTGAGATAGATGTGGAGAGTTTAAAAGCCACTTATTCCCATTTTGTCCCAATAGAGGCTAAAACCAAGAAAACATTGCTTAGAAGCAGTAAACAGCTATGTTAGTGTTTATGGGGTTAAATTGTGTCTTAATCCAATGCAACTAACTAATTATAAGACTTTGAGATAGATGTGGAGAGTTTAAAAGCCACTTATACCCATTTTGTTCCAAAACAGGCTAAAACCAAGAAAACATTGCGTAGAAGCTGTAAACAGCTATGTTAGTGTTTATGGGGTTAAAATGTGTCTTAATCCAATGGAACTAACTAAATACAAGAGTTTGAGATAGATGTGGAGAGTTTAAAAGCCACTTATTCCCATTTTGTCCCAATAGAGGCTAAAACCAAGAAAACATTGCTTAGAAGCAGTAAACAGCTTTGTTAGTGTTTCTAGGGTTAAAATGTGTCTTAATCCAATGCAACTAACTAATTATAAGACTTTGAGATAGATGTGGAGAGTTTAAAAGCCACTTATACCCATTTTGTTCCAAAACAGGCTAAAACCAAGAAAACATTGCTTAGAAGCTGTAAACAGCTATGTTAGTGTTTCTAGGGTTAAAATGTGTTGTAATCCAATGCAACTAACTAATTATAAGATTTTGAGATAGATGTGGAGAGTTTAAAAGCCACTTATACCCATTTTGTCCCAGAACAGGCTAATAGCAAGAAAACATTGCTTAGTAGCTGTAAACAGCTATGTTAGTGTTTCTAGGGTTAAAATGTTTCTTAATCCAATGGAACTAACTAATTATAAGAGTTTGTGATAGATGTGGAGAGTTTAAAAGCCACTTATACCCATTTTGTCCCAAAACAGGCTAACAGCAAGAAAACATTGCTTTGAAGCTGTAAACAGCTTTGTTAGTGTTTCTAGGGTTAAAATGTGTCTTAATCCAATGCAACTAACTAATTATAAGACTTTGAGATAGATGTGGAGAGTTTGAAAGCCACTTGTACCCATTTTGTCCCAAAACAGGCTAACAGCAAGAAAACATTGCTTAGAAGCTGTAAACAGCTATGTTAGTGTTTCTAGGGTTAAAATGTGTCTTAATCCAACGAAACTAACTAATTATAAGAGTTTGAGATAGATGTGGAGAGTTTAAAAGCCAGTTATACCCATTTTGTCCCAAAACAGTCTAAAACCAGGAAAACATTGCTTAGAAGCTGTAAACAGCTATGTTAGTGTTTCTTGGGTTAAAATGTGTCTTAATCCAATGGAACTAACTAAATATAAGAGTTTGAGATAGATGTGGAGAGTTTAAAAGCCACTTATACCCATTTTGTCCCAAAACAGGCTAACACCAAGAAAACATTGCTTTGAAGCTGTAAACAGCTATGTTAGTGTTTATGGGGTTAAAATGTGTCTTAATCCAATGCAACTAACTAATTATAAGACATTGAGATAGATGTGGAGAGTTTAAAAGCCACTTATACCCATTTTGTCCCAAAACAGGCTAAAAGCAAGAAAACATTGCTTTGAAGCTGTAAACAGCTATGTTAGTGTTTCTAGGGTTAAAATGTGTCTTAATCCAATTCAACTAACTAATTATAAGACATTGAGATATATGTGGAGAGTTTCAAAGCCACTTATACCCATTTTGTCCCAAAACAGGCTAACAGCAAGAAAACATTGCTTAGTAGCTATAAACAGCTATGTTAGTGTTTATGGGGTTAAAATGTGTCTTAATCCAATGTAACGAACTAATTATAAGACATTGAGATAGATGTGGAGAGTTTCAAAGCCACTTATACCCATTCTGTCTCAAAACAGAATAAAACCAAGAAGACATTGCTTAGAAGCACTAAACAGCTTTGTTAGTGTTTCTAGGGTTAAAATGTGTCTTAATCCAATGCAACTAACTAATTAGAAGACTTTGAGATAGATATGGAGAGTTTAAAAGCCAGTTATACCCATTTTGTCCCAAAACAGGCTAAAACCAAGAAAACATTGCTTAGAAGCTGTAAACAGCTATGTTAGTGTTTCTAGGGTTAAAATGTGTCTTAATCCAATGGAACTAACTAATTATAAGACTTTGAGATAGATGTGGAGAGTTTAAAAGCCACTTATACCCATTTTGTCCCAAAACAGGCTAAAACCAAGAAAACATTGCTTAGAAGCAGTAAACAGCTTTGTTAGTGTTTCTGGGGTTAAAATGTGTCTTAATCCAATGGAACTAACTAAATATAAGAGTTTGAGATAGATGTGGAGAGTTTAAAAGCCAGTTATACCCATTTTGTCCCAAAACAGAATAAAACCAAGAAAACATTGCTTAGAAGCTGTAAACAGCTATGTTAGTGTTTCTTGGGTTAAAATGTGTCTTAATCCAATGGAACTAACTAAATATAAGAGTTTGAGATAGATGTGGAGAGTTTAAAAGCCACTTATACCCATTTTGTCCCAAAACAGAATAAAACCAAGAAAACATTGCTTAGAAGCTGTAAACAGCTATGTTAGTGTTTCTAGGGTTAAAATGTGTCTTAATCCAATGCAACTAACTAATTATAAGACTTTGAGATAGATGTGGAGAGTTTAAAAGCCACTTATACCCATTTTGTCCCAAAACAGGCTAAAAGCAAGAAAACATTGCTTTGAAGCTGTAAACAGCTATGTTAGTGTTTATGGGGTTAAAATGTGTCTTAATCCAATGGAACTAACTAATTATAAGACTTTGAGATAGATGTGGAGAGTTTAAAAGCCACTTATACCCATTTTGTCCCAAAACAGGCTAAAACCAAGAAAATATTGCTTTGAAGCTGTAAACAGCTATGTTAGTGTTTCTGGGGTTAAAATGTGTCTTAATCCAATGCGACTAACTAAATATAAGAGTTTGAGATAGATGTGGGGAGTTTGAAAGCCACTTATACCCATTTTGTCCCAAAACAGGCTAAAAGCAAGAAAACATTGCTTTGAAGCTGTAAACAACTATGTTAGTGTTTCTGGGGTTAAAATGTTTCTTAATCCAATGGAACTAACTAAATATAAGAGTTTGAGATAGATGTGGAGAGTTTAAAAGCCACTTATTCCCATTTTGTCCCAATAGAGGCTAAAACCAAGAAAACATTGCTTAAAAGCAGTAAACAGCTATGTTAGTGTTTATGGGGTTAAATTGTGTCTTAATCTAATGCAACTAACTAATTATAAGACTCTGAGATAGATGTGGAGAGTTTGAAAGCCACTTATACCCATTTTGTCCCAAAACAGGCTAAAAGCAAGAAAACATTGCTTAGAAGCTGTAAACAGTTATGTTAGTGTTTATGGGGTTAAAATGTGTCTTAATCCAATGCAACTAACTAAATATAAGACTTTGAGATAGATGTGGAGAGTTTAAAAGCCACTTATACCCATTTTGTCCCAAAACAGGCTAACACCAAGAAAACATTGCTTAGAAGCTGTAAACAGCTATGTTAGTGTTTATGGGGTTAAAATGTGTCTTAATCCAATGGAAATAACTAAATACAAGAGTTTGAGATAGATGTGGATGTTGGGATTTATGAGACAAAGCTCACAAGAGAGGGTAGACAAACACTTGGTGAATGAATCCCCCTTTACCCACAACAAACTAACCCATTCTCAAGGGGGAGGAGAGAACATCAACTTGTGATGAACTCCCCATAAACTAGCTAAATAGAACCCAAATACTAGAGAGTAAGCGGATCCTACCTAGGAGAAGCACTAGTTTGAGACTATCCCCTTCTAGTATCACAACACTTAGAGTTTGTGTACTTAGGAGAAGGAGGATTAGAATCAGTAATCTAGGCTAAGTAAAGCAGTAAATAAAGAAGAGTTTAGGTGGGTTTGGGAAGAGAATTAGGCTGCCATAAGGGCAGCCCCTAACCGCTAATCACCTAAACAATCTACATTGTGAATATGAACAAGAACACAAGTAGAGAGGGGAAATCGGATTCTCTTCTATTAGATAATATTGTGTTGTGTTACATATGAGGTGAAATACAAAGCTTAATATAGGAGAATACAAGGTCATATGACCGTTAGAGAGAAGAAGAGAGTGATGAAAGTGACATTCTCGATTTGGTGTTGGTGAGAGTGACCTTTCCTTCCTTCACCAACCAAGGGCACATGTGATCTTCCCATAAGCCTCTCTCTCTTGTAGGGCCTCGCTTTCCTCCTCTCAAACTCGGCCTCTCTATCTACTGGACCGAGCGCAGGCCTAAGGGCCGAGACCGTACGGACGGGCCTTCTCTTCATTGTACGGACGGGCCTTCTCTTCATCGTACGGACGGGCCTGTACGGACGGGCCTGTACGGACGGGCCTGTACGGACGGGCCTTCTCTTCAATGTGTTCACGGCCTAACTGGCCGCTCACCGGACATGGGTCCGTTCACGGACACGGTACATGGTACCGGACACGGTACATGGTCGCTCACGGACACGGACATGGCCTTACCGGCCTTTACATGGCCTTTCCGGCCTTTCTTCTCTTCTTCCAAGGCTCGGCCTTACCGGCCTCTCCTCTCTCCTCCTTGGTACATTCTAATACTCCCCCGCACGCTTGATCGGTGGGACACCATGGGGACCAAAGATCAAGGGTGGAGTAGTGTAGTCTACCTCATTAAAAACCTCAACAAAGAAAACCTCTTGGGATAAAACTTTGTTAAAGGGAAAAAGAGTATAGCCTCCACTATCCATGATGTCCCTTGACCTTGGTTTAAAAAGAACCAGCTCTCTTCTCTTCATTATTTGAACCGCTACTTCTCCTTAGCCCACCTTGCCTTTGGCACCTTCCTTATGATCTCCATCCTTGCACCTTTAGAATTTCTTTGAGGCTCTCATAGTCTCCTTTACCCTTTAAACAAGTGATAAAGAAGAAAAGTGTAAGTGTATGCTATGAGGAATATCAAAGACAATTTCTATAAGTGTGACAATTTAAGAAAAAATCATATGGAAGTGTAAAGACTAGCAATGGAACTAAAAATAATTAGGAATTTAAAGAGAGTAGGGTTTAGAGCACAGCCTTTTGGTGTTTTTATGAATAGGAGGGAGAGAGTGTTGATCATTGTTGCGGTTTTGACCTCTCTTCTTGAGACCGCTACTGACTGATATATGCCCACTGAATCGGGCATAACTTTTGATCGGCTACTCGGAATGGTATGATTTCACTTCCACTGGCAAGATAACTCTGTGGTCTAGAACTTTGGTGAAGAACGCGGAAGCTGAATCGCAGTGGAAGGGTTTCGTCCGAGTCGATCTTTGAGACGCTTCGGCTGAGCTTTAAGTAAAGACTTTTGCTTGTGGCCGAGCAGAATCTGTGAGGTACGGTCTGAAGTCACTTGATCTCCCCCGTAACCTTTACTTGATGATGGGCTGAAACCTCATCACCTCAGTTGAAGCCTTGTGCATCACCGTTCTTGTGCACATCCAATCAACAGTTGAAACCTTGTGCATCACCTTTCCTAAAGACCATTGTGCACATCCGATCAACAACTTGGCACTAACACACATGCTCTTGGACTAATTCATCACCTTCCACCAGCTTAACAAAGACTTGGTGGCCCTTGGTTCTAACTCCAGGCATTGTGCTGCGCTCTTACATGGCTATCTTGTAGCCTTCAACCTCGCCACTTCTTCTTCTTGAGATAGTGAGCGAGCTCCACACAATCCTCAATGCTGAAACTGAAACCAAAATTCAATGGAACAGATTCTAAACAAGAGATTGTTAGAGATTAGAGTATAGAGAATATTACTGAAAAATAAAATAGAATTTAGAGAATAAGTAAGAGTATAAATAGAGAACAGAGAATCAGTAACCAAGAGTATAGAAAGTGAGAGTATAAGGGAGAGTATAGGCGGTAGTATAAGATGAATGGAGAGTAGAGTAGAGCTCAAGAGTTCCTATGGACAGAGTTAGACTCTGTTTTCTTGAGTTTGCGGAAGCTGTGACAGCCAGGAACAACCAAGAAGACAAACTCTTGGTGCTTTAATGGCTGAAATTCAATGGACCTTATGGAAAATTAGTTTCTCCAAAGGTTTAACAACAAAACTCCTTGTAGAATCACTTAAACAAGTGTTCTTCAAGAGATTAAGGCTTTAGATCCACGAAGATAACATATAGAAGATGTTTTTCGTGGTCCCAAGCAAAGAAGAAACAACAAAAGCCTTTGGAACAGCCTATTGTCCAACGGTTAAAAGAATGCATCTTGGACCAACTTGAATCTATTTGACCAAGCGGGCTCTACATGCTAAAATAAAGTCTCTCTCTTCCTCAAACTCGAACCTGGACACACCATATGACCAAAAACAAAGCTTTCTCAACCTTGAGAAGAAGAAGAAGTGATTTAGTAATTAAACTTTAAAGGAAATTTAACAAAAGCAAAATTAAACCTTTAAAGGAAAATTAACTAAATCTTAAGAGAATCCTAGGAAAAATCCTAAGGATTTCGTGGCTCTATACAAGCCTAAAAACACGTGAATCCTTACCAAGAACAAGAACAATTTGCTCCTTGGTTCATCACCACCTCAATTTAAACCCAAGCTTTTACCCAATCGGTGAAGCCTAAGGATGAGGTTTTAAAATCGATTTCTTTCACACACTTGGTCTATGAACTCTACAAAGACCCAAGACCAAGCTTACTCAACATTGAGCTGCTAGAGAATCGATTTAACAACAAAAGCAAAATTAAAGTTTTAAAGAAACTAAGCTAAGCGATTTAACACCTAGGCTAGGATTAAAACTTTAATTAAGCTAACTCCTAAGAGAACCAACTTGAGAACGAGTTTGAGTCACCAAGAACAGAGCCTGCTCTGATACCATGTTGGGATTTATGAGACAAAGCTCACAAGAGAGGGTAGACAAACACTTGGTGAATGAATCCCCCTTTACCCACAACAAACTAACCCATTCTCAAGGGGGAGGAGAGAACATCAACTTGTGATGAACTCCCCATAAACTAGCTAAATAGAACCCAAATACTAGAGAGTAAGCGGATCCTACCTAGGAGAAGCACTAGTTTGAGACTATCCCCTTCTAGTATCACAACACTTAGAGTTTGTGTACTTAGGAGAAGGAGGATTAGAATCAGTAATCTAGGCTAAGTAAAGCAGTAAATAAAGAAGAGTTTAGGTGGGTTTGAGAAGAGAATTAGGCTGCCATAAGGGCAGCCCCTAACCGCTAATCACCTAAACAATCTACATTGTGAATATGAACAAGAACACAAGTAGAGAGGGGAAATCGGATTCTCTTCTATTAGATAATATTGTGTTGTGTTACATATGAGGTGAAATACAAAGCTTAATATAGGAGAATACAAGGTCATATGACCGTTAGAGAGAAGAAGAGAGTGATGAAAGTGACATTCTCGATTTGGTGTTGGTGAGAGTGACCTTTCCTTCCTTCACCAACCAAGGGCACATGTGATCTTCCCATAAGCCTCTCTCTCTTGTAGGGCCTCGCTTTCCTCCTCTCAAACTCGGCCTCTCTATCTACTGGACCGAGCGCAGGCCTAAGGGCCGAGACCGTACGGACGGGCCTTCTCTTCATTGTACGGACGGGCCTTCTCTTCATCGTACGGACGGGCCTGTACGGACGGGCCTGTACGGACGGGCCTGTACGGACGGGCCTTCTCTTCAATGTGTTCACGGCCTAACTGGCCGCTCACCGGACATGGGTCCGTTCACGGACACGGTACATGGTACCGGACACGGTACATGGTCGCTCACGGACACGGACATGGCCTTACCGGCCTTTACATGGCCTTTCCGGCCTTTCTTCTCTTCTTCCAAGGCTCGGCCTTACCGGCCTCTCCTCTCTCCTCCTTGGTACATTCTAATAGTGGAGAGTTTAAAAGCCACTTATTCCCATTTTGTCCCAATAGAGGCTAAAACCAAGAAAACATTGCTTAGAAGCAGTAAACAGCTTTGTTAGTGTTTCTAGGGTTTAAATGTGTCTTAATCCAATGGAACTAACTAATTATAAGACTTTGAGATAGATGTGGAGAGTTTAAAAGCCACTTATACCCATTTTGTCCCAAAACAGGCTAAAAGCAAGAAAACATTGCTTTGAAGCTGTAAACAGCTATGTTAGTGTTTCTGGGGTTAAAATGTGTCTTAATCCAATGGAACTAACTAAATATAAGAGTTTGAGATAGATGTGGAGAGTTTAAAAGCCAGTTATACCCATTTTGTCCCAAAACAGAATAAAACCAAGAAAACATTGCTTAGAAGCTGTAAACAGCTATGTTAGTGTTTCTTGGGTTAAAATGTGTCTTAATCCAATGGAACTAACTAAATATAAGAGTTTGAGATAGATGTGGAGAGTTTAAAAGCCACTTATACCCATTTTGTCCCAAAACAGAATAAAACCAAGAAAACATTGCTTAGAAGCTGTAAACAGCTATGTTAGTGTTTCTTGGGTTAAAATGTGTTGTAATCAAATGCAACTAACTAATTATAAGACATTGAGATATATGTGGAGAGTTTCAAAGCCACTTATACCCATTTTGTCCCAAAACAGGCTAACAGCAAGAAAACATTGCTTAGTAGCTATAAACAGCTATGTTAGTGTTTATGGGGTTAAAATGTGTCTTAATCCAATGTAACGAACTAATTATAAGACATTGAGATAGATGTGGAGAGTTTCAAAGCCACTTATACCCATTCTGTCTCAAAACAGAATAAAACCAAGAAGAAATTGCTTAGAAGCACTAAACAGATTTGTTAGTGTTTCTAGGGTTAAAATGTGTCTTAATCCAATGCAACTAACTAATTATAAGACTTTGAGATAGATATGGAGAGTTTAAAAGCCAGTTATACCCATTTTGTCCCAAAACAGGCTAAAACCAAGAAAACATTGCTTAGAAGCTGTAAACAGCTATGTTAGTGTTTCTAGGGTTAAAATGTGTCTTAATCCAATGGAACTAACTAATTATAAGACTTTGAGATAGATGTGGAGAGTTTAAAAGCCACTTATACCCATTTTGTCCCAAAACAGGCTAAAACCAAGAAAACATTGCTTAGAAGCAGTAAACAGCTTTGTTAGTGTTTCTGGGGTTAAAATGTGTCTTAATCCAATGGAACTAACTAAATATAAAGTTTGAGATAGATGTGGAGAGTTTAAAAGCCAGTTATACCCATTTTGTCCCAAAACAGAATAAAACCAAGAAAACATTGCTTAGAAGCTGTAAACAGCTATGTTAGTGTTTCTTGGGTTAAAATGTGTCTTAATCCAATGGAACTAACTAAATATAAGAGTTTGAGATAGATGTGGAGAGTTTAAAAGCCACTTATACCCATTTTGTCCCAAAACAGAATAAAACCAAGAAAACATTGCTTAGAAGCTGTAAACAGCTATGTTAGTGTTTCTAGGGTTAAAATGTGTCTTAATCCAATGCAACTAACTAATTATAAGACTTTGAGATAGATGTGGAGAGTTTAAAAGCCACTTATACCCATTTTGTCCCAAAACAGGCTAAAAGCAAGAAAACATTGCTTTGAAGCTGTAAACAGCTATGTTAGTGTTTATGGGGTTAAAATGTGTCTTAATCCAATGGAACTAACTAACTATAAGACTTTGAGATAGATGTGGAGAGTTTAAAAGCCACTTATACCCATTTTGTCCCAAAACAGGCTAAAACCAAGAAAATATTGCTTTGAAGCTGTAAACAGCTATGTTAGTGTTTCTGGGGTTAAAATGTGTCTTAATCCAATGCAACTAACTAAATATAAGAGTTTGAGATAGATGTGGAGAGTTTGAAAGCCACTTATACCCATTTTGTCCCAAAACAGGCTAAAAGCAAGAAAACATTGCTTTGAAGCTGTAAACAGCTATGTTAGTGTTTCTGGGGTTAAAATGTGTCTTAATCCAATGGAACTAACTAAATATAAGAGTTTGAGATAGATGTGGAGAGTTTAAAAGCCACTTATTCCCATTTTGTCCCAATAGAGGCTAAAACCAAGAAAACATTGCTTAAAAGCAGTAAACAGCTATGTTAGTGTTTATGGGGTTAAATTGTGTCTTAATCTAATGCAACTAACTAATTATAAGACTTTGAGATAGATGTGGAGAGTTTGAAAGCCACTTATACCCATTTTGTCCCAAAACAGGCTAAAAGCAAGAAAACATTGCTTAGAAGCTGTAAACAGTTATGTTAGTGTTTATGGGGTTAAAATGTGTCTTAATCCAATGCAACTAACTAAATATAAGACTTTGAGATAGATGTGGAGAGTTTAAAAGCCACTTATACCCATTTTGTCCCAAAACAGGCTAACACCAAGAAAACATTGCTTAGAAGCTGTAAACAGCTATGTTAGTGTTTATGGGGTTAAAATGTGTCTTAATCCAATGGAAATAACTAAATACAAGAGTTTGAGATAGATGTGGAGAGTTTAGAAGCCACTTATTCCCATTTTGTCCCAATAGAGGCTAAAACCAAGAAAACATTGCTTAGAAGCAGTAAACAGCTTTGTTAGTGTTTCTAGGGTTTAAATGTGTCTTAATCCAATGGAACTAACTAATTATAAGACTTTGAGATAGATGTGGAGAGTTTAAAAGCCACTTATACCCATTTTGTCCCAAAACAGGCTAAAAGCAAGAAAACATTGCTTTGAAGCTGTAAACAGCTATGTTAGTGTTTCTGGGGTTAAAATGTGTCTTAATCCAATGGAACTAACTAAATATAAGAGTTTGAGATAGATGTGGAGAGTTTAAAAGCCACTTATTCCCATTTTGTCCCAATAGAGGCTAAAACCAAGAAAACATTGGTTAGAAGCAGTAAACAGCTATGTTAGTGTTTATGGGCTTAAATTGTGTCTTAATCCAATGGAACTAACTAATTATAAGACTTTGAGATAGATGTGGAGAGTTTGAAAGCCACTTATACCCATTTTGTCCCAAAACAGGCTAAAAGCAAGAAAACATTGCTTAGAAGCTGTAAACAGTTATGTTAGTGTTTATGGGGTTAAAATGTGTCTTAATCCAATGCAACTAACTAAATATAAGACTTTGAGATAGATGTGGAGAGTTTAAAAGCCACTTATACCCATTTTGTCCCAAAACAGGCTAAAAGCAAGAAAACATTGCTTTGAAGCTGTAAACAGCTATGTTAGTGTTTCTGGGGTTAAAATGTGTCTTAATCCAATGGAACTAACTAAATACAAGAGTTTGAGATAGATGTGGAGAGTTTAAAAGCCACTTATTCCCATTTTGTCCCAATAGAGGCTAAAACCAAGAAAACATTGCTTAGAAGCAGTAAACAGCTTTGTTAGTGTTTCTAGGGTTAAAATGTGTCTTAATCCAATTCAACTAACTAATTATAAGACTTTGAGATAGATGTGGAGAGTTTAAAAGCCACTTATACCCATTTTGTTCCAAAACAGGCTAAAACCAAGAAAACATTGCTTAGAAGCTGTAAACAGCTATGTTAGTGTTTCTAGGGTTAAAATGTGTTGTAATCCAATGCAACTAACTAATTATAAGAGTTTGAGATAGATGTGGAGAGTTTAAAAGCCACTTATACCCATTTTGTCCCAAAACAGGCTAAAACCAAGAAAATATTGCTTAGAAGCTGTAAACAGCTATGTTAGTGTTTCTAGGGTTAAAATGTGTCTTAATCCAATGGAACTAACTAATTATAAGACTTTGAGATAGATGTGGAGAGTTTAAAAGCCACTTATACCCATTTTGTCCCAAAACAGGCTAAAACCAAGAAAACATTGCTTAGAAGCAGTAAACAGCTTTGTTAGTGTTTCTGGGGTTAAAATGTGTCTTAATCCAATGGAACTAACTAAATATAAAGTTTGAGATAGATGTGGAGAGTTTAAAAGCCAGTTATACCCATTTTGTCCCAAAACAGAATAAAACCAAGAAAACATTGCTTAGAAGCTGTAAACAGCTATGTTAGTGTTTCTTGGGTTAAAATGTGTCTTAATCCAATGGAACTAACTAAATATAAGAGTTTGAGATAGATGTGGAGAGTTTAAAAGCCACTTATACCCATTTTGTCCCAAAACAGAATAAAACCAAGAAAACATTGCTTAGAAGCTGTAAACAGCTATGTTAGTGTTTCTAGGGTTAAAATGTGTCTTAATCCAATGCAACTAACTAATTATAAGACTTTGAGATAGATGTGGAGAGTTTAAAAGCCACTTATACCCATTTTGTCCCAAAACAGGCTAAAAGCAAGAAAACATTGCTTTGAAGCTGTAAACAGCTATGTTAGTGTTTATGGGGTTAAAATGTGTCTTAATCCAATGGAACTAACTAACTATAAGACTTTGAGATAGATGTGGAGAGTTTAAAAGCCACTTATACCCATTTTGTCCCAAAACAGGCTAAAACCAAGAAAATATTGCTTTGAAGCTGTAAACAGCTATGTTAGTGTTTCTGGGGTTAAAATGTGTCTTAATCCAATGCAACTAACTAAATATAAGAGTTTGAGATAGATGTGGAGAGTTTGAAAGCCACTTATACCCATTTTGTCCCAAAACAGGCTAAAAGCAAGAAAACATTGCTTTGAAGCTGTAAACAGCTATGTTAGTGTTTCTGGGGTTAAAATGTGTCTTAATCCAATGGAACTAACTAAATATAAGAGTTTGAGATAGATGTGGAGAGTTTAAAAGCCACTTATTCCCATTTTGTCCCAATAGAGGCTAAAACCAAGAAAACATTGCTTAAAAGCAGTAAACAGCTATGTTAGTGTTTATGGGGTTAAATTGTGTCTTAATCTAATGCAACTAACTAATTATAAGACTTTGAGATAGATGTGGAGAGTTTGAAAGCCACTTATACCCATTTTGTCCCAAAACAGGCTAAAAGCAAGAAAACATTGCTTAGAAGCTGTAAACAGTTATGTTAGTGTTTATGGGGTTAAAATGTGTCTTAATCCAATGCAACTAACTAAATATAAGACTTTGAGATAGATGTGGAGAGTTTAAAAGCCACTTATACCCATTTTGTCCCAAAACAGGCTAACACCAAGAAAACATTGCTTAGAAGCTGTAAACAGCTATGTTAGTGTTTATGGGGTTAAAATGTGTCTTAATCCAATGGAAATAACTAAATACAAGAGTTTGAGATAGATGTGGAGAGTTTAGAAGCCACTTATTCCCATTTTGTCCCAATAGAGGCTAAAACCAAGAAAACATTGCTTAGAAGCAGTAAACAGCTTTGTTAGTGTTTCTAGGGTTTAAATGTGTCTTAATCCAATGGAACTAACTAATTATAAGACTTTGAGATAGATGTGGAGAGTTTAAAAGCCACTTATACCCATTTTGTCCCAAAACAGGCTAAAAGCAAGAAAACATTGCTTTGAATATTGATCAAGAATAAGCCTATGGCGTCCGTACAGTCCGTACCGTCCGTACGTGCAAGCAATAAGGCCGAGTGAAGCACTAAGGCCGAGTCATCTATGTGTGAGGATAGTGAGGAGGCCTGCTCACCTCCGGCCCATGAGAAGGATCGAGAATCCCTTGTGTAGCCGTTAGGGAGAAAGCGCAAGTGGACAAGAGTGGAAGACTAGGACAAGTCGCTATCACCGATCACCTAACCCCTCTCTCTCCTAATTGTCGATTTCTCTTGTTTCTACTTTAGGTCATGTGGTCGCCCTAGCTGCCTCACTATTTAAACCCTTGTCATGTGTTGTATTTGATATATTCTACCTAATTCTAATCTATTATCACTCTCTTTCATACTATTAGCCACCAACTCTTCTTCTTCATTCTAAACCTCTCAAATCTCTCTAAGTCTTCCGCTTATTTCAACATGGTATCAGAGCCAGGTTGTCGTTCTTGATAACCTATCTCTTCTATTCTTCCATTCTTCATTCTTGTTCACTCGATTCTCAGTCCTATTTCTCTTTATTCTCCGGGTAAAAGCTTTGTCCATCGGTCCATAGCGGTTAAACCATGGAAAACGCCAAACCCATTGTCATGCCGGTTGTTCTCAAAGGAACAAACTACTTGCTGTGGACTAGAACCACAAGAACTGCCCTTGGAGGTCGTGGTCTTTGGAGTCATGTCGAGAGTGACTATGCTCCAAAACAAAACCTAAAAGGAGAAGATGAAGGCGCTTCCGAGGAGGAAGTAGAAGAAGAGAGCGAGAGGAAGGCCAAGTGGTTCCAAGAAGACCAAGTTGTCCTATCTGTTCTCCAAAACTCTCTTGACACACCAATCCTTGAGGCCTACTCATATTGCGAGACGGCCAAGGAGTTGTGGGAGACACTTAAAGGTGTCTATGGCAATATCTCCAACTTGACTCGGGTCTTTGAGGTCAAGAAGGCCATAAATGAGCTTAACCAAGATGATGTGGAGTTCACTAAACATCTTGGCAAGTTTCGAGCTTTATGGTCCGAGCTTGACATGTTGCGGCCGAGTACACTCGATCCGAGTGTGTTGACTGAAAGAAAGGAGCAAGACAAGATCTTTGGTCTCCTTCTTACTTTAAACCCATCCTTCAACGATCTCTTGAAGCACATCCTCAGGGCAGAGAAACTTCCCTCTTTTGAAGACATTTGTTCACAAATCCAAAGAGAGCAAGGTTCTCTTGACTTGTTTAGCGGTAAGGGGGAGCTTGCTACGGCTAATAAAGGAGTGTACAAGCAAGAGGAGAGGAAGGTGTGGATATGCGACCACTGCAAGAGGCGGGGTCACCTGAAAGACAAGTGCTGGGTCCTCCACCCTCATCTCAAACCGGCCAAGTTCAAAGCAAACCTCTCAAAGGAAGCGGTTAGCGACAAGGGAGCCGGGCCGTCAAAGCAAGGAGATGAGGCAGCCATGACCGCAGCCTATGGAGAAGTGGTTAGGAAATCAGACCTTGAGGCGCTCATCCGTTCCATTGCCTCACTCAAGGAGTCTGGTATCTCTTTCTTTACCTCTAAGCCTAGTAAATCTCTTGTCATAGACTCGGGTGCTTCTCACCACATGATTAGTAATCCTAGTCTAATTGACAATATAAAACCGGCTTTAGGAAATGTTATAATTGCAAATGGAGAACAAATACCAGTGAAAGGAATAGGGGACTTGAAACTATTTGATAAAACCACAAAAGCTTTCTTTATGCCTACCTTCACATCTAATCTTCTATCGGTTAAGAGAACCACTAATGATTTGAATTGTTATGCAATCTTTGGTCCTAATAGTGTTCATTTTCAGGATATTGAGACTGGAAAAGTTCTTGGAGAGGGACAAGGGAGTGGAGATCTCTATGTCCTAGAGAAAACCTCGCCAAGTTTATCTACTAAATCTTGTTTTGTTGTTAATTTGGATAGTGTGTGGCATGCTAGATTAGGCCATCCTCATTCTCGTGCCCTTGCTTTAATGTTACCAAGTGTTTCTTTTGATAGTTCAATGTGTGAGTCTTGTATTCTTGGTAAACATTGCAAATCTATTTTTCCCAAGTCTAAAACTATTTATGAGCATTGTTTTGATTTAGTGCACTCGGATGTGTGGACTTCACCATGCCTTTCTAGAGATAATAACAAATATTTTGTGACTTTTATTGATGAAAAATCTAAGTACACATGGATTACTTTGCTGCCTTCAAAGGATAGAGTGTTTGATGCTTTTATAAACTTTCAAAATTATGTTACTAATCATTTCAATGCTAAAATTAAGGTACTTAGATCAGACAATGGTGGAGAGTATACAAGTCACAAATTCAGAGAACACCTAGCAAAACACGGCATACTACACCAAACAAGTTGTCCCTATACGCCCCAACAAAATGGTGTGGCCGAGAGGAAGAACCGACATCTAATGGAGGTGGCACGGTCGATGATGTTCCATTCACACGTTACAAGGCGATATTGGGGTGATGCTGTGATGACAGCATGCTACCTGATCAATCGGACACCAACCAAAGTCCTTAATGACCTATCGCCATTTGAGGTATTGAATGGATTTAAACCATCTCTAGAGCACTTACGGGTCTTTGGGTGTGTTTCTTTTGTACTTGTGCCAGGAGAACAGCGGAGTAAGCTCGATCCCAAAAGCATAAGGTGTATGTTCATCGGCTACTCCACTACTCAAAAGGGATACAAGTGTTTTGACCCAAAGACAAGCCGGCTGTATGTATCAAGAGATGTTCGGTTCTTGGAAAATGTGGGTTATTTTGATAACAAAGACTGGAACAGCTTGAAGGATCTTTCATCATCACCAAATGATAGAGCCTCCAGCCTTAAGTTTCTCCTTGACCATCTCGGAAATCCGCCTACGGCCACAGCCCTTCCTCAGCCAGAACCCAACCCGAGCTCCATTGACCATACGCTCGAGCCGGAAGGTGCTATGCCCGAGATGATATCCCCGGACCATGAGATGCCCGAGTCAAACCAGAGCATGACCGAGGCACATGAGATGCCCGAGCCAAACTCAAGCCTGACCGAGACACGACCTGATGCTGAACCGGTCATCGAAGATGTCACTCAGTCCAGCCAATCAGTGCCGCCAGCTCAACCAGCTCCACGACGAAGCACGCGTGTCCGGTCTCACCCCTCTACATGGAAAGATAAGAGGGTCTACTACAACAGTCAAGCCGTCGCACATCCTATCCAAGCCGTATGTTCGCTCGAGCTGCTTCCGACCGAGCACCAAGCCTTCTTCGGCCAAGTTGATGAACACTGGGTTCCCCAAACGTACGAGGAGGCCAAAGAACATAAGGTATGGGTAGATGCTGTGGAGGATGAAGCTGGTGCAATGATCAGAAATCACACATGGGATGAGGCTGACCTCCCCAAAGGGAAGAAGGCCGTAAGTTCAAAGTGGGTATTCACCATCAAGTTCTTGAGCACGGGAGAGATTGAAAGGCATAAGGCACGGCTGGTGGCCCGAGGGTTCACTCAAACCTATGGAGATGACTACATGGCAACGTTTGCTCCCGTGGCCAAATTGCATACCGTGCGAGTAGTGCTATCGTTGGCCGTGAACCTTTCTTGGGACTTATGGCAAATGGATGTGAAGAACGCGTTCCTCCAAGGCGAGCTAGATGAAGAAGTGTACATGACTCCTCCGCCTGGTCTTGAGGACATTGTTGCTCCCGGGAAAGTCTTACGGTTACGCAAGGCCATCTATGGCCTCAAACAGTCACCACGCGCCTGGTACCATAAGCTCAGCTCCACTCTTAAGGCGAATGGCTTTAGACGATCGGAGGCTGATCACACTCTTTTCACTCTCAAGACATCACTTGGCCTGGTTGTGGTGCTGGTTTATGTCGATGACATCATCGTGACTGGCGATGACAAGGCCGGTATTGTTGCCATTAAAGACTCTCTCAAGTCTGCCTTTGACATTAAGGACCTCGGAGAGCTCAAATACTTCCTCGGCATCGAAATCTGCCGTTCCCCGGAGGGTATCTTCCTCTCACAACGCAAGTATGCTCTGGACTTGCTTGCTGAGACAGGCAAACTTGGTACGGTTCCAGCTACTACACCACTGGATGAAGATTACCAGCTCAAGCGAAAGGGGGAGAGCATTCGGGCGAAGGAAGGCAAACCACGCGAACCATTGGACGAGCCGTTCCCGGACGTCACACGCTACCGACGGCTTGTAGGTAAGTTGATCTATTTAACTATCACACGACCTGATATCTCTTATGCTGTGAATCAGGTGAGTCAGCACATGCAAGCTCCAAGCAAGTATCAATGGAGTCAAGTGGAGAGGATTTTGAGCTATCTCAAGGGCAGCCCTGGTCAAGGCATTTGGATGGGTAAAAACGGCAACACTGAGATCGTGGGTTATTGTGATGCGGACTATAATGGAGACACATTGGATAGGCGGTCAACTACTGGATATTGCACCTTTGTTGGAGGAAACCTAGTTACATGGAGGTCTAAGAAGCAAAAGGTGGTGTCATGTTCAAGTGCCGAGGCTGAGTACCGAGCTATGAGGAAGCTAACTAATGAGATGACATGGTTGAAAGGTCTACTTAAGGATCTCGGCATTGAAACAAGACAGCCGATGACAATGCATTGTGACAATGAGGCAGCGATCCACATAGCCACTAACTCAGTCTTCCATGAACGGACCAAGCACATTGAGAGCGACTGCCACAAGGTTAGGGAGAGGATCGAAGAGGGAGCGGTTCTACCATGCCACACAAGGAGCCAAGACCAGCTAGCCGACATCTTCACCAAATCTGCAAGTCCCAAGGTTTGTGATTATATTCATAGCAAACTTGGACTTGTAGACATCACACGGCCGTGATCAACTTTCCGAATCCGTGGACAGCACACTCTTTTTCCCTTGGCTTAGTTTTGTCCCATGAGGTTTTCTAAGTCAAGGTTTTTAATGAGGTGCTGCTTCACGGGTTCCAAGCTTAGACATTTCATCAGGCTAAGCTTGAGGGGGAGTATTGATCAAGAATAAGCCTATGGCGTCCGTACAGTCCGTACCGTCCGTACGTGCAAGCAATAAGGCCGAGTGAAGCACTAAGGCCGAGTCATCTATGTGTGAGGATAGTGAGGAGGCCTGCTCACCTCCGGCCCATGAGAAGGATCGAGAATCCCTTGTGTAGCCGTTAGGGAGAAAGCGCAAGTGGACAAGAGTGGAAGACTAGGACAAGTCGCTATCACCGATCACCTAACCCCTCTCTCTCCTAATTGTCGATTTCTCTTGTTTCTACTTTAGGTCATGTGGTCGCCCTAGCTGCCTCACTATTTAAACCCTTGTCATGTGTTGTATTTGATATATTCTACCTAATTCTAATCTATTATCACTCTCTTTCATACTATTAGCCACCAACTCTTCTTCTTCATTCTAAACCTCTCAAATCTCTCTAAGTCTTCCGCTTATTTCAACATTGAAGCTGTAAACAGCTATGTTAGTGTTTCTGGGGTTAAAATGTGTCTTAATCCAATGGAACTAACTAAATATAAGAGTTTGAGATAGATGTGGAGAGTTTAAAAGCCACTTATTCCCATTTTGTCCCAATAGAGGCTAAAACCAAGAAAACATTGGTTAGAAGCAGTAAACAGCTATGTTAGTGTTTATGGGCTTAAATTGTGTCTTAATCCAATGGAACTAACTAATTATAAGACTTTGAGATAGATGTGGAGAGTTTGAAAGCCACTTATACCCATTTTGTCCCAAAACAGGCTAAAAGCAAGAAAACATTGCTTAGAAGCTGTAAACAGTTATGTTAGTGTTTATGGGGTTAAAATGTGTCTTAATCCAATGCAACTAACTAAATATAAGACTTTGAGATAGATGTGGAGAGTTTAAAAGCCACTTATACCCATTTTGTCCCAAAACAGGCTAAAAGCAAGAAAACATTGCTTTGAAGCTGTAAACAGCTATGTTAGTGTTTCTGGGGTTAAAATGTGTCTTAATCCAATGGAACTAACTAAATACAAGAGTTTGAGATAGATGTGGAGAGTTTAAAAGCCACTTATTCCCATTTTGTCCCAATAGAGGCTAAAACCAAGAAAACATTGCTTAGAAGCAGTAAACAGCTTTGTTAGTGTTTCTAGGGTTAAAATGTGTCTTAATCCAATTCAACTAACTAATTATAAGACTTTGAGATAGATGTGGAGAGTTTAAAAGCCACTTATACCCATTTTGTTCCAAAACAGGCTAAAACCAAGAAAACATTGCTTAGAAGCTGTAAACAGCTATGTTAGTGTTTCTAGGGTTAAAATGTGTTGTAATCCAATGCAACTAACTAATTATAAGAGTTTGAGATAGATGTGGAGAGTTTAAAAGCCACTTATTCCCATTTTGTCCCAGAATAGGCTAACAGCAAGAAAACATTGCTTAGTAGCTGTAAACAGCTATGTTAGTGTTTCTAGGGTTAAAATGTGTTGTAATCCAATGCAAATAACTAATTATAAGAGTTTGAGATAGATGTGGAGAGTTTAAAAGCCACTTATACCCATTTTGTCCCAAAACAGAATAAAACCAAGAAAACATTGCTTAGAAGCTGTAAACAGCTTTGTTAGTGTTTCTAGGGTTAAAATGTGTCTTAATCCAATGCAACTAACTAATTATAAGACTTTGAGATAGATATGGAGAATTTAAAAGCCAGTTATACCCATTTTGTCCCAAAACAGGCTAAAACCAAGAAAACATTGCTTAGAAGCTGTAAACAGCCATGTTTGTTGGGATTTATGAGACAAAGCTCATAAGAGAGGGTAGACAAACACTTGGTGAATGAATCCCCCTTTACCCACAACAAACTAACTCATTCTCAAGGGGGAGGAGAGAACATCAACTTGTGATGAACTCCCCATAAACTAGGCTAGATAGAACCCAAATACTAGAGAGTAAGCGGATCCTAACTAGGAGAAGCACTAGTTTGAGACTTATCCTCTTCTAGTATCACAACACTTAGAGTTTGTGTACTTAGGAGAAGGAGGATTAAGAATCAGTAATCTAGGCTAAGTAAAGCAGTAAATAAGAAGAGTTTAGGTGGATTTGAGAAGAGAATAGGCTGCCTTAAGGGCAGCCTCTAACCGCTAATCTCCTAAACACTCTACATTGTTGATATGAACAAGAACACAAGTAGAGAGGGAAAACGGTTTCTCTTAGTATTAGATAATGTTGTGATTGTGTTACATATGAGGTGAAATACAAAGCTTAATATAGGAGAATACAAGGTCATATGACCGTTAGAGAGAAGAAGAGAGTGATGAAAGTGACATTCTCGATTTGGTGTTGGTGAGAGTGACCTTTCCTTCCTTCACCAGCCAAGGGCACATGTGATCTTCCCATAAGCCTCTCTCTCTTGTAGGGCCTCGCTTTCCTCCTCTCAAACTCGGCCTCTCTATCTACTGGACCGAGCGCAGGCCTAAGGGCCGAGACCGTACGGACGGGCCTTCTCTTCATTGTACGGACGGGCCTTCTCTTCATCGTACGGACGGGCCTGTACGGACGGGCCTGTACGGACGGGCCTGTACGGACGGGCCTTCTCTTCAATGTGTTCACGGCCTAACTGGCCGCTCACCGGACATGGGTCCGTTCACGGACACGGTACATGGTACCGGACACGGTACATGGTCGCTCACGGACACGGACATGGCCTTACCGGCCTTTACATGGCCTTTCCGGCCTTTCTTCTCTTCTTCCAAGGCTCGGCCTTACCGGCCTCTCCTCTCTCCTCCTTGGTACATTCTAATAATGTTAGTGTTTCTAGGGTTAAAATGTGTCTTAATCCAATGCAATTAACTAATTATAAGACTTTGAGATAGATGTGGAGAGTTTAAAAGCCACTTATACCCATTTTGTCCCAAAACAGGCTAACAGCAAGAAAACATTGCTTAGAAGCAGTAAACAGCTTTGTTAGTGTTTCTGGGGTTAAAATGTGTCTTAATCCAATGGAACTAACTAAATATAAGAGTTTGAGATAGATGTGGAGAGTTTAAAAGCCACTTATACCCATTCTGTCTCAAAACAGAATAAAACCAAGAAAACATTGCTTAGAAGCTGTAAACAGCTATGTTAGTGTTTCTTGGGTTAAAATGTGTTGTAATCCAATGCAACTAACTAATTATAAGACATTGAGATATATGTGGAGAGTTTCAAAGCCACTTATACCCATTTTGTCCCAAAACAGGCTAACAGCAAGAAAACATTGCTTAGTAGCTATAAACAGCTATGTTAGTGTTTATGGGGTTAAAATGTGTCTTAATCCAATGTAACGAACTAATTATAAGACATTGAGATAGATGTGGAGAGTTTCAAAGCCACTTATACCCATTCTGTCTCAAAACAGAATAAAACCAAGAAGACATTGCTTAGAAGCACTAAACAGCTTTGTTAGTGTTTCTAGGGTTAAAATGTGTCTTAATCCAATGCAACTAACTAATTATAAGACTTTGAGATAGATATGGAGAGTTTAAAAGCCAGTTATACCCATTTTGTCCCAAAACAGGCTAAAACCAAGAAAACATTGCTTAGAAGCTGTAAACAGCTATGTTAGTGTTTCTAGGGTTAAAATGTGTCTTAATCCAATGGAACTAACTAATTATAAGACTTTGAGATAGATGTGGAGAGTTTAAAAGCCACTTATACCCATTTTGTCCCAAAACAGGCTAAAACCAAGAAAACATTGCTTAGAAGCAGTAAACAGCTTTGTTAGTGTTTCTGGGGTTAAAATGTGTCTTAATCCAATGGAACTAACTAAATATAAGAGTTTGAGATAGATGTGGAGAGTTTAAAAGCCAGTTATACCCATTTTGTCCCAAAACAGAATAAAACCAAGAAAACATTGCTTAGAAGCTGTAAACAGCTATGTTAGTGTTTCTTGGGTTAAAATGTGTCTTAATCCAATGGAACTAACTAAATATAAGAGTTTGAGATAGATGTGGAGAGTTTAAAAGCCACTTATACCCATTTTGTCCCAAAACAGAATAAAACCAAGAAAACATTGCTTAGAAGCTGTAAACAGCTATGTTAGTGTTTCTAGGGTTAAAATGTGTCTTAATCCAATGCAACTAACTAATTATAAGACTTTGAGATAGATGTGGAGAGTTTAAAAGCCACTTATACCCATTTTGTCCCAAAATAGGCTAAAACCAAGAAAACATTGCTTAGAAGCACTAAACCGCTATGTTAGTGTTTATGGGGTTAAAATGTGTCTTAATCCAATGCAACTAACTAACTATAAGAGTTTGAGATTGATGTGGAGAGTTTAAAAGCCAATTATATCCATTTTGTCCCAATAGAGGCTAAAACCAAGAAAACATTGCTTAGAAGCTGTAAACAGCTATGTTAGTGTTTCTAGGGTTAAAATGTGTCTTAATCCAATGCAACGAACTAATTATAAGAGTTTGAGATAGATGTGGAGAGTTTAAAAGCCACTTATACCCATTTTGTCCCAAAACAGAATAAAACCAAGAAAACATTGCTTAGAAGCTGTAAACAGCTTTGTTAGTGTTTCTAGGGTTAAAATGTGTCTTAATCCAATGCAACTAACTAATTATAAGACTTTGAGATAGATATGGAGAATTTAAAAGCCAGTTATACCCATTTTGTCCCAAAACAGGCTAAAACCAAGAAAACATTGCTTAGAAGCTGTAAACAGCTATGTTAGTGTTTCTAGGGTTAAAATGTGTCTTAATCCAATGGAACTAACTAATTATAAGACTTTGAGATAGATGTGGAGAGTTTAAAAGCCACTTATACCCATTTTGTCCCAAAACAGGCTAACAGCAAGAAAACATTGCTTAGAAGCAGTAAACAGCTTTGTTAGTGTTTCTGGGTTTAAAATGTGTCTTAATCCAATGGAACTAACTAAATATAAGAGTTTGAGATAGATGTGGAGAGTTTAAAAGCCACTTATACCCATTCTGTCTCAAAACAGAATAAAACCAAGAAAACATTGCTTAGAAGCTGTAAACAGCTATGTTAGTGTTTCTTGGGTTAAAATGTGTCTTAATCCAATGGAACTAACTAAATATAAGAGTTTGAGATAGATGTGGAGAGTTTAAAAGCCACTTATACCCATTTTGTCCCAAAACAGAATAAAACCAAGAAAACATTGCTTAGAAGCTGTAAACAGCTATGTTAGTGTTTCTAGGGTTAAAATGTGTCTTAATCCAATGCAACTAACTAATTATAAGACTTTGAGATAGATGTGGAGAGTTTAAAAGCCACTTATACCCATTTTGTCCCAAAACAGGCTAAAAGCAAGAAAACATTGCTTTGAAGCTGTAAACAGCTATGTTAGTGTTTATTGTTGGGATTTATGAGACAAAGCTCACAAGAGAGGGTAGACAAACACTTGGTGAATGAATCCCCCTTTACCCACAACAAACTAACTCATTCTCAAGGGGGAGGAGAGAACATCAACTTGTGATGAACTCCCCATAAACAAGCTAGATAGAACCCAAATACTAGAGAGTAAGCGGATCCTAACTAGGAGAAGCACTAGTTTGAGACTTATCCTCTTCTAGTATCACAACACTTAGAGTTTGTGTACTTAGGAGAAGGAGGATTAAGAATCAGTAATCTAGGCTAAGTAAAGCAGTAAATAAGAAGAGTTTAGGTGGATTTGAGAAGAGAATAGGCTGCCTTAAGGGCAGCCCCTAACCGCTAATCCTAAACTCTCTACATTGTTAATATGAAACAAGAACACAAGTATAGAGAGGAAATCGGTTTCTCTTCTATTAGATAATATTGTGATGTTTTACATATGAGAGATTATACATTAATATAGGAGAAGAAGGTCATATGACCGTTAGACACAAAGAGAGAAGAAGAAGGTGATAGGGACGTTCTCAATTCAACTTGGTGAAAGCGACTTCCTTCCTTCACCAAACGCTCACGTGAATCTTCTCCCTTCCTTCCTTTTCCTTGTGGGTTTTCCTTTCTTCTTCTTTATGGGCCTCTCTCCCTTGTAAGGCCTCGTTTTCCTTTCTCCCAAGCCTCTCAAACTCGGCCTCTCTATCTACTGGACCGAGCGCAGGCCTAAGGGCCGAGACCGTACGGACGGGCCTTCTCTTCATCGTACGGACGGGCCTTCTCTTCATCGTACGGACGGGCCTGTACGGACGGGCCTGTACGGACGGGCCTTCTCTTCAATGTGTTCACGGCCTAACTGGCCGCTCACCGGACATGGGTCCGTTCACGGACACGGTACATGGTACCGGACACGGTACATGGTCGCTCACGGACACGGACATGGCCTTACCGGCCTTTACATGGCCTTTCTTCTCTTCTTCCAAGGCTCGGCCTTACCGGCCTCTCCTCTCTCTTCCTCCTTACTCTCTAATACTCCCCCGCACGCTTGATCTGCAGGGCACCATGGGGACCAAAGATCAAGGGTGGACTAGTGTCATCTATGTAAGTTTGAGAGTAGAGTAATCAAGAGATTATGGAAGAGAGTGAAATCGTGTAAAGAGTGAGGAGAGTGAACGATTGAGAGAGAGAGTGTTGGAGAAAGAGAATAAACTCTTTTCTTGCTTTAAATTAGAACATACTTACAAACCATATATAGAGCTATACAAAGAGGATATTCTTTCCTAGGGTTCTATGTGCACATTAATGGGAGATAGCGACATCTCCTTATTCCTACATGTGACTAAACCTTTGACTTCCCACTTGCAAGTTGCCTAACGGCTATAATAGAAGGATCTCGATGAAGGGAGATCGTTGGAAGCTCTCCTTAGTGGATTGGGCTTATGAGATACGAGATGGCTTGGTCAGCCCATAGGTTGTCGATCGTACGGACGTCCGTACGGTTGTACGGACGGTGGTGGCCAAGGTGGTGTGCCAAACTCATACTCCCCCTCAAGCTTGACTTAGATGATCAGGCAAGCTTGACAGTCTAGGCACCCACCTCATTAAAAACCTTAGTATAGAAAACCTCATGGGAAAAACTATACATAAGGGAAAAAGAGTGTAGGTGCCTTGTGAAAGACTCATGGCCGAGTGAGGTCTATAAGGCCGAGCTTCGAGTGAATATATTCGCACACTTGGGGACTTGCAGCTTTGGTGAGGATGTCAGCGAGTTGTTCCTTGCTCTCGGTGTGACATGGTAGGACAACTCCAAGCTTGATTTGCTCTCGCACCTTATGACAGTCCACCTCAATATGTTTGGTCCTCTCATGAAACACTGAATTGGTTGCTATGTGAATGGCAGCTTCATTGTCACAATGCATGGTGATAGGACTTGTGATTTCCACTCCTAAATCCTTGAGGAGTGCTTTGAGCCACATTAGTTCAGTTGTGAGTTTGCGCATGGCCCTATACTCGGATTCGGCACTTGAAAGCGATACGACCTTTTGTTTCTTGCTCTTCCATGTGATCAGGTTGCCTCCAAGGAATGTGCAATAGCCAGTTGTGGAGCGACGGTCTCCACGGTCTCCAGCATAGTCAGCGTCGCAATATCCTACCAACTCGGTGTTCTTGTTGCGACCCATCCAAATGCCTTGTCCCGGTGAGCCCTTGATGTATTTAAGGATTCGGTCGACCATGTTCCAATGATGGACAGTTGGATTGTTCATGTGCTGGCTCACCTGGTTCACAGCAAAGCAAATATCAGGCCGTGTTATAGTTAAATAGATTAACTTACCTACTAGGCGCCGGTAGCGACCAACGTCCTTGTATGGTGCCTGCTCAAGCTCCCCCTGTCCTCCGGCCTTGTAGTTCTCTTCAAGAGGTGATGCCACTGCCTTTGAACCTAATTTTCCTGTCTCATTTAACAAGTCAAGAGCATATTTTCTTTGTGATAGAAATAAACCTTCCTTTGATCTACATATTTCTATCCCAAGAAAATATTTCAACTCTCCAAGGTCCTTAATATCAAAGACTGATTTCAAGAAGGTTTTAGTGTTTTGAATACCTACCGAGTCACTCCCAGTGATGATGATATCATCAACATACACTAGGATGACTACTATACCTTTGGTGCTTGGTGAGGTAAATAGTGTGTGATCAGCCTCGGATTTGCGAAAGCCTTTGTCAAGGAGGATTGTGCTCAGCTTGTGGTACCACGCCCTTGGCGACTGCTTTAGTCCATAGATGGCTTTGTTGAGCTTGAGAACCTTCCCCGGACCAATGGTGTCTTCTAGGCCCGGTGGTGGCCGCATATACACTTCATCTTCGAGCTCGCCTTGTAGGAAGGCGTTCTTCACATCCATTTGCCATAGCTCCCAATCAAGATTTGTGGCAAGAGAGAAAACCACTCGAACAGTGTGAAGTTTGGCCACCGGAGCAAACGTATCAAGATAGTCCTCCCCATACGTTTGCGTGAATCCCCGGGCTACAAGGCGTGCCTTATACCGTTCTATCTCCCCATTGCTCTTATATTTGATTGTGAAGATATACCGAGATGTGACAGCCTTCTTGCCCTTGGGTAAGTCAGCCTCGTCCCATGTGTGATTTTGCACCATGGCCGTATTCTCGGCGTCCACCGCATCTCTCCATACCTTGTGCTGCTTAGCCTCATCATAGGTCTTGGGGATCCAATGCTCATCAATATGGCCAAGAAACACTTGATGCTCTATCGGAAAATGAGCTAAGGTGCACACGGCCTGAATCGGATGAGCAACGGCCATGTTGTTGTAGTACACACGGGTGTTCTTCCAATGACTAGGAGGATACTTGATACGTTGGCTGCGCCTAAGAGGAACTACAGCCCCAGCTTCGGAGTTGGCCCGTCCCGGAGTTATGATTTCCTCAAGCTGTTCGGCCGACTCCTCGGTTGTTTCGGCCGTGATGTCCGCGGGTGACTCCTCATGCTGCTCAGTATGGTCATCGGCATGTATATCAGGATCAGGCTCAGTGAATGGCTCAGATTGTTCTGGTGATGTTGGTCTGGCTGACTCGGTAGAGATCCTATCATTTTCAAGACCTAGCCGCTCAAGAATTACTCGGAGGTTGCGCGTCCGATCAGATGGAGAGTCGGAGAGATTACGGAGCTCATCCCAATTCTTCTCGTCATAAAAGCCGTGTGTCTCCATGAACTTGACATCACGAGATACTAGAATTCTCCTTGTTGTAGGTTCATAGCACTTATACCCCTTTTGTGTAGTAGAATAGCCAAGAAACATAGCCTTTGTACTCTTTGCATCAAGCTTGTCTCTTAGCTCACCTGGTCGCAAAACATAGCACACACAACCAAACACTCGTAAGTGATCAAATGTAGGTTTGTCATTAGTTAATACCTCAAATGGAGACACATCCTTTAGAATTTTTGTTGGTGTGCGGTTAATAAGATAACAAGCGGCTAGCACAGCATCTCCCCAAAACCTCTTTGGAACCCTTGTGTGAAACATCATAGACCTTGCTACCTCCATCAGATGCCTATTCTTCCTCTCAGCCACTCCATTTTGTTGTGGTGTGTAAGAACAACTAGTTTGGTGAAGAATTCCATGTTTGGCTAGATATTGCTTAAAGGCATGGCTTGTGTACTCTCCACCATTATCTGATCTCAAAATTTTAATCTTGGCATGAAAGTGGTTAGTGACATAATTTTGAAAATTAGTAAAGGCCTCAAGAACTCTATCCTTAGAGGGAAGCAAAGTTATCCAAGTATATTTTGATTTTTCATCAATAAAAGTCACAAAATATTTTTGATTATCTCTAGATAAGCAAGGAGATGTCCAAACATCAGAATGAATTAAATCAAAACATTTTTCATAAATAGTAATAGATTTAGGAAAAACAGCCTTGCAATGTTTACCAAGAATACAAGCCTCACACTCATCATTTTGAAAAGAAACATTAGGAAATATTAAAGATAAAGCTCTTGTGTGAGGGTGTCCTAGCCTAGCATGTAAAATAGAATCACTAGGTTTCATAATAACCGAATTAAAACAAGATACATTAGAAGATAAGTTCAAGTCCTCAAGCACATAGAGGTCATCCTTGGATCCTCCTTGACCAAGAACCTTACTTGTCTCAATATCCTGAAAATGAACATTGTTAGGACCAAATATAGCATAACAATTTAAATCAGTAGTGGCTCTCTTAACTGATAGCAAGTTAGAAGTAAAGTTTGGCATATAAAATGCCTTAGTCTCCTTATCAAATAGTTTCAAGTTTCCAATGCCTTTAACTGGTACTTTCTCACCATTTGCTATTATCACATTACCATTAGCAGGTTTAATATCACTAATTAGCCTAGAATCACTAATCATGTGATGGGATGCACCAGAATCAACTATGAGGGGTTTAATTTTGTTTGAGGCAAGAAACGCCTTACCGGTGGCCTCTTTGATGGCTTTGATGAGCGCATCAAGGTCGGACCGCCTTACCAGCTCGGACGATGCTGCAGCAAGAGCAGTTCCACTGGTCACTTGTTGAGGTTGCTCAGAGATTGATGACTCCCCCATGGCTACTGCTTGATGAGCTCTCGGTGGTCCTCCGCGGTTTGGTCGTCCACCTCGGATGGTACCCGGCGGTGGTGCTAGATGAGGGTGTAGAATCCAGCAGCGGCTCTTGAAGTGACCAAGCTTCTTACAATGCTCACAAAATGGCGGGTTGTTCTTGTCCTCCGGCTTGTAGTAGCCCTTGTTTGCTGATGCCGTCTCAGCTTTGTTAGCGGTCACAAGTTCTCCCTTGCCGCCAAACAATCCCATGGAGCCATGCTCCTTTTGAATTTGGTTACAGACATCATCAAGGCTAGGGAGCTTGTCCGACCGTAGAATATGCTTGATAAGGTCATTGTAGGAGGGGTTCAAGGTCAAGAGAAGGCCGAACACCTTATCTTGTTCACGCCTCTCATTCAGAATGGCCGGATCTATAGTCGCCGGCCGGAGCATCTCTAGTTCAGCCCAAAGGGACCTAAACTTCCCAAAGTGCTTGGTGAACTCCATGTCTTCTTGGTTGAGGTTGTTGATGGCCCTCTTAATCTCAAAAATTCGGTTTACATTTGTAACATTCCCAAAAACATTCTTGAGAGTGTCCCACAAGTCTTTTGCTGTCTCGCAATAAGAGTAAGCTTCAAGTATAGGTGCATCTAGGGAGTTTTGAATGATAGCTAGGACTCCCTGATCTTCTTGAAACCACTTGTTCTTCTCATCGACAAGATCCTTGCCGTCTTTGGTGGTCTCGCCACTAGGAGCTTCGCTCGTCTCAACATGGGACCAAAGTCCTCGGCCGCATAGGGCTGTCTTTGTGGTTCTAGCCCACAGTAAGTAATTCTCTCCCTTGAGAGTAACTGGAACAATGAGAGTTTTGGTAGTTTCCATGAAAAAAAGATGAAGAGACCGTTGGTTAAAGCTATTGTCCAACGGTTAAAGAAAGAAGATTCAAGAACAAGAAAGAGAATGCGGAAGGGAGTGATGGAGATTTGAGGCAAGAACAGAATCAAATCTGCTCTGATACCATGTAAGTTTGAGAGTAGAGTAATCAAGAGATTATGGAAGAGAGTGAAATCGTGTAAAGAGTGAGGAGAGTGAACGATTGAGAGAGAGAGTGTTGGAGAAAGAGAATAAACTCTTTTCTTGCTTTAAATTAGAACATACTTACAAACCATATATAGAGCTATACAAAGAGGATATTCTTTCCTAGGGTTCTATGTGCACATTAATGGGAGATAGCGACATCTCCTTATTCCTACATGTGACTAAACCTTTGACTTCCCACTTGCAAGTTGCCTAACGGCTATAATAGAAGGATCTCGATGAAGGGAGATCGTTGGAAGCTCTCCTTAGTGGATTGGGCTTATGAGATACGAGATGGCTTGGTCAGCCCATAGGTTGTCGATCGTACGGACGTCCGTACGGTTGTACGGACGGTGGTGGCCAAGGTGGTGTGCCAAACTCATAATCTACCTCATTAAAAAACCTCAACAAAGAAAACCTCTTGGGATAAAACTTTGTTAAGGGAAAAAGAGTATAGACTCCACTATCCATGATGTCCCTTGACCTTGGTTTGCAAAGAACTAGCTCCCTTCTCTTCATGATTTGAACCGCTCCTACTCCTTAGCCCACCTTGCCTTTAGCACATTCCTTATGATCTCCATCCTTGCGCCTTTAGAGTTTCTTTGAGGCTCTCATAGTCTCCTTTACCCCTTAAACAAGTGATAAAGAAGAAAAGAATAAGTGTTTGCTATGAGGAATATCAAAGAAAATTTCTAAAAATGTGACAATTTAAGAGAACATATTAAAGACTAAAGACTAGTAATGAAGCTAAGGTAATGAATTTATGAATTAAAATAGAGAAGAGTTTAGAGCACAGCCTTTATGGTGTTTTGATGGATAGGAAGGAGAGAGTTGATCACTGTTGCGGTTTGGAATTCCTCCTTGAGACCGCTTCTCTAACCATGGTTTTTAACCCGGTCAGTTTTATCGTCAGACTGACATATGCCCACTGAATCGGACATAACTTTCGAACGGCTGCTCGGATTGGTATGATTCCACTTCCACTGGCAAGATGACTCTGTGGTCTCGAACTTTAATGAAGAACGCGGAAGCCGAATCGCAGTGGAAGGGTTTCGTCCGAGTCGATCTTTGAGACGCTTCGGCTGAGCTTTAAGTAAAGACTTTTGCTTGTGGCCGAGCAGAATCTGTGAGGTACGGTCTGAAGTCACTTGATCTCCCCCGTAACCTTTACTTGATGATGGGCTGAAACCTCATCACCTCAGTTGAAGCCTTGTGCATCACCGTTCTTGTGCACATCCAATCAACGGTTGAAACCTTGTGCATCACCTTTCCTAAAGACCATTGTGCACATCCGATCAACAACTTGGCACTAACACACATGCTCTTGGACTGATTCATCACCTTCCACCAGCTTAACAAAGACTTGGTGGCCCTTGGTTCTAACTCCAGGCATTGTGCTGCGCTCTTACATGGCTATCTTGTAGCCTTCAACCTCGCCACTTCTTCTCCTTGAGATAGTGAGCGAGCTCTACACAATCTTCAATGCTGAAACTGAAACCAAAAATCAATGGAACAGATTCTAAACAAGAGATTGTTAGAGATTAGAGTATAGAGAATATAGAATATTACTGAAAATAAAATAGAATTTAGAGAATAAGTAACCAGAGAATTAGTAACCAAGAGTATAGAGTATAGTAGAGTATATGGGCGGAAGTATAAGGTGAGTGGAGAGTAGAATAGAGAATTTGCTCAAGAGTTCTTATGGACAGATTTATACTCTGTTTTCTTGAGTTTGCAGAAGCTTTGACAGCCAAGAGCATCCAACATTCAACAAGACTTTGGTGCTTTAATGGCTGAAACACATGGACCGTTTGGAAAATTAATTTCTCCAACGGTTTGGACCTAACTCATGGTAGAATCACTTAAACAAAGTGTTCTCCAAGATCTTAAGGCTTTAGATCCACGAAAATAACATATAGAAGATGTTTTTCGTGGTCCCAAGCAAAGAAGAAACAACAAAAGCCTTTGGAACAACCTATTGTCCAACGGTTAAAAGAATGCATCTTTGAACAGCTTTAGTCTAGTTGACCAAGCGGACATGAGATGCGAAAATTAAGATCTCTCTCTTCTTCAAGCTTGAATCTGGACACACCATAGGGCCAGAAACAAAGCTTTCTCAACATTGAGAAGAAGAAGTAGCGATTTAGTAATTAAGCCTTTAAAGGAAATTTAACAAAAGCAAAATTAAACCTTTAGAGGAAAATTAACTAAATCCTAAGAGAGCTAAATCCTAAGAATTTCGTGGCTCATACAAGCACACAAGAACCGTGAATCCTCACCATGAACAACACAATTTGCTCAATGGTTCATCACTTCCCACACATCCCAAAATAAACAAAGCTATTACCAAATCGGTAAAGCTTAAGGATGGGGCTTGTAAAATCGATTTCTTTCCACACACTTGGTCTACAAATTCTAACAAGACAAGAGACCAAGCTTACTCAACAATGAGCTGCTAGAGAATCGATTTAATCAACAAAAGCAAAATTAAAGCTTTAAAGAAACTAAGCTAAGCGATTTAACACCTAAGCAAAGTCTAAAACTTTAACTAAGCTAACTCCTAAGAAAACGACTTTGAGAATGAGTTTAAATCACCAAGAACAGAACCTGCTCTGATACCATGTTGGGATTTATGAGACAAAGCTCACAAGAGAGGGTAGACAAACACTTGGTGAATGAATCCCCCTTTACCCACAACAAACTAACTCATTCTCAAGGGGGAGGAGAGAACATCAACTTGTGATGAACTCCCCATAAACAAGCTAGATAGAACCCAAATACTAGAGAGTAAGCGGATCCTAACTAGGAGAAGCACTAGTTTGAGACTTATCCTCTTCTAGTATCACAACACTTAGAGTTTGTGTACTTAGGAGAAGGAGGATTAAGAATCAGTAATCTAGGCTAAGTAAAGCAGTAAATAAGAAGAGTTTAGGTGGATTTGAGAAGAGAATAGGCTGCCTTAAGGGCAGCCCCTAACCGCTAATCCTAAACTCTCTACATTGTTAATATGAAACAAGAACACAAGTATAGAGAGGAAATCGGTTTCTCTTCTATTAGATAATATTGTGATGTTTTACATATGAGAGATTATACATTAATATAGGAGAAGAAGGTCATATGACCGTTAGACACAAAGAGAGAAGAAGAAGGTGATAGGGACGTTCTCAATTCAACTTGGTGAAAGCGACTTCCTTCCTTCACCAAACGCTCACGTGAATCTTCTCCCTTCCTTCCTTTTCCTTGTGGGTTTTCCTTTCTTCTTCTTTATGGGCCTCTCTCCCTTGTAAGGCCTCGTTTTCCTTTCTCCCAAGCCTCTCAAACTCGGCCTCTCTATCTACTGGACCGAGCGCAGGCCTAAGGGCCGAGACCGTACGGACGGGCCTTCTCTTCATCGTACGGACGGGCCTTCTCTTCATCGTACGGACGGGCCTGTACGGACGGGCCTGTACGGACGGGCCTTCTCTTCAATGTGTTCACGGCCTAACTGGCCGCTCACCGGACATGGGTCCGTTCACGGACACGGTACATGGTACCGGACACGGTACATGGTCGCTCACGGACACGGACATGGCCTTACCGGCCTTTACATGGCCTTTCTTCTCTTCTTCCAAGGCTCGGCCTTACCGGCCTCTCCTCTCTCTTCCTCCTTACTCTCTAATATTTATGGGGTTAAAATGTGTCTTAATCCAATGGAACTAACTAATTATAAGACTTTGAGATAGATGTGGAGAGTTTAAAAGCCACTTATACCCATTTTGTCCCAAAACAGGCTAAAACCAAGAAAATATTGCTTTGAAGCTGTAAACAGCTATGTTAGTGTTTCTGGGGTTAAAATGTGTCTTAATCCAATGCAACTAACTAAATATAAGAGTTTGAGATAGATGTGGAGAGTTTGAAAGCCACTTATACCCATTTTGTCCCAAAACAGGCTAAAAGCAAGAAAACATTGCTTTGAAGCTGTAAACAGCTATGTTAGTGTTTCTGGGGTTAAAATGTGTCTTAATCCAATGGAACTTACTAAATATAAGAGTTTGAGATAGATGTGGAGAGTTTAAAAGCCACTTATTCCCATTTTGTCCCAATAGAGGCTAAAACCAAGAAAACATTGCTTAAAAGCAGTAAACAGCTATGTTAGTGTTTATGGGGTTAAATTGTGTCTTAATCTAATGCAACTAACTAATTATAAGACTTTGAGATAGATGTGGAGAGTTTGAAAGCCACTTATACCCATTTTGTCCCAAAACAGGCTAAAAGCAAGAAAACATTGCTTAGAAGCTGTAAACAGTTATGTTAGTGTTTATGGGGTTAAAATGTGTCTTAATCCAATGCAACTAACTAAATATAAGACTTTGAGATAGATGTGGAGAGTTTAAAAGCCACTTATACCCATTTTGTCCCAAAACAGGCTAACACCAAGAAAACATTGCTTAGAAGCTGTAAACAGCTATGTTAGTGTTTATGGGGTTAAAATGTGTCTTAATCCAATGGAAATAACTAAATACAAGAGTTTGAGATAGATGTGGAGAGTTTAGAAGCCACTTATTCCCATTTTGTCCCAATAGAGGCTAAAACCAAGAAAACATTGCTTAGAAGCAGTAAACAGCTTTGTTAGTGTTTCTAGGGTTTAAATGTGTCTTAATCCAATGGAACTAACTAATTATAAGACTTTGAGATAGATGTGGAGAGTTTAAAAGCCACTTATACCCATTTTGTCCCAAAACAGGCTAAAAGCAAGAAAACATTGCTTTGAAGCTGTAAACAGCTATGTTAGTGTTTATGGGGTTAAAATGTGTCTTAATCCAATGGAACTAACTAACTATAAGACTTTGAGATAGATGTGGAGAGTTTAAAAGCCACTTATACCCATTTTGTCCCAAAACAGGCTAAAACCAAGAAAATATTGCTTTGAAGCTGTAAACAGCTATGTTAGTGTTTATGGGGTTAAAATGTGTCTTAATCCAATGGAAATAACTAAATACAAGAGTTTGAGATAGATGTGGAGAGTTTAGAAGCCACTTATTCCCATTTTGTCCCAATAGAGGCTAAAACCAAGAAAACATTGCTTAGAAGCAGTAAACAGCTTTGTTAGTGTTTCTAGGGTTAAAATGTGTCTTAATCCAATTCAACTAACTAATTATAAGACTTTGAGATAGATGTGGAGAGTTTAAAAGCCACTTATACCCATTTTGTCCCAAAACAGAATAAAACCAAGAAAATGTTAGACTTTGTAGAATAAAGAAGAGAATCAAGAGAGTGATGAGAGATGTCGGTAGACAAAGAGAATGAGGAAGAAGAAAAGATTAGGTTATTGTTCCATAAGAATATCGGTTACAATGTAGGCTAATGCCTATTTATATCATGAGAAACTCTAGGGCTACACCCTTTACAAACCGCACAGCTAAGTGATAGGGACAGGAAGAGAGAAGAGACTAATCCCAAGGTTGATAGCGACCCGTCTTAGTCTCCTTAAACCAAACATCACCCGTGACTCTTCTTGCTCCACTTGCGCTTTCCCTCCAACGGCTATCTTGGGAATTCTAGAGTCTTCTAATGGGCTTAGGATGAGCAGGCCTCCTCTCCATTCCTTATCACTAGAAGACTCGGCCATTTCACCACACTTGTACGGACAGCCCATATTCAATACTCGTACGGACGGCCATGGCTGCCTTAGGCTTATTCTTTTGATCAATACTCCCCCTCAAGCTTAGCCTAATGAAATGGCTAAGCTTGGAACCCGTGAAGCAGCACCTCATTAAAAACCTTGACTTAGAAAACCTCATGGGACAAAACCAAGTCGAGGGAAAAAGAGTGTGCTGTCCACGGATTAGAGAAGCTTGATCATGGCCGTGTAATGTCTACAAGTCCAAGTTTGCTATAGATGTGATCACAAACCTTGGAGCTTGCAGACTTGGTGAAGATGTCAGCTAGCTGATCTTGACTCCTTGTGTGGCATGGTAACACCACTCCTTCTTCAATCTTCTCTCTCACCTTGTGGCAATCGCTTTCTATGTGCTTGGTCCTCTCATGAAAGACTGAGTTTGTGGCAATGTGGATGGCCGCTTCATTGTCGCAGTGCATGGTCATGGGCTGCTTTGTCTCGATGCCTAAATCCTTGAGTAGGCCCTTCAGCCATGTCATCTCGTTAGTGAGCTTCCTCATAGCTCTATACTCGGCCTCGGCGCTAGAGCATGAAACCACCTTTTGTTTCTTAGACCTCCATGTAACCAAGTTGCCTCCAACAAACGTGCAGTACCCAGTGGTGGATCTCCTATCCAGCGTGTCGCCATTGTAATCCGCATCACAATAGCCAACGATTTCGGTGTTGTCATTCTTGCCCATCCAAATACCTTGACCCGGACTGCCCTTGAGATAGCTTAGGATCCTCTCGACTTGACTCCATTGGTACTTGCTTGGTGCCTTCATATGTTGGCTAACCTGATTCACAGCATAAGATATGTCAGGTCGTGTGATAGTAAGGTATATCAGCTTACCTACAAGCCGGCGATAGCGTGTGACGTCTAAGAATGGCTCGTCCATTGGTTCCTTAGGTCGGCCTTCCATTGCCCGTAAGCTCTCCCCCTTTCGCTTGAGCTGGTAATCTTCATCAAGGGGCGTAGCAACCGGAGACACACCAAGCTTGCCAGTCTCCTCTAACAAGTCAAGAGTATACTTGCGTTGTGAGAGGAAGAGTCCTTCCGGTGAGCGACAAATCTCAATACCAAGAAAGTATTTGAGTTCCCCAAGGTCCTTGATGTCAAATACCGACTTGAGAGAGTCCTTGGTGTCCTGAATGGCCGCCTTATCATCACCAGTCACGATGATGTCGTCGACGTATATGAGCACCACCACCCAACCAATAGAGGTGCGACGCGTGAAGAGAGTATGATCAGCCTCCGATCGCGTAAAACCATCAGTCTTGAGAGTGGCGCTTAGTTTGTGGTACCACGCTCGTGGGGACTGCTTAAGGCCATAGATGGCCTTACGTAGCCTCAAGACTTTTCCGGGTGTAACCATGTCTTCAAGGCCGGGAGGAGGCGTCATGTACACTTCTTCATCAAGTTCACCTTGAAGGAAGGCGTTCTTCACATCCATCTGCCATAAGTCCCATGAAAGGTTGACAGCAAGTGACAGCACAACCCGAACCGTATGGAGCTTGGCCACGGGTGCAAAGGTGTCCGTGTAGTCCGCGCCATAGGTTTGGGTGAAGCCACGGGCCACTAACCTGGCTTTATGCCGTTCAATGTCACCATTGCTCAAATATTTTATGGTAAACACCCATTTGGAGCTAACTGCCCGCTTGCCTTGAGGAAGATCCGATTCGTCCCACGTATGATTCCGGATCATGGCGCCAGTTTCATCCTTGACCGCATCTAACCAAACTTGATGTGCCTTGGCTTCATCATATGTCTGCGGGATCCAATTGGCGTCCACTTGGCCGAAGAAAGCTTGGTGATCCGCAGGTAACAGCTCAAGGGAACAAACGGACTGAATGGGATGAGCGACAGCTTGGCTATTGTAATAGACACGCTTGTTCTTCCAAGTGGAGGGATCCGACCGAGGTCTGGTGCTCCGACGCAGGACTGGTGCCGGAAGTGGATCCACGCTAGGCAACACGGTGGACGTACCGTCCGTAGGAGCCGTCTCCGTGTTTTCCTCGGTAGAGGCCGCCGCCGGAGCATGCGTGTCCGTTGTAGGGCCAGGGACGGGAACGCCGGTTATGGGTAGGCCAGTCTCGAGAGATTCACCATCTTGGGCTGAACCATTGTCATTTGCATCTCCTTGGTCAGACCCACCATTGGTAGAAATTTGACTTAGTGTTGGCCGCACGGCACCCGTTGGTGGAGATGGGTTGCCAAGGTGATCAAGAAGGAACCGTAGACTCGAAGCTCGGTCATTAGGTGAGTGAGCGAGATCTTTAAGGCTGTTCCAATCCCTCTTGTCATGGTAGCCCACATGTTCTAGAAACCGGACATCTCGAGAGACATATAGTCGACTTGTGGCCGGATCATAACATTTGTACCCCTTTTGTGTGGTGGAGTAGCCAATGAACATACACTTTGTACTTTTGGCATCCAGCTTACTCCTTTGTTCTCCTGGTACTAACACAAAACAAACACAGCCGAAAACTCGTAAGTGATCAAGAGATGGTTTAAATTTGTTTAGTACTTCAAATGGAGATAAGTCATGAAGAACTCTAGTTGGTGTTCGGTTGATTAGGTAGCATGCAGTCATCACGGCATCACCCCAATATCGTTTAGGAACACTCGAATGGAACATGATTGCCCGCGCCACTTCCATGAGGTGCCGGTTCTTCCTCTCGGCCACACCATTTTGTTGTGGCGTGTAGGGACAACTAGTTTGATGGAGAATGCCATGCTTGGAGAGATGTTCTTTGAACTTGCAACTTGTGTATATTAGAGAGTAAGGAGGAAGAGAGAGGAGAGGCCGGTAAGGCCGAGCCTTGGAAGAAGAGAAGAAAGGCCGGAAAGGCCATGTAAAGGCCGGTAAGGCCATGTCCGTGTCCGTGAGCGACCATGTACCGTGTCCGGTACCATGTACCGTGTCCGTGAACGGACCCATGTCCGGTGAGCGGCCAGTTAGGCCGTGAACACGATGAAGAGAAGGCCCGTCCGTACAGGCCCGTCCGTACAGGCCCGTCCGTACAGGCCCGTCCGTACAGGCCCGTCCGTACGATGAAGAGAAGGCCCGTCAGTACGGTCGTGCTCTTAGGGCTGCTCTCGGTCCATGTGATGGAAAGGCCGAAGTTTGAGTGGCTTAGGAGAAGGAAAACGAGGCCTTACAATAAGAGTGGTCAATAAGGCCATGTGGGCCGTGAGCACAATAAGAGTGGTCAATAAGGCCATGTGGGCCGTAGCACAATGAGAGTGGTTAGCAAGGCCATAGGTGCAATGTGAGAAGAATTGTGAAGTAAAGGCCTTATAAGAAGAAGAGGCCCAAGAAGAAGTTAAATGTCTCACAAAGGGAAAAGAAGGGAAGGAGCTGTCCCTTTCACCATACACCCACTTGTGCACCAACGGCCATATGTCCCTTTCATCTCTCCTTTGAATCCCTTGTGTGCCTAACGGCTCTATGCCTTTGTTCTCCTATATTAAGCTTTGTATTTCACCTCATATGTAACACAACACATAACACATTCTAATAAGAAGAGAATCCGATTTCCCCTCTTTTACCTTGTGTTCTTGTTCTTAGCTTCAATGTAGATAGTTTAGGGAATCGGTTAGAGGCTGCCCTTAAGGCAGCCTATTCTCTTCCCAAATCTCACCTAAAGTCTTCTTATTTACTCTTTACTAAGCCTAGATTATGAGGAGTTCATCACAAGTTGATGTCCTCTTTTCCCCTTGAGAATGAGTTAGTTTGTTGTGGGTAAAGGGGGATTCATTCACCAAGTGTTTGTCTACCCTCTCTTGTGAGCTTTGTCTCATAAATCCCAACATGGTATCAGAGCAGGTTCTGTTCTTGGTGATTCAAACTCATTCTCAATGTCGTTTTCTTAGGAGTTAGCTTAGTTAAAGTTTTAATCCTAGCTTAGGTGTTAATTCGCTTAGCTTAGTTCTTTAAAGCTTTAATTTTGCTTTTGTTGTTAAATCGATTCTCTAGCAGCTCATTGTTGAGTAAGCTTGGTCTCTTGTCTTGTTAGAATTTGTAGACCAAGTGTGTGAAAGAAATCGATTTTAAAACCTCATCTTTAGGCTTACCGATTTGGTGAAAGCTTGGGTTTAAATGAGGTGGTGATGAACCAAGGAGCAAATCGGTTTTGTTCTTGGTAAGGATTCACGGTTCTTGTGTGCTTGTATGAGCCACGAAATTCTTAGGATTTAGTTCTCTTAGGATTTAGTTAATTTTTCCTCTAAAGGTTTAATTTTGCTTTTGTTAAATTTCCTTTAAAGGCTTAATTACTAAATCGATTCTTCTTCTTCTCAAGGTTGAGAAAGCTTTGTTTCTGGCCATATGGTGTGTCCAGATTCGAGTTTGGGGAAGAGAGAGTTCTTGTTTTTAGCATGTATGGCCCGCTTGGTCAAATAGATTCAAGTTGGTCCAAGATGCATTCTTTTAACCAATGGACAAAAGGTTGTTCCAAAGGTGTTTCTTCTCTTATTTGAATTTTGAACATGGAAAGCATCTTCTATATGCTCTTTCGTGATCCTTGAAGGCATTAGACTCTTGGAGAACACCTGTTTAAGTGATTCTACCATGAGAAGTGTCCCAAACCGTTGGAGAAATTAATTTTCCAAACGGTCCATGTGTTTCAGCCATTAAAGCACCAAAGTCTTGTTGAATGTTGGATGCTCTTGGCTGTCAAAGCTTCTGCAAACTCAAGAAAACAGAGTATAACTCTGTCCATAAGAACTCTTGAGCAAATTCTCTATTCTACTCTCCATTCACCTTATACTATCGCCCATATTCTCTCTTATACTCTCTTATACTTTATTCTCTTGGTTACTTATACTTGGTTACTTATTCTCTAAATTCTATTTTATTTTCAGTAATATTCTATATTCTCTATTCTCTAATCTCTAACAATCTCTTGTTTAGAATCTGTTCCATTGATTTTTGGTTTCAGTTTCAGCATTGAAGATTGTGTGGAGCTCGCCTACTATCTCAAGAAGAAGAAGTGGCGAGGTTGAAGGCTACAAGATAGCCATGTAAGAGCGCAGCACAATGCCTGGAGTTAGAACCAAGGGCCACCAAGTCTTTGTTAAGCTGGTGGAAGGTGATGAATCAGTCCAAGAGCATGTGTGTTAGTGCCAAGTTGTTGATCGGATGTGCACAATGGTCTTTAGGAAAGGTGATGCACAAGGTTTCAACTGTTGATTGGATGTGCACAAGAACGGTGATGCACAAGGCTTCAACTGAGGTGATGAGGTTTCAGCCCATCATCAAGTAAAGGTTACGGGGGAGATCAAGTGACTTCAGACCGTACCTCACAGATTCTGCTCGGCCACAAGCAAAAGTCTTTACTTAAAGCTCAGCCGAAGCGTCTCAAAGATCGACTCGGACGAAACCCTTCCACTGCGATTCGGCTTCCGCGTTCTTCATTAAAGTTCGAGACCACAGAGTCATCTTGCCAGTGGAAGTGGAATCATACCAATCCGAGCAGCCGTTCGAAAGTTATGCCCGATTCAGTGGGCATATGTCAGTCTGACAAATAAAACTGACCGGGTTTAAAACCATGGTTAGAGGAGCGGTCTCAAGGAGGAATTCCAAACCGCAACAGTGATCAACTCTCTCCCTCCTATCCATCAAAACACCATAAAGGCTGTGCTCTAAACTCTTCTCTATTTTAATTCATAAATTCATTACCTTAGCTTCATTACTAGTCTTTAGTCTTTAAATATGATTCTTCTTAAATTGTCACACTTTTAGAAATTTTCTTTGATATTCCTCATAGCAAACACTTATTCTTTTCTTCTTTATCACTTGTTTAAGGGTAAAGGAGACTATGAGAGCCTCAAAGGAATTCTAAAGGAACAAGGATGGAGATCATAAGGAATGTGCTAAAGGCAAGGAGGGCTAAGGAAGTGTAGCGGTTCAAAGGCTTAAAGAGAAAGAGAGCTGGTTCTTGACAAACCAAGATCAATGCGACATCAAGGACCGTGGAGACTACACTCTTTTTACTTAACAAAGTTTTCTCCCAAGTGGTTTTCTTTGTTAAGGTTTTTAATGAGGTAGTCCTCACGTGTCCACGCTTGATCTTTGGTCCCCATGGTGCCCTGCAGATCAAGCGTGCGGGGGAGTATTAGAGAGTAAGGAGGAAGAGAGAGGAGAGGCCGGTAAGGCCGAGCCTTGGAAGAAGAGAAGAAAGGCCGGAAAGGCCATGTAAAGGCCGGTAAGGCCATGTCCGTGTCCGTGAGCGACCATGTACCGTGTCCGGTACCATGTACCGTGTCCGTGAACGGACCCATGTCCGGTGAGCGGCCAGTTAGGCCGTGAACACGATGAAGAGAAGGCCCGTCCGTACAGGCCCGTCCGTACAGGCCCGTCCGTACAGGCCCGTCCGTACGATGAAGAGAAGGCCCGTCAGTACGGTCGTGCTCTTAGGGCTGCTCTCGGTCCATGTGATGGAAAGGCCGAAGTTTGAGTGGCTTAGGAGAAGGAAAACGAGGCCTTACAATAAGAGTGGTCAATAAGGCCATGTGGGCCGTGAGCACAATAAGAGTGGTCAATAAGGCCATGTGGGCCGTAGCACAATGAGAGTGGTTAGCAAGGCCATAGGTGCAATGTGAGAAGAATTGTGAAGTAAAGGCCTTATAAGAAGAAGAGGCCCAAGAAGAAGTTAAATGTCTCACAAAGGGAAAAGAAGGGAAGGAGCTGTCCCTTTCACCATACACCCACTTGTGCACCAACGGCCATATGTCCCTTTCATCTCTCCTTTGAATCCCTTGTGTGCCTAACGGCTCTATGCCTTTGTTCTCCTATATTAAGCTTTGTATTTCACCTCATATGTAACACAACACATAACACATTCTAATAAGAAGAGAATCCGATTTCCCCTCTTTTACCTTGTGTTCTTGTTCTTAGCTTCAATGTAGATAGTTTAGGGAATCGGTTAGAGGCTGCCCTTAAGGCAGCCTATTCTCTTCCCAAATCTCACCTAAAGTCTTCTTATTTACTCTTTACTAAGCCTAGATTATGAGGAGTTCATCACAAGTTGATGTCCTCTTTTCCCCTTGAGAATGAGTTAGTTTGTTGTGGGTAAAGGGGGATTCATTCACCAAGTGTTTGTCTACCCTCTCTTGTGAGCTTTGTCTCATAAATCCCAACAGTGTATTCCCCCCCATTATCAGACCTAAGTACCTTAAGTTTAGCATTGAAGTGATTAGTCACATAGTTTTGAAAATTGATAAAGGCATCAAATACTCTATCTTTAGATGGCAACAAGGTAATCCAAGTGTATTTTGATTTTTCATCAATAAAGGTCACAAAATACTTGTTATTATCTCTAGATAGGCATGGTGATGTCCAAACATCTGAGTGAACTAAATCAAAACAATCCTCATAAATAGTAGTTGACTTAGGAAAGATAGACTTGCAATGTTTTCCAAGAATACAAGGTTCACAAGTAGAATTATCAAAAGAAATATTAGGAAACATCAACCCTAAAGCACGTGAATGTGGGTGGCCTAGCCTAGCATGCCACACCATATTCGAATCAACAACAAAACAGGACTTAGTAGAGGATAAATTTGGATCGGTTTTCTCTAGGACATAGAGATCTCCACTCCCTTGCCCTTCTCCAAGAACCTTTCCAGTCTCAATATCCTGAAAATAAACATTGTTAGGACCAAAGATTGCATAACAGTTCAAATCATTTGTGGCCCTCTTAACCGATAGTAAATTGGAGGTAAAGGTAGGCATAAAGAAAGCTTTTGAGGTTTTATCAAATAGTTTCAAGTCCCCTATTCCCTTTACTGGTATCTGTTCTCCATTTGCAATAACAACATTTCCTAAGGCCGGTTTTATGTTGTCAATTAAACTAGGGTTACTAATCATATGATGTGAGGCTCCCGAGTCAATAACAAGCGATTTGCTAGGCCTAGAAGTAAAGAAAGAGATACCAGACTCCTTGAGTGAAGCAATGGAGCGGATGAGAGCCTCAAGGTCTGACTTCCTCACCACATCTCCGTAGGCTGCGGTCATGGCCACCTCATCTCCCTGCTTTGATGATCCGGCTCCTTTATCGCTAACCGCTTCCTTTGAGAGGTTGGCTTTGAACTTGGCCGGCTTGAGGTGAGGATGGAGAACCCAGCACTTGTCTTTCAGATGACCCCGCTTCTTGCAGTGGTCGCACACCAACCACTTCCTCTCCTCTTGCTTGTACGTTCCTTTGTTGGCCGAAGCAAGCTCCCCCTTACCGCTAAACAAATCAAGGGATCCTTGCTCTTTCTGAATTTGGGAGCAAATATCTTCAAAGGAGGGGAGCTTCTCGGCCCTTAGGATGTGCTTCAAGAGATCGTTGAAGGACGGATTCAAGGTAAGTAGGAGTCCGAAGACTTTGTCTTGCTCCTTTCGTTCGTTTAGCACACTTGCCTCAAGTGTACTTGGCCGCAACATGTCAAGCTCGGACCATAGTGCACGGAACTTACCAAGATGCTTAGTGAACTCCACATCATCTTGGTTAAGATCATTTATGGCCTTCTTGACCTCAAAGACTCTAGTCATGTTAGAGACATTACCATACACGCCTTTAAGTGTTTCCCACAGTTCCTTGGCCGTCTCGCAATATGAGTAGGCCTCAAGGATAGGCGTGTCCAGAGAGTTTTGGAGAACAGATAGGACAACTTGGTCTTCTTGGAACCATTTGGCCTTCCTCTCGCTCTCTTCCTCCGCTTCCGCCTCGGAAGCGTCCTCTCCTTTGGGGTTTTTCTTTGGGACATAGTCGGACTCGACATGACTCCAAAGGCCACGACCTCCAAGGGCGGTTCTTGTGGTTCTTGTCCACAGCAAGTAGTTTGTCCCCTTTAGGACAACCGGTGAAACAATGGGCTTGGCGTTTTCCATGGTCGGATTTCTATGGACCGATGGGTAAAGCTTTTACCCGGAGAATAAAAGAGATGTGAGTGAGAAGAAACGAAGATAAGGAGACTAGAGTGTAGAAATGAGTAGGAGAATGAGATTAGACTGTAGAGAATCGAAGAACTTGCTCTGATACCATGTTAGACTTTGTAGAATAAAGAAGAGAATCAAGAGAGTGATGAGAGATGTCGGTAGACAAAGAGAATGAGGAAGAAGAAAAGATTAGGTTATTGTTCCATAAGAATATCGGTTACAATGTAGGCTAATGCCTATTTATATCATGAGAAACTCTAGGGCTACACCCTTTACAAACCGCACAGCTAAGTGATAGGGACAGGAAGAGAGAAGAGACTAATCCCAAGGTTGATAGCGACCCGTCTTAGTCTCCTTAAACCAAACATCACCCGTGACTCTTCTTGCTCCACTTGCGCTTTCCCTCCAACGGCTATCTTGGGAATTCTAGAGTCTTCTAATGGGCTTAGGATGAGCAGGCCTCCTCTCCATTCCTTATCACTAGAAGACTCGGCCATTTCACCACACTTGTACGGACAGCCCATATTCAATACTCGTACGGACGGCCATGGCTGCCTTAGGCTTATTCTTTTGATCAATAGAAAACATTGCTTAGAAGCTGTAAACAGCTTTGTTAGTGTTTCTAGGGTTAAAATGTGTCTTAATCCAATGCAACTAACTAATTATAAGAGTTTGAGATAGATATGGAGAATTTAAAAGCCAGTTATACCCATTTTGTCCCAAAACAGGCTAAAACCAAGAAAACATTGCTTAGAAGCTGTAAACAGCTATGTTAGTGTTTCTAGGGTTAAAATGTGTCTTAATCCAATGCAACTAATTAATTATAAGACTTTGAGATAGATGTGGAGAGTTTAAAAGCCACTTATACCCATTTTGTCCCAAAACAGGCTAACAGCAAGAAAACATTGCTTAGAAGCAGTAAACAGCTTTGTTAGTGTTTCTGGGGTTAAAATGTGTCTTAATCCAATGGAACTAACTAAATATAAGAGTTTGAGATAGATGTGGAGAGTTTAAAAGCCACTTATACCCATTCTGTCTCAAAACAGAATAAAACCAAGAAAACATTGCTTAGAAGCTGTAAACAGCTATGTTAGTGTTTCTTGGGTTAAAATGTGTCTTAATCCAATGGAACTAACTAAATATAAGAGTTTGAGATAGATGTGGAGAGTTTAAAAGCCACTTATACCCATTTTGTCCCAAAACAGAATAAAACCAAGAAAACGTTGCTTAGAAGCCGTAAACAGCTATGTTAGTGTTTCTAGGGTTAAAATGTGTCTTAATCCAATGCAACTAACTAATTATAAGACTTTGAGATAGATGTGGAGAGTTTAAAAGCCACTTATACCCATTTTGTCCCAAAACAGGCTAAAAGCAAGAAAACATTGCTTTGAAGCTGTAAACAGCTATGTTAGTGTTTATGGGGTTAAAATGTGTCTTAATCCAATGGAACTAACTAATTATAAGACTTTGAGATAGATGTGGAGAGTTTAAAAGCCACTTATACCCATTTTGTCCCAAAACAGGCTAAAACCAAGAAAATATTGCTTTGAAGTTGTAAACAGCTATGTTAGTGTTTCTGGGGTTAAAATGTGTTTTAATCCAATGCAACTAACTAAATATAAGAGTTTGAGATAGATGTGGAGAGTTTGAAAGCCACTTATACCCATTTTGTCCCAAAACAGGCTAAAAGCAAGAAAACATTGCTTTGAAGCTGTAAATAGCTATGTTAGTGTTTCTGGGGTTAAAATGTGTCTTAATCCAATGGAACTAACTAAATATAAGAGTTTGAGATAGATGTGGAGAGTTTAAAAGCCACTTATTCCCATTTTGTCCTAATAGAGGCTAAAACCAAGAAAACATTGCTTAGAAGCAGTAAACAGCTATGTTAGTGTTTATGGGGTTAAATTGTGTCTTAATCTAATGCAACTAACTAATTATAAGACTTTGAGATAGATGTGGAGAGTTTGAAAGCCACTTATACCCATTTTGTCCCAAAACAGGCTAAAAGCAAGAAAACATTGCTTACAAGCTGTAAACAGTTATGTTAGTGTTTATGGGGTTAAAATGTGTCTCAATCCAATGCAACTAACTAAATATAGGACTTTGAGATAGATGTGGAGAGTTTAAAAGCCACTTATACCCAATTTGTCCCAAAACAGGCTAACACCAAGAAAACATTGCTTAGAAGCTGTAAACAGCTATGTTAGTGTTTATGGGGTTAAAATGTGTCTTAATCCAATGGAACTAACTAAATACAAGAATTTGAGATAGATGTGGAGAGTTTAAAAGCCACTTATACCCATTCTGTCCCAATAGAGGCTAAAACCAAGAAAACATTGCTTAGAAGCAGTAAACAGTTATGTTAGTGTTTATGGGGTTAAAATGTGTCTTAATCCAATGCAACTAACTAATTATAAGACTTTGAGATAGATGTGGAGAGTTTAAAAGCCACTTATACCCATTTTGTCCCAAAACAGGCTAACACCAAGAAAACATTGCTTAGAAGCTGTAAACAGCTATGTTAGTGTTTATGGGGTTAAAATGTGTCTTAATCCAATGCAACTAACTAAATACAAGAGTTTGAGATAGATGTGGAGAGTTTAAAAGCCACTTATTCCCATTTTGTCCCAATAGAGGCTAAAACCAAGAAAACATTGCTTAGAAGCAGTAAACAGCTTTGTTAGTGTTTCTAGGGTTAAAATGTGTCTTAATCCAATGCAACTAACTAGTTATAAGAGTTTGAGATTGAAGTGGAGAGTTTAAAAGCCACTTATACCCATTTTGTTCCAAAACAGGCTAAAATCAAGAAAACATTGCTTAGAAGCTGTAAACAGCTATGTTAGTGTTTCTAGGGTTAAAATGTGTTGTAATCCAATGCAACTAACTAATTATAAGAGTTTGAGATAGATGTGGAGAGTTTAAAAGCCACTTATACCCATTTTGTCCCAGAACAGGCTAATAGCAAGAAAACATTGCTTAGTAGCTGTAAACAGCTATGTTAGTGTTTCTAGGGTTAAAATGTGTCTTAATCCAATGGAACTAACTAATTATAAGACTTTGAGATAGATGTGGAGAGTTTAAAAGCCACTTATTCCCATTTTGTCCCAAAACAGGCTAAAACCAAGAAAACATTGCTTAGAAGCTATAAACAGCTATGTTAGTGTTTCTAGGGTTAAAATGTTTCTTAATCCAATGGAACTAACTAATTATAAGAGTTTGAGATAGATGTGGAGAGTTTAAAAGCCAGTTATACCCATTTTGTCCCAAAACAGTCTAAAACCAGGAAAACATTGCTTAGAAGCTGTAAACAGCTATGTTAGTGTTTCTAGGGTTAAAATGTGTCTTAATCCAATGGAACTAACTAATTATAAGACTTTGAGATAGATGTGGAGAGTTTAAAAGCCACTTATACCCATTTTGTCCCAAAACAGGCTAACAGCAAGAAAACATTGCTTAGAAGCTGTAAACAGCTATGTTAGTGTTTCTAGGGTTAAAATGTGTCTTAATCCAATGAAACTAACTAATTATAAGAGTTTGAGATAAATGTGGAGAGTTTAAAAGCCAGTTATACCCATTTTGTCCCAAAACAGTCTAAAACCAGGAAAACATTGCTTAGAAGCTGTAAACAGCTATGTTAGTGTTTCTTGGGTTAAAATGTGTCTTAATCCAATGGAACTAACTAAATATAAGAGTGTGAGATAGATGTGGAGAGTTTAAAAGCCACTTATACCCATTTTGTCCCAAAACAGGCTAACAGCAAGAAAACATTGCTTAGTAGCTGTAAACAGCTATGTTAGTGTTTATGGGGTTAAAATGTGTCTTAATCCAATGGAACTAACTAAATATAAGAGTTTGAGATAGATGTGGAGAGTTTAAAAGCCACTTATACCCAATTTGTCCCAAAACAGAATAAAACCAAGAAAACATTGCTTAGAAGCTGTAAACAGCTATGTTAGTGTTTCTAGGGTTAAAATGTGTCTTAATCCTATGCAACTAACTAATTATAAGACTTTGAGATAGATGTGGAGAGTTTAAAAGCCACTTATACCCATTTTGTCCCAAAACAGGCTAAAAGCAAGAAAACATTGCTTTGAAGCTGTAAACAGCTATGTTAGTGTTTATGGGGTTAAAATGTGTCTTAATCCAATGGAACTAACTAATTATAAGACTTTGAGATAGATGTGGAGAGTTTAAAAGCCACTTATACCCATTTTGTCCCAAAACAGGCTAAAACCAAGAAAATATTGCTTTGAAGCTGTAAACAGCTATGTTAGTGTTTCTGGGGTTAAAATGTGTCTTAATCCAGTGCAACTAACTAAATATAAGAGTTTGAGATAGATGTGGAGAGTTTAAAAGCCACTTATACCCATTTTGTTCCAAAACAGGCTAAAATCAAGAAAACATTGCTTAGAAGCTGTAAACAGCTATGTTAGTGTTTCTAGGGTTAAAATGTGTTGTAATCCAATGCAACTAACTAATTATAAGAGTTTGAGATAGATGTGGAGAGTTTAAAAGCCACTTATACCCATTTTGTCCCAGAACAGGCTAATAGCAAGAAAACATTGCTTAGTAGCTGTAAACAGCTATGTTAGTGTTTCTAGGGTTAAAATGTGTCTTAATCCAATGGAACTAACTAATTATAAGACTTTGAGATAGATGTGGAGAGTTTAAAAGCCACTTATTCCCATTTTGTCCCAAAACAGGCTAAAACCAAGAAAACATTGCTTAGAAGCTATAAACAGCTATGTTAGTGTTTCTAGGGTTAAAATGTTTCTTAATCCAATGGAACTAACTAATTATAAGAGTTTGAGATAGATGTGGAGAGTTTAAAAGCCAGTTATACCCATTTTGTCCCAAAACAGTCTAAAACCAGGAAAACATTGCTTAGAAGCTGTAAACAGCTATGTTAGTGTTTCTAGGGTTAAAATGTGTCTTAATCCAATGGAACTAACTAATTATAAGACTTTGAGATAGATGTGGAGAGTTTAAAAGCCACTTATACCCATTTTGTCCCAAAACAGGCTAACAGCAAGAAAACATTGCTTAGAAGCTGTAAACAGCTATGTTAGTGTTTCTAGGGTTAAAATGTGTCTTAATCCAATGAAACTAACTAATTATAAGAGTTTGAGATAGATGTGGAGAGTTTAAAAGCCAGTTATACCCATTTTGTCCCAAAACAGTCTAAAACCAGGAAAACATTGCTTAGAAGCTGTAAACAGCTATGTTAGTGTTTCTTGGGTTAAAATGTGTCTTAATCCAATGGAACTAACTAAATATAAGAGTGTGAGATAGATGTGGAGAGTTTAAAAGCCACTTATACCCATTTTGTCCCAAAACAGGCTAACAGCAAGAAAACATTGCTTAGTAGCTGTAAACAGCTATGTTAGTGTTTATGGGGTTAAAATGTGTCTTAATCCAATGGAACTAACTAAATATAAGAGTTTGAGATAGATGTGGAGAGTTTAAAAGCCACTTATACCCATTTTGTCCCAAAACAGAATAAAACCAAGAAAACATTGCTTAGAAGCTGTAAACAGCTATGTTAGTGTTTCTAGGGTTAAAATGTGTCTTAATCCTATGCAACTAACTAATTATAAGACTTTGAGATAGATGTGGAGAGTTTAAAAGCCACTTATACCCATTTTGTCCCAAAACAGGCTAAAAGCAAGAAAACATTGCTTTGAAGCTGTAAACAGCTATGTTAGTGTTTATGGGGTTAAAATGTGTCTTAATCCAATGGAACTAACTAATTATAAGACTTTGAGATAGATGTGGAGAGTTTAAAAGCCACTTATACCCATTTTGTCCCAAAACAGGCTAAAACCAAGAAAATATTGCTTTGAAGCTGTAAACAGCTATGTTAGTGTTTCTGGGGTTAAAATGTGTCTTAATCCAGTGCAACTAACTAAATATAAGAGTTTGAGATAGATGTGGAGAGTTTAAAAGCCACATATTCCCATTTTGTCCCAATAGAGGCTAAAACCAAGAAAACATTGCTTAGAAGCAGTAAACAGCTATGTTAGTGTTTATGGGGTTAAATTGTGTCTTAATCTAATGCAACTAACTAATTATAAGACTTTGAGATAGATGTGGAGAGTTTGAAAGCCACTTATACCCATTTTGTCCCAAAACAGGCTAAAAGCAAGAAAACATTGCTTAGAAGCTGTAAACAGTTATGTTAGTGTTTATGGGGTTAAAATGTGTCATAATCCAATGCAACTAACTAAATATAAGACTTTGAGATAGATGTGGAGAGTTTAAAAGCCACTTATACCCATTTTGTCCCAAAACAGGCTAACACAAAGAAAACATTGCTTTGAAGCTGTAAACAGCTATGTTAGTGTTTCTAGGGTTAAAATGTGTCTTAATCCAATTCAACTAACTAATTATAAGACATTGAGATATATGTGGAGAGTTTCAAAGCCACTTATACCCATTTTGTCCCAAAACAGGCTAACAGCAAGAAAACATTGCTTAGTAGCTGTAAACAGCTATGTTAGTGTTTATGGGGTTAAAATGTGTCTTAATCCAATGCAACTAACTAATTATAAGACATTGAGATAGATGTGGAGAGTTTCAAAGCCACTTATACCCATTCTGTCTCAAAACAGAATAAAACCAAGAAGACATTGCTTAGAAGCACTAAACAGCTTTGTTAGTGTTTCTAGGGTTAAAATGTGTCTTAATCCAATGCAACTAACTAATTATAAGACTTTGAGATAGATATGGAGAGTTTAAAAGCCAGTTATACCCATTTTGTCCCAAAACTGGCTAAAACCAAGAAAACATTGCTTAGAAGCTGTAAACAGCTATGTTAGTGTTTCTAGGGTTAAAATGTGTCTTAATCCAATGGAACTAACTAATTATAAGACTTTGAGATAGATGTGGGGAGTTTAAAAGCCACTTATACCCATTTTGTCCCAAAACAGGCTAAAACCAAGAAAACATTGCATAGAAGCAGTAAACAGCTTTGTTAGTGTTTATGGGGTTAAAATGTGTCTTAATCCAATGGAACTAACTAAATATAAGAGTTTGAGATAGATGTGGAGAGTTTAAAAGCCAGTTATACCCATTTTGTCCCAAAACAGAATAAAACCAAGAAAACATTGCTTAGAAGCTGTAAACAGCTATGTTAGTGTTTCTAGGGTTAAAATGTGTCTTAATCCAATGCAACTAACTAAATATAAGACTTTGAGATAGATGTGGAGAGTTTAAAAGCCACTTATACCCATTTTGTCCCAAAACAGGCTAACACCAAGAAAACATTGCTTAGAAGCTGTAAACAGCTATGTTAGTGTTTATGGGGTTAAAATGTGTCTTAATCCAATGGAACTAACTAAATACAAGAGTTTGAGATAGATGTGGAGAGTTTAAAAGCCACTTATTCCCATTTTGTCCCAATAGAGGCTAAAACCAAGAAAACATTGCTTAGAAGCAGTAAACAGCTTTGTTAGTGTTTCTAGGGTTAAAATGTGTCTTAATCCAATGCAAGTAACTAATTATAAGACTTTGAGATAGATGTGGAGAGTTTAAAAGCCACTTATACCCATTTTGTCCCAAAACAGGCTAAAAGCAAGAAAACATTGCTTTGAAGCTGTAAATGTTAGACTTTGTAGAATAAAGAAGAGAATCAAGAGAGTGATGAGAGATGTCGGTAGACAAAGAGAATGAGGAAGAAGAAAAGATTAGGTTATTGTTCCATAAGAATATCGGTTACAATGTAGGCTAATGCCTATTTATATCATGAGAAACTCTAGGGCTACACCCTTTACAAACCGCACAGCTAAGTGATAGGGACAGGAAGAGAGAAGAGACTAATCCCAAGGTTGATAGCGACCCGTCTTAGTCTCCTTAAACCAAACATCACCCGTGACTCTTCTTGCTCCACTTGCGCTTTCCCTCCAACGGCTATCTTGGGAATTCTAGAGTCTTCTAATGGGCTTAGGATGAGCAGGCCTCCTCTCCATTCCTTATCACTAGAAGACTCGGCCATTTCACCACACTTGTACGGACAGCCCATATTCAATACTCGTACGGACGGCCATGGCTGCCTTAGGCTTATTCTTTTGATCAATACTCCCCCTCAAGCTTAGCCTAATGAAATGGCTAAGCTTGGAACCCGTGAAGCAGCACCTCATTAAAAACCTTGACTTAGAAAACCTCATGGGACAAAACCAAGTCGAGGGAAAAAGAGTGTGCTGTCCACGGATTAGAGAAGCTTGATCATGGCCGTGTAATGTCTACAAGTCCAAGTTTGCTATAGATGTGATCACAAACCTTGGAGCTTGCAGACTTGGTGAAGATGTCAGCTAGCTGATCTTGACTCCTTGTGTGGCATGGTAACACCACTCCTTCTTCAATCTTCTCTCTCACCTTGTGGCAATCGCTTTCTATGTGCTTGGTCCTCTCATGAAAGACTGAGTTTGTGGCAATGTGGATGGCCGCTTCATTGTCGCAGTGCATGGTCATGGGCTGCTTTGTCTCGATGCCTAAATCCTTGAGTAGGCCCTTCAGCCATGTCATCTCGTTAGTGAGCTTCCTCATAGCTCTATACTCGGCCTCGGCGCTAGAGCATGAAACCACCTTTTGTTTCTTAGACCTCCATGTAACCAAGTTGCCTCCAACAAACGTGCAGTACCCAGTGGTGGATCTCCTATCCAGCGTGTCGCCATTGTAATCCGCATCACAATAGCCAACGATTTCGGTGTTGTCATTCTTGCCCATCCAAATACCTTGACCCGGACTGCCCTTGAGATAGCTTAGGATCCTCTCGACTTGACTCCATTGGTACTTGCTTGGTGCCTTCATATGTTGGCTAACCTGATTCACAGCATAAGATATGTCAGGTCGTGTGATAGTAAGGTATATCAGCTTACCTACAAGCCGGCGATAGCGTGTGACGTCTAAGAATGGCTCGTCCATTGGTTCCTTAGGTCGGCCTTCCATTGCCCGTAAGCTCTCCCCCTTTCGCTTGAGCTGGTAATCTTCATCAAGGGGCGTAGCAACCGGAGACACACCAAGCTTGCCAGTCTCCTCTAACAAGTCAAGAGTATACTTGCGTTGTGAGAGGAAGAGTCCTTCCGGTGAGCGACAAATCTCAATACCAAGAAAGTATTTGAGTTCCCCAAGGTCCTTGATGTCAAATACCGACTTGAGAGAGTCCTTGGTGTCCTGAATGGCCGCCTTATCATCACCAGTCACGATGATGTCGTCGACGTATATGAGCACCACCACCCAACCAATAGAGGTGCGACGCGTGAAGAGAGTATGATCAGCCTCCGATCGCGTAAAACCATCAGTCTTGAGAGTGGCGCTTAGTTTGTGGTACCACGCTCGTGGGGACTGCTTAAGGCCATAGATGGCCTTACGTAGCCTCAAGACTTTTCCGGGTGTAACCATGTCTTCAAGGCCGGGAGGAGGCGTCATGTACACTTCTTCATCAAGTTCACCTTGAAGGAAGGCGTTCTTCACATCCATCTGCCATAAGTCCCATGAGAGGTTGACAGCAAGTGACAGCACAACCCGAACCGTATGGAGCTTGGCCACGGGTGCAAAGGTGTCCGTGTAGTCCGCGCCATAGGTTTGGGTGAAGCCACGGGCCACTAACCTGGCTTTATGCCGTTCAATGTCACCATTGCTCAAATATTTTATGGTAAACACCCATTTGGAGCTAACTGCCCGCTTGCCTTGAGGAAGATCCGATTCGTCCCACGTATGATTCCGGATCATGGCGCCAGTTTCATCCTTGACCGCATCTAACCAAACTTGATGTGCCTTGGCTTCATCATATGTCTGCGGGATCCAATTGGCGTCCACTTGGCCGAAGAAAGCTTGGTGATCCGCAGGTAACAGCTCAAGGGAACAAACGGACTGAATGGGATGAGCGACAGCTTGGCTATTGTAATAGACACGCTTGTTCTTCCAAGTGGAGGGATCCGACCGAGGTCTGGTGCTCCGACGCAGGACTGGTGCCGGAAGTGGATCCACGCTAGGCAACACGGTGGACGTACCGTCCGTAGGAGCCGTCTCCGTGTTTTCCTCGGTAGAGGCCGCCGCCGGAGCATGCGTGTCCGTTGTAGGGCCAGGGACGGGAACGCCGGTTATGGGTAGGCCAGTCTCGAGAGATTCACCATCTTGGGCTGAACCATTGTCATTTGCATCTCCTTGGTCAGACCCACCATTGGTAGAAATTTGACTTAGTGTTGGCCGCACGGCACCCGTTGGTGGAGATGGGTTGCCAAGGTGATCAAGAAGGAACCGTAGACTCGAAGCTCGGTCATTAGGTGAGTGAGCGAGATCTTTAAGGCTGTTCCAATCCCTCTTGTCATGGTAGCCCACATGTTCTAGAAACCGGACATCTCGAGAGACATATAGTCGACTTGTGGCCGGATCATAACATTTGTACCCCTTTTGTGTGGTGGAGTAGCCAATGAACATACACTTTGTACTTTTGGCATCCAGCTTACTCCTTTGTTCTCCTGGTACTAACACAAAACAAACACAGCCGAAAACTCGTAAGTGATCAAGAGATGGTTTAAATTTGTTTAGTACTTCAAATGGAGATAAGTCATGAAGAACTCTAGTTGGTGTTCGGTTGATTAGGTAGCATGCAGTCATCACGGCATCACCCCAATATCGTTTAGGAACACTCGAATGGAACATGATTGCCCGCGCCACTTCCATGAGGTGCCGGTTCTTCCTCTCGGCCACACCATTTTGTTGTGGCGTGTAGGGACAACTAGTTTGATGGAGAATGCCATGCTTGGAGAGATGTTCTTTGAACTTGCAACTTGTGTATTCCCCCCCATTATCAGACCTAAGTACCTTAAGTTTAGCATTGAAGTGATTAGTCACATAGTTTTGAAAATTGATAAAGGCATCAAATACTCTATCTTTAGATGGCAACAAGGTAATCCAAGTGTATTTTGATTTTTCATCAATAAAGGTCACAAAATACTTGTTATTATCTCTAGATAGGCATGGTGATGTCCAAACATCTGAGTGAACTAAATCAAAACAATCCTCATAAATAGTAGTTGACTTAGGAAAGATAGACTTGCAATGTTTTCCAAGAATACAAGGTTCACAAGTAGAATTATCAAAAGAAATATTAGGAAACATCAACCCTAAAGCACGTGAATGTGGGTGGCCTAGCCTAGCATGCCACACCATATTCGAATCAACAACAAAACAGGACTTAGTAGAGGATAAATTTGGATCGGTTTTCTCTAGGACATAGAGATCT